>NW_026642052.1:6530000-7730000 GCF_028554395.1 Pezoporus wallicus
GCAATGACAGTAATTGCTCTGGTTTGGTTTATTTTTGTTGTCAGTGGTGGGGGTTTATATGCCATCACTTTCATCAGCTTTAATTGCTGGCACAGAGCCTCAGCTGCCGAATTATCTCTCATTGTGATGTGAAGGGCTGTTGCACTCCTTAAGAAGCTGTGGCCCTTACAGAGTTAAGGCTGTGTTATTTTTTGCTCAGTGCAGGTACTGAACTTCTCCATCTTGTGCTAAATATAAATAAAGGATCAGGTTGTCCTTAAGCCACTAAGCGTGCTGGTGAGAGAAACCTGCTGACGGGAGGGAGCCTGCCAGCCCTGGGGCTGGCGAGAAGAGATGCTGGAGTGGCACAGGAGAAGCAGGCAGGGCTGGTTGCAGCTATGCAAGCCACCAGCTGAACTGAAAAACAAGCAGGAAGGATCAACCTACAGGGACAGTGAGCAAGGGGAGGGGTGGGTGAAGCTGTCCTGGTTTCTTCAAATAGAAATCACGGTAGAGAAGAGGTCTAGGTCAGGGTTCTGGCCATGGCTTGCTTCTGCAGTGGCTCACTGGGTCTCTCACCAAAAGCTCTGTGTGTATACTGCCTGAGATCTTACCCTCCATAAAGGGCTTTGTGCAGTTGTGTGCTGCTGCACCACTGCAGAAGGCTGAGACCAGGACTGGTAGCATGGGTAATGTAGGGAAGAGGTAGGACTGGCTGCATGGCCTCTTTTCATCTCATTTTAACAGGTTCAGATGTCTTTGAGTTTCATCTCCTTTCCGTCTGCTTCAAGTTTGTGACACCCCAGTGTTGCAATTTACCCAGAGCTTGTGGAAAGATAAATTGCTAGTAGGAATTTTATGCAAGTATATTTTCTCCCAGCCTGATTCAGACCAGGGACTTGAACTATCGAGTTTTTGATGAACACACTGATCACACACTGTTTACTCCTGAAATACAGTAATTCCTTAGTTATTCCTTTCTGACTGAATTGAGTTCACTTGATTTGTTGTCTCTGTGCAAGTTTTCAGTTCAGGGAAGAGGGGAGCTGCCCTCCACTCACCCAGCCTTAGGGTCTGGCCAGCATCTGATATCCCTGCCCTGGGTGCCCTCCTGTGGACATTAAGCCATAAAGGGGAGAGTTTGATAAATGCCTTATCATCTCCAGGACATGAAATGATGGGTCAGGACATTACTAGAGTGCACACAGCTTCCATGTGGTCCTGGATCAATTCACATTCCATGTCTGTGGTTCTAGAGCAGGAAAGGCCAAGATCTAGCCCCTGGCTTCAGGTCGAGCTTCTCATTTTCTACTTTCCACTAAAAAGCTTTGTCCTGGTGTACTGAAGTTTCTAGCAACGCTGGGAGATACAAAACACAGGTGACCTAGAACATCGTGTCTGGTCTGAGAAGGAGAAAAATAATAATAGGAACTATAATCTAACTGTTGCAATGTTTTAGCAAGAGCAGAGTGCCAAACTGTAAAAAGCAGCCTCCCATCCACCCCCCCGTGAAGATGTGAAGCTGCACCCCAGCAAACTGACTCGTTGCCTGTGCGATGGAAAATATTTCACTACTTGGCTTTGAAAGTGTGCAGATGTTAACATTTAATTGGGGAAGATGAGCAGTATCTGCCGTAACCAACAAAGAGCACCGTGGATGAGTCAAACATGACATTTCATCCATGCTTCACAGTTGTGTGAGAAAGCTATCACAGTGAGCACTCTCCACCTCTCATGCAGGAGAACCACACAAACCCAGCAGAGCCCATTTCCTACATGCACTGTTGAGAGGGGGCTTACAGCAGCTTCCCCCAGTGCATGGGCCTTCCGCCAAGAACTGAATCTCAACCTTTAAGGTTAAATCTGGGTTAGCACAACACCATCCATTTAACATGCCCATTTTGCATGTGAACACTGTGCATTTGCCAATGTTCTGAGCACTGTGTGGACTGACTGTATAGAGGAACTCAAGAGAAACATGATTCTGGGAGCTACAGCAGTTTTATAGTTAGCTCTTTCAAGCATGAGTAGCACTGGCCTAAAATATTGCTTCCTTGTACAGGATAAGCAGAATCCAAAATCAAACAACATCGCAATAATACTTTCAGGCAGCTTCAGGGAAACCTTAAAGCAGCTTCCAATACCTAAAGGGGGCCTACAGGAAAGCTGGAGAGGGACTTTTTACAAGGACATGTAATGACAGGACAAAGGGGAATGGCTTTAAAGTGTAGATTTAGATTAGATACTAGGAAGAAGTTCTTCAGACAGTGCCTGGGAAATGAACCAGATGACCTGTTGGTCTTTTGGTCCCCAGCATG
Organism: Pezoporus wallicus; assembly: GCF_028554395.1. Lineage (NCBI taxonomy): Eukaryota > Metazoa > Chordata > Aves > Psittaciformes > Psittacidae > Pezoporus > Pezoporus wallicus. The sequence goes on from NW_026642052.1 coordinate 6,532,298, forward strand.
GGTGAGACTGCTCAGGGCAAATTGCTTTGATTCTGCTGCATTGCTTTGTGGCTGAGGCAGTGCCAGGATCTGGGAGCTGGGTGTAGGGGGCAGAAGGGGAGAAGTTTGGCAGCCACTTAACTCCTGGGACAAGATGAGAAATATGTGTTTTTCTTGTGTGTACAGTTACAAATTCTGATTTACTCTATGGAATTATATCTAACCTCAACCACTAGAAGAGATGAAAACTCCCCTGTTGTGTCTATAAACCAAGTCATATCTACATCCTTGGAGGGCAAAGCCCAGTGCCAGCATGATAGCATGCAGACAGGTTGAACTGGTTTGGTGCCGCTGAACTTCTGAACTGGAGATGGATCACAACTCACCGCTTTAAAGGGAGCACAGAAGGACCACATGACCACATGACTTTCCCCATTAGACCACATAAAACCACCCTGAAACACAGTGTTTGGCGCCTGCTTGGACCTGGGGGCTGAACAAGACAGAGGAGCTGTTCCGGAAACGGTAGCCAGGTGACAAGGAAAACCTACAGCTATAGTACAGCAGTGGAATCAGTGGGGATGACTGGAAGGCAGGGAAGCTTGAAGGATCTTTAGTGCCAGTATCCAGAAAGTCTTCAGCACCTGTATCTAATGGGCAAGAGGGAGATGACTGACTATGGCTTTGATGTGCAGCATTGATCCCTCCTGGCAGACTTCAGTGGAGCCAACAAGAACACTTTGTGTATGCTTGCCTGAAATCAATTTCTAAATACAACTTCTATATATCTGAAGAGTGTAAAAGGTGGAGAAGAGGCTGGCTCTGGGAATGGGCACCTGGTGATGCTCCTGTCAGGTCCTTCTTCACCATGCAGCACCCCAGCCCCATCTGCAAAGAGTTTGCATTGCCATGACCACAGCTAAGAAATCTTCGCCTCTGCTCTTATTAAGGTTTGACCCAAGGCCTGATTGGTGAAGGCATGGACACAGATGGAGCAATTTACCCTGTTCTTCCTCTTTGGAGAGCACAGAAATGCCTCTGGCTGGAGAGATGCTCAGAGGTTTGGCTTTAAGCCCTCTGTAAGGGCCTTTTCTTCAGAAGGGTGTTTAATGTCTGCTTTCTAGAATAGAAAGCTGAAGACTTCAAAAGCCTCTTCAGCTTCCCGTGGTGAAGCCATCATTCAGGCCGTTCAGTGGCAAAGATTAGACTTGGGGGGCTCTCCAGTAACCTACTGCATTATCATTTACTTCATTGCTAATATTCCAACAGATTTCAATGACCTTAGTGAACATAAAATTAGACTAGATTGACGTATTTGCTTTAGAAGATGCTAATCAATACCTATTTTGTTAGCCAATGCGGTTATGTCCCCTGTTATTGTGATTTATCTCATTTTTGTTGACCAAAGGTTATTGAATGGGTGATAACAGTACTGAAAGTGGCAAGGGTTAATAAATTCAGATGAGGTTGTCATCTTATTACCAGAGTGCAGGAAGTGAAGCACAGCCATTTAATTAACCTAGTCGCAATGAATTTCATGCAACACGCAGTTAACACTTCATCTATTAAAACTGCGAAGCAGATGGTAGTGAGCAGTTTTGTCTGCCATAAATAGGGTACCAATTTAAATTACTTGCTGCACAGGATTTTATAGGACAAAATTATCTAAATATTAAATGGTGAGATATTTAATAATCTCTTTCTTTTAAGTCACACATATATCAGACTCTTGGTGCAATAGTGGAAAACTCAATTATTTCCACAAAATCCCCAAAACGGAGAGCTAAAAAACCCCAAACAACCCAAGACTTTGATGAATTGGCATTTCTTCAAACTCCAAGGCCCTCAGTCAGCATCTCTGCTGGAGAATATATACTTCATTATAATGGTTTAGCTTACTTTCTCTATCTGCCTAGAGATTTTTATTATTCACACAAATGGATGTTGACTATTAAAAGTTGACTATTAGAAGGCCACATTTCTCAACAGACCAGTAGTTTCTGTCTTGCTTTTGAAAAAGTATTGTGATAGATATTACCAACTTTAAGATTTTCCTTTTAATTTCTCACAGTTAGGGAAAGTTATGTGAGCACATGACTGTGCATATGGGCAAGGGGGCTGTATATCAAAGGCCCTGTGGCTGAGTAGCCTGAAGCTGAGTAGCCACATTGCTTCCCTGTCTCTTATCCTAGGGAGGGGATGTATGATATGGCTTCATACGCGCGTAACGATTTAGACAGTCTTGGAACTTGCTGGCTCTTGACTGCACAAATCACTGCCTCATATAAAATCCAGGGCAGAGATGTTAGAAGGGAGCAAAGAGGCTCTCCTAAAATCAGGGTTGCCACAGGACTGTGTGAAACCCATGTTTCAGCAGAGAAGCAAATGGTGGTTTGAGATCAGAGCAGGATCCTAGGGAGCAAAGCAAAGCCTGAGCCAGCAGAGCAAGTAGGTCACAGCACCTCCAGCAGTGCGCAGCTCCCAGTGTCCCAGACAAGGGCAGAGAATCGTCTTTCCACTCCTTCAGAGAAAACAGATCTGATGGACCAACCGCATTGTCCTTCTCCCTCCAAAGACAGAGGCTTGACAACAAGGCTCTGCTGCTGGTGAATAAGGTTCATTAAGCCTGCAGAAAGCTAGAGGGTGTGCATTCATTTATTTGAATGACTCTCGGAGACTCCTTTATTTGAATGACTTTTTCTTTAGAAAGGCAGGAGGCAAGTGTGTCCTTTGTCACCTCCTCTGATTGTTCTGTCCACTGAACCGCTAGCAATAGCTGTCAGAAAGTCTCCAGAGATTCCAGGCATCACAACCCATGACAAAGGACATAAATTGCTCTTTTCACAGATGACATCCTGCTCTATCTCAGTAAAACACAAATCTCTGTTCAATGCCTGAAGAGGTCCTGGAGCATTACTTCGCTGGAGCAAGGCTTCATGTAAATATGACTAAATCAGAGGTGATCCTTACACAATCATCCAGAGGGATTTTTCTCATTCTCTGTGCTATTGACCTCCAGGGGAATTCAGCTCTTCAATGGTGCCAGCCCCATCCTCCTTGGGCAAACTGTCGCAGTCCTTTTTCTGTCCCTTCATATCAAGGTCAAGCAGGAATCTGTTCTATGGTAGGTAATAGCACAGGTTGGGTTTGGCTGTATCAAAATGAATCAGAAGCATGGTCCCAGGGAGTAAGTAACTGAGGAGCAGAACATGGTCTTTGTTCAAGACCATTACCAGATAAACTTTGAACAGCTCAAAACTGAAATTTACCCAGCTCCTTACAAACACACAAAAGCTATTGCCTTCCCAGCCATTGCTGCTGAAGGGAAATGGGCAGCCAGCCAGGGTGGAGGAGACAGTGTCTGAAGTCACAGGAGCTAACACTGCTGTGGGTGGGACCTCTGCCTTTCTTCACTCAGAAGAAAAGAAAAAGAAGGCATGTTAATGCCACAAGACTGAGAGTGGCAGCTTTTAAGGTGCTGTAATTTACTGTCAATCCATAGATACCAAAGCATATCAATATCCACAGGCTAACAATTTCCTCCTGTTCTTTAAGCATCATTAACAGGCTTTCCTATGAAAATAGGCACTTTAAAACTCAGAAGATGCTACTGAAAGGCTGTGAAACAGATTAAAATATTGATATGTTATTGATAGATATTGATTGGATATTGATATTGGTACTGGCATTGTTATTGATACTGATATTGATGCGCTCATTAAGGTAGGTCAATATTATTGATCAGCCTGAGAAGCTGAGGCATTTCAAGGCAAAGTTAGCAGCCTGGGCCAACTCAACAGGTCAAAGTCAGGCCCAGAAACAAACCTTGTCTTGTGACTGCCAAGTCAGTGCTTTATCAACAAAGCGCATTGCTCTTTAGTATATTCATTTATAATATAGATTAGGTGGATGAGAGGGAAATTTAATCATTTAGAATTACTAATAACTATGCTAATGTGTTCAGATAAAATAAGCATCCACATATGCTGAAAGCCTTTATAGTGTAATAAACTTCTGATATCTTTCGAGGCATGCAGTACTTTACTTTGGTTTTCATGAGCCAACTCCTCTTTAGTTCTACTGCAATAAAAGTATATTTTTCAGACAGGTTGCAAAGGCTAAGACTGCAGAACGTCACAGCAGCAGGGCTTGTGCAAGGAGCTGACAAACTGTTCCCAGTAGGAGGCCCAGGGGCTTGGGGTTTCTTTGGTCAGTTGGGGTTTTTCACTCTCTGACAAAATGTGTCAAACCAATTGAAGACTTGGACTTCAGAGATAGAAAAGAGCTTAGAGGGTATCGATTTCAATGGGTCCGAGACTTCATGTACAGAAACACTCATTCCCTTGGAAATTAGCTTTTATTTTACTTCATATGACCAAATAACTTGCTTTGATCCCCTGTCTAAATCCTTACTGCTCTTCACATAACACAGGCACGTTTATACCACATCTTTAACATGTTTTTCTCTGCTGTTGCAGACAGTGTTGCTGACCACATTCCTATGATCTCTGCCATCAGGTGTGATGCTTTCAGCCTTACCTCTGGCTGCAGTTCCTTTGCTATATCCTTCCCACTGCAGCCACAGACCCCAGTGTTACTGCTGCTGAGCTGCAGGTCAGGCTGAATGGTCCAGGGAGCAGTTCACTTTTGTCTGATAGCACCTTCAAGTGATGGTGCCACTGGTACAGCCCTGGAGCCCAGCAGCCTGCTCCAGCACAGCACAGCCTGGCCCCCCTCAAGGAGTGTGATGTTGCTCTTTACTCTTGTGCTACTGCTGCACCATGCTGTGATTCCCTGTATGGAGCACTTCAAAAGCAGAGAAGTGAGTGAGAAGTGTTGGGAAAAGATAATCTCAGAGCAATACCAAAAAGAGAAGCTGTCGTTCACTGTTGACTTCAACCTTCACTGAAAACAATTGAAGTCACTCTGGAAAAAATAATCTGCCTTTTAAAAAAGATTAAAAGGAAGTATAGCAAATGCAGTAATATTATTTATTTAATCTTGTTGCCTTAAGAAGAATAAAATATCAACAGTGTCCACTCTGTGAAAAGAAAGAATAAATGACCAGATATTAAAAACATCCTCAAGATAGAAGGTCTTGGGGCTTGGTTTTCCCTTTCAATAGAACAGTAGTATACCTAAACCAAAAAAACATACAGCAATAGTGTCTCGCTCTGGATGAAAGCTCAAGCCTCGCCAAAAACATCAAACAGGAATGTGCCCTAAAACAGGAAACGAGGCCTCTCTACCCGGTTGACTTTTGTGAATGAGTGCAGAGCTCTGTGAAGGTGCCAGGACAGGAAAGGTACAAACGCTGTGAAGGACATCTTCAGGGAAAAATTAGGAGTCTGCTGGAGCTGAGGTAGAAAATAGAAGGAATGCTGGCTGGGAAGTGCAGATCTTAGACAGTTTGTCAGGCAGAGTTGCCTACCTGCTCCCGTCTCCGTGGTAATGCACGGGTTATATTTGGTACTTGGGATTTTGTCATTCGTGCTCCACTAAGTATTTGTCTGTAAGAACCTGTATTTAAATCACAAGGTTAATCAGACATGCTGGAAAGCAGTGCTACAGAATGGACATGAGGTGACTGACATGTCCAAGGCTTTCTTCAAGTACTCACTGATGATGTTTCCTAAGCTAACCTTAAACCCCAGATTGCAACAGCTGCATTCTGTATGCAGAAGAGCCATGGAAAATCAAGGGTGATGGGAGGATTTGCAGTATTTAACATCTTCCTGCAATCATGAAAACAGCCAGGAGGAAAGACACCACTCACAGGCAGAGGTGGGGCAGAAGCTGGGCAAGCAGAAGCCTCACTGGATGCCTATGGATGGTTAAAAGCTTTACACAGAAAACTGGGCTATGATGTTCCTCATCCTGGCTCAGGCTCACTGGGCCAGTACAGATAACAGTCCTCTTCCGCTTTTTTCAGCTCCTTATCAGAAATGTCATAGATAAGTACAAGGCGTGAGTATTTAGGAGGAACATTTCCTTATCTTTTAATTAAGAATGTTACAGAGGTGGGTTTTCTTCTTTTTGCAAGATAGGTAGAGTAGTAGGTTTTTAGAGTCTAGCCTTTTATAGGCCAGGCATGTGATATGTGGTGAGAGCCATGAGAGGCATTTCAATTCTCTTTTGAGGCCTTTTTATGCTTATTTTAGTTTCAATAGAATTGGGTCTGTTCCATATGTCCTGATTCACTACAGGATGCTTTTCTTATAGGAGGAGTGGCTCTGTTTGATCAAGATGGAACTGACCTCATTTGTGAAATCAAGGATCAACTCAGTGTATGGGGAAACGTCTTCCTAGCACAGCTTCTAACAAAAAAGCCTTTCAAAAGAACAGTTTTATGCAGATTCTAATAAGAGTAGGCTGGGAAAAAAATGATCCAAACCTTATGTAATGTCCTATCACATAGGTGTTTCATCTTCCATTCGACTGGGTGAAAGTTTAATCAGAAACAAAACATCTTCTGAAATAAGAGCACTGTCGTATTTTTAGCAGTCTTAGTCTTCTGTTGACATGAGAATACAAGGTGCTGAAATTGTAATAGTAAGACTGCATAGCTCTTGGGTTTATCTCCTTGAGAGAGAAAAACTGGATGTTAATATTATCTGCATGTTACTATTCCCTACTCACAGATAGGGAAACAGAGGGAGAAGGTTTGCTCCATCATAACTGACTCGACATTATCAAGGTGTATACGCTATGTGAACAACTCAGCCCTTTTTTATTTTAACAGCTGTAGTGTTTGAAAGTTATTACTTGAATAGTAAAACAAAAAAAGTGAAAGATTTATCTTTGGTATCCTCAATAAAGAGCTGTAAAAATGTTGGTTAGACTATAGCCTGTGACTATATTTAGATAGATGTGTCCCTGAAGAATGCATTCACCAGGGTAAAATATTAACGGTTGGTTTATGGTGCTGCAATTTCCCTTTTACTTCCTCATTCGTGTGCACGTGGAATAGAGCAAATGAGCATCTGGGCAAGGAGGGTTGGGGACGTGCTGAGGACTGTGTGTTCAGGTAGGCTCCAGGGTAAGGGCTCAGTGGGGTGTTGTAACACACTCTTCCTGCTCAAGGAAACTTCAGACACTCCCCCCCCCATTTTCCAAGGTCAGCCTGCACCAGCTGTACAGAGCCACACAGATTAAAGTCAATCTTTTTCACCTGGAGAAGTCACAGTGGAAGTCCGCTGGCACTTGCCAGAGGAAGCTCTTCTGAGGGATGCACAGGTTGGTGCACTTCTATGCCCAGACCTGATGTCAGGTGAACAGCACTTACATCTCTGCTGCATGAAACAAAATGAGCCCCTGGAAAAACGTACCTTCAGCATAAGCAAAGCTCGCCAGGGTGGGCACATGGGCAAGGCAGCAATATCGGCAGGTCCAGACGGTGCCTGGTCCCAGCACGGCCAAGGAGACACGTGCCTGGGTGGTGCAGCCCTGCTGCAGCTGCCATCCCCAAAAAAGGCCAAGGGAAGATCTCTCTGGCACAGATAGGCAGGCTCTGCCCAGCCTGCAGCAATCAACATGGGAGTTAACTGGTAGGAAAGAGTCATCAGCAGGGTGTTCTTGGATCAGCAGCTGGAAACAGAGAGGCCACATGGGCTGTTTCTCAGCTTGAGCATCCCATCCGAACTCTGCTTTAAAACAGGGAAAATACGAAGCATGCCTTCAATCTGACTAATGGTGCAGAAGACTTCCCCAAAAAGGTACACAGGGAGGAGGTATTCACTGAGTCATCCACCCTCGTGCTTTGGGAAGCTGTGTGCTAGAGAGGCTAGGAATGTTTCCTCATGGTGCAACACTGAAAGAAAGATCAAGGTGGCGTTTACATTCTTGTGCAAAGCTCCAGGTCTGACCATTGTTAGAGATAATATAATACCTACTACGGATAGATCCATGGCACATTTTGCTACGGCAATTTCTGCTACAACAAATTTCCAGGAACAGTGGGAGTAATGTTAATACTGGAGCTATGGCAGCAATAGCCACAGCAATAGCTCCTGCAAGTTGCTTGTCCCAGCTGTTAAAGAGAGGGACTGCAGATTCTCCCTGCCTTACTTTCTGTTGCTATTTTCAAATGTAGAAGATGCACATGATTATATACAAGTGTCTAGATGTAGAGATCATATTTTAACTTCAGCGGGTGCGTGTGAGAGAAAAAGGCAGTATATATTAGTTTCTGAATTAGTGTTTGTAGCATTTCCACAGACATTTAGGCAAATTCATAGTCAAAGGGATAGTATCAATATTTCATTTAAAAACCTTTTTAAGGAGTTTCATTGCCTTGTGTTGAAAACCTGATCTTTCAAAGAGCCAATGTCTAAAAGTTTAACTTACTTCTCAAATGCGTCTATTGATACTTTCTTTCATTTGACCTATTTATCTTAAAACATTTATAATCTGTTAGGGGGGCATCCATAGCTAAATGTCCAATTTAGTTTGTTTGTTTTTTAAATCTGCCTTTCTGTTGCCAAGAAATTAAACAAACAGATGCCACTCTTTTTGAGGGGCTCCATTAAATCCAATGCCTTACGCACCATCTGCTGGATCTGCAGCGGCAATTAACAGCTACATGCTATTCCCAGAGCATAGCTGATAGAAATTGATGGTGCCGGGACACTGGCAATTTCCCCTTCCCACTCCTCACCCTCTCTTTTCCAAGTAGCTATAATACAGTATTTCTGCATAAAGGACTGGATCTGCTGAGGAAATACAAAAAGAAAGAGGAATTTGTTGTTTTTCAAATTGCGACAGATGAAAGTCCTTTCTGGGCATTACAGTATTTAAACAAAGAGCATGTTCAACAATAACGACTGAGCTGATAGATGTCTGCAGAGGCAACGTGAGCGAAGTTTGTCCTGCATCTTTTGGGACTGGCCTCCTCCATAGCAGTGCGCAGCTGCTCTTAAGAGCCTGGGGCTGCACACAGCCTCTTCCCTCCTGCATTGCTGGTTTAAATCCACTTGGGTAGGAAAGCCACTGGAAATTGCTACCTCTGATACAAAGTGTGTAATACCTCAGCCTGGTGAGCAGCCATGAGTCACGAGCACTGGGAGTGATTCATGTGCGCTTTCTGAGAGTCAGTAAACAGCTTTGTGCCTGTAAAAACTCTTGGAGACGGAATCTTTTATTGGCAACTGGTCATCTTTGTCATGAGATTAACACAGAGTGCATGGATTCACCTTACTGACCGGGGTGTCAGCCTGCAGCCTACAGCCCAGCCCTTTCTGTTAGCTGAGCAGATTGACTGCTTACCCTGGGAAAGAGCTTCCTTGGCATCATTAGTGTTTCTGATGATGGCACCGTGTCTTTTCCTGGACTGTTGTGCCTGACTGTTGGTTGTGCTTTGCCGGACAGCAGTGGGGGCTTCAGGAGGCTTCTAAGAGCACTAAATATGCAATTATATTTATAGGCACTAAAAGCAATTAAAACAATCTGTGCACCTTAGGCTTCAAGTTTCCTTTCTCACTGACACAGAACACTTGGAAATAAACTAGCCTGCCAACTCCCATAGCTTCTGACACCCCTCCACACATCCTCAAGGCTCTCCAATGTCAAAATCATCCTGTAAAGACCATAAGCTTCCTCCCAAGGAATTATGTGCAAACATGCTTGGTGCCACAATGGTGTATTGCTTAATTTTCAACAAGTTGCTTGCATTGCTGTTTTGGTGGAAGGATTTCTTTGCCTTCAGTTGTCAGTTACTGACAACTTCTCCTCAGTACAAGTGATTTCTTCTTGAGACATGTAGGAAATAAGAAGATGTGGAGTTTAACCCTAGAGATGCTCAGAATGTGCCCTTGTCAGATAGACAGGTATACATTATTTTGGAAATTTATATTTCCATCCTGGCAATACATCTGTATAGTAATTATCCTTATTGCCCTGTATGGTGACCATCTGTAAAGGCAATCTGAACTTAACAAGGGCATCTCATAAATCAGGTGTGATTTAAAATCTTCCAATAGTTTGTAAATCTGCCCAGGACTTAAGGATTAATTGAAGAGCAGACAGCTTAATGCATTAACCTTTCACCTCTGTGGGCCTGGGTCCAAAAGCTGATTTAGGTCAAGAAGTAAAAAATTAGATTGGTGATTCTGTCTTAGTCATTCCAAGTGCTGGGGTTCAGGAGAGCCTGGTTGGTGCTGCTCACAGCACCCGGTTCTCTTGGTGGGTGTTTGTTTTGAGTGCTTCAAGTGTTCTTGCTACTGCTGCTCTATTGTGAGGTTACTGATTTATGAATAATTCAGGTGCCTGAGGAGACGTGTTAGTAGGATATGGTGCTAAAAGAGAGGTAAGGAAGCATTGAGAGTGTCCCTAAGGAGCTTCTTTCCTAAAATTGAGCCAGGCTATTGAAGGGATTGGAGAGATGCTGGGATGGATGAAGACAGGAGGGGACATAAGCCCTTCTGTAGCCCTGCTCAGCCTGGTGGACAGCCTTCCTCACTGTGACTTCCCATGCTCCCACCCCACACTGGCTCTGCCCCCTCCAGGGCTTGCCCAGAAAAGAAATGCTGTAAGGAGGCCAGTGAGAGAAGCTGGAACCAGCAAGTGTTCCTTAATTTCTTTGTCTGTGTCTGAACACAATAAGAAGCAGAAGCATGAAGCAATGTGGACTATCCATCTCATAGTTTCCTTTGGCTCGTGGAAGATGGGGATGCTGCCAAGGTCCCATGATGCACCCTCAGCTGCATGACGCAGGGTATTCTGTCACTTGGCAGTGACCCTTATCAGCCTGTCCTCACTGACTCAGAGCCAAAGTCTGCTTTACAGGGATGCTCCTTTGCTGAAGGTGAAAATGTAGCCAGAGTCCGTAACGGCAGTGGAGCTGCACCCCCCATGCCTGGCTGGCATGGCTGCCCCTTGGCCCTAGTTCATCAGCTGACTATTTATGGTGGCTTAGCACTGACCACTGGTGGCAAAACGCAGAGTGATCTGTGTGGAGTCTGGGGAAAGGCATTGAGCAATGCAAGTGCCAGCAGCAGACATTTCTCTGGGGAGCCAAACACACTGTGAATCCCTATTAAATAGCACCAGGTTGGGAAGTCACTCGATGGGACTGTCCCTCTCTGTTACCGTACAAGTGTCCCTGTGTAGATTTATGTTCCTCACACCCTCCAGACCACCCTGGAGAGAGAGACCCATACGAGAATAAAAATTACCCGTGACCCTTGTCTTTGACTCTCGACTTCTCCCTTTCCGCCCACATGCCCTGTCTGCTCGGGGTTCGCCAGCTGATTAACGAGATGGGCTGAGAGCTCTGCTCCGAAAAGGCATGGGAAAGTAATGGGATTTCCTGGAGCCCACAGACACACACACACAAAATCTGCATCTCCCGTGTTGGGTTGGTTTTGTCTGCTTGGAACAAATGTTGTCCTGGGGGGATTTAACTTTACCAAAATGCGTTTGTTATTGATGCGGGTCAGAGGTGAGATGAAAAACACACTGCGAAAGCCACTGATAGAAAGCTTAATCATTTATTTTCTTCCCTGGGATCTTTTCACCTGTTCCAGCTGGTTCAAAAGCACTAGGAATGTATCAACAAGGATTACACGACTGAAAACAAACCTTTGCCAGCAGCAGAACCAGACCGACAGAAACAGGACAATAGTCTTTTTCATGGCACAGAACGCTACTAAGCAGCATATAGTTTCGTGTGTGCTTCCACTCTTTTCCCTCCTCCTGGCTAAATTATGAAATACTGTTTACTAGCAAACATTGCAGTTCACTTTTTAAAGGAATTTATACTATTAAAGGGTTGGTTGAGAAGTGATGATTGAAGTTCCAACTATTAAAATGCACATGAGTGTGCAGGGAAAATAAAAAGGCACTGAAACTCTTTTCAAACCCAAGCACCAGGTGCGTTAATTGCATTTCATTGCATGTTGGTTTATTACTGCGGTCACTTGTGCCTTATGATCTGCATTAACACCTGCGTTCTATGGATATCTTGGTATTTCACTAAACAAGATGAATATTGGCCAGATGGTTACTCCAGTAGGAAGCATTTCACGTAGATTTTCCTGCTTTGCACAGTTGCCTGTAAAGGAATCCTGAATGTCATACTGCGCCAAAGCAAACCCGAAAGCCACAGCACTAAATTTAAGATCAACTGCCTTGACAGTATATTCAGAAAGGATGGGATAACAGCCAGATCCAGGTCTTGTAACATGGATATTGCTAATAAATGTCGGCATGTAGCACAATTGCATCATTTGTACTAACATTTCATGCTATGGGGTGATGCTGCCCAGTGCAGAAACACAATTCCATGGAAAGCTGAGTCAGCTCAGGTCTGAAACATGGGTGACTTATGGGGTTTTTGGTGTGTTGCTTTTTCCCCCCAGGTTGCATACATGACCTTTCTTCCATAGTGCAGGTTAGTTAATGTACAACAGGCATCCAGCCCTGGGGAACTGCCACGGCGACGAGTCAGGACCTAAGCGCAACCACGCCTGGCACCTTACCCTTTGACTGAAGCAGGGAGCACATCAGGAGAGGTGGGATGGGACTCAGACCTCACTGCCCTGTTACTGGCACTGTCTGGCTCTTGTCTCACACATCAGAAGTTACTTGCTGACCTTCACAAGAAAAGAGCAACAGATCTCAAACTTCATGCTGGCACGATATTACACTGTTAAAAACCTGGACAAACCTTCTAAACTGTGCAATTAACACCTACCTCAAACCCACATCAACTAGAAAACACAGCATCAATCCAGGGCACTCTCTAGTTCTGCCTGTGACCTTTGCTGTCCTTATCTGCTATTATTGCAGGACAAGAAGGTTTTGGCTGCATGAGTCAGATTTTTATTGGGGACATCCATGTTCATGGCTTCTCTTTGCTGTCCTTCATTTGCACATGTGGGTCAAGCACTATGTGACCATAGCAGTTAAAATGTCAATACAAATTGTCGTATGATCAGAAGCATTGGATTTTATGGTCTCCATGGCTTTGTAGTCCTCTTGCCTCCCTTGGGTGTACTAGGAGGAGCGTCTGCCAGTGCCCAGAGCCTTGTCTTCCTCTGTGGGGGCTGGCAGAGCATCCCGTCTTTATCTGCCTTAAGGTGGATAATGATGGGATGCTCTCAGTGTGCTCCTTGCAGAGCATGGTCCCCGGACGGTTCCTGCTGTGCCTCTGGATGCCAAGCTGGCACAAGGGAACTAAGTGGAAAAAAGCACCAGGGTGGCGGTGCACTGACAGCCAGCAGAGCAGGGCACAGAGCAGGCACATCGTTTTGGAAACGGGGGGTTTGCCCTGAGCGCAGCACATTGGCAGTGCCTCATAGTTGGCTTTCTGAGCACTGCCCTTGATGAAGTGGGCACAGACTCAAAGTAAAACCCCAAAATGTACACAGCCTCCAAGTCAACACTCTGATGATCATAAGCAAAGGCAGGAAGTGGAGCACAGGGCTGGCCAGCCAGTGAGCTCAGCCCGTGCTCAGGATGTGTGCAGAGCACCCAAGACCTGGCTGGATGGTGAGCCTCTCCTCACCTTGTTGTCGTGTTGGAATGCCCATGGAGCTGGCAATCAAGCTCCTCGGTTGGTGATCCTGTCATTCCCTGCAGAGGCACGGAGCACCACATGCAATCTGTGAAAACAAGCAGCAAAAAAAATAGGGATTAATTCTCTCCCTTTGCCCTGGGCACACTTCTCCCTGAGCTACTGTTTTATAGCAGACCAATATCTCGCTTTTGGAGGAGTGTAGGCAAATCCTATTACAAGTTGAGATTAACCATCAGTCAGATAGCTCACCAGTGCAGAGATCAAATATAAAATATGTATGTTCTGTGTCATCTGTTTAGCAACCTTAAATTAGCTCACACCGGTGGATGGTGCAGGCCAAATGGCAGAACATGTGCTGCAAATGGAAATCAGAGTCAAAGCAGAATCCTGTGGGATACCCCCAGCAATTTTAAAGCAGCTATCTTATTACCTAAGCAATTTTCAGGGACAAGCAGAATTCAGACCCAGCCGACAACAACTCTCCAGTCCCACCTTGGTGAAACTACTTCATTATTATTTCAGTAGTGCCTGGAGAGCTCTATCTGCTGCTCCAGTTTCTCTGCAAAACCCCTCTCAACAACCCACAATAAAAGATATCTCCAGCAAGGACAGGCTTACAGTTTAATTTAAGACAAGGCACAGCAAGTGGAAGTAGCAAACAACCAGAGAGACTAGAAGGAAGAGGGTTGATAGAAACGGTGGAAAACACTTGTCCCTGCAGTCCCTGTATGTGTACGCACACATACTAGGTGCAGATTAGTGTGTGCACAGAGATTTCAGGAACCCCTTGACCTGAATATGAGACACCCAGGAATAACTGATAAAAAAATACATTCATGGGCTGGAAGGCTGGAGGATGGGAGAGACCTGCACTGCTCACTGCTGAGGAGGCAATGTACATAGAATCATAGAATGGTTGGGATTGGAAATGACCTTAAGATCATTTAGTTCCAACCCTCCTGCCATGAGCAGGGACACCTTACCCTAGACCATGTCACCCAAGGTTCTGTCCAGCCTTGCCTTGAACACTGCCAGGGATGGAGCATTTACGACTTCTTTGGGCAACCCATTCTGGTGCCTCACCACTCTCACAGTAAAGAACTTCTTCCTTATACATGGGTGGGTTTGACCTGGCTTTCTCTCATGCCATGAACAGCTTTGGGGTCTATAGGCCTATACTGCTCTATAGGTCTATAGGTCTTACCAAGTCACATACTGAATGAAAACTCTCTTGTTTCTCAGTATGGACACTTCTATGTATATATGTATGCATGTATATATACATGTAGAATATACCTTTGACCTGACAGCCTTGGTCTGGGGAGCAGGAAAAGTAAGAGGATGCTACAAAGTGACTGTGATGGTGGCTTTGGGTGAGCGGCACACCGAAGGCTGGCACAGAGATGGCTGCGATACCACTGAGAGGGATTTTCCTGCCAGCCACACACGGGGTCCTCAAGCCCTCAGCAAACCCTCCTCAGCAGGGCCTGGTGAGGAGTGCCCATGGGAGGAGAGGGAAACCACCAGGGAGCTGTGTGGACTTCCAACTGGAACAAAGCGTGGCAGGGCTGTCTCGCAGCCAGTGCTCTTTGCTGCCTGGGGCATGACTGCAATCGAGCTGGGAAGCAAGCGGGATGACAGCAAAATTCACCCCAAAGGGATCTGTTTGTTTGTGTATTAATTAAAAATTTAATGTTTCATATAAGTCTTGCTGAGGAGCTACTTCATTGCCTTTGTTCTTGTAGAGCCTCCAGCCAGTCCCAGGCTCAAGCAAGCCTTACCCATGCTTGTGGGTAAGGAACTTCAGCCTGACAAAACCATAGGGGAATCATCTTGTCCTGGACCTCTCCTAAGGGTGTAAAAGGGTGTGTGGGAGGGTGGTCTTAGGCCAGTTTTCCACTTTTATTAAGGAAAACTGAGTGTATTGAAGCCATCTCTCACCTTCTTTCCACTGGACACCACAGTTACAGTAGGAAACAGATTGTTCAGGCACACAGAACTCAAGGGGGATACTCTAAAAGTGAAAAACAATTTGCAGAGGTACTGATGGCATCAGGATGCTTTGAACATTTCCAGGTTTGTATTTGCTCAAGGCTTGGGGATTCTCAGAGGAGACACAAGAATGCCATTGAAGTGCAAACCGCTGTGAAGGTGACTGTTGCGATCAAAGCCTGGTGCTTGTTTGGAAGCAACATCTTAAGAAGCAAAGGAATAGTTTTGAAGAGGTCACTTCAAAAAAGAATAGTGAGATTCCTCTGGGTCAGCAGCAGCATGTGCGCTACTCTCAGATGAGGAGATGCCTGCTTATCCCCAAGCCCCTAGGAGCGCGACTTGCAGGAGTTTTTCCTGACAGCATGTAATAAAAATTCGCTTTGAAAAAAGAGCATCTCTGGTGATGTCTACAGGCTTTTGACTTTGCTCTTTCCTTCAAACACCACTCGTGATGCTGAGCACTCATTCTCTTGGCCTATTTGTTCCTGGCAAACAAAGAGCAAATTCCCCTGGGTACAGCAATCCATTTTTAACACTCTGTAATTATTTAGAAATATGTTTTTATAGGAGCAATGGAAAACTGGGGCATTTCAGGTATCCCTGAGAAAGTTCTTGGAGCACTGCATGAAACCAGGACTTAAAGTCTCTGTATTTATGGCACTACCCCCCTCTTCCCCCCCCCAAAACAGTCCATCTTTTCAGCTGTGGCATTTGAATCTATTTGCAGTTCATTGAACAGCCCCATCTGCCTGTCGTCTCCAAGTGCAGAAGGCACAAAACTCCTGAGGGTCTACTCCAAAATGGTGAGAGAAGGGAGAGCACACGGTCTCTGCTCCATGAGCATTGTTGGCAGGGCAGGTCCGGACAACTATCCCTTTCTGAGTTATTGTCTCCTTTCGTCCTCTCAAAGTCTATGGGACTTCATATGTTAATGTACCCTTTTGGGAAGCCCTCTGACGGGAGACATGGCATCAGAAAATGTCAGAGTCCTCAGCAGGAGACTCAGAGTGCTGTGAGTTGTATGGCCCAAAGGCACATGAGCTTGATACAGACAAGGAGATGCATCTCCTGTCATCCTCTGTCCAGCTGAGAACGTCAGGGCTGCAATCTAGAAGCTAAATGTCAATCCAGTTTTGCCACAAGGAAGCATTTTCCTTTGAAGCAAGCATGGTCAGGAAAGCACCCCCATCAAGGCTGTGCACACACACTGCCTGCCAGCTCCACAATGTGTACCCCCTTTTTCTGCCATCCCAGTTATTGCTGTTCAGTGTCCGTGACATTGCTTTGCACCTCTGTAGGGATGAGCCACTGGCATTGGAAAGGTTAGTAGTAGACGCTGGGTGCAGGGGGGTTTGTGCTGAGGAAGGAGGGATGGAGACGATGTAAACGTAAGCAACAGGAACAGAAAATTAAGCAGAACTGAAAGCGTTACAGCTCAGCTGTCCTCAAAGGACCCGTTATCCTTCAGGGAGTGTGTGCAAGTGAAATAACGGGGGAAAAGAACCCCATACTCAGCATATTCACTGCCATCTCCTGGTGGACAGAGAAATAGCCCTGTCCGGCCTTGCCCTATGCTGTCATATGCTATTATATGCTGTACAATGCTATTATAGCATTTTTATTTCTTCTGTCACTATAGAACCACAGACTCAAATGGCAGTATTAAGAAAAGGCACTGTATGTATTCTGGTTCCGCATGCCATGTCAGCTGGGGTTTGCTGAAACCAAGGACAAAATCCCCCATCTATGGTGAGAGCAGGGTCCATCCCAATGTTGGCCATCAGCATTTGTGACATCTCTGTCACGGCTCTTCTGTAGCAGGAACGATGCATTGGCCAGAACTACAGACCTGTCAGTCTGTATAGAACATATAATCTGCTGCCTAGAAAAATCTTTAAGTGCAATCAAAGCTGAAGGAACTGCTAAAACTGAAAAGTAAATGGGCCAAGATGAATAAATGGTGCCTGCAGCTCACCGTATCACCATTCTGATCTCCAGAGGTCCCTTCCAACCCTAATGATTCTGTGATCCCCAGTAAAATAGCCTGTTCTGTAGGCTCATACTAACCAAAATTAATCACTCTTTTTCACATTACATTTCATGCAAGACTAAAAAGCTTTTGTAGATGCAGAAAGTAATGTACACAGAAAGCAGTGCAGGGCTGCAGGGCACAAACTTGCAAGAAAACCCAGATTGGTCCAGCTCCCGATCACAGGGTTATCATCTCTCTCTGTCTTTGCTCCTGTTTCCCAGCTAATGCTCTGGAAAGGCAGTGTCAGGAGCTGAGATCAAAGCCAGGGAAGGAAGATTTGACTTTGCCCCCAAGAAAGGGATTAAAGTAAGTAAAGGAAAAGTGTTTGAAAACCGAATTCAGTGAAGATACTGGTGATGTGACGCAGTGTTTGAAGGATGAAGTTCAGCTCCTTGGCCTGCCCTGCGGAGGCAGGTTGCAGGCAGCATTCCCTGCCTGGCTCCTGAAAAGATCACTCAGCAGTTTTAAGTGTGTCACCACCAGGATCAGTCTCTCCTTTTGAAAGTGAACCTTTGAAAAGACAGCTCTTCAGTGACGCAGCACGGCAAAGCGTGTGCAATGGCACACAGAGCCATTTTAAAGCTTCCATTTTCACATGCATCCGATGGAGCTGGTCTTTCATGCACATGTCAGGAGCTGGAACCTAACACACAGTGGCACTTGGAGAGGAAATATTGTGACAGCTTTTATTTCTGGTGAAATAAACCAAAGAGAGATGGAGTCAGGCAGCCGGGTGCAGAAGCAAAAGGGCAGGGAAAAAAACGGTAATAATGTTAGAGCTGAAAGAGAGCTCTTGTAGCACTTTCCCAGAACTGCCTGTTCTCTCTTTTGCTGTTTCCAATGTTTCCCTTCTGCCTACTTTAGCCCCTGGATAAAAATATACAGAACCTTTTAAAAGAGAAGATAAAGCCTTTCTTTAGTGAGATGTAGGTTACTGATATCTGTCTGGTTATAAAAAAAAAAACAAAACCAAAAAAACCACAAAATCTCTAGCTCAGAAAAATTCCAGTGCAGAGAAAAGCAGATTTCCTTCAGTTTGCTGCTATAGGTTGGGTTGCATCTCCATACCTGGATGGGAAACTTTCATGCCTATGGCAGGGGGGGTGGAACTAGATGGTCTTAAGGTCCTTTCCAACCCGAACCATTCTATCATTCATCATGAACCCCAGTATTTCAGCATCTTCTTTTTGCAGCAAGAAAGCCTGCCCTGTGCTGGGCAGTGTCAGACCACCACCACACAAAGAGGTTTGTATAGGCAAGAGCTGGTGGGGGGCCAAGCATCCTCTCACAAAGCTGGCTTTGGGCACATGACAGCTGAGAACAGAGAGCGGTGCCCAGCTCCAGCCATACACACACACACACACTCTCACCTTGTACCTGATGCTCACCCTGTAGTGACTCTTCATGAGCTCACTATCTTGAGACTGCATCTGTGGCTTCCCCAGAGCACTGCTAATGAGCAGGCTATTTGGGAAATCTCTTTTTTTGACTGCCCTCACTTCCCTAGAGAGGAAATGCAATTGTGCGTCATGACACAAACTCCTGACCTTTCCTGTTCACCCTCCTGGCTGTCACCAGCTGACGGCCCCAGACCAGCATGGGTTTGCTACCTAACCACATCCAGCCACCTCCCAGGCATGTGGCAGTTGGTCCAGAACGGTGCAGTTGGTCCCAGTGCTGCTGCTGGTGAGGGACCTTCACCATGCAGAGCAGCAGAGGAGCGTCTGTGCCTCCAAAAGCCATAGTGCCCAGGCCAGGGCCAAGCTGGCTGCAGGGTGGCTGCTCATCCTCAGATCTCCCAGCCACTGATCTGCTCACAGCAGGAGGATGTAGGTGGGTGACCTTTAGCACTAGAGCTTTTGTAACACATGTGTTGCGAGGTAGCAAGCACATGCAGTTCTGCTGGCAGGTCTGAGAAGATGATGGCTTTTAGGAAGGAGGAAAGAGAGAATAGGAATTGGAATTGGAAGAGGAAGAGGAAGGGGAAGGGGAAGAGGAAGAGGAAGAGGAAGAGGAAGAGGAAGAGGAAGAGGAAGAGGAAGGGAGAAGAGGAGAAAGAAGAGAAGAGAAGAGAAGAGAAGATAAGAGAAGAGAAGAGAAGAGAAGAGAAGAGAAGAGAAGAGAAGAGAAGAGAAGAGAAGAGAAGAGGACGAGCCCTCAGCTCTTCACCAAAGTCTTTTAAGAGTCAAGTGATGCCATTGAAGTTCTGATTAGATTAGTGTTATCCATCCCTTTTGTTTATTTTGCACCATTACAGTCACTTTTGTAAGCACTGGGCAGAGAAGAAGATAGCACAGACCTTGAAAGAACAAATTATGCATTGCTAGTATCTGAGCATTAGAAAGAAATGTCACTTCTGAATAATTCCTGAGATCCTTGCTCATATCATACAGTTGCCTCAATTAATTTAGCTACAACACAAGTACAGATACTACAAACATACTAACTGCCAGAGTTCACCATGTAATTCATCTTACAGTTCCTGAGTTACTTGCTCTTGCAAAGAAAATACCTCTAGCACTCAAGATATCCATAAACATTTCAGAAGCTCATTTCTGTTGGCTGTGCTACAGTTTATTTCTCCTTCTGTTTTACAGAAGTCCTTCATCTTGGGTTCAGACAGAGATACACATCTTGTAGTCTATTGAGAGAAAGATGTCCCTGGGTTATGTTACAGAGTAATTAATCTGTTTGAAGAAACATGGACTTGTCAACAAAGTTTTCCTCTGAAGACAAGGATAGACTCAGAACAAGAAGCTATTGTGCTAGTGCAGCATGATGGGTGTTCAGGCATCTTGCTTCACTGAGCAGCCCAGACGAGGTGCTCCAGAAGGCAACACCAGTTATTCCATAGCGGGAAGAATGGTATTTGTTGCATACAGAGAGAATATATTTGCTCTCCTGTCAGCTAACAAGATGTATGTGCTCATCTAAGAAGGTCAGCAGTCTCAATCCTTGCTCCTATAGGGATTCATATAGGGATAACCATGAATACAGTATCTGCCCATGTTGATGTGGGATCAGTAAACTCTCATCTCCCAAGCTTCTATCTTTGGTGATATCTTGTGGTCATAAACCCTGTAGGAAAGTGCTATTAGAGCTCCTCTTCTCTGTTTCTGATGACTGAGTAAAAAGAAACAGCGACTTATTTGCTATACCATCCTCATTGCCATTTTTTCCCCGATGGCTGCTGTTTTGTGATTTTCAGCAGGGGTAGAAATGAAGCTGTCAACCTGAGCAGGAAAGACAACTCCTTGATTTACACTTCAGGAGATGCTCAGTAAGCCCAAAGGTATGGGGAGTCAGGGGAAGACAGGAGGAAGAGGTGAGAGTGCAGGTGTATGGCAAATAGTGAGGAAAGGCCTAGGAAAGTGGGAGAAGAGCAGATATAAAGGGGTGCGGGGGTGAGGAGCTCCTGTCCCAACAGCCACAGAGGGCAGGTCTCCTGTGAGGCCTTTGGGTGAATGGCCAGGACACGCAGCCTCTGTGCAGCTCTGCCGGCTAGCGCAGGTAGGGGTCCTTTCCCCAGAGATAAACCAGATGCATCTCCTCTGCCATGGAGAGCCACCACATCCCTTACAGTGCAGGCAGTCTTGGATGCTCTCCCCACAATGCCCTCCTCACAACACTGGTCCTGCAACAGTGCTGGCCTTCCTTACCATGTATTCACTTTTCTCTCTCAAATACCTTTGTATTTTCCCCAGGCAGCTTCTCCTGTTTCAGAAGGAAGGGGGGAACAGCCCCGTGTCATCACTGCATGGCTGTGCTGTGCCTCCTCCTCAAAACCTTGATGCTGCTGCAATGGTCCCTGAGAAGTGCCAGCTGCCCTACCAGCCAGTTACAAGCCAACAGTCTTGCTTCGCATTTACAGAGAGCCCACATTTCAATTTTATTCTGTGCTGTTGATACACACACACTTTTTCCATAGATTTTTTTTTATCTACAGATTATTATAGCCACTCTAACTTGGTGATGAGTGTGCTGTTTGTTCCCTGGTCTCTTCCCTGCTCGAGCTGCAGATGAATCAGTTTTCTTTTGGTATAACGGGCGCTGCAGCTATACCTGCAGCTCTGGATGCCACCTATTGAACCAGGCACACAGCACATGAACTTTCCACTCCGGAGAGTTTTACTCTATTTTTCAGAGCAGCTAGCTCAAAGACAACTCAATCACTGATCTGAACTCCTCCTAGATGTTGCTACAATACCGCTGCTGAAAAAAGGCAGGCTTTGATTTATGCAGTGAAAACAGAGTGGGTGGAAATGTCTCAGGATTCAACAGCCTGTCTGTTTTAAAGCTCATCCTCAGTCCCCTAAATTATGTTTTTATTAAAAGACCCCTTTGAAGAGTAAGAATAAATTGGGGTATTTTATGCCCCCCTCTGTCCTCGTGCCATCCTCCAGCCCCACACTGTGCTCACATCTTTCCATGGGATGCAGCATTTCCAAGCTTTCATGTGCGAACATGGTGTGCTCCCATTTTGGGTTTCTGAGACAATATTTTTTGTTCTCCCATTTTGGGTTTGTGAGACAGACACAGAAACTGCTGCAGTTCCTGTTTGTGCAGAATGAATTTGCTTTAACCCAACAGTTAGTTTCATTTACCAAAGCTTTAGCTACACCTGCAAGGCACATCCTCATAATTTTCCAACAAGCAGGAAAGAATCCAACAGGGAAATTAGTTTCCTTTTTCTCTCGCCCTTTTTTTTGCGTAGCAAAGCTGCTTTTCAGTAAAGATGCCAAAAATTTCTCTGCCCAAACAGTGAGTTTAGTGTGTTTGGCTTTGGGATGTGAATATTTTTAACACAGCTTCTAATCTGCTGTGATTTAGTAACAGTTTTATAGGGTTATTTTGCTGCACTACTTGGAGATTGCAGATGGTGCACAAAGATTCTTAGCAACTTTTTGACTGGCCTATTCTTTACCGTGTGCATTCGTGCTTGAAAAACTGAGAACAAATTGGGCTGGGAGATAGGAAACCTTTAACTCTCTTGGCTACACAGAAAAGGTTGAAAATGTGGGCTGATTTCATCCAAAAGACTCAAAAGCTAGAAGAAAAATGAAGACTCGCACATTTATTGTATTTAACATTTTATCATTTGGGGTTGGGAAAAGCTGAATTCATGAATTTTGAATGTTTGGATGTGCTCTCATTGTAATCACAGCCTAAATCAAATGCAAGCAGCAATAATCAGATCTGTTTTCTGGAGCTCATAGACAAGGAAAAAACCCCTTAAATTACTTGTAAATGTGCAAATAAGAGCTTTCCAAATGACCGGATGAGTGAGAGAGACAAA
Source organism: Pezoporus wallicus (assembly GCF_028554395.1). Taxonomy (NCBI): domain Eukaryota; kingdom Metazoa; phylum Chordata; class Aves; order Psittaciformes; family Psittacidae; genus Pezoporus; species Pezoporus wallicus. Next base: position 6,555,113 of record NW_026642052.1, read on the forward strand.
CGAATGACACAAAATACATTTAAATTGGGACTGCAAACAGTTCGATCACATATTCCAGGCATGTCCGACCAAAGCAGTTGCTATAAACCCTGGATACCAAAATGAAATGCACAGCACAGGTCTGCACATCTGCTGCTGAAAATCTGGCACCTTTTTTGACAAATGCCTGCCTTTTTGCTCGAGTAACATCCGCTTCAAAGGCTAAACAAAAGAGTGATCCACAATAAAAACAACATGCTTAAATTTTCTGAGGCTCTCAGCTGCTTTTAACTCTGCAGATGCAGGGTGACTGCAGTCATGCCACACAGCTCAGGCTGCTGCTGCTGCTGTAAAATCCAAGCTCTCACCTCTGTGCAATGCTCTTCTAGTTTTGATTTACTTATTTGGAACGTAAAATAGCCTGTCAGCTGCAGAAATTAAAGGTATTGGAACAATGTTTTCACTATCATTAAAAAAGCATTCAGGGATGGATAGAGGATGTATTTGGGGTGTATTTTGTATAACTTTTAACTGAATGGCTTTTACATGTGCAAATTAATGACAGTGCTATTTTAAGCTAAGTGCTAAAATAGCTGTATTTTTACAAATTCTATGTTTCAGATAAAGAGCATAAAATAGTTCCACAACTATTGTATTTTTCACCTATTGTGTTAGGATAACCTGCTAAATCCACCAGAAAACTGCTTTCTCCACTGCTTTCTCCAGTGCATCCTCAAGGACTTTTACTGCACACCAGTAAAAATGAGTTTGTTTTGCATCTGCTGCCTGTCCCCTTCCTCTGCAGCTCAACCCCAGCTTCCCCCCTCAAGCCTTCGTATCCCCTCTCCCCGTGCCTAACCATGAGCTATTTCTACATGGAAATAACCTCAGCAGCACCTAATTCACCCTATTTATAGTGCATGGAAAGTCCTAACCAGATTCACAGCAGTGCCATTTTGTAGCTCAAAAATGGCTTTTCAGTTACTGCAAATGGGTGGTAAATTGATATCCACATTGCTTCTTCCATCATACTGCTTTAATCCCCCAAAGCAGATAACAGTCTTGTTCTGCATTTCAAGAGATCTTTTTAAATGATGTATCTTGAGGTCAAACTAAAGGGTTTTTTTCCAGTGATTAGCTATAATAGCAAGATGAAATTTCACTTCCACAAATAAGATTATTATTGAATTTTCTGTATTATGTTACTGATTCAAATATTTGTAAGAAGATACTGCAATAGAGTGCTGGGAGCTTGATATTGCTGAAGTAAAACGTGTATTTAATCCCACTCAGGAGACTTTCGGGTGCTGGCAGGGATCTTGAACAGGTACTGAATTCACATAACCGTATATCCAAAAATAAAAAGAACACTCTGTGATACACTAAGACCGTTCTTGGAGTGAAACAAGCCAAATTACATCTTAGCCTTCAGCAGTAGGAGGGAGGTGTGCCACACAGCTCCTACTGAAAATACCAGGGGAATTAACATCTCAGATCTCCAAAAAGGAAATTGGAGATGTTAACAAAATGAGAGAAGAATGTACCTCTTGGAGTGCAAAGGCTTTGAAAACCAATTGAAGACCCTGGCTTTCCTCCTGCCTTGTTGGTAGATGCCTCAAAAGAGGCATCTTCACATTGATGCCATATAAAATTTCCCAGTTCCAAATTCTGAACCAGGCCCTGTGGTTCAAATGCCATCAAAGCCCCAGGCAGATCCCCAAAAGATGAAGTCCTTGTGCTTTTACTGATATGCAAGGCACCGCAGTGTATCTGGCTGGTGCCTGGGCACCCCAGGACGCACTCAGCACCATCCTTCAGCTAGTTCAGTTGGCATATTCATGTCCATAATGAGGAATTAATTTCCGTGGCTAATGCTGACAGTGGATGTACTTTCTGGTTTCTTACTGCAGCAGAGGATTCAGAGCCTGGGTTCCGATCTTCTGCTTTCCCTGAATCCCTTACATCCCTTTTAAAGTCTCTCCTTTCCTTCCTCTGCAACTTTGCCTTGCTTCCTTCTCCCAGCCCAGTAGATGCCTCTTGATCCTTGCAGGTATTTGTGAGCTCCCTGTTCCTTCCTCTCTCCTGCACAGCCACAGGAGTTGAACGCTTCCCACCAGAAAGGCACCATAATGTGCTTTTCTCACTCCAATCTGAGGGAGTCCCAAAGGTCTGCAAGTGTGGAAGATACTGCCAACAGCAGGAGACTCAGAAATGACAGGCTGGCTTTGGTCTTGTCTCACTTCAGTGCTGGCAGAAAGCAGGGCTCAGATTTGAACTTGCTTTTCTGTTTCATCCTGGTTTGCTTTGCTTTTTGTTCGTTAGGTCTGAACCCTCACAGAAGGAATGAAACGATTGTTTTTCAAACTCTATGAAAGAGCTCCACAGAGCTTGGGAAGAGCTGAATTGAGTGCTTCAGACCGGAACCCCAGCTGGAAATCGTCCTTTTGATGCTCTTCCATCTTGTGTTATTTACAGAGCAGATCTGCTGTGCAGCCATGAAAGCAGAATATGGTGGTGGTGCGTCAAAGTAACATGGCTGTTAGCTGCTGTCTGGATGCAGAAAGAGAGGACCTCATGCCAGCTGGTTTATTGGGTTACTGCTTTTTAGGACCATTAGTGCAGTTAGCACTGAAGTTTCCTATGTGATAGAGACCAGGTCTCATCACAATGACTTACGGAAGGCTTTTTGTCCTCTTCCAGCAGGAGAAATGCTACGTGCAGAGGGAGCAAAGGGAACATCATCCTCAGATTCCAGCTGGCTGGAAGGGCTGGTGAGATGAATACTTGACAGCCAAGATACCTTTTTTAATGGGAGGTAAAAGAGTTCGTGCACTGCATGACACGGAGGAGGGCCATAAAACTGGGAGGCTGTAGCTCTCCCTTTCTTTCTCAGCCAGTCATTGCCATTCCACGTGGTGGGTCCACAGACTCACCATGACACTCTGCATCCGGTCTTCCTACAGCAAACCCTTACACCAGTGAAAGCTGTGGGTGGTCTGGTGGTTTTGGGGATATTAACCAAGTTTAGTCAAGTTTACAAAAAAATAAGAGAATGTTTTCCAAATTCAGGTGAAGTATGGGTGAGGGGGACATTTTTTTGATGTGAAATATCTCTAAACTTTAAGTTACAACCCTACAAAAAAGAGGCTTGCCTCTTTTTTTTTGGTGGAGTTGCCTACTAGTCTTGGTCCTTTCAAATGCACAGAAGTTATGCCAAGAAACCATAATGCCAAGCTTGTTGCAGGGCAGTTCAGCTGTATCCATTTTCACTGATGTACTGGAGCAACCAGTTCATTGTTGTCCTGGCTTTAGGAAACAACCTTTCTTGGGCAAAAACTTGTTCTTTGGAATGTAAACCAACTGATGCTGTCTGTTTGTATAAAAGGCAAGGGGAATGCTGAAACCTGTCCACTGCAATATGCTGTCCAAAGAATGCCCTAAAGGGTGTGCAAAACCCTCAGAAGCATATCTGAGCTGGTTGGATTTGGTACAGTTGCAACATTTTCTGTAGGTTAGGTGAGTGAAACACTAGTACCAAAATACCTACATATGAAGAAGGAGCTTTTAGAAGAGCTGGGTAACCATGCAGTTATGTTTTAGCTTACCAGTCTGAAGTCATGCAAGCTGGCAGTGCAGTCAAACACATTAGAGGCAAACAGTAAGAGTATAAAGAATAAAAGCAAGGGGGGGGGGCGCTAAATGGCAACCCCAGAACAAGGATTATGATGGTATTTCCAAAAGTGCCACGAGAGGGCAATAGGAGGCAGAAAAAGAGTAAACCTTTGCCTTCCTGGGACTGGGAGCTTCTTGCATCTCGCCTCCAGGTGATGGGAAGGTTTGACATGTTTTAGGGGGGAAAAAATTCCACCTGGTTTGCCTTGTTCCCCCTGCAGGGACATCCCAGAGGCCTTTACATTTCAAGCCTTGTAATGAGTTCTTTGCATCTGGGCAGCAAACAGAGCACCTAGGCACTCAGAGGGCTTCAGTCCAGACACCAGGTCCCCAGAGAGGCAGGGCTGGGCAGTCAGAGCTGTGCCCACAGGTCTCTACCAGTTTCCTTAAGGATGGAGCCCGGGCGTGTTCCTGAACCCATCTCCTCTGGGGCAGCAAAGAGCAGCTATGAGCACAGCCAGTTTTCTGCTGTCTTTCCTAATGGTGTTGGCTCTAATCCACTTGAAGGGAAGTTTGGTTGGATGACTGTTGTGGGGACTGATGCTGCAGAGGGAACTGGAGTCACTGTCAGGCACACAGGGCAGATGTATCTGTGGAGCTGTGAGGAAGCCTGCCCTCCTGTCTGCCAGGAAACCGTCTCTCACCTCCTCACATCCCTGCACCCCTGTATCCTCATGTCCATACTTTCCCATATCCCAGCATCTCCGTATCTCTATATCCTTGCATCTCCTCTTCCCCCTATCCCAAAATCCCCACACCCCTGTATCCCCACAGCCCTCATTCTCCGAGCACATCAACCTCTCTGATGCAACACCTTTGAGCAAGGAGGGCCTTTCCTTCATTGCTCAGCACCAGACATTCCCCTCAGTGAGCAATTTGGGAGCACTGATTCCATCATTTCTGCCCATGGAATTCAACTGTGATGATAGCAAATGTTGCTTTTGCATAAACTTTTTTCTTTTTTCCTAAAGGATTAAAATCAGTTGCTAATCTAAAAGACATCATCTGGACCAGAGCTGAGTGGAATATCGTTTCCTTTGCTCTTCTCTGGGGAGGGGGCAGGGCAAGAAACCACTTAGCCTTGAAATAGAACGATTTTGAAGCAGCAGGTGAGAATCTGTGAATTCATGCTGAGACTGCTTTGAATCACAGGAAGAGTGACTGGGAAGTGGAGCCTCCCCCAACACTGGGGAGCGCTCTCACCCTCCCTGTGATACAACAGTCCTCAGTGCAGAAAGCATTTACCTACCCTGTGTAAAGCTGAACTTATGTCAGTGAGACTCAGAGGATCCACCCAAGAATATTCTCACAGCTGGACATGAGGATGTTTTCCTGGAAGGAGGGATGCATTCAGATCTTCTGAAGTGGAGGAAGGAGTTGCCCTTGCATTTCACAACAGTCATATTTTTTTTCATTTCATTATCTTTTAATATCAGTGTTCAAAAATGTAATTATTTCTTTCCAACTCAAAGCAGCTTTTCCTCAACTTTTACTTTTGTTTTTAGCTTGAAAATGGAGAAAAGCAAATTAAGTATTTCGGAGCAGCCTAGCCAACTGTTCATCCAACTGGCAGCCAAATCATAACAAGACAAGAGCTGCAAAACCATATTCTAGACTTTTTAACCCAATACTGAAAGGTGTCAAATTAGGATGTTTGAAAACAACAGATTCCTTGTTTGTGGGTGAAAACCATACACAAGTTCTAACAGAGAGAGGGAAAGAGTAGTTTGGCTTATGTGGAAGATAGAGGGAAGTGTTCAAATAGAGAGTTATCCCAATTGTGTACCAGCATACAAGGGGAAAGGGCAAGACGTGCTCCCTTTCTTGGGGTGGCTTGCAAAACACATAGAATTCCTCTGCTCATTAAGCTGTAATCATGGTTTTGTGTCGAGTTAGAGGGGAAAAAATACTAATTTTAACCAAGAAGCTATAAGAAAGAAATTATCTTTCTTAGGAAGTTATTTTCCAACTCATTTGACACCTCATCCCCACTATGTTCCCATTTCTCCTTGTGCTCAACTCTGACATCAGGAGGGGACGTGAGGGCAGCCTGTCCTTCAGTGTGATGGGAAGTAGTGTCAGATGATACCCACTGTGGTGCTGGCTCTGGATGACTGAGCAGATCCGGGGGGAACACACATCTGTGCACAGCAGGATGTCCTTTTCCCCCTCTGTCTTGCATCCCCCTGATGCTGGTGGGGATCTCCCCACTGGCTTCACCATCAGATGGACATGGGCAGAGGAACATCCCATCCAGGCGGGGTTCACTGCTTCTGCTCCTCTCTGATTCTGCTTTCACACCAGGGACTCTGCAGCACAAAAGCAGCTCTGACACACACGGATCCCTCCCTGCCTCTTTTGGCCTCTCCCTTTCTACAGTCCTGTGAGTTCAGTGACACCATGTGTTCTTAAATGTGTCCCCTTCACAGCATCTGAGGACCTCTGCAGAGGTTTAACATGGGTGAGAAAAACATTTCACCCTCACTTTTTGCGAGGAGTAATTTTGAAGGTTCTTTAAAAGAGATGTAGAAAGTGGAGAGAAATATCTGCTTAAAAATAGGAAAAATATCCTGTAAAAATCATTCAGATTTTCAGGTGCTCCATTCTCACTCTAAGGACAGGCTTTTAGCAGCAGAGAGGGTATCAAAGCATGATAATTAAAGCTATGGTCATGCTTTCTGCGTCTGGGGCCATTTGGGAACCAAAGTAATTCTGTCTCTCGGAGATGAGCCCCATACATGTGAACCCACTCAGGTACTTCTGCCCTGGCAGAGCAACCCTTAATGAGCCCTCTTAAATGCAGCAAAGAGGCACAAAGAGAATGAGTGCAAAAAGAGACTGAGCCTGTGATTTCTTAGCAGTTCCTAATGATGTAATTATTTTGCCTTGCAGCACTATTACTCCTGGGTTGTTTGCCTGGAGTCACCTGGGAAACTCCAAGAAACTCTGGAAAACAACACTATGGAAATTAGAGGTCTCTCTTGTATCTGCAAGGATAAATACATTCACAGCACAGTTAGTTACTGTGGAGTTAAAATGCTGTCCAGAAAAAAAACGGGGTGGAGAACAGGGACGTTTTGGAACCAGAAAAGAAAGATGTTTGGAAATTTTTAAAATAGAAACCTTATAGAAAACAGGTCACACAAGACAGAGAAAGGATATCCTCATTTTTCGTCATTAAAAAGCAACAACTCTGTAATTAAACACAGATGCCAGAATAGTGATCTGTTTATTTGCTATAGATGGACCAAATTAGCAATTGGTTAAGAAACACACACACAACTCTTGTAAAAAAATAAGGATATATAAGACTGCATTTTTCCCTTTAGGCTTCCATATCCAAAATTACAGACGTTTTTTCATCTAAGGCTGCATGCTCTCTTACTTGCTGCAGTGAGCTAGTTAAACAGCCCCTGCCTTAGCTGGGAACAGGGCATGGCGTGATGGTCTTTGCAGCCTTCTGGGCTTGTTACCACTCCAACATCTGCCGCATCACAGGATTTTCCGAATTCCTCGCTGCTCTTCACATTACATTTGCACCTTCATTTCCAAGTATGATCCTGAGGGCTGGGGGAGGATGGAGAGGGGGGATTCAGCCTCTGGCAGGGGCTGTCGCCCATCCCTGGGTAGGGGAGCTGCAGAGGCGCTTGCTCCCAGCAGCCGCAAGGAAAGCATTAGCACTCCTCTCCTCCCCTTCCCACACTTCTTCCACTAACGCCATCTGGCCCAGCATGCAGGCTGTTGTCCCTGTGGCCTGGCTGAATCCACACCATCCCACCAGCCAGTTCTGGGCTGCTTCAGCACCTTCCCTCTATCCACACTGTGCCTTTACTCAGGCATCAAGCTTTGCCATGAGAGCAGTGGGGTAGGAAGGAGCAGAGTTTCCAAGTCCTTTCTCCCAGTGCAATGCCCAGCAACCAGGCTGGGCAGCCTCCGTCTCTGCCACAGAGAAGGGATGCTGAGAGCCACACCACCCTGGAAAGGGACCATAAGTTTTTAGCACCTTCTGCTTGAGGCACTCAAATAAAAACCTAGAACAAAGTCTCATGGACTCTGATCGCTCTTTAAAAAATGTCCTGCAACCCTAAATCAGATCCCACTATCCAGGCAAGTTACTGCACTCCCGGTCTCAGCAAGCAGCATCGCTGCCTTTGCCCATGTTTATGGCCATGAACTGCAGCATCTTGTACAGCCCAGCATATGCCACTGACACTTGGTGTGGGCTTGGCAGCCTGCACAGAAGAAGGTGGTTATGCCAGTGGGTGGCAACATATTCAACACATTCAGACATTCTAACCTCCTGCCTGGCATGGGTGAGCACCTCCCTGGCCAGGGGCCACAGCCCTGCACATGCCACATCCCTCCTGCTGCAGGGAGTCCCTCCATCCCTGCTCCCTGCTGTGGTCCTTTGCACCACCTTTGGTGCGCCCTGGGTCTTCTGGTGACTCTTTCAGCTCGTTCATTTAGCAGAAGAAAGATGGTACTTTTGTAGGGTGAGTTTGTGCTGGGTCAGTGTCTGATTCTGCCCACAGAGGTGTCCTGTGAGTGGAAGGACCAGAAGTGGTAGGACAGGATTCTGGGGGCAGACACCCCATTTTAACTGCAGGTGACTGCTAGATAAACTTAGCCTGTCTTTTGAATTGCACCCTGAGATAGCTGGTTCCCCAGTGCCTGTATACTTGAAAACCAGAAATTGAGCAAACATGAGTTGCTCAAAGGTAGCATCTGGTCTCCACCATGGCAGCACATGCTGGAGGTTTAGGATGAGCATTAAAACCTTTAGCTGTGCTGCTGAAGTCCCTAACTTAACCTTCTGGCCTTTCTGATGCATTTCTGAATGCATGAAAGAAAGGCTTTTCTGCTAATGAAAATAAATGTTTTGGCTTTTCAGGATAAATTGCCCATTCTGGTTAGCGCTCTTATGCTACCTCAGCAGTTTAAGTAGTCAAGCTATTTGTTTGTTCTGAATCAGACCTTTAATTTCAGAAAGTTACTGGCTATATTTTGTTACCATTAGCGTCAGAGGGCTTGTATAGGTCAGGAAACGTGTACAGCCAACAGCCTACTCACTTGGAAAGACATCCATAAACAATAAATTTTTATGAACAGAAATTTAATGGCATGGATCTTTCCAGTCTTTCCAAAGCAGCTGAGTCCCTGCAGTTGGGTATCTGTTGCTAACACAGGCTACATCCTGCTCCACTGTTGTTCAATGGTGCTGCCTGTGTTTGGTTGAGCTTCAGCCTCTCTGCATTCGTTTTGTCTTAGTTTGGTGGATGGTGTCAATTAACAATTAAAATAATTCTCTTTCCATCAAACTAAAGGGTGTTTTATAAAGAAATGCCACCTCTGATAGCAATTTAGCAGCCGGAAAGGCAGTCTATCACCCAGTCAGCAAAGGAACCACAGAAATGAATATATGTGGGTATCCATATGTAGTGTTTGGTTTTCTTGAGCAATTGCCATTTTATCCTGGAGTAACCCTTGAATCATTTGCAGGAGGGTGTCAGATAAAGCTTTCCTCAAACCCAAGACAGCTGTACGTGCAGTCATGGAGAACCATATGGTGCGTCATGTGCGAGGCTGATATTTGCTGGTTAATGAAGATAGCTCTAAAGACTGTCTGGCTGACTGTCTGATGGTGTGAGCCCCAAGCTGCCCTCGGCAGCTGCCCTTTCTGCCACGGAGATGCACAGATCTAGGGCCACATTGGGTAGGTTGGAAGACAGGACTTCTGAATTACGTACAGATTCTGCCCCTCTTCAGGTAAGGGACTTTCTTAGTTCTTCCATTCATACAAACCATTCCCATCAGACAGAACAAATGTGTATTTTTTATAATGCTTTTGTCATCCTGGTTATACATTGCACAAATTCATGCCCTTATTGGAGTTATACAGCCACTTCTTACCCAATTATTTTTTGCTGTAATAATTAATTGCTAGAACTTAATAAGGAGTTTTGAGACTGCATAACTGGGCTGAGACTCATCCAAAAGCCTGGACAGGACTGCCAACATTTCAGCTCTGATTATCATGTATGTACACTTAAAAATTCACTTTTTTGAGTTTTGAATTCTTCTACAGTGAATATTTTCACCTATGATCAAGGCCAGCAGTGCTTGAAACACATTCATGTACCCCACTTTTGAGAGGTTTATGATGTTCTCTGCACCTCCTTTATTTTTAAGCACTCTGTCCTTGTAAAATATGATTTGAATAGCTGCAGCCTTCCACATCCAAGAGCTTGATAGCCTTTTATAAATAGCAGGTGTCCAGGGGAGTTTAATATGCAGGTTAAGAGCTACCCTGAGCCTGAGGGAGTTGGAGCTGCTCAGGAAGGTGCCCTGACCAACCAGACTATGGCCTTCTCTGCGCAAAGGACATTCTCTACTCCTCGGCTAAAGCTGTGCCGCGCTGCAGAGGAGAAGTTGTGAATCCAAGGGTCACTGAGGAAATGGGAGCTTTATTTGCTCCTTAGCCCTGTGATTAGGGACCTCGTCAGAAAGGTCAGATCTTCTATTCCACCTGTGCTTCTAGGGCTGCTTTGGTACATATTCCTAACACCAGTAATGTTAAAATGAAGATAGCACTCACCCCTGTATTTGTTCAGAGTTTGGGTGCAGGAAATGAGGCATGCCATAAACATTCATGGGAGTGAGCCTTTCATGAGAGGCAGGCTGAGGGACGATCACTTGACATAACTAGTAAGAAGACAAATCTGAACACATAAATGGGCACAGCAGAGTGGGAATACTCTGGAGAACCTTGCCTGAAAGCTGTGATTAAACTCATAACTCCGTATCAGCTCTGTGTTTTATTTTGTGTCTTCACACTCCTGGCTACAAGTGAGGATAGAATAGCCAGAAGTGAGAGGTTACAGGGAATTAGGCAAGGAAAATATGGAGTTTGGTTTTAGCTGTGTTAGATTAAAGGAGTTGGCAAGGTAGTCAGAAACTGAAGACAACAACAGTAGAAGTTAGAAAGCTACAAGATACAAGAATATTAACTTCTTTATACAGGGATGATGGGATCACAAAAAAAAGTATTATTTTTGCCCAAAAGATTTATCAAAATACTGTTATAGAGTCATAATTTGTCAGCATTGTGAAGTCAGGCACCTCAGGCAACTTTTCAAATTCTTCATAATCTTCAATGTCTATGGGAAATACAATGAAATATACCCTGTTCTTAATTGATTCCTTTTGCGCCACATTTTTCATGCAGGCTTGGCTGTTGGCCTTTCTTTGCTAAGTGTGGGTTTCAACAAGTGGAGAAGATGGATGGCCAAACCAGTCAACTGCAGAATATGCAAAAGGTCAAAGCACTAAGCTATCACACTGCGAACTGCTTCCAGATAAAGCAAGCATAATGAATGGGGTAACTTTCTCTTTGAGCAAACAAAATAAGGAAGCTGATAATGGGTTTTTATGACTTGAGGTGCTGCATGCATAGCCCTGCGCAGTATGAAATAGGATAAAAGTCCTTTCTTGCCTAACCTGTTGAAGTAGAAAAGAATAAAACTAAGTAGTTTGCATCTGTGATGCTGAATAGATTTGTGTCAACCTCCAATGTAAATTAAGACTTCTGTGTGGAAGCAGAAGAATGTTGCTAACCTTTGTGTATGGCTACAGCTTTCTTCTTCATAAGGGTTTTGAATGAGGGGCTTATGAAAACATGACTTCTCTAACACACCTTTTAATTCTGGGCAATGGACACCACAAAGCTGAAGGAGCACAAGGATTGCCTGTTGCTCCTGCTGCCATAGTCTCTCTTCGTGGTCTCCAGTGCCAAGAAGTCTACATTGTAATAACTGGATTAAAGCCTAGGATTTAATGTTTTAGTGGGTAGCGCTGGGGCTCCTGCCCACAGTGTGGCAGTAGCAGCAGGGCTGCTGTGAGGCATCAACGGAGAGGTGCAGCCACAACCACCCCGGGGCCAGCAGAGGTTGGCTTCTCACCAGTACAAGCTCAGTGCACTGTTCAGAATGCTCAGAGGAAGTATTTGGTTTCCCAATCATCCCAGATCAGCATGGGTGCTAATTTCAAATCACTCTCCATTACTTTCAGACTTATCTTTAGTTGCTGCTTGACTGCTCTTGGCAGAGGAGAAATAAATATAAGCTGTTATTATTACGCTATCTTGAATACCACGCATGTTTTCATTCCATCTAATACGAGTAGAAGATAAACTGGCAGCTTATTTCCTCTTTCTTTTCCAAAATAAAGAGAGTGATAGGCTGAGACCTCATGCAGAGGAAGCTCTGGTGCCTCTGGGGTGGTGGTGCATCTGTACAGACACCTATGAGATGAAGACAACAATCCTGTTCTGAAAGGGATGTGAACTGGCAGATGTGCATTTTGTTACCATTTCCTTCACAGACTGTTTATGTGGATTTGGAAGAAATAGAAATCTGGGTATTTAGTGAAATGTCCCTCAAACCTCTGAAAGGGCTTCACCTCAGCCCATGTGGAGGTCCTAAATCCCACTCAAGGTAATGTGGACGTAGACTTTGTTTTGTTAACTTTTGTTAACAGAGGTATTAACCTGACACTTTCTGGTAAATGTAAATGTCCATCATTTAGAGAAGAGATACTTTGGTCTGCATTTGGTACAATGCTTTGTTAAAATAGACTGAGTGAAAACAAAATAGAAGATTTAGACAAAGCATTACTTTTTGCATATATTGTTATCTTGCAATAGCCCCCACTTGTTTCAGGAGCCCTGTAAATCTCACTGGATTCCCAGTTATGGCCTGAGGCATCAAAACATCTTTGCAAGTCTGGGTGCTGATGTTTAAGATTCCTGGTGGAAAAATGTGTTATTGAAGGAAAAGGAGAGGGAAATGCAGCAGAAAAAAAGGGTCCCTCATCATGTGGAGGCATAGGCAGGTGAAGTGAAACTCCAACTAAAATATTAATTGCAGATGTATAGTAGAGGCAATGGAGCTGCAGTGCTCTGTCTGGTTAAGACTCCAAACCCTAACACATTGGTGTCTAATGACTGAATATAGGTGCAGAGTAGAGGTGGGTTTAGTTAGGTAACCTCATTGGGTAAATGAGATGTGATCTGTGCTTTCTAGTGACTTTGGGCTTAGAATAAATTATACTCATTTGAAAATTCACAGGCCCTATTAGAATTGCACTTTGAATCTCATATAGATAAAAAAATGCGTGTGGAGTTAATCCATTGGTACCCAAATGCCTCCTTGAGGTGTGAAGCCCAGCACCTGCAGAGTCATCTGTACATGAGCTGGTCATCACAGATGTGTCCTCATCCTCAGCAGTTCACTTGCTGGTCATCTCCAAATGGGTGCACTGACTGGGAGTCATGAAACCATCACCCCTTAAGAGCAGACTGCCCATACTCCCTCTTCTGTTTCCTTAATAGTGATCTCTTTTTTAGCTATTGCTGTGTTATCATCCTGGTAATACCTTATTAGCTCTTCTATTGACCAAGCTGTGAATGCTAACAGCTAGCAATTAAAAAAAATACAGACACACAAAATACAACCCACCAAAACCCAAACCAAGACAGGAAAAAAACCACCCAGAAACCAAAAACCACCCTAAGCAAAGGCTTCCATGTGTTTTGACATCACATTTCCAAGTAACAACTGATTTTTCTTGTCATTTAGGACTGCTGGACAATAGCATGTTTCTTCCTACCTGGATGAAGCCAGTCTTCATTCACACCACTTTGTATGATGGAAGAATCAAGCTTCTGGCTTTTACCAGCTTTGTGACCTCCTGGAGTGCACTGTGCCATATAAACCTGCTCATTCTCTCAGTATTGCAGCAAGATGAATTCTGAGCAGTTATGTTCACATCTTGGCAATTGAGCTGAGCAATATTTGGATATAAATGCATTCAGTCATAACACAGGAAAATCCCAAATCCCAGCATCAAAGGATACTATTCTTTATAATGCCACTTTTTAATTATCAATGCCACAGTCATAATTCCTTCCTGCCAACAAATCAACTTCTCAGTGGTTCACTGCAGATGAAGAATTTTGCTTGATTCCTGGTTCAGACACTTGTGTTGGAAATATCCTTGATATTTATTAGAACCTGCTGAATCTTAAAACACTTTGGTCAGAGACAGGACATAAAGATGTCACCGGGAAAAAGCCTCAGCTGCTTGCCACATGAGAGAATTAACACTCACAATTTGTCAAGTGTGACAACTATATTCCTTAGAGCACATTGACTCCAATGCATCTATTACTTGGAGTCATGCTTTTTGTTTTCGAGATGCAACAATCAGTTATGCAACATGTACAGGACCACACGAAGACTTGCACTCACAGGCAAGGCATGAGGCATTTTCTTCCGCTTTGAAATTTCTCTGAGATGGACGTTTCCTGTTCTCCTAACCCCTGCGCTACTTGTTGTGTTGTACCTGTGAGGACATGAATGCCAAATATCAGTTTCCAGTTCAGCTCGATCCTACAGCAGCTGTGCCCAGACAAAACCAAAAGTAAGAAAATCAGTGTTCTGGTGAAGTGTTAAAATGTGAAACAGATGCCTAGAATTGTGCCTTTAGAGAGAGTAAAACTGAGCCTATCACAGGACCAGTGAGAAAGCCTATAAAAATATAATCTTTCTTCCAAAACAAATGGAGCCTGTGTTTTCTGTTGAGCACTTAAGCTTTCGAGGCTTACATAGCACTTTGCACTTTCTCCTCCAATTTTACTCTTGCCTCCTGCCTCCCATCTGGAAAGCCCAGTAAGCAAATGAAATGGTTTCAGTTCTTACCTTTTAAGATTCTCGTTATGTTGGACATCACATCCCTTTCCCTCTGACAAAGCTTTAATGACATATTCCTCCCTATTCCTCCTTCATTTTAACATAAGAGCCTAACTTCCAAGGTGCTTTAACTTTCTGTTGTGCACCTCAGAAAACTATTCAGGGTGTTTCAGAGGGCATAAAATAGTAACAGCTCAGAAAAAAATACTTTCATTATTACTGCTATCAAATCACTGCAATTAATATTATTTACTACTTCACCAATGGCTATACAGTCCTTAGCCACATTTCTGGGAGGCGGGTAAGTAAATGGAAGTGAGGAAGACTCAGTCCAGAGCTAGGTATGTATCAGTAGCAGACCTCAGGTTCCTACTTCCTGCCAGTCTTCTCCACAGACCTTTAAAAAACATGTTTCTTCCCATGTGATGGGGCAATTCCCTTGCTTCCCCAAGAAAGAATCAAGAGGAAGCACCCTCTCATACGTCCTTAACAGGAGCAGAAAGAGATCAATGGAGAGAACAAGGGCAACATTCTCTGGATGATCTTTAAAAGTTCTGTTTCCCACAGGCATGCAGATACAAGTTTCTAGAGGTGCCAGTACTTAAAGAATATGCCTGATACCTGATCACTGAGTGAAAATTAAGCTACAGAAATCAATCAGGTGCATTTAAGTGACATGATAAGATGGTGTTTGTACTTTCCCTGCTGCCCACCTACAACCAGGTTCACCAGCAGATCCATAGAGCAAAATGAAAACACTCTGATAGCTATACTTCGAGGAAAAACTGGAACTTCTAAAATCATATAGTGAAGCTTCCACAGCACCATATGAATTTGTAATAGTGTTCTCTATCCCAGTTATTACCATTTAGTATTGGAATGAAACTCCATTAGGGAAAAAAAAAAAATTATCTGGTTTTCCCATCATTGAGCAATATTCTATCTATTTTTACTGAATATACAAGACTCTAAAATTCTCAATTTAAATACTTACTATTTCAGTGTCATGTAAATTAGAACATTCCAATGAGCAATATTTTTATAGCCACCTCTCAAGTGACACTTTGACATTGACTTGTTTTGTCACAGAAGATTCATTTCCTATTTTAGGGGCACCAAACACCTTTGAAAATTTCAGTCTATTGATTCCATCTTCACTTATATTAGTTCTGCAAGGAAATATAGCTGACAAAACCAAAGCGTCTTAATAACACCTTCAATGAACCTCATGTCACCTTAGCATCAGCAAGTCAGTTGGATGCATTCCCAAAAGTGTGGAGTTATTTGGGGCATAGTCTGAGGCAGGCTTTTCAGGTTCCTCCTTTTTAAACTAAAGTTTGTTGTACTCACGTGGAAGGTCAGAGACTGAAATTTCCCAAACCACTATATAATTCTGTAATTCTGCTTTTTGTTTTTTTTCTTTTAGCTACTCTGCAAGGGACCTTTTCTGTCAATTTATAAATGTGTATCACGTGTGTCAACCATAACTGGTTGAAATAACTCCCTTGCAAAAGAAGAGCAATTCAACATGGGCATAGGCAATTCTCCAGTATGAACAGCAATTTGCGTGCTTCGCTATCTTAATTGGAGCAAAGCAGAATAGAGCCATCCCCAGTAAGCAGATGCCTTTGAAAACCATGCTTCTGCTATGTAAATCTCGACAGTACCTCAGAAGATCATTATCATAAATGTCTTTTGAAACTACCTAAAATCACAAGTTTGAAACTCCAAAATCAAGAAGTTTGGGATTTGTGCTCAGCTTGAGTGTCCCAACCACCCCATGAGAGGGGTACCCCACATTGCACTAGCAGAGGAAACCTAGGAGAAAGCCCCCAGACCTGTCCGCAGAGCCTCTGACCAAGAGCTAGTGCCTCTAAAATCACTGTGGGTCTTTTGGCCAATTTGGGAATCAGGGTCCTTTAGGAACTCTGAGCTCTTCATGTATTTGAGGCTGCTGCTTCTTCCTCCACTTTGAGGCAGATGCTGCTCCTCCCAGGTCTCACACTGAGGGGACTACATGCCAGAAGCATCATGCTTTTTTCCTCTTCTCTGTGTCTTTACTGTGAAGGAGACAACTTAGCCCGTCATGCTTTCCAAAGATGATATAACATTACCTCGGGGAGGCTATGCCCCACATCCTGTTAAGACTCTGTCATACCGCTTCAGTCTGGAGCACACACTTGCTCCTTGCTCCATGGTATATATTGAGCTCCTTCCAGCAGGAGTTTTACAGCAAGCTCACAGTTGCTTTAAATTAGACAGGTTGGCAAGTGGCCGAGGAAAGAAGTGGAGCTTATTTAGCTGAGACAGACAGTTACAAAACGCAACACGAGAGCATCAAGCTTCAAATAAGTTTTCACAAAGTACATTATTTGTCATCACAGTGCTTAAATTTGTTGTAAGGGATTTTAAATCACCAGCAACTACCTGCTGGCTTGAATTTGCAACTCCTACCCAAACGGAGCATGTTGCTTTCCCTGAAAAATCCAATGTCTTCTACTCGAGTGTGAAGGTAAGTTGTAACTGACTTGACTTTCCTATTCTGTCTTCTCTGAAATGCATTTGAAGAAGGGAATGCAATAGAGAGAAAAATGCAGATTTTTGCTGATTCTATTTGATTTGCTTTAATGGGACTTCAGTGAAATCTGCTCTTGTGTCTTGTCTTGTAAGAGGAGAGTAATGAACTTGGACATTTAAGCACATAACGTTCTTATCAGAAAGTTACCAGACAGATTTATTATGTTTTAATCAATTTCTGGCAAAAAAGCTGAGTTTTCAATGTCCACCTTTCACAGGGTTCAGGGTGATTAAATTGGCTTAAATATTTTGAGCTATTTCTCTCCATTTAGCTTTAATCTTACATTCCATCAATCCGAAACAGAGATTACTGTTGTATTTTTTTCCCCTTGTGAATAATTCCAGTATCATTCCAAATCTTCACTTTGACCTTTGTTGCTATGGTTTCGCAGAAACTTGTTTTGAAAAAAAAACCCACCCTATAATCTGTAAATATGAAACGAATCATTTTGCTTCAGGGTTGTTCAGAGTTAAGCTCCTGCAATTAACTTATTAAACTCTCACAAATATTTCAATGTTTTATTTTGTTGGGGTGTTTCTTCTATTTGGTTGGGTGTTTTTCAAGGTGGTTTAGCACTTTGTGCTTCCACTGCTACCAGCAGTGTGTGTCACATCTATGTGCAGACTGTGAGAATGTGTGTTGTTCAATATACATGAAATGCTGAGTGTAAGTGATTCAGCACAGCCTTGGTCCGGGTAGGTGAGAGTGTAAATGGATTGGCAGTTTCTGGCTCCCTTTTTCCCCCTGCGTCTCTGGCAACCATCATCCAGGCGAGGCTGAGGCATGGCTCAACAGCATGCTAGCTGCCCAAAACTCGATACTCACAATGGTGGCTCATTTCTCTAACCCACTCACTTTCAAGGACATGATGAAACTTTTCAGGATGAAGTTCTAGGAAAATATGGGTGTGAACACAGCATTAACAGCCCTTGGAGCTGCGTGAGCTATGGAAATTCACCAACAGCAACCTGCTTCAGAAATCACACAACTGTCGTGTTACATAGCATGCTGCATTTAAAAAGGCATAAAATCCCTTCTTCCTACAGTGCTTGCTCCCTGCTTTTTCTGGCCTGGGACAACTTCAGATGTGCTACTGGAGCAGATTTTCCCTCGTGGGAATGCAGGACTGTCGGTCCCCCTACACTGTTTGCCCACGGGCCATGCTCTGCCTAAGAAATGTGTTTAAAAAGAGAAGCATGGAACAGAGAGGGCAGGGAAAGAGTGTGGAAAAGCAAAACTGGAAGTGGAGGAGCTGATACGCCTGCCCGCTGCCACAGAGGAAATCCTGGAAACCTGGTTCCCTTTGAAGCTACCCATGAGCTAAGTTTTGTGTGGGTGCGTCATCCACACCGAGCTATGGAAAGGCAGGGCTGGGGACACCTCCACCCGGTGTCACCTGGGAGAGCACTAGGTGGTGTGGGGATTGGGAAGCATAATCCCCTCTCTTAGAGGCTGCCAATTCCTTGTCCTTCCTCCACAATACTCCACCAATCTGACAGGCTGGTCCTACTCTATATTGCTTAATGATACAGGGAACAGGATGGTTTCTGAAATCGAGTATCAGCCACAGGGACTGCTTCTGCCTCAGAAGCATTAACAAGGAATGATGCAAACAAAGAATATAGTGTTCATATAATTTCATCCCCTCTGTCATCTCCACACTTCACTGTTGCACTTTTCTAAAGCTCATTCACAGTGGCAAGATGAGAAGGTAGATGGAAGGTGCCATATGAACAGTGTCCTGAGGGCTAGGTTTGAGCTCCTGCAGGATAAGATCATCTGTCCCATGCACTGTGACAGAGCTAATTTATATTCTTAATCCTCTGTGATATGTCCATTCACAGGTCTGTCCCATGCAGAGATGAGCCTGATTTCCAGAGTCCTTAAAACAGATGCTACAACAACATTATGCATACCATCACTGCAGGACCATACAACATCCATGTTACCAAAGAGACACATTGCAGATGATAAAATGTATGTTTAAACTGAAAAATATAGAGGCTTTGCAGGCTCATTTTTGTGATCATACCTGGAAAATGAAGGCTACAATTGAGATGATTACAGGCCAGATTTACATTTTAGTTACAGGCGTTGGGCTGCAGTTGTCAGCAAAAGGTATTCTTTTCACTCACAGTCTCTCTGATGTAAGAGGGGCAGATCAGTCGAGTAGTTTCTCGGTTGGGTTATTAGAGAAATCAAGATTGCTGTGATTTCCCGATGCTGAAATAAATTGTTCCAGTTCTTCCTAAATTAGGATCCATCCTTCATTTTGGAAAAGCAGTGTGATCTGCTCCTGATTGTCTAGCATCAATCCTCACCTGATATAAGGTGCAGATGGGAAAGCTCAAAGCAATGAAGATGGAACTGCAGAGGACCTGACTCAATCCTCCAAAGACACTTTATGGTTTCACTAAGCCTTGTGGTGTGGGGAGATAAACCCATATGATCAAAGAGTCTACACTTTTCTGTGAGGTATATACATTGGGAAGGACAGAACTGTTTAGTACAAAACCGAATCTTATCACAGAGTGTAACACAGACCATTTTAAAGGGGAAGAATAGGCTATGTATAATAGAAAAAAAGATCTTGGCAGTGAGAGATATACAGTTATAAAATAATCAGAGGGACTGAAAAGTCTCACTGGCTGGGATGGCTCACTTAGTCTGGGCCAACCTAGACCAACTCTGTGGGGAGCAATCTTCCCTAGGCTGAGAGATGTGAAAATCCATATGTTGTGCTGGCTTCAATGTATTGGCTCTCCTTCAGTTTATCTATCTACTGGATTTGTCTTCCTCATCTGTGTAGTATTGTGTATCTCAGACCCAAATGGGGTGCAGTCTACAGAAGTGGAGGCCAAATCTCAAACAAGATTTAATGGTGATAGTTGACTGTGTTTGGACACCATCAGGCCACCCATCCTATTTTCAGTTTATGCTCTCCTCTTCCCCTTTGAAGAAACCCCAAACCCAAAATCAGACACCCTGCAACAAACAGGAACATCTGGCGAAAGTCTGAGTTTAGAGCTGGGAAAGGATGTATTGTAATTCATGTGCTCTGTTTTATTTCTCCCAGTTTTTGCCGCATTCTTTCAAGACATTTTTCCACAAGTGGAGAGCTTATTAATAACAGAGGTGGGATTTGAAGTGTGCTTCAAAAATGTGCAATAAAACCAGGGAGTGACATGCTATAAAAACAAGGGGGGATCAAAGGGCAGATATGAAAAGGTGTGTGTCCAGCCTGCTCACCCCACCTCTTTCTTTTGGTCCGATGGGCTTTGTGGCTGGGTCCAGGCCAGCATAGGAATCTCGTCACTGCAGCACAGGGGTATTTGATCCATGAGCTGCTGAGAGGGAGCTCCCTTCTTCTTTTCACTCTTTGGAAAAAAGAAGGCTGAACTTTTCCTGGATTTGTCCAGGAAAAATCTCCCTTTTCTTGGAGGGAGAGGCTCCCTGTGCTGGAACACGCGTCTGCTATCCTCACTACAACTCAGGACCAAAAGTCTTTTCCCTTTTCAGCAGTCTATAAAAACTTGATGTTACGCCAGCCTTGCTAGCCCCGCACTGATGTTCCTGCACAGCGCCGGTCTGCTGTGCTTCAATATACCTGGGGATCGAGCCCACCTCCCCAGAACATCCCAGACTGCTCCTCGCAGTCCTTTTTTACTAACCAGTGGAAGTGGCTCCTTTGGGACACAGCAGAGAAACACCTAGGTTGCGCTTTGCATCCATTGCTTATTCTAGAAGCCATTTCACTAGGGTTTTTTATAGGGCAATTGGCTCCTTTGAGTCTTTATGAGCTCCAGCTCTGCACATATGTGCTCTGAAAGTCATCTTCCGGAGTCTGTACTTTTTTGGTCCCCAAACACAAGAACAGTCTTTGATCACAACCCTGCATCAGCAGCCTTCCCAGTCCCACACGTATTTACTTGTCTCCAACTTCTCTTTAATCCCTGTACCGTTTTCCTCCTGTAGATTACCAATCTGTTATCCTTCTATAAGAATAACCCCTCCGTTTTCCATTTTCCTGCTGGCAGCCATTCCTCCCCAAAGTGATGGTGGTCAATGGGTCACCCAGTAACCCCTTCTCAAATGATGCAGGAATGTGCTCTCCAGCTTCCTGAGAGCTGTCTTCCCAGTGGCTGGAGGAAGACCAAGGCTGGTTTGGCCTCTCCTCAGTTCCTGTTTGTATTATTCAGAGCAGACATTCCTGCTAGGAAGTGGTGATACATGTCTGCAGATCACCTCTGAGCACCAGCTTTGAGGTGGGGCAGCAAGAAATTATTCAAGGGAGTGGCAGTGATTTTGAGGGTGGGAAGAGGATGGTCTATGGTCCAGCAAAGCAGTTTGCATAAAGGTCTGGTGTCCGGGCCACAGCTCCCTCCTGCACCTCCAGAGCAAGTAGGTCCTCTCTGCCCAGGGCTGGTCCCCAAGTCTCGGAGGGGCTGTGCTCGGAGGGTATTTTCTGGTTTCTACAGAGGAGGGGTTGCATTTCCCTGAATTTTAAGCTTTACAGCTGGATTATGCTGCTTTACATTGGAATGGGAACACTGGAGATTGCCTTCAGCTTTTTTCTCCTGCAGGAATACCTAGGGTGACTCCCTGCATACTGATGGACAATACGCCTCAGTCCTGACTTTGCAGCCTGCTTTGGGCAGAACTGTGATTCAGAATTGCTGTGCATTGAATTTCTCAGGCAGAAATACATGTATTTTGCACTGCATCACACCTAACAGTGCCTCCTGTGCTACCAGGAGGTGTCCAGCTTGTAGGAGCTGTACTGTTACAGTCTGAGAGCATGGACTGAATCTACCCAGGGTTTCTTTCTCTGACAGATCTGACCAGTTACTGGAAAATTGTGGTTAAATGCACATAATCCTCAAACTCCCCTAGAGAAAATATCCAGGCAGAAAAAGAGGGCATCTTGGTGATAGGAGCCCTTAGAAACCACCCAGCCTCTTGGCTTCTCCCTTTCTGCAGACATACTCTGTCCTTGAGGATCAGGGCTGCTGTCTGAGGGTTTTGATTGCCAAAGGCTGAAAAAACCCTATCTGACTGGTGTGTGTAAAACATGTTTCTGCAGCCCAGTAGGGCATGTATTAAAACCCTGCCGTGAGATCCAGGCCACACCAAGGTCAAAAAAATCCTCATGGTTCTCTTTGTGGGGGTGTTGTAAGGTGATGCACAGAATGGGTCTGTCATGGGTATAGGTCTACTGATGCCAAAGGTGTATTTGCATTGCTGCATCTGGCAGGATTTAGTGCCAGCTTTCCACTCCTGCAGATCATGGCTTGTAGCCAGGAGGGCTGTTTCCGTATCTCCTGCATGAGGTGGAAGCCCGTATGAAGTGCTTTGATGTGGTGTGTCTCTTGGCCGTTTCCATCCTTCCTTGGCAATTGGGAAGTTGTGTCACCTCTGTAGGGATATGCCAGGGTTGTGAAACGTCTCTGTTCCCTCAGTTAGTACCATTTTCTTCATCAGAGGGGATGGCCGGGCTGCTTACTGCCACCATTGCTCAGGCTTGAGCAACCTCTGCAGCAACTCTGGCATGAGGTTTGGATTCTTTGACGTTCAGACTTGATGATCCCATAGCAGAAACAGTTTTGCTTGCACAGAAGAGCTGCCAAGACACCCTTACAAGGAAGGCTGTGCTGAGTGCATGCTGCTGGAGATGATCACCACTGCTCCAACGTCCCCAGAAGCTACCCTGAGCAGGTCCAGCAGCAGCCACGCACCTCCCATGCCCGCTGAGCCTCTGTGCTGAGGGGAGAAGAGCTGATCCTCTTGGACCCCATGGGCAGAGGTCGGCAGGACCATGCCCTGGTACTGAATCCCCCCAGGATGGGAGCAGCCGGCCGGACACTTAGCTGTACATGCCTCCTTTCCAGCGTGCCAGCGGAAGCAGATGTTTCTAATTTATCACTAAAAACAAACAACTTAATCCCCCAAATATGCAGCAGTGGGGGGTGAGGAGGGGCCCTTCCATTTAAAGCTGATTTATAAAATGGATAATTAAGGTTAATTTGTTCACAAATGAAGCAAATATGTGTCAGACGCCATAAACAGCACTTCCTCCTTCTCATTTTCACAAGCCCTCAACATCCAAACCTGAGGCAACAGGGTAAGTTCCTGTTCCACTAGCCAAAAGCAGCTGGCACTGCTTCCTTTCATCAATGACTCTAATATTTATCTATTTAGGCCTTCAGAGCATCATTTGTGTGTAAGAGGCATTGCAGCCCTCTGTTGTGTGGGTGCCAAAGGCAGGCCCGAGCGGCAGCTCCAGCTCACCCCTTCTTGCTTTTGAAGGCATTGTTACACCCTGGCTGCCTGAGGGTGAAGGCTGGAGTGCAAGACAGCATGGTGTATGGAGACTGCTGTGGTCAAACCCCCAGGCAGGACCTGCACCAAGAGCTCTCACAGGAACCATGTTCACTCTACTTAATGAAATGGCTGAAGGTGCCAATGGGAAGGGACCTGAGTCCAAACATATTTCAGATAAGACTTAGAAAATTACTGCTTTTACCTGTGCTGTGTCAGTGCTGGAGGCCACAGCTAACCACACAGCATCTGTATTTCAGCACATGCACATATAACGAGCCATCCAAACACATTATACATACCCCACTTCTGCTGACACCTACTTCAGACCTCCAGTTCCTACTGCTTACAGCTCGTGTTATTGTACATTAAGAAAGCTTTTCTCCAGGCAGCTTGGCATACAGCCACAGCACGTCTGCCATGCACAGGCAGCACTGAAGTTAACAGCAACACAGCAGCTTTAAGATTTTAATAGCTCCTGCAGACATGGCATCAATGCGGCTCTGTTCTGCAGAAGGGGGGAATGTGGGAGCTGCCACCTGAAGTCTCTGGGCCCTGGGTGTCTGTGAAAGGCAATGGCAAAAGGCAACCCCTGCGGGCAGCAGGATGGTTGAAATGCCTGGGCATCCACAAAACAGCCACTATTTGGTGTGGGAATGGGTGGGGCTCCTTGTGTCTGTGGACCCCCCCTCCCCCAGGGTTCCAGGCTGGGGATGCCAGGGCTCACTGGGGCTGGTCCGAGATACTGTGGGTCACTGCAACAGGCAACAGGGTGCTCGGAAAGGCAGGGAAAGGGAGGCAGAGTTTCTAGCATGTTGTTACCTGCACACTGGGGGTTTACAGGTTTATTTCCTAAGGGGTAAAACGCAAAGAATACTGAGCTTGATCTGCAAATTGCTGTGCTAAACAGCAATGCCCTGTGATGTAGGAAATGGACAGCTGCCTCCATTTCCTCAACTATCCCTTTAAAAACAGGATTTAATTAGTTGTCTTTTCCTGGTAGGCACTGGAGTGCTTCTCGTTCCTCATACGCCTGTGCCTCTGCTGCAGAAAAGGATCCAATGGCACAGACTACCACCCCTGGGTCTCTCACACACAAGAATAAGCCCCTGCAAGCCCAGGCACATGGGTGCGTGTACTGCAGCCATGGCACAGAATGCTGCTTCTGGAAGTTTGGAATTTGGGGTTTAATTGCAGCAGCTGAGTGGGTTGTGAGAAAATGCAAAATAGCCTCATATACAGCTTTCTGCTGGGGACACTGAAAAGGTGATAAGGCTGTGAGATGCTGTTGTAGTGACCAGTGCTCCTCTCCTCAGCAGCCTGTTCTGCTGTGAGCAGTATCTCCTGGGGTTGGAGCAGTCAGGAAATCCTCCTCCTCCATCATTTCTATGAAATGGTAGAATTAGGCAATGTGCCAGGATTGCAAGGAACTTCCCATCGAGCCAAAATGTCAGGTAGGCTAAGAGAAAGAGAAGGAGTATAGAACAGAAGAAAACCAGAAGAAAAGCAGGATAAAAGTCAACATGAGCACTAAGAGCAGGAATCAGCTCCAGCTACTACACTCTCATCCCTCCCATCGCAATATACATAAATCAATCTGGGAAAACAGTGTGTTTGAGAAGAAAACAGAAGACAACTGGAACAGCACTGAGTTTGAATAGAGCTGAAGCAATTCTATTTTGGGGCTAAACAAAAAAACCCACATTTTTCCACTCAATCAGACAAGCCTGTATCACTTAATCAGTTTTAAGCTACGTGCAATGAGAGCACCAGCACCAGTTTCTTCTGCAAAGCTGCAATCTGCTTTTCAGTTTTGAAGCCTTTTCCCAAATGAAGACACCATATGCTATTAAATTAGTTTGTACCTGTGATGGCAGCCCTTTACTTCTTGCAAACTGCTGTGCTTCAAGTGGTGATACACACTGCAAGCAGCTTCTTCTCTACCTAGTTAAAGGGGTCTCTCCCCTCATTCTGTACCTGTGAGCAATCGTTGTCAGAAAGCCTCGTGCTTGAAGGAATGAAGCTGTTTGCAGCTCATTGCAAGAAAGGCACATTTTCCTTTGATGTTTCCAATAGCTTGGTCTGAAACTGCCTCAACTTCACTCCAGACCTGATGAAAAAACTGGTGAACTTGAAGGAGGAAAGCTATTTCAAATTTCCAGATATATCTGAACATGATATTTTGGGATACTGATTTTTGTTTCTGACTGATTTTTCCCACAGTTGTAGAGAAGAAAGGGCCACCGATTTATCTCATGGCGGATTTGATCTGTTGCAATAAGGACCATTCTCTTAAACTGTCAAAAGATTAGACATAATGTTTTACCATCACGTTGAAGGGAGAAAAGCAGCAGATTTTTTATGGGAAAGTGACAGAAGCTACTGACAGCATGCTTTCTGACTCCCAGGGAGTTTGTTTTGCCTTTCTACCTCTGATGAAGTAGCAGTAGTTGAAATAAGGTTTGCTTTTGGCTGAAGAGAGATACACTCCAAAATGGAAGAGGGGGAATGTCCTTGCCATAAAGCACATGCAGGCTTCACTCATGTTGTCTGACCTCTGCAAGGGAAGGCAGTTTATTAAAAACTCCTTTCTGACCCTCAAATGGGAAATTACACAGCTCCTCAAGCGCAGGTTCAGGACATTTCTATCTGAGCATGAGATTTGCTTTTGATGGGTTTTAATGGCATGTGTTGTTGATGTTCCTAAATTATATAGCTCACTGAAGCATTCAAAAACAAATGTTCAGTCCCCATGGGGCATGATAAAAGGCATAAGGATAAGCTTTGATGTGGATATAAAGCCATAGTAGGTGTCAGGGCCTGAGTCATCTTCCAGTGGCACCCACATGACCAGAAAGGGAATATATATGTTTCTGCACATTTTTGAGCTGGAACTTCATCTGGTGTACATTAATTATACTGCCTTTGCAATCAATGAAGCAGTACTGATTTATATCAGTTCAAAATACAGTTATTCGGATTTCAAGACTGAGAAGTTATACAGACAAGATATTGCACACTACAGGTTTAAAAGGGAGACTTCCTTTATACATATTAATGACACATTAAAATTAAAATAAATTGCACTTTAAAAAGTCAGAATTCTTCATTTTTAATGTGCAATTTGAAGCATCAACAGGAAATGGCAGCTCCCAAGTTCTTGCCCACTATTCACTAGTCCCTATACCAGCTAAGACTACTTGAACAAGTGCCTTTAGCATCTTCTCTTAAGTAAGTGAGCTAATGCTGCAGTCCTAATTTGGCTGGCTAGGCAAGTCTGAGCAGTGTACAGGATGAGGGCTGGCTGTATGGGACATCCACATATGGGTTGCAAAGAAACGTAAGTGGATCACTCCAGGAAACAGAACAAGTCTAGCACAGATCTGTGACCCGTGCTGTATTTTCTGTTTTTCTCAGAAGTAATATATCATTTCCTAGCTATGTGCCATTTATATATAAATGTATTGTTGGGAACATGTATAAAACAGTATCTGTCACCAAAACCCAAATGTGAGATCAAAGTGTGGAGGCCATGCATACGAGCCACTTGTTTAAACAGTTTCGTTTTCGTTCTCGTCTTTCATGACAAGACTATCTTGTCTTTCATTCTTCCCAAGCCTCCCTCAGTATGAATTGAATTTCAAAACAAAAATTGATTCCAGATGTTATAAGTATATTTATCTAGGCCTGCAATTTAAACAAGTTAGAGCAATACTCACCTTCATATAGTTTTTGATCATTACAATATGAATTCTCACTGACACCAGTGGAGATCAAGGTTTCCAAACCCACCTTTTATTAATCTGGATTGCACTCCAGATTGTCAGAAGGGCTGTGTTTTAAGGACAATCATTCATCTGATGATCCCTAGCACAGCTGCCTACCACATGTACAGCAGCAGTGTTAACACTTCTTCATTTTCCCCTACTTTCAGCTTTAGCACTGGAACCCATTACACAGCTGGCATCTCACAAGTGCTGTGCTACTTTGCCCCTTGCCTCAAAAAGTGATTTGTAATAGCAGGGTGACTAGCAATAACTAACAGCTAATAGCAGGAACGCACAGAGAGCTGACAGCAGGTAGGATGCCAGCCCTGAGAGATGACCACTCAGTTTCTTACTTGCACAAGCTGTGTAATCTCTGGCAAATAATGTCATCCTTGTGCCCTAGTTCACATCTGTAAAAGGAGCTATTATTTTTTGGCTTCCATGCCAGACAAGTATAATCAAATGATTGGGTGATCATTTGTGCAATAACCAAAATTTGTAATTACCTGGGATAAGAGATGCAAATTCCCTCTGGATCACAATCATTAAGTCAGCTCCTTGCTCTTGGAGGTAACGAAGGTCAGGTGTGCTCTATGGAATGGAAAACCCTGAATAACAGAGTCATCATGGCATGTACTGCAGAGGCAGCTGCCAGCTGATTGGACCCGCTTTGAGCAGATGCTGGATGAGATGAACTCCAAAGGTCTCTTCCAACCCAAATTACTCCTACAATTCTATTCTAATGCTGCATCTCTGCAAGTACATCTTCTTGGAGCACTGGAGACCATGGTGCACATCGCCAAAGTAGTGCTGCAGCAGACAGCCTGCCTTCATCGGGGACGGATCAGATGAGTCAGGAAGGACTGGGCAGATTCATGGCAGTTCAACGACTCCACCAAAAGTATTTAAGGACTTGTGGCCCCAGGCTGATCCCAGAAACAGTCTAAGTGTCTTTCGGTAGCACTGTGACTCCATGGAGTCAGGCAATGGCACAGTTTACCTCCAGATGAACCATCTAAAGCTAGTGAAAGTTTACTACACTGAGAAATACAGTCTCTAGTTCACATTTACCTGCCATGTCATCTGACATTGTCACTGAATCAGTGTTTTAGTCCTTCCAGGCCAGCCTTGACTTGCAATAGCAAAACTGAGCCTTGTGGGTCCCATTCGCTCTGTGTATGTTGCATCAATCATAAACTAAGTGTGGGCTTTGTAAAAGCCTCATGAGCTGACCTTGGAAATAACATCTACTGGGATGTATATCCCTCGGTGGCCAAATTTGTTAAAGCTGTGCATAACATCAGACAATTTCAAAACAAAGTCTGATAAAGGTGGTTTCAATGGACTGCCTCATCAGACAGAGGGACCTGCTTTCTCAGGGTCTCAGAGGTACCCAGAGTGTCATGCTAGCAGAGCAGCACTTCCAGCCTGCAGGCAACACAGCAAGCTGATCATCTGCATGAGGTTTGGAAGATAAATGAGAAACATAAGACGTGAATTTACATATAAGGGTCTACACTTCTATCAGGGGAACTAGAAACAAAAAGAAGAAAAAAGATTATAAATTTTTTATGTGGTAGATCATGACATAGACTTCACCAACAAGTCTCATACATTTCTATTTGTGTTACAGCTCCTGGGGTTCTGGCCAAGCTTCTACTTTCACATTCACAACTGCAATTGTAAGTGTGACCCTTAGCTTGGGAACTGTTTTCATAGCTCCTTCATAAATGTCTGTGAATGCATATTCAATATTCAGTAAAGCAGATGACATTTTCAGACACCAGCTGCCTCCAGTTGTGAGACACGACTGCACATGGCCACCATAAAACACAGAGCCCCAAGGCTTACAGGGCTTACACAGCTGTGTTGTGGCTGAAATGAGCTGGGGAAGAAACTGTCCGCACATGGGGGCTGCACTGCCTGATGTGTTGTTGCTTCTTCAAGCAAAAGCCAGATCCCTGGGGCAGAAAGTCCTGGGGGCCAATCAGCTGGTGCTCAAATTAGTGGTGCATTTCACATATCCATACTGAAAACAAGGTTTGGTTCTCAGAAGTCAGATATTCTGCTTGTCTCAAAGCACTTCACAAAGAAGCAGGTAATGATGTACAAGCAATTATTGAAGTTTATCCTCCTGTAGATACAGAAAGAAATCTGGATGGGATCCTGATATGCCCCATTCATGGGGCTGCTTCCTGAAAACTGGGTAAGAGGGAGCAGTCCTGTGTGCCAAGCCTTGCTCCTGCAAACCAGGTCACAAGGCCTCAGCATCTTAAAACAGTTGTTAAAAGTAAAAAATCCCTGTTATGTTCTAAAAATAGAGAAGTTGAACTGGCAGAGAGAGAGAAAACATGTGCTTGCTGATGGCTTAGCAAAGAGGGAAGTGCAGCTGAGCAGGAGCCAACACGCCTGAGTTCCGCACGTAAATAAACCTTAGGTATGAGACTTCAGCTCGGTGTAGAGAAAACGTGTTTTGGTATCATCTTGCACCAACACAAGTTTTAAAGCAACACCTTTCATACATGAATTTTAATGAACAAAAAAAAAAAAAAAGAAAATCAATGCCAATACTTTGAAATTCAAGATACACGTGTGTGGTCTGATAGTGCCTTGTATTTTGAAAACACTGGTGGAGAAAGGGAAGGGGAAAAGACTGGGAAGAGTTGAAAAGAATCAAAATTAATTCATTGAACACCTAAAGCTTCAGTATTTGACAAAGGAAGCAGATATAAATGGAAATCAAATTGAAACCGAGACTTCTCTCGTTCAACACTGCTACTCATCAGCTACAACTGGGAGAGACAATTTAATTACCAATAAACAACTTTGAAGCTGTACAGATGTTTTAGTGTCTTAATAAAGTTGAAAAAAAGGAAAAAGAAACAACAAAATCTGAACTCAAGTCTGAGGCTCAAGAAAAGCCTTGATAACACACATGAAAACTGCATAGGGGATTGTTCAAGTCCATTGCAACACAAGGGGAATAGCGCACTAGACAAAAATAGGTTATTTTGATCATTCTTCATTAAAAGCTATTATTTCCTTAAGCTTGAAATGCTTATTAAAAGTTTTGAGGGTCTGTTTTTTTATCTTTCTGTTTCATAAAGCTAGGAATATTGAATTTACACTATTTTAAAGTTTGGATTTAGACTCTAAGTTTGTTTCCCTTTGTCCCCCTTTTGTAAATTAGTACAGTGGAGTGAATGAGGCCTTTGATTTTCTTTCTTTCTTATCTATTTGGTACTCCTTTTATTATGCTTAAAATATGTTGGGGTTTTTTCATCTTCTCCATAAAACCTCTGTCCTCATTGTCTGGGAATCGAATGACTGTGTTTAAAGTAACATCTTTATTCTTGTAAATATAATTCTACAATGGAGCAGGGAACTTCTTTTCTCTGAAACCTATTTTAAGCTACATCATTATCTTGCTTTTCATATTTGTCTCTCTATTTGTTCTACTAAGTACTTGTTCCAAAAGCTATGCTTGGTTCTATGACATTTCATAAGTTTAAGTAGACCAAAGGAAAAATAGAGAGAAAAAAAGAAGTAAACAGAGCTTTTGAAGAAAACGAAGAAATCTGAAAACCACTTATTTTGCTTGCAGGCAATTCATTGCATTTATGATGTCTGAAACGCTAAACTTTAGTCTGGGTTACATTTTCTGGCTGAGATACAGAGATTCTCAGAAAATCGAGGTTTGAAATAGAAAGTCAGCAGTCTTCATCTGGAACACAAGGAACCTCAGCAGAGGGGACAGAGCTGAGAGCGCTGCCACTTGGGAGCTGTGAACTGAAATAGAGAAGTCCATCATCTCTGTTTTACTTTTAAAGTATGTGAGCAAAATAAAGGCTGAAAACATGCATTGTGTTTCCATTTTGCTGTGCCTGTGCTAGGCGCATTGCTTGCATACCCTACTGGTACGGAGCTCAGCGTGCCACAGTTTCTGTGCTCCGATCGCTCACTCTTATGTTACTGCTCAAGTATGCATTCAGAAAAGAGCCAGCAGATATCATAGATTTATTCTAGTTGTTGAGGTCAAGGACTCTTTTCCTTTTTTTTTTTGTTCAGCTGAGAGGGAACTCTTTCTGTCTTTCTTCCTTTCCTTCTAACACCAGGCAGGCTTCCTGCTTCGCAGTGTGCACCACTGATAAAAACCCATGTGGAGTACTTTTAAAGGAAATTATTTACCAATCTAAAGCACCGGTGAGTTATGTGCTGTCTCCAGTGCTAAAGGGAGGGCTTTCAGCAAAGCACAATATCTGCATGCACTGCAATTCAGAGGCTCCAGCTGCTGGAAGCTCTTGCAAGCCATGTAAGTAAGGCTTTTTTTTGCTGAAGCAAACTTCATATATTCTCTTGCCTCATAAAAGCTCTGAGATAATCAAAACTTGAGATGAATTTCCTAACACTACTAATGTTGTTATCTTCCTGTTGTTTTCAATAACGTGTGTATGTCAGCACGATAAATAACTCACATTTCTAGAAGTGTTTTGCTTGTGAATAGTGTAAGGAGCAGAATCTGTGCGTGGCTCGGGCAGGCTCTGTTTGCTTTTCTGGTTGCTGACCATTTCTGTTCTCTGTGACTGGCACAGGGACCTCTGATTTCTTTGGTATCTTGTTATTCTGATTGCTATGGGAAGCTGGCAGGAAAATGCAGAATCTGTGCAAGGAAAAGAGCATAAGGGCAGTTTAAAAAGCATGGTCAGTGAACCAAAAAGTGGTGTGTAACACCCACATTGAACTTGTGGCATTTTATAGCTTTAAACTGAGGTTTAAGTGGTCACAGATTGTGTGACTAAGAGGAACATGAAATGACAAAAGAAATGTATCTTGATGTTCATGCTCATATTTAAGTTAATCAGGTTTCTGTACGGTTATTTGGAGTTTATTGCAGGGGATGGATCAACTTCCTCTGAGCTTCATGACGCAGTTTACAGTTATGAAATATTTCCCTGTTCGCTATGCAGTTCGCGTATGTATTGGCAGACAGGTGTTGATATCCCAAATTTCACTTCTTGTCTGTGAGGTCCTCCCTACCCTTTTGATAGCTGCGTGTTTGCAGATAGGGCGATAAATGTATGACAACTGGCTGTTATGCCAGGAAGCTCCACTGACCAGCTCCACAGGTGGTATTAACCTGAGACGGAAGTTTCATGCACTCAGTGTTCCCAGTATCTTCCTGTCTGGAGAGTCTCTGGCCACTTGCATTCCTTGTAGCCTTTCTAAAAGCGTCTAATCCCTCTGACTTTTCAGCTTACATGTGGCTCTCACTTTTTACCAGTTCCAAATAATGTTCAGCAGCTCCTTCCCTCTCCAGACCCACATGTCTGAAAGGCGCAAACTTTGCCCTCCAACCCTCACAGTGGAAATCTGGCACATACCCACAGGGCAATACCAACCTTATTTATTGCAGACACATCACCATGGTCACCTCTTGCATCAGGTGCTCAGAGGAACACAGACTCTGACCCCTCCCAGCCCTCCTGTTGACTTTCATATTCATGGCAATGCAAGATCCACATGGGAAAGAGGCACTGTCCATTAAGGGAGATGCCCATGATTCATGAAAGACAATGGGAAGGTATCCTTGCCACACCTGGGTGCCAAATAGCAAGTATACTAATAGACATGCGGGGTTGTGGAGAACACAGAATGCTGCTCCCAGTGAAGCTGGGGTTTCACCTCCCTGAGCGAGAATGGGAAAAGGCTCTGTAGAAAGAAGCTTGCAAGGTGATAGCAGCACATTTTGAAGGTGCATTGGCAGGAGCAAGTTAGAGCTGCGGGGGACTGGTGTGAAAGTCAGACTCCTCTGCTGATGGAGGAAGAAGATGCTGCTTTTTCAAGAGTGTTTGGAAAATGGCAGAAAGTTTAATTTTCAGTACGGAGGTGGGTAGGAGCTGAGGTAACTCTCATACCTGGCTGGTGTTACTGCACTCCAGGGAGAAAGCAGCAGTTTGTTGCATTTTCTGAAGTTATGTATATTCATGTGTACCATTAGTCTCTTGGCAAATTCATCCTTTGAGCAATAAAGCTTTCTGAACCTTTCATATAGTCCTTTGCTTTGAAGCAACAGATGTCTGTGATAAGCAGATGGTTATGGCTTTGAATTTGAACATCTTTAAATACTTTGTTGTGTATATTTTACGGGGAGGAATGTACTCTCTTACTATGCAGAACTGATTCATTAAATGAAAAGTATCCATGTCTGGATGCTTGATGTCACTTCCTAGCTTGCAAAATAATAAACCGTATGTTTTTCAGGATTATTTGTTGTGAGATATTTTCACCCCATTACTCAGCTTGTGTTTTCAAGGTACAAACCAACTGTGAAATGCACTACATGTGAGCTGAGCTCAGTCAAAGTGAACAAGCAACAAAGAGAGTCAAAGGAGCTGCCCCACTTGTGAATTGCATTCTCACTCTAATGAATACTTGGAGCAGGCTGAAATATTCCTCTTGCAGAAATTCCCAGAGGAAATAATGTGGTGCCTATGGAAATAACTGAGAAAAAAAATCTTTTGATCTTCCTTATTCTAAAATTTCATTTTTCAGGAGGTACAGCTATGAAATTCGATGAGCACAGATTCTAAGAACATAAGATCTTAAACCAGGAATAAACTTGGGAACACAAATGGAAAGAATAAGTCTCAAATAAGAAGATAACTCTGATTTCCTTTCAAGGAAAATAAGCTAGATAAACATATCTCACCCAAATGTTTTGCTACTGGATATTCATTTACTCCTCTAAAAAATACATTTACTCCCTCTCCACCTGACTTTCAAGAGTTTGGTTTTTAAAGAAATCTCTCTGTGACAGCCTGTGAACTGTTTAAACTGAATGAGTTTATCTTAAGAATGGATCATGGCACAGATTGTCAAAAGCTTTGTTAATTATAATAACACAAGATATGTTATTGCATGGACTCAGTGCTTACACAAGGCACCAGCCTGACTTGACAGAAGATAAATGCCTCATTTTGACCAAGCTTTGGAGTTTTTGACTCCATCTTTGATAAGGAGCAGAGCTGTTGAAGGGCTGGTGGTGCTGGAGTGGTGTTAGAAGAGCTCAGTGGTGATGCAGGATATTCTCTTTCCCTCTCTTTTTTCTTTCTCCTCATTCCATGTAGGAATCTTTCCTTTCTCACGTCTTCAGAATGCAGTAACCCCTAATGCCAGGCTGCCCCAGCATACAGGTTTTCCTCTTTTTGCACCTCAAGTCAGCCTCTTTTCACTCCACAGCATCATGGCTGGTGCTCAGCCTCACTGAAGAAGAAAAGGCTTGGGATGGAGAAGGGCCTGATGGCATGCTCAGCACAAACTGCAGTGGCTAATCCTCATCTCTGCAGGTAGAAACAAAGTAGCCCATATGCAAGCAAAGCATGCAGGCTGCTGACCCTTGTAGTCTGTTGCCACAGGATAATGGCTTCTTTAATTACTGCCTTGAATAGCTATTAATTTATCCATTTATTTATTCATTTATTCATTATTGGGGCCTACAAGGATGCTGGGGAGGGACTCTTCATTAGGGACTGTAGTGATAGGACAAGGGGTAACGGGCTAAAACTTAAACGGGAAGTTTAGATTGGATATAAGGAGGAGGAAATTCTTTCCTGTAAGGGTGGTGAGGCACTGGAATAGGTTTGCCCAGGGAAGTTGTGAATGCTCCATCCCTGGCAGTGTTCAAGGCCAGGCTGGACAGAGCCTTGGGTGGGTGTGAGGTGTCCCTGCCCATGGCAGGTGGGTTGGAACTAGGTGATCTTGAAGTCCTTTCCAACCCTAACTATTCTATGATTCTATTTCATGGTGGTTTCCCCACCCAAATATCTTCTGGGACAGGTCACTACACAAGGCAAAAGTGGATTAAGAACCATTTGACCAGAGTAAGAACCATTTGACCAGAGGGCAGTTCCTTCAGTTCCACATCAAAAGTTTTAATATCTGTATCTAATTCTGTAGTCATAAAGGAAGAAAAAAAGGAAAAAAAAAAGAGAGAGAAAAAAGGAAATAAAAAAAAAGGAAATTGTTGAAGGGTTCTACTTTAGAGTCTATTATTTGACAATATGAGGTTTAGAAATCTACATACAAATGAGGAGTTATGAAGACTTCTGATTGATGGGCTGTCTTTCTTTCTGACAATTCTAATTGTTTAAAGGCTGCAAGTGTTCAAAAACTTTGAAAACTGCAGGCAATACTCTGCTACCTGACAGCAACATAACTCAGAGACAAGCTCTCCTAAATAAATCTTTGCAATGATAGGAAAGAATTACATGCTGATGCGTGCCAGAATTCTGTAATCTGTCCCAAAATCCCTTTCTCTCTGTGGAGCCCAACTATCCATTACTGGTCTGTTATGTGCAACACCTAAGCACATATGGGTTTACTTCTCTGAATACGACTTCTTGGGCTTATAGATGTGAGGACTGAGGCAAGACTCAGTAACTGTTGGATTGAGATCGTACTAGAATTCTGAGAAGACACAGAAAACTAAAGGTGTTTTTACCTGAATTCTGGAAATATGAGTCCATCCATGGCCCCCATAAACAAACAGCTTCTTCATAAAGACAAAAAGAATATAGCTTTTAATCTTTGCCATCCTGCTGTGTGCCTATAGTCTTCCCATAGGGTCAGATGTAGAAACAAACCCAACAGAAAGCTCTCAACCTAACTGTTCTACAAGACAATCAGCAAAACTGACTGCAAAGGACCATAAGTAGCAAAATATGCAGAGCTGACCAGTATGAAGGGCCAAAACCAGTTACCATTAGTGTGAGTCCTGTAATGGAAAAGCTTTTGGCTGGCAAGGAGCAATGCAGAGGCATACCCATTTGCAGATGGAAAGCTAGTCTGGAAGCTGCTCTGAGCAAGCTGCTGAAATGGAGGGTTGCAATGAAATGGTCTTTCTGCCTGTAGGAAAATGAACCTGCTGAACAGATATTGTCAACCTATTGCAGCCTATCTTTGAGCGATGGCCAATTTCTGAAGAACAGTGAAGTAATATACTTGATATCTTACATGTAGTTTTAGAGAAGAAATCTGCTTGTGTTCATAGTCCAGAGGGAATTATTTCTATCATATATTCAAGGTCTCCTCTGCAGCTTTTAAGATGCTTCCTGAAATCTGCAATTACATTCATGTAACATCTGCGTCCAGCTATTTCTAATCTAATGGTGAAGCAGACGAGGTGGTAATTAAAATAATTATTTCTCTGAACTTCATCTTCCTTTTTATTTATCAGCTGATGCTTTAGCAAGTAGTTTCTGCCTTGAGGAGTTGTTGGTAATTTATCAGTATCTCAGCTACCTTGTCCCTGCAAGGTCCTTAATAACATTGACAAAAAAAATCAGTGTTCACCACAAATAGACTTTAGCAGTTATCAGTAATTCAGACCCTTGACAGCACTGAAAGCCTCTGCTGGGGTATGTGGGAAAATGTGACAGTGCTGGAAGTCAAAAGAGAGCATTGGGGCTGTTGTGGTTATTTTGTGGCAATGGGGAACCAGATTCAGCATCACATGGGTGCAACTCCAATGGCACTGCCAGCACACCTTGGTCACTGTCCCAGCACATGAACAACCTCCCACCAACCTGCACAGTGTCACTTGCATATCCCCTGAACCTCCTCCCTCAAAAGAAAAAATCCAGACTAGAGAATCCTGAAGGATTACATAAATCTTCAAGGTTCAAGAGAGCAACACCACAAGTGTCTGAGTTATCCCAAAAGGGCAGAATAATTCACAGTAACAAAGCTGAAGATTTGGACACTTTATGGCCATGTCAGGTTGACCATACCATGGCTGCTATATTCTGCTCCTTAAAGAAAATGCTCTGTATTTACGTCCATTTCTTGCTCAGGAAGGAAAATGTTCAGATTCCATAGCCAGACTGAGCACCAATGTCACAGAACAAGAAAGTTAGAATCCATATAAACAGGTAATTATGGTATTTTATGATTATAATTATTTGATAGACCCAAGATACTTCTGGATTTTCATAATCTACAAAAGGGTAGCCATATTTCTTTTATCTATATCTACTTCTGAACATTATTTAAATTCCTACAGCTCA
Organism: Pezoporus wallicus; assembly: GCF_028554395.1. NCBI lineage: Eukaryota > Metazoa > Chordata > Aves > Psittaciformes > Psittacidae > Pezoporus > Pezoporus wallicus. Next base: position 6,592,239 of record NW_026642052.1, read on the forward strand.
GATTGGAATCACAAAAACAACTTTTTGAGATTCCTGCTTTGGCAGGTAAGGACAAAAAGACATAAATCAAGACAATATGTGGGGTTTGGCAGGTGGCTTAAATACACTGCCTTTTAGGAGCAGACATGGACTCACCACTTGAGGGAAAGAGTCATCCTCATGTTCATCCTCCTGGCTGAAGAGAATGATACCTTCAAGCAGACAGTGTGTAGAGATGCTTGGGTGAAGGTGTTGCCAAAGACCATCCCAATAGTGCATCTATGTTGTGAATATCACACTTGGAGTTAATCAGCAATTGCTATGTCATCTTGATTTGCATGCTGCTACAGAGGATGCAATAAGGGTCTGGAGAGATGGATCCACAGCTAACAATGCATTTTTTGGCTTTCATGAATCACTGAAATGCCAAAATTCTTGGGGGAATGTTTCTCTAACTTTGCACCTTGCTTCTTCAATGAAGAAACATCCCACATATATGTGGCTATATATATGACATCACCTCTTCAAGGAGAAAAGGATGCCACACTTATTTCTTTCTCAGAACAGAAACAGAGTTTTAAACATTTTTCGTATACAAGAACTATGACAAAAAACTTGCTCATTATCAGTCTTGCTGAGAATAAGCTTACTTTATGGTTAAGGACAAGCTACATTTCAGGGATAAAGCACCCTGAAACAGAGCACTAGTCCTTGTTCCATCAAGAAACAGTTCAGGGAGAAATATGAAATACCTCTTCATGACATGAATGTTGTTGCCAAGACAAGAAGATGTTCAAACTACATGGATATTTTCAAAGTGTGAAAGGACCCTGGCTCCTTGAAGGCAAGAAAGGAACCTGAAGGTCTTAGGGTGATATCCCTCCTTACGGCAGATAAAGTGACACATGGTTCTTTTGATATCTTTGTCCTGCTCATTGTAGCCCCCCTCTGTTTTCGGTTTTTTTCTGTCACAGAAGGAGTTAAAAACCCTCCTCACTGACAGGGAATTTTTCAGGGTAGGATTATATAAATCATATTTTGCTAACATTTATGGAAGCTATGACCACACTTCTGTGGTCAGGGTTGTGGGTTTATTTGTTCATATTGATTTCACTGTAACGTTAGGTTGTTGCCCCTGCTTGTAATGAGGTCTTAAGTTTTTCCCTGAGGTGGTATTTTCCGGATTGTGCGTGTATTTCCCTAAACTGACAGTGTGTTACTTCTACAGTACTGTATCTCTTTGCTTTGTCTTTGAGAGCTCAGCTTTCATGCAGGTGCCTAATGCTGTTCTTGAAGTTCATGCTCTAATGCAGACAGGATGGTTGGCTAATTTCTGCTTCAGATGGCTTCTACCACCTTTTCTTCATTGCTGCCAGTGTTTTCTCTTGCTTCCCTGGGGACAACAGATGCATCTAATGAGTCAGTTCCAGCTTCCAAGCTGAAAGAGATCATGGACAGCAGCCATGTGTTGTTCAGATGCTTGCAAGGGAGGGAGAGATCTTATTCCTTTTTCTCTTGTTGAATCAGTTCACTCAACAAGAACTCGGTTTAGATCAAATTGGCATTGCTTTTAGCTAACTCTATTTTTTTCTAACTTTCTCCTTAATTCCCAGCTTTTACTATATCCTAAAAGAGAGCAGTTGCCTTCAGAGAAAATTGGTGCCTGGGACAGTGTACCTTTCTCCCAGTTTAAATGACAGGACAAGAGAAGTGTTTAAAGTCGCAGGCTGTAGCTGGTGAAAAATAAGACAACAGCCAGACACATGCTTCTCCGCAACTTTGCATAAGTAGATATAATGTATAACGTACTGCAACATCCCAGCAGGTCTTCCAGATTGAAAAAAAGGAGGAATGAAAGAATGAAATTAAAAGAATGAGGAATGAAGCCATACTTTGGCTATTATATCCCTGACTGTGTTGCCTGTGTTGATTAGTTACTTTGATTTGTGTTTCCCCGCACAGCTCATTTTTCCCTTTAATAAGAGCTCGGCTTATAAATTGTCGCTTGTATCTGCACCAAACAGTGTAATTACCCTGGAGTGATGGAATATATTATATTGTTTGTTTTCCATTATGTTTATTCCAGATGTTTTTTGTCACTGACTCTTTTTCTGAGATGGGTTGTTAATAAACATAGGATAAATCTAATGAATAAATTTGCTGTGCTCAATATAGATCTGTGGCGATGACTGAGATGGTGTCATGCCACTAAGTAGTGGGCTGTCATTAGAGCAACAGAAATGTTAATTCTCACTCAGAAGTGAGAGGGAAATGGAGCCTGGGGTAGCGCGAGGTTGGAGAAGATACTTATGTCAGGGTTTTTTTTCTTTAAAAAGACATAAATATAAAATTTAAACTGAGGTTATGACAAGTTCGCAGTTGTGATGCTCTATTGCTTCTCTGGACAAGGGAAGCTTTTTACAGTAAAGCTACTGAGCCCATACCCAAGTTCAAGCCTTTCATTGCTGGAAAGCTCTTCTATGCAAGCTGTTGCACTCTTTGTCTTAGTTCCTGAACAAACGCTTCTGCATTTTAACTGTCTTGTCTCTTCAAATAGAAGTTGTTTAAAGTCCCTGCCTAGGCTGGAGATTCAAAAATGATTTTAGAAAGAGAACTGGAACATTTTGGAGGAAAGAACCCCACAGCAGATGAGAGGCAATGTGGAAGTCTATGCGGCACCAGGACTTGTCTTAATCTGCTCATTTGCCAAAGCAGCATTGACTGGAAAAAAATGAAAGCCGGGACAGTCATATCATTTAAGGAGTTTTCCAGTACTGGCCTCTTAGTTTTTCCATCAGAAAGGAACATAGGAAAACCCAGAATAAAAGACACCTTGCTCTATCCTACTATCTATCTTTCAAAAGTTCTGAATGCTGCATTAGGCGACGTGACTGTGGTTCCTGTTAGGACCTCAGAGCCTCAGTTAAACAGCACATTTTTCAGAAGATCAGCTAAAAGCAGATTCTAGCAAACAAATGTTGTTTCCACTAACATTGCCCACTTTCTCTGAATTCTTCCAGGAAGCACATAAGCCCGCAGCTGCCTGCACTGCTGCCCTTTGTCAGTAGGAGTAGCTTCTCGTGTTTCTGTTAACTGCTTAGCTCTGCTCCAAGGAACTAAAGCAGTGTCTCTGTCTCATTAAGGCAATGCAAGGCAACTCTTCCCCAAACGAAAAACCAAACTATGAACACAAGGGTGTTGATTTGCCAAGGCTTGGAAGAAGAAATCACCCATCTGGGCTCACATAGGCCTGCTAGCAGTAGACTGGGGAGCCCGGTCAGTGCTGTGAGCTGGACGGCAGCGTGTCCCAGCCACAGTGGATTTGAGTAACTTGCCCTCTGCCAGCCCTGGCTGCAATCCCCTCCTGCCCTTGCCTGTTGCAGTGGTGTTGCTGGTTTGGAGAGAAGGGAACAGCATTTTCCCTTACGAAATGGCAGAGCATCTTCCTTTATGTGTTGTTTCATACACAGAGACATCCTAAAACTGGTAGTGAAGGATCTTCCTCTTCAGCTCAGTATTTCTTTTCAATCAGGTAGCCAGGCTCACAAAGACAGCACAGCAGCTGGTATTAGACACCACACCACATTTTACCAACTATACCAGTCACCTCTTATGTGCCCCTTAGAGATTTGCCAGCTAAGCTGCAGATGGAAAAATGAGACTAAAGTTGTCTGCAATTTGTGAAGGTTTCTTAGAACAGGAGTGGGCAATGAAGTGAGGGAAGAAGTAAGATGTGTGGGAGCAATAATTCCAGAATCCCCCAAAGAAATGGTGAGCTGAGAAAGGTAGGGAAGGCAGGGCTGCTTCAGTCACTTAGGTATAAGGAAAATGAGGATACAGCCTGTACCTGTAGCACTGGGTGTCCTGATTGGTCCAGCTGAAAGATGTGAAAGTGTTAACCCTTCTGGAATTGGTACAGGACATTCCACTTCTTGAATTCACAGAGTAAAAATAAACCTTATGCAAAGTGTATTGCCTATGGGGCTTATGCTCTGCTTTTTGATTCCATCATTTAGGAATGCAAAGCCCTTCTACCAGGTCTGGGCTTTAACAGCACCTTTGCTTTGCCAGACTGCTGCTCAAAGTGGAGTAGATCCTTGTAATGAAGTTACAAAGGTCCATGTCTGGCTGCAGCTGCTAAGTCATGCTATCTCTGTACGGCCTGATTCACTTCTGGACATTTCTGGAGCACTGTTTCTTGAAGACTGAAGAAATGCTTTTCTTCCTGTGTGTCTTACCCACTGAACTCTTACTAGCACTACTGCATGCCCATTTAGATGGCAGGGCAATGGTGAGTGTGTCCCACAGCAGCTGAATGTTTGCTGGGAAATAAGAGAAATGAACAGCCTGTACATCAAATTCCTGCATGTTTAGTTGGTGGGGTAGAAGGAGAGTTTAGCCATCTTCAGCCAGCTCTTTCTGTGAGCACAGCAAGGTGCAAGCTGGACAACAGCATTCCCAGGCAGCCAGCTACTCTGAGTTACCCTCTATTGGCCAAGATAGGACTTGGGTCTTTGTATCTTTGAACAATAGATCCTGCTTCTACCACTGAAATCTTTGTTTGTCCCTGTTCCCAGCACTCGGATGCTTCCAGTGTGAGTTTCCAATCATTTCACATCTCTTTCTATCACCCTCTTTACTTCCCAGCTGACCATGTTCAGATAGTCTCATGTCACTTCCATTGTCCCCGGATGCTCCTGGTTTCACAGCTACACTTCCTCTGCTCCCCAGACCCTCTAGCTTGATTTTTCTTAGAACACAGGACCCTTGAGGCTGGAAGTAGTTTGCAATTCTTGTAGTGAGAGGTGGTTTACTAAGAAGGCACATGGGAAAAACACTCTGGCGTTATTTTTCCTCCTATTAACAAGTGGAGAACATGCAGTCAGATGACATTTCATTGATTAATTTATGAGTGGTTCCTATACAAGGGAATGGAAGAGAGAATCAAGGAACATTGGACCAATTTCCACGTGGTTACTCATTGGAAAACTGGAAATAATCACGATGTAGTCCAATGATTTACTCTGGATTTATACAGGTGCCAATGAGAACATAATTTGGTCCACTGGTTTTACGTCACAACCCACTGGACAGAGACAGTAAATGCAGTGGGTCAAAACCTATTTGAATGTTTATTAAGAGTCCAAAGATACTAGCATTTACTGAAGATCATTTAAAAATATATTTTCTTTCTTCATTACTTCCATGCTCTGTTTTTCAGTCTCCTATTGTCAAAATAGTCACTGAGCAATTTGGCCATAAAAATGAACAGCAATTCAAAGTCTTTAATGAACTCCATAAAGTATTCGGGAGTTCTCATTTCATTTTGTTGTCAGCTTAGATTTTCTTAGTCTTGCCTTTTTAACTCCAGAATGCACTATGTTTGGAAATATTTCATGTAGAGTTTTGAAAGAAAAAGAATACATAAAATCCACCGATTACATCATGAACCAAAATTTATTTTATCTCCTTTATGAAAAGGTTATCTGCACAATTTTAGTCTGTTATGTGTTGATAACAATTATTTGATCTCTGCATTGACCTTGTTAATACCATTCAGGGTGGTATTAATATCCTGTGAAACCAGTGCACATGCCTGGCTTGATTCACATCACTACTCCCACAGAATGATGCACTGCAACACTTGCAACGTACTTGAAAGTTGACAACCCTTTCACTCAACAACAAAACCAAAATGATGAGGGGAGGAAAACTGCCTGTGCACTCAGTCAGAGTAGAAAGTAAAATTACATTAGAGCAGGAATCCTCCACGGAGCCGGAGGTCTTTGCACTGAAAATTTCTTGAGCCTTCTCCCTTTATTTTCATGGCATGCTAACAATGTGTTAGCTTCACAGTGTGGCATGCTGCCAGAGCATTGCAACAATTACACTCCATGCCAGATGCTAAAAAAGCTTCTTGAAATATTACTAAATAAGGTATTGTGCATGTTCTACATGGGGAAAAATAAGTGAATTCCCTGAGCAGTAAGAATAAGGGAATCTCTTAAGTCTGTTAGCTATTTGTCAGATGCTTGTTCTTCTTTATGGTGTTTTCCTTCCTTTTTATTTAATTCTCCAGCTTTCAATCTCAGCTTAATCATTGTTTTTAACTAAGATAACCTCTAATTTGCTATCACTTTATTATGATTCCAGATTTATGTTGGTCCATTTAGAGGAGTAACAACACATCAAAATTTCGGTATCGAGAAAAAAAACAGTATCAGAAACCTTGGAATAAAATGATGCTGAGGGCTAAAAGTTAGTTCTGTTGTTGTGCATATATTTCCTACAGAAAGGGCTTGTTTTCAGGATCATAAAACACTTTCTGCAGGTTGCCATGATGAATAACTCTACCTTGTTCAGTCTCTGAGCACTGTACTTGCTTAGTGAACGTGGGCAAGCACTGGTTATGGGGGATGGTAAGTCCTGGGTCCCAAAGGATTAATTTATAATGCTAGTGTCCAAAACTGGAACTCAAGAGGCTTTTTTACATAACAGAATATTCAGCGCTAGGGATAAATAAACAGCAGTGCACCCGCATCAGCCTGGCTCACAATCTGCTCCTGGAGGGATCATGCAATAGCCCTGGGAGCAGCACCAGCCTTTTCTCACTCCTTGTCTTCCTACCATCCCATCTCCTCTATCACAGCATGCTCCTACAGAAGACCTATTGGTCTTCTCACCACCCACCTGGCCTATGAACGCAGCAGAGCTGGCCTTGCTTGGGTTTGCAGGCTTTACAGCACATGCTGGGTCCGTTCACCCTGCTCCTACACAGCAGGCACATCGCTATAGGGGCGTCTCCTCTATGGAGGGCAATGCATTGCAACCAGTGAGGCCTAGACACAGGGGGACCACAGCCATAGCAGAACAAGGGAACAAGCCAATAAAATACCCTGTCTGGTCCATGTGAAGGACTCCTGGATGCTCCTGAGGCTGTACAGTGCTTACTGTCACCTGGCCACAGCATGGCTTCAGAGACAGTAGTTGAACCTGAAATCAACATCTGTATAAACTATTTTCTACGTATCTTCTATCTACCACATTAGCTCTCCCACAGGCTGCCAAGATCACTTAATTTGCTGTTTAAAATCTTAAATGGAAACTGAAAAGTCTCCAGCATCATTACTAAATATGCAGTGGGAACAAGCGGAAAAGCTATATTTATCACTGGAAAAACAAAGCCGATACGCTTGTGTGTGGTTGGGAATCAGTTTGGCACTGCAGTTACAGCACTTCAGTGTCTTCTTTTTGTTACAAAAATTGTTTTTCCCAGTTTTCTTCAATGCCAATCAGTAATCATTTGTTTTGTTGGGTGTGTTTTGGTCTGACAGTTTGCATGTCTCTCTCATTCACAGTCTGATTCCTCAGTTTGCTAAGGGACAGCTGATAAAACTCAGTTTCAGATAAACCAAAAAATTACATTTTTGCCATAAATACCCACTGTGATTATGGGAAGACATACAGTCAGTCTCTTTTCATTGGCAGTGAAATCAGTGTATAAAGCATGCTTGGCTATCATTGTTCATTGCTGCAGTATTGTTTTCTCAGGGACATGATGCCAAAGTCTCCTTTTTCAGTACTGTCCTTGTCTGAACCTTTAAACCCTTTCTTTCTACATGATGAAAAGTAGTTCCCACTATACCCTGTAAAATCCTCTGTCTCTCCTTAGGGTATTCATATCCACTACACTCAATAAAAGTAAAAGGAAATATGTGATCTTGTGACTACAGCAATCATACCAATTGGTGTGGTGAGATTTTCCCAGTCGCTAATAATTTACAATCGATACCCTGCCCTTTTCCCTTAGCTCCTATCAGCATTCAGAAATGTCTTAGTTTATGGTCTGGCAGTATCAGTATAGGGTTGTGCATTTCAGTGGCAAAATTAGCAAAGACCTTTGTCCTGAGGATGTACAAGAGACGTTACCTTTCTCAGCAGCTGCAAAGCTCTCCAAGTAACCAGCAGTTTTAATTACGAGTAAGAAACTGAACCAGAGACTGCACCAATGCTTTAGATGTGAACTGAGAGTCGCCCTCAGGTGGAGGGAAGCTGGACTGTGGTTAGGGCCAGGCCGCGCAAGCCACCATCCAACAAACAGGCTGCTTCTTTACAGCGGAGGGGTTTTTGAGAGCAGCAGGCAGGCTGTCGTCTTTCACCACGAAATTTCAATAATGAATTATACTGCAAATGAAACAGAAAAATGTTATTCCATTTCTCTCAATGGTTTTACTTTCTTTCAGTAGCATTCAGCAACATTCTTTTCAGTATGATTTAAATTTATCCATACTCCATCATTTTATTATAAACATCACAGTGGCACAGCAAGAGCTGGATGGTGCAGGATAGACAGACCAGGAGAGCTCTTCCTTAGAAGTAGCTTTTGGGAGTCATTAGTGTTTTTCTTCTCTCCATTTGTGCTTTTGAGTATTAACTAAATCCTCCGCACCACTTCAAGGCAGGAAATTATTGCCCTTCATACAGAAATAGAGAAATGAAGCAGATCCAGTGATGTGCCCAAAGCTACAAAGAGAATTATTATTAGGACCAAGATGAGAACTGACCATTTTTCTTAGTAACTGGTCCTGTAATGCAATTAGCAGAGCAATATCCCTTCCCTCATCTTCTGCTATGTTATCCTCCACCTGAGAATGGCACTGACCGCAGCAGTGCTTGCTATTTGAAGTTGAATTTTGCTGCTAAGGTTAATTTCCATTCAATAGGATGACTCCTACCAATAAACTTTTGCAACTAAAAGAAACATTAAAATATGCCTTTGATTAAAAGCGATGTAAGAATTTCTTTAAAGATGTTGCAGCATGACCCCAATACTTAGTAATTTTTCAGGAACAACCTGATCCCTACAACAGCATTTTTTATGCCATCTAGTGGCCATAGAAAATCAAATATCAAGCTCAAAACCGGTGTGCCACCCAGCAAAGGTACCACGGCAAATCCAGCTGACAATCTGATGATCCCTGCCCTGATTAGGGCTGCTTCTGCCTCTTTTTCTTTTGCTGTTTCTGTAGCCAGTCTTTGACTTGGGTGGTTGCGAGCTGTGCTGCTAAAACTCTGGAAAGCTGCAGCAAGAAGTGAACTGAAAACTTAAAGTAAAATGATATTCTCAGTATTTTAAGTGTTCTAAAGTAAAGCAGATGGATATTCTCAGGAGCACTCTCAACTTACATAAATGTCATGTTACTGTGGAATAGAGAACACGGTTTCTTGGAGAGTGTGAAGGAAACTGCAGGCACCGATAAATAATAGCAGCTTATATACAGAGGATGAGTCATTTGTTTCCTGAAGAGATGGACACAACCAGGCTGACCACCTGGTCCCTAAGGGGAGGACAAGTAATCCATGGGCAGGACCTTAGGGATGGGGCTTGGACCTGGGTTATTTTTGGACACCTTTCTGATTAACTTCTCAAAAACACAGATAGGGACTGATTTATGCATGCAACCATGATCTTTAAAACTGCAATCAAAAGAAATACTGCTCTGTCAAAGGCAGTAAGGAAAGACTGCGTTACATATGCTTAATTAAAAACTGGCTTGGAGAGCTAAGGAAAGCCAGGTAGCACCACAGGAATAGTGTCATTTTTCCTACTTTCCAGTGTAGCAGCCCTACCTGCCTTCTTGAATAATAAGTGACTGTTGAACAATGGGGAAGAAAACATAAATTTAGCATCCCTTAAAATAGGTCAGCTCAATAACTAAGATCATGAACTCATAGACATTTTTGTAAGGCATTTAAGGTGCTTTTAAGTAAATATATTTTAACTGAGAACTGTCATGAGAACGCATATGATTGATGGTTCCTAATGCAGATATGGTTTCAGACACAAAAAGCACACTAACTTGTCACAGTTGACTTTACATAGAAAGTGTTACATAGAAAGTTTAATACCATCTCCTGAGATAGTTTTGGCCAAGTAAAGCTAGAAGCTCACCAGATTTGGTCAACACTGTCTGTATATGCATTAACACATGCACATTAACACATTTGTAAAAATACAACAGCTTCAAGAGAAAAGCTCCATTGTTTGGCTTGGACTGCCTTTAACAATCCCTCATAAGCCCCTGTGGCCCTAGCTCAAGTCAGTGCCAAGACCTTGGTACATGAGCAGCCCAAAGCAGTTGGGTGACCTGCCACTCTTCTAAACAGCTCACCCACAGGCTTCAGCAGCAGGACAGATCTCTGCTGTCACCCCAGTGCAGAAGGGCTGTAAACAGATGGTCTCCTCTAGATCCAGATGTGCCAACACAAGCTTGTTCCCACTGTCTCCCGGTCAGTTAGGGCTCCCCACCCCTTGCCAGACACAACGAGCCAGGGCAAACAGAGCTCTCTTATTCCCACTGTACAGGCCAACCTGGTTCATTCTGACTGAAAGAGGCCAGCTGGTGTGCTTTGGAGCACTCAGCAGAGCTGGTGCTGTGCCAAGGTGGCCAGCACGGGCAGGCAGGCAGTGACATTTCCAGGCATCACCACCTGGGATGCTCGTCTGCACCCTCTTGAAGCTGAAGAGGATATGGGACCACTGTGCCTGAAGAGCTGTGAGGGCAATAACCTCCAGCGGTATGGCTTGTAATCTTCATCCGGCACAGCTCCCTGCAAAATGAACATCTGTCCACAGCCTAAAGATATGTTTCAGAACTGATTTAATTAGACCAATGCAAGCACCCATCTGGACACTTTTAGCTCTTTGGCTCCCATTCACCTAGCAAACAACAGCAATGGGTAGAAATTGTTTTCAGCTGCCCCACTTGCAAAGTGGCCAGAAGGAATGCAGGATGCATCAGCCACGATAGCACCTTCAATTTTGATGAGTATGTCTGATGAATCCTGACGAGGAGCTTTAAGAAGTTACCACTCACCAAGAGCTCCTGCCCAAGGTGGACACAGCTGCAGAAAGGCATCAGGAGGAATGTGTGCCCGCTCCATTCTTTTCAGCTCTGCAAAGCCCAGTGTTTCAGCTGGAACAGCTGATTTCAGTGGGTACAAGAGTAGGAATGTTTTACACTGCACTATGCCCTGATTAGCCATTTACTGCACAAGATCCCTTCCCTTACCCATCTGGCTCTTATGTTCTCTTACACAATGGTACAAAGCATGCGAATGCTCCCCATATGATTTGGTGCAGTGTCAGATCGGTTAAACAGCCTATGGAAATGGCTAATCTACAAAGAAAGGGAGCCCCAGCAGAACGCATTTCATGCTAAATCGGTACACACGTTTCTGCAGCAAGAGCGTGATCGTATCCTTAGTTTATGTAACTCCTTACTCCAGCGTAGGCCAAATAAAAATAGATCAGTTGATTAGAGATAAATGAAAGTGTCCACTGAGGATCTGGCATTTATTTAACTAAATTATTTGAAGATAAACTAACGCAAGTTTCTGCATAAATGTTAGAAAAACATATCATACATCTTAAAAGGAAAAATATCACCTACGACAACCATCATTTTTTTCAGCACCATTTGGTGGCTGTAGATAACTCAGGTCTCTAATAGATTTTTTCTAAACTCTTAATAAAAACCTTCAATTTAGATTGCTTTTAATATACCTCATGCTTACCACCCATTGTTAAAATCCTTTTTAAGAAAAACAAGTGGAATTTTAACTAGTTACAGATGGCAGAGATAAAATTGATCTTTACAAATACGTGTTTAAAATAGGATTTTCAGGAAGAGCACTGTTTATGTTTGCTAATGTTATTCAGGCTGTCTATTTGTAAATAGGAGTCAAAGGTTTACAGGCTTTAGCCTGTGGTAAATCAGAAGAATGAGGGAAGACCATAAGCATTGAAAACCTCTCATAGACTGAAGCTGCTTTATCCTATACAGACAGGCTACAGCAAAGGGCAAGCAATGAGCAGAAGGGAACGGATGCCCTTCACAAAATTCTTGTCGTTTTTATGGAAAGAATAATATTGGTAACTCATCAAACAATCCAACTGGACTTCATGTTCCATTGGCCTTTTCCTGGTTTTTGGACTAGACCGGGACAGTAAACAGGAATGTAAGCAGGCAGACAGGGAGACCTCAGGGTTCCTGAGCTGGCTGCTATTTCTGGGAAGTGGTTCAAGTTCATGGGCAAGAGGGATTCTGAACAAAGCCTCCATTTGGCCTCTCCTGACTCTGGCTTTTAGCTGCTGTTGCAGGTGAGAAGGCTGAGGATGCTCAGCCACGTCCTGCTGCTCCCTGGATGAGCCTGTCCTCTGCTTGCTGTTGGAAAGCAGATGTTCCTCCAGGCAAGAGCACAAACTCCCTTTTTGCTTATCGCAACAAGACTTGCACAACCTCTTCCTTTGCTCTCTGGCTACATTCATTCTTCCCTGAGAGATATCAAAACAAAGCTGTACAAAACCAACAGTTACCAACTATTTGTCATTGGGGAACGGCAGCAGCATCGTTTCCATGCACTCACAACATGCAGCAGGTCTCAGCTGCCCGTCTGCCCCAGGTCTGTGTTATTTTAGGCAGAGAAGGACTTGCAGACAGCCTGGCTCTCCCCAGGCCTCACTGAGCCTCCCACCAACAGGAAAGGTTTAAAAAAGTATAGAGAAAAGAAAGCCCAGAGCTTACAGATGAAAATCCAAACCAGAACAACCTCTTCACTTAACGGGATCCTTGTTTTTTCCAGACCCACTACATTTGCTAGCAATCAGTGAGTCATTATTGCCCTTTCTCTACAGTGAAGGGCCTCTGAAGTGGAGGCTGTTTTCACCGTGATTACTTCTGCACAAGCAGTACCACCTGCACAGCATCTCTGGTTCTAGGGTTAAAAAGAGAGGTCTAGTCTTCCAACGTCCACAAATGATGGGAAGGCAGTGGCAGTGCGTGGGGGCTTGGGGTTGTACCTTATACCCTGTGCCTTTCCAATAGGTCCCCCTTCTGTACCTGCTGGCATGCTGCATGTCTGTTGTGGTTTGAAGACAGAGCTCAAGCAAGAAGAAGTGACTATGATACCTAGGTTCACCACAGCTTGAGCGTTTGCTGCCACAGTCTACTTTGGCCAGATTTCTGTCAGGAAAACCAAGTTCCACATCAGAGTTTTCCATTTAAGGAGTTTTCCAGTCATCTTTCAACTTGGCCAGCTGTAGAATCATGTGGGGGGACAAGCCTTTGCACTATCACATCCCTGGCGCCACGCTACTCTCAGACAGGTGCCCCTTTCTCTCTGTCCTGGGTGGACATGGTGGCAATCTAAAGGGACATACAGAGATGGCCCTGTCTGCCCCTGGGCTTCTCATGCTGCTGCCTCTCTCCTTCCCCCTCACCTCCAGCCTCAGTGTCTAACACTTAAAGATAAAACCCGGTGGAAGCCACATCCCAATAAAAGGGAATAAGGGTCTTGTTCCCACCTACCTGCTGGGAGCAGGACAGATTTTAATCTTTAGGCTCCTGATGCTGGAGGAGAGCTCAGCATTTTCAGGAGCCCATAAAGGAGAGTGCTGGCAGTCACTGGAGGAGGAGGAGAAGAAGGTAGAGAAAAAGGAGGAAAAAGAGGAAAGCCACCCTGACTCCATTGTGTCTGTGAGGACATGCAGTCATCAGTGATACTGCTGTGTTCAGCTGGCTACTCACAGAGAGCAAAGCAAGAGTCTGTAGGATCTGACATTCTGTGCCTAAAACAGATAAATAAACAGACTTAATTTTGAATAATAGTGAGACACATCTGTATTAAGAAACTGTGAATGTTTTGTTAGAAGTGTGGCAAGGAAAGCAGTATTTTGTAGAGATTCTGTGAGACTGTTCTTCCAGCTGTCTGTAGTAAACACAAGAGAGTTTGTGCAGCTTTGATGAATTCAGAGGGGTTTTTCTTCCTGTAGGAGTCACTGATGTCTCCTGGAAAACATTATATTTACTTTTTACTACTTTTTTAATTTGAAGTCTAGAAGAACAACAATCCCTGCCTTGGGGGGATCCTGTCCCATGTCGTACGCCTTTGGCCGAGGCCACATAGCACAACCTCAGGCAGCTGCATTTTTTGCAGCTGTACTTCTGGATTTTCGTTAGAGATGATGGGTTTGTGCTGATCTGAGGGTGTAAGATGAAAGCTGTTTTTGTGTGTCATTCAGAATTTAATGTTAATACAGTAAGGAAAAGAGCAGATGGCTCTTTCAATACAGCGGACCATATAACCACTAGAATATTTACTTGCAAATAAAGAATATTCAACAAAGAAATATTTATGGCAGTTGCAAGGAGTCCAAAGTAACTGTTTTTCTGAGAAAGATAGCATACTAAGGAGCAGATCAATCACTGCCTTTCATAATGAAAGAAATAGATGGAATAAAATGAAATTATCAGTTACAAATATTTTAAAGGGAGACAAAAGGCTTAAGGGAGACAAATGCATTCTGTGCATAACTAGTCCAACAAATTTACCAGTGAGGAAGGCTGTGAAAAGCCAGAATTCAAACTTTTTCCAAGTTTATGGATGAAGAGTCCAGCAAGGCTGACAGAAAGCAAAGACTTAAAAATGTCTCCAGTTTGGACACCCTCAGCTGCAGAGCTTCGGAAGCAGGAAGATAAACTTCCGGTCATGATGCTTCCCATATCCTCAGAAGGAGCACAAGAGCCTGCTACAGCACACTGCAAGAGAGAGAATACAGGGCTAGAAGGACTTTTGATAGTATTTACCAGAGCCATTCATATGGAACATTAAGCCCAAAACAGAGACATAATGAAATGACTGTTATGGATGACTTCATAATTGCCCCAAGGGAACAAACCAGGTCACCAATTAATTATATGGAGAAGGAGCAGCAGTGACTTATGAACTTTCCCCAGAGACATAGTTTCAAGCGTTAACAAAATAAACAGAATAGATAAAAACTAAAATAGAGTAGCTGTGCCAATAGAATTGTCTCCAAATGAAGTGTTTTGATATTCTCTCCCATGAGCTGATAAATTTATAGAACTTATTTTTTTTTACTTTACAATGTGTGTACATATATATAGACATACATACGTTCATTTAAACTTTCCCAAAGACAGAGGAAAAACAGAAACCTCATAAGAAATCACAGCATCTCACAGAAACAAAAGGAGAATTCTAAGCAGGAAAGAAATTATATTTGAGCATGGGAGAGTTTTCAATTGCAATTATCCTGTTCAAGACACAATGTGTGTTTTAAGCAATAAACAAAATCACACATATCAAAATAGAACTTTCTGCAGTGCCCAGTGAAGATACCTATCGCAAACATAAAACCAACAAAACATCTTATTCCATGCCAGCTTACTGTTTATCAGCTAGAAACAAATCTAAGTGCATCGTTAATTCAGGCCATCAGAGAATAGATCTGTATTAAAGAAAATTAACTCCATTGGTCAAAGTCAAATAGAAAAAACTTGTTTAATAATATGTGTGACATAAAATGCATCCACCATGCTCCAGGGCCTTGAAGAAAAGCTCAGTGAGAACAAGACTCCTTTGGCTGGTAAAGGTACAGATGTATATGTTTATGCACACACACACACGCACACACACAATTGCCTGTGATAAAATTACGCCCTGGCTGAGGGGTAAGCAACTGATCCAAGACACTTTGAATTATAAGAATTTTTCATATCTTGATTCCATGCCATAAAACTTACATAGTTTTAGTACTGAAAGGAAAGGTCATTTTAACCAAGGCAAGAGAAAGCTTCTCCATGTTTTATGTATTTTCATCTTTATTTGCAAGTCAATACATTCCGAATCTCTGTAGGTTTCCATTAAAGTGGAAATTGCAAAACCCTTTACCTTGATGGAAACTTGAAGTTAATATGCTCTAAGCCTTGTGTGACTCCTCTTTTTTTATATATTTTATTTGTATTCACAAATCTGTAAGGAAATTTCTGAGAAGCAGATGATTAGAGGTGATTCTGGCACACTGTCTTAGAAGAGCCAGAATTCCTTAAGCAACGAATTCAAATCAAGGTTACCATTAAAAATGCAAAAAGGCTCATGGCAGGCAGCTGCCATGGAGCTGCAACTGTAAAATAACACTGAGTTTATTGTTATCATTGTAAATTTTATCAGTAGATACTTGAATGAGAAGCCTGAGCAAAACTCCAGATAGTACAATGAGGCAAAGCCATGTTCACTAATTATGGAATTGCAAAGAGGGTTATTTATAACCCATTTTGGTTTTAAGAGATGTGTGTACTCGGACATAATACCACTATATTGGGCTGTGTCTGCAACACAGGTGCACCCCCAAGGCTGTGTCATCTGTGAATGTGACACTGTGCTACCCATGTGTCCAAAAGAACCCCTCTTGTGTTGTGTCTGGGCAATGCATCTGGCACCTTCAGAGGCACAGTGCACCACACAGCCTGGGGTCCATCGAGGGTGACTCGAACACCCCATGATTCAAGCTTAGGTGGACTTGCTGGCAGGCTGAGATCAGGGCAAATTCAAATGAAAATGAAATCAAGTTGATTGCTAAGCACCCTGTGATCTTCAAACCATCCAGGAATGCCCACTTATGTCCCATGGAGACCCTGCTGAGATCACCCTGAAGCATCAGACACATGCAGAACAAAGTCAAGTTAAAGCCTGTTCCTTACCAGCCAAAGGCCAGACTTTCCTACTGAAGAGTGGCAAGTTGACTGACAGCTGCAGCTTCTTAGTGCTATTCCCTGGAGGAACCCAAGGAAAAAGGCACTTCCCAGATAGGATAGGTTTAAAAAAACAGTCAAGAACCTAAGTGAGAAAACACCTTGAAGGCCACATATAAATACAAGGCACGTGGTTTCAATAGAGCTATGCCCAGCTACATGAGGCCCAAATTTTGTTCTTAACGATAAGCAGGAGTATGGCTGATGTTTTGCTACAAAGACAGAAATGACCAGTTATCAGACACTAGACCTCACCTGCACTATACTGAAAAACTGCAGGAATTATACTGACTTCATCTATTTTAATCTCTCATGGCAGAACTGATTTGAAATATGAAATGGCAATTCACAATTACTTAAGCAGAGTTTGAAAAGTGCTTTGGAAATAAGTCTTCTGCATCAGCAGAACAATATAATCCCTGATACTATCGCTGTTGTTGTTTTACTGGTGAAAAAAATAGAAGCATGCAAGATTAAATAATTGCCATGAAATAGACATTTCTAATCGAGAAATCAGATCTCCTGAAAGAAAACTCTGCTCTGTTTTCTTTCTTCCTCTGTGTGAAACTGATCAAACACCGCTAATAAGAGCGTGCATCTCGTTTCAGTATGTACCGAATCGGGCTGACAAATGATTTCATTTTAAATTAAAGCTATATTACAGGAAAAACTGTCATTCTTCTAAGAGAATTTGTGTCAGATAAATTTGTGTTAGACAAATTTATGTCAAACAAAAGACAACGCTCTCCTCTGTTTTCCTCTCCTCTCCGTCTTATGCTTGCTAGACTCTTTTTAAAGGCTTGTTAGGATATATTGCAATTAGGATATATAGTAGGCAAAACAGATTGAAAGACTCTCCAGAGCTCTATACAACAGCATGTTTCACTCTCAAGGATTTAAAAATTAGAAAACAAGTAAATGAGACAATACCTTTTTCTTTGTGAGCTTTTTTCTTGGAGATTTAAAGCTGCCTGCCTGAAATGTCCAATTCAGAAATACAGAAGGAAAAAAGATTAGTGTCAGTGTTATTTCAGTGAGAAAAAGCTCTTATAATAGATTTTAGATTTTTCAATGTGTTGCAAGAGCAACCCAAATATTTCCTCAAATAGGCAAACTTGACACTTACACCTGCACAATACATAAAAGTTTATGTATTAAAATAACCCCAACAACTCAGACTGAGACCTTTCAAATCCAAATATAGAAATATATCCAAATCCACCATAGAAATGGTCATCAGGAAACTGATGAAAGCAAGAGCAAACCCCAAACAACACAAGCTGGTTATGTGGCTCAGTGAACACTGCAGTAGGGAGAGAGGTAAGGATCCATATGGAACTAAACAGACCTTTGAATGTCTTGTGCTGAAAATTGTTATTTCCATATGCTTAGAGTGGACTCATGCTGCCAGATTGGGATCGCAATGCTTTTTTTCCTCTTGGAATAAGTACAAACTATCAGAGCCATGAGGACACTGACATCCCTGATTGTTCCTGCAGCATCTCCTGGGGTGTCCCACCAACTTGTCCATGGTTCAGGACCCCTTTCAGCCCAGCTGGCCCCCACGCACCGTCCTGGTCTGGCCTCGGGTGCTGGGGATGTCCCTGACTGCCTCCAGGCTGCCCTGCTCCCTAGTGGGGTGACGGGCTGGCTCTGCCCTGCCACCCTAGGGGGAGCTCCACTCCAACCGATCACTCCCAGCCCCAGGGAGCAGCCTTCTCTTTCCCAATACAGACACCTCCACAAGGTGTGAAGCTGTAGAACATCAGGCCCATCAACTAGAAACACAGGTTCTGTGTGAGTGCTTGCTGGGTACCAGTAGGGTTGTCAGAGGGTGGGCTTGGGTGGAGCTGGTGTTCCTGTGAAGTCTGATGGGAGGCAGAATACATTGTCCTTTCTACTCTTCTTTGGAAACACAAGTCTTTGTTTCAATGAACAAATACCATATAGAACTTCAGTAGAATTTGATTTTGCAGCCTCAAACTGTTTAGAGCTGTCTTTCTAATGTGCATATCCTTCAGTCTCATAAAGAGGTCAACCTCACTGACAATCCAGTTGTTATTTAGAGGCTTGATTTAATCAGGAAGAAGCGTACTTAAAAAGCATGCCATTACCCAAAAGCAGACATTACATAAATTTCATTCTATTTTTACATCTTCCTGGCGATGATCTCCTGAATCTGACATTAACCATAACAATCACACATGTGACTAAACCCGGCCAAATTCTCCTTTCTCTATTCCAGTATAAATATAGAAGTAATACCGTTGAAGTAATAGCTTTGAGGTAGACCCACTGCACGAGAACAAGATTTTTCTCAATACAGGAAAGCATGCTGATTTTGAGGCCAGGTTTTTATCTCCTGTACTGAAAAGTTAGAGCACCAGTGTGAAAGAGACCACCAGGGTTGACATGAAAGCCTGGCAGTCCCAGAGGCTGGGGACATGCATTAATGTGGGTGGCATTTGAAAAGCAAGTGAGGCTTCAAAGCTCTTGAGCCATTTTCAAAGTGCCTTAGACATTAAGAAGTTCAAGCCCCACTGATTTACAGCAAGACTTGAACTTTTAAATGCATTTAGTGTTTGTGCTGATGATACATGGCCTCCTAAGACTCACACCTATGTCAGATTTGGCTTCACAGCCACAACCTCCCCCTTAAGTTTGACTCCTTGGTGTCATGTTGAGACTCTCCCTTTGGTGTTCCTGAGTATGCCAAAAGTGAACCAAGGGTCAGAAGATGAAGACCTTGCAGATAACTCTGGGAAGTGGACAGTGCAGTGCCCTGTGGACACAGCCCTGCAAGAAAGCTAGTAGTATTGCATGGTTGCTTGGTCATTGAGCCATGGTATGGGTGCATAGCCTGGGTCTCACTTTGCTGTCTGATTATTTGTGTATCTCAAGCAGGAAGCTGGGAGCTGTAGTGAGCTTTTTTCAGGACTGGTATTATCTGACCTCTGTTGTACAGTTCTGCCACTCCTGGGAACACTACTTGGCTCGCATGGAGCACTTCAGAAATTCCTGCTTTTATGCTGCAACATATAAGTTCTCCACAATAAAATTCAGAGTGGTTTAAGATAATTAAATTTGGCTTTTACAAGGCCTCCTATCTTCTAACTGTCACATAAATAAAAACTACTTGTCAGACATGCATACTTACCTGAACTTTGAAGTTAGAAAATTCATACTTTATCCTACTTCTGCACTCCCCAGTATATTAGGGACTGTTTACAACATCACCTGGACCAAAGGTACCACACTGTTTAGCAGGCCATTTCTAGCTGGGGATTTACCCATGTAGGCAACATTCCCAGTTCCCTTTTTGGAAAAGCTAATGGCTTGCTGTGTTGCAACAGCAGTGCAGACAGACCTTTCGTACACTTAAAAACATTGCTAACTTCACTATGACTGCAGCTTGAAAAAATCTAATCATGTAAAGCCCCAGACAGATGTCCTTTTCATGTGCAGCACAACAGGGACAAGAGGTTGCTACTCAGCTGAACAGGCTGCTCCCTGCCTCAGGTCACAGTCACCACTGCTCCTCTGGCAGAGAGGTTTATGCAAGCCTTCTCCAGCTCAGTTCAGGGGAAATCAACCACCTTAGTCCTGCCCAGGCATCTGAACTGCTCCTTTGGTCTTTGCCCAGTTTCAAGGAGAATGTAGTGCCTGGACAGATGCCTGCTTTTCTACAGGGTTCCCAGAAAGGCACAATGCCTGGATGATATAATTTGATGAACTTCCAGAAGAAACCAATGTGGTGGTGTAAGAGGGTCCCTTTCAGGGTATGGAAGCTTACTTCTCTGCAAGATTATCTTTTTAGATACTGAGCACTGTTCCTAGGTACAAATGCTGTCACCAAGGGACCAACTGCGTGAAAGAAAATCCATCTTCAGAGGTGTCTGTGATCTAATAAATGATATTTACTTTGAGGGGATGAGAATTAAGCCATGCACAAGGACTAGAACATAGCCAAAAATCCAGTGAATTTCTCAGTGTTGTGCTTGCTGCATGTGTCTTGAGCAAGCTTTTCTGTCTGGTCCCCATCATTCATCCCTGTGCTCTCATGATGGGAGCTCTTTATGGACTTTTGCTCACAAACAAGTCCCTAAATGTGAACACAAGTGAGCACAAGGCACAAAGCAGTGGAAGTCCGTCCCCTGTGAACCGTGGTGAAATCTATGACTTGCTCATTTTTCCTCATGTGCATTGCAGTCTGACATTTTCTTTTTGCTGCCTCTCTTTTTTCCTCTTTCTATACCACCTAAAATGGCTTTCCCAGTCTGTTCTCTATTTCTTTTCTGTCACTGCAAGGTTGGTAAAGCAGAATGATCTAAGATAGGAGATGGAAATTCTTCTGGTAAGAGCTGAGTAAGAATCAAGAAGAAGACACCTGCCTGAACTTCGTGGGAGATGGGCATACTGCTTTAGGCATCTATCCACACTTTTAGAAGCCTACGTACTTCCACATGCTCGACTCCAGTTCAGATTCATAACTAACCCTACAAATTGCAAGTTACCCATGAAGACAGGTTGTGATTTATGGCTCCTGGCTCTTTTTCTTTTAAATTAATTTAATTTAAGAAAATAGAGAAAACCTTTTAAGGGAGCCCCTACCTGAGGTGTAGGCACACTTACATCCTGAGTCTTCCAGTGTTAAACCCCGGCCATTTTTCACTATGCTTGCACGCAAACATATTTTATCCACATCAATTTCCAGCTGTAAGCAACTGGCCCAGCTTCTCGGCTGTCTGTCAAGACAAATTCTGTCAGGTTTCATTTATGTGTGTGTTCTGGTACAGCTGGCAGTGAAACTGCTTTGTCTGCCAGCCCTCATGTTAAAATTCCCCCCAGCTGAATCAGACTATCTCATTGATGTATGCCTTGCCCAGCTTTTAGGGCATCTTTCTTAAAAACAACCTTCCAAATAATGCAAATAGCTGGAACCAGAGAGGCTGTGTTTCATGTCAGACACTGAACTTCTGGTCTTGGTTATGTGCACTCTATTTTTCATGAAGGCTTGAGATGTGGTTGAAGAATCTGACTGCATTCAATGTAGTTATGAAGGAGACTGTTTGAACTACTGTTAAGACTGCTCAAACAGTACCAGCTTACTTGAGTGAGGCTGTTAAATGTCAGCAGTGCTAATAAGGTCTTTAAGGACTGTCTTCTCAGAAATATTTAGCTGATGTTCCTTCCCACTGGTTGATTGATCCCTTTGGGCACCATCAGCCATTCTGGGACTGGAAATCAAGAGTTCAGACTGCTCAAAAACTGTCAGGTCACTCTCCCCTTTTTATACAAGAGAAGACAATGTAAAGCCATGTGAAGACTGCTGGATTGTGTAGATAATCCAAGGAGCGTAGTGGTGGCCAGCTGTGGTCTTGATTCCTTTGAGTAAGTGTCCTGGGTTCAGCAGTAGCAGTCAATTTTTCTCCTTCTTGGTAGCTGATGTTGATGTGTTTTGACTTTCAGCCTGGGAACAGTGCTGATAACACCAATGTTTTCAGTTGTTGCTCAGTAATGTTTACCCTAACCAAGGACTTTGTGAGGCTCATGCTCTGCCAGGGAGGAGGGGAAGACAGGAGGAAGCAGAGACAGGACACCTGACCCAAGCTAGCCAAACAGGTATTCCATACCACAGCACGTCATGCCCGGGGTGTAACTGGGAGTTACCCGGAAGGACACGGGTCTTCTGGGTTGGACTTATTTTTCGGTGGGTGGTATCGTGTTCTCTTCCCTTGTTATTTTCTCTTATCATTGTTGTCGTTGGTGGTGGCAGTGGTGATTTGTGTTGTACATTGGTTGCTGGACTGGTCTTGTCTCAACCCGTGGGAGTTGCACTCTTTCGATTCTCCTCCCCATGCCTCCAGGAGCGGGGAAGGGGAGAGCCCCCAGGGGTGGGGGGGCCTCGATTGCTTCCAGGCCGGCACCACTCACTGGAAGTGAGTGAACAAGCTGTCTGGCTGGGTTTTAAACCACGACAGTAAGGCATGGTCTTACAAGTGGAGCTTCGCAAATCCACTGTAGTCCCCATAACACAAAACAAGCTGGGGGATGCAGTGCCCAACTGAAGGTGAATGATCTATGTAAAATACCTGTGGAAAAAAATACATATAAGACTTGTATTTTAAATAGCATTAAAACCGTAGAGTCCAAAGAAACTGCAGAGCGTGACATGCTAAACTGCAAGACACTGTTTCTGAGGCTTTGTAGAAAGGTCAGTGGTGGTGACAAACTGACTGGCAGGTTTAGACCTTTCAGGCATGCAGACACAACTGGTTTTTGTGGATCATGTTTTGAGAGGGAAAATACGGGCATAGCTAGTGAGATTTCAACCTAATTGTTGAGGCTGTTTCTCTCTGCTTCTCATCCTGACTTTATCTCCTTCTCCACCTTGTTTCTTGTAGATGGGAGAGCTGGGGAAGGTCTGTATACCCCATAATGGGGATCCAAGGTAGTAGATGTGAGGTAGTGCGGGCCTTTGCTATTGGAGAGCCGGAGGATGTATAGACTATGTTGTTCCATACCACTAAGCCATTGCTAGTGCTGCAGACAGAAAAGGCCTAGGAGCATCACTGCTTCTCTCTACGTTTTTTTACACAAGGAAGTTAAACACATCTTCTTTTCCTCAAATGGTTGTATATATGTATTGGAAATTAATTCAAAGCTAGCAAGGAAAGACAAAAGTAAGAACACAGCCAGGATAACTTGTGACTAATAATTATTTGCTTTTGACCCAGATTTTATTTATAACATATGTTTATGGGAAATCTATGATTGTTTCAAAACAATGCCAATTAGTAAATTTTAGAATTAAGACCTGCATAGCTGAACAAGGGAGGAAGTACCAGTATCATGTACCAGGAAGTCTCAAAACTGGGAATTTGCTGCAATCACTCAAATTCCTTAACTTAAAAAAAAAAAATAATGCTAATTTCTATTAGTAATTAAGTGAGATTTCCTAAAGACTTAATATTAAAGACCCTCTAAGGCCTGTAGGCCTCTAGGCTCAGCATCTAGCTTCAATGAGAATGTAACACACAGAGTATCTTCTCAAGGTCATAGAATCATAGAACAGTTTGGGTTGGAAGGGAACTTTAAAGGTCATCCAAACTCCCATGCAATGAGCAGGGACACCTACAACCAGATCAGGGTGCTCAGAGCTCTAATCTTGGGTGTTTCCAAGGATGGGGCATCTACCATTGCTCTGGGCAACCTGTTCCACTGTTTCACCACCCTCGTATTAAAAAATTGATTCCATATATCTAGTCTGAATCTCCCCTCTTTTAGTTTGAAAGAATTACTTCTTGTCCTTTCACAACAGGCCCTGCTGAAAGGTGTGCTCCTGTCTTTCTTATAAGCTCACTTTAAGTATTGAAAGGCCTCAAAACAGTCTCTTCAGAGCCTTCTCTTCTCCAGGCTGAACAACTCTCCCAGCCTTTCTTCACAGAAGAGGTTTTCTATCCCCCAATTACTTTTGTGGCCCTCTTCTGGACCTGCTACAACAGATCCATGTCTTCCCTGTACTAAGGACTCCAGAGCTTCCAGGTGGCGTCTCACTAGAGCAAAGTAAAAGGGCAAAATCATCTCCCTTGACCTCTTGGTCATGCTTCTTTCAATATTTCTTAATAGAGTGCAATATGTATTAAGCCCAGAATAGGGGTTTAAATATTTTTCCAGCGTTGAATGAATCAGATGGGCTTATGCACAAGGGCAGTGATTATGCTGCTCATGCAATTTGGTTAATGATGGAGCAAATGAGCCTGCCACCCTCACTTGGACAAGCTGTTCCAGAAATCACCCCACATGAGAACTCTCAGCACATCCATCATCTTCCAGTGAATGCTTTGGTGTGAACTCTTGCTCTACCCAGTGGAAGCTATTGAAATGCTATTTTCTAAAGCTGGAATAACACTGTGTTCATATCATTCTCATTATTACTTTTGTTGAAGATGATCATTATTATTGTGAACAAGAAAACCATGTGCTTGTTTTGGATTTCAGTATTTGGGGAAAAGAATGAACTCTTCAAACGCTGGTTTTCCATGAATGAAACTATTTGGCATATATAAATGACATTGTTTCCTACCCCAGTTTATGGACAAAAGTCTGTATCTTTAAAAAAAATATACACACTATACAGAGTCTGTATCCTGAAACAACATGACCAAAGTGTAATTTACGACTCACTTTCTGCCTACCAGTTAACTCTCTGTGACCAAGTATTTCATCTCAACATAGATGGATGTGAGAAAGTGATCTCTAACTTTGTAAGCATAGGTGAACTGAAATCTCTGATTTTGGCCTCTTAATTCAGCCTGAAATTTCAAAAGCATGGACATATGTTATCGTTCACATTTAACATTAAAATTCATTTTTTAGAGCACTCACCAGGAAACAGGTAGATGGGCTCAACACTGCATCCTTCCTTGGCCTGAGGAGATCTACATTTTCCAAAAGATTCCTGTAATAACAGGTAATTCCTGTACTTTCCACTCCTCCTTTTAAGACTGGACCACTACACAGGAAGAAATGCAAGACCCTGAAGTCAAAGGGCAAGCAAAGTCCTGAATCTTTGGTCTAATGCATGGTTTCTCAAATGTCATTTGTTGGCTGCCACTGTTGGAAGCAGGTTCCTGTATTCCCTAAAGCCCAAATTCAGGACTGTAAACATTATCACTGAACATTATCACTATTTTCTCTCAGTCCTTTTCTGTTCTCCTTGCAGTCCCATCATTCTGCTTCATAGCCCCATCACCTCTTAAGATCCTCAACCCATAGGTGAAAGCTCCACATATTCTCCACTATGCCTTCTATTTCCCAAATTGGTTCAACCACAATGCCCCAGCCATCTATGGCACATCCTTATTTCAACAACCCCCTTCCTCTCACTTTCCCCAAATGTCTTTTTTCCCATGACCTTAGCAGAAGCACATCTCCCAGAGTGACTGATTTCCTGTAGGCACATGAGAAGAACAGCAGGGGAGGTCTGGGAGCTGGAGACCACTTCACACATCAATAACTTACTGGCCAGCCAGTGACAGGAGCAGCTGTGTGAAGGCTCTTACTCTGATTTGTAAAAGGTCCTGGGCACAGGAATAAACAGCAGTTGTTGAGATTGTTTTTGCTTGGCTTACATGCAAAACAGTGTGGGAACATCTTGCCTACCAGTTCTGACTTTCATCTGGCAAAGGGCCGTTTTTGTTCCAGTCCTTGATCCTCAGGTCATGTCTGCTTTTTATCCATCAGTTTTGTGTAAAATGCATATGAAGTCTTAGACATGAACTCCCTCCAAGATGCTTCCTCCTGGCTAAGTGCTTAAAGTTGCTCTCCTCTGCAGAGAGCTTTGTTGTCCCTGATTTAAGACATAAAAAATCCTTTATTTGGGTATAGTCACTAGTACATCAGAGCAAACATCACTGTGAAGTTTGTGCTTGTAGCTAAATACTGCCTTGGAATTATCATTTGCTACTCTGCTGTAATGTTAAGCATTCATATGTTAATCCACTCTTAGAGGCTGTTGTGCCTGACTGTAGTGTAAGGCTTTATTAAAAGACAGCAAAATTATTAGTTTGGTTTCTGCTAATTTGATACAAGATGCTTAATATGAAAAGTGGAGCATACATCACTGAAGAGAATTCTGGAGCATTGCTTATTTCTTTACAAGTGCAATATTTTCATCCTATTTAATGCATTGCCACTGCTACCAACACAGCTTCTAATTTCCTATTCTTTAAAACAGAAATGATTCTTTATAAAGACTGTGTATGTGTATATGCTGATCTTTTACCATGCTGAACAGATTTGACTATGACATATACCAGCTGAAATATCAACTATATGAAAATAAATGTAGTGGTTTGGGGGTTTAAATCAGTATCACAGAGAAGGGAATGAGAACAGCGATTTCTAGGTTAATTCACTTTGCAACTTCTTTAAGTCTGAGTTTGAGAATGAATCGTGAGTTTCACTGTAAAAAAAAAAAAGTAGATGGTGTTTCACAGATGTTCTTCTGAATCCTCCACTCCATATCTTCTTTTTCTCTCCGCAGAAACCAGGGGACTCTGATCTCCTTGAATGCTGTAAATTAACTCTGAAGGAATGGACAACTCCAACAAAAAACTCCACACAAGTCTTCTGAGGAGCCAGGGAGGGAACTAGAAAAAACAACTTGACTTGCAAAATCTCACCTGACCCATGACTGCATCTCTGCTAATGCAATACTAATTTAAGACATCTTTGTACATCAGGTACTGCAGCTCCTCAGCATGTTACTCTTTGTACAGTTATTTTCTTTAGTCTCCCAGTATATAGTGGAACAGAGAAATCAAATTTACATTCCATGTTTATGAAAACACCCAAATGCTATATATATAAACCTTTAAACAATTTTCTTGCAAGATATTGCAACACAGTTCATGTCATACGACAGTCCAAACCAGGCTTAAAAAACACAACCTGTTAGCAGCCGCATTCATATTCCATCTATTCTCTGCTAGGCAGCTGCCTAACCCAACCTGACTGGTTAGGGTGAAGTGGTTATTTGTGTTGTGGTCACCAGCATTTCCAACCAGGAATTGAAACTGTAGCTCTTACTCGTATCCTTTCTGCAGGCTCAGCAAGTTTCTTCTGTGGTTATTCAGGTTGGAGACCCATTTGCAATCATAAAGGCAAATTTCAAAATGAGATTAAATGAAATTAAATGAAATTAAATAAAATTAAGGTGTAAGCTTTGTCCTCACTAGAAGAGACTGCTCCTATGGGCACATGTTTCTAACATAGATATATCTCCCTCCTATCAAGGAGGTTTTTCTCTGTAAAGATTATATACTTCCCAAAGACACACACACACACACACAAAATGCTATGTAAGCAGAGGACATTTCATTGAAAAGTCCAGATTCTAAAAAGAATTAAATGTGTCAAACTTTGGTCTAAAAAAGCTAGTATTGTGTCAATTATACTATGTCAGTCACATACAGTAACACACATGATGACCAGAAAAAGGTCCTGACGGACTTTTCTCCTGGTGTCTTATATGGATTCTGGTAACGCAGAAATCCCAGGTTGATCTCCGCATGCGCAGCTGTGTATAATGCACCACAGTGTCACACTTCCTGGTATATTCAGAGCCATTTGCATGTGACTAGAGTGCCATTACATGCACAGTCTTCTTTGTATGCATTTTTTCCAGATCCAAGGATGATTGTGTTGCTTTACATTACAAGTTTTGTAATCTACACAAGCGAACAACCTCTTCAAAGCCAGTTCAAAGGAGAAAATTATTACACCAGATACATCTGTAGCATTCCTGGTTTGCCAGGGCCTGCGGGTCCCCCTGGAGCTGGCGGATCCCCAGGGCCACATGGACGCATCGGTCTTCCAGGAAGAGATGGTAGAGATGGCAGGAAGGGAGAAAAAGGTGAAAAGGGGAGCGCAGGTATTGAACATTTGTGCAGCCTAACACAGTAGTACAATAAAGCAAGACCTTTCATCATTGCTGTTATATGTATGTACGTGTATGATGAATGTGAGTATGCTCCTGTGTGGGTTTAAGTGTGACACATGTATATGTAGTGAAAGAAAATGTGCAGATTTATTTTAGATAAGTCTAATATGCACATACTGAAATCTGTGCAAATAAATGTAAGTGAATAGCCTTCCTGCACAGAGATGCTAAGAAAAAGTTTGAGAGACATAAAGCGCGTGTGGTGTCAAATAACCAAGTCTCATTTGTGCCATTAGCCAGGAATAAAAGATCAGTAGGTACTTAGATACATATTAAAAATGCTTAAATAATAGTAGACGTTTAGTGCACAAGTACCATGTTATAGGGCTCATAGTTCAGTCAGTAATGGACTAATCAGGCACACATTCTTCAATGTGTAACCAAGGAGTATGAAGGAAAGTAGAAACATAGAAAAAAAGGACCCCTGGGCTGTGGCACCCAGTCCTCTGTTCCAACCTGCCATTCCTTTTGCAAACTTACTAGTAGCCCACACAATCATTTACTGAGAGGATATGTGTTAACAATTAACTAACTTAAAATGTTTTTGAAGGTTTAAGAGGAAAGACTGGGCCAACAGGACCAGCTGGAGAGAAAGGAGACCAAGGTCAGGCTGGTAAAAAAGGACCTGGAGGATTGAGTGGTGCCAAAGGTGAAGTAGGTCCAGCTGGACCACCAGGACCTAAGGGAGACAAAGGAGACCGAGGACAGCCAGGTGCACCAGGGGTCTGTAAATGCGGAAAGATAGTGCTGAAATCTGCCTTTTCTGTTGGCATCACCACGAGCTACCCAGAGGAAAGATTACCGATCATATTCAATAAAGTCCTCTTCAATGAGGGGGAGCATTACAACCCTTCCACAGGGAAGTTTATTTGTGCCATCCCAGGGATTTATTATTTTTCCTATGATATCACCTTGGCAAACAAGCATCTTGCAATTGGGCTGGTTCACAATGGGAAGTACCGAATAAAGACGTTTGATGCTAACACAGGTAACCATGATGTAGCTTCTGGATCCACAGTGATCTACCTTCAGCCAGAAGATGAGGTATGGCTTGAGATCTTCTACGCTGACCAAAATGGTCTCTTTTCCGATCCAACATGGGCAGACAGTTTGTTTTCAGGATTTCTCTTATATGTTGATACAGACTACCTTGATGCTTTATCAGATGAAGATGAGCTCTGAAACAGATGATGTCAAATGACATTCAAACTGGACACCCCAGCACAAGATTTATAGAGCTGTGTGTGGGACACAAAGTTGAAAAAAAAAAATAACTGGGAGTTTACTTTTGTTCTGTTAGGAACCAAATCTGAGCTCATGAGGACCTTTCCAGAATATAAGCTGCATTTTTTACTGAACAGCAGGGATACCAAAAGGAACTGTAATTAATAAAAGACTGCATCACTCCAGGACTGACTCCTCCTGAAAGTTATGTTTATAATACTATTTAAACAAATTTAAGATACTGTACATTGGATTTTATACAAAATATATTAAGTTGCAATGTAGAATGGATATTTTGTACATGTCATTAAAGTAAAATTGAACAACTGACGGCAATATCATCTTTGGTTGTTTTAAGACAGGAAATACATTAAAAAGAGAGAAAACATTGATTTTTAAAAAGAAGAGGAATGTAATAGGAATGCCTGCTTCAGGATGCAGCTGAACTGATTACAAGGACAGTCCCATCTTATATTTACACCACCAAGTGTTATACATAACTATCTAACATCCTAATAAATACATATAGAACTAATAAATACATACATACAGAACTAATAAATACATACAGAACTAGCTGATAAAAGACCAGAACAAAGGTATTAAACATATAAAATAATAAAAACCTGGGAGATCTGAAAACCTGGAGATAGAAAACTAGTATCCAGTATGGGTATTTCCAGTGTAATTCCAAGTGGGTCTGCTATTCTTCCAATGCTATTCAGTATCTTCATGAGAAACGTGGAAGAAAATATAAACTTTGTGCTAAAGGAAATTACGGATGCCAAAAATCTAATAGAACAGTAACCAGTAATAAGAATAAATTATATGGAACAAACTGAGTCACATCATTAAAGCAGACTTAATTGCATTCTAATATGGCCAAATGCCACAAAATAAATGTAGGTCACACACAAGATGAAAAACTGCATTCAGGAAATCAGAGAACTTGGAAAAGGTACACAGGATCTCATGGATAATCAGCTAAATATGCTGTTGGTACAGCCTTTTTGATGTATGACAAATGGAATTACAAGTAGAGGTAAAGAGTAGTTACTTATAAAGATGCTACTTCTGCCAGTGTTTCAAAACTGATCCCAAAATTGAATAAAAAAAAAAGGCTGTAATTCTACCCATGTGGATTACACAAGAGATGTAACAAGGTCAACTTATTTTTCTTCTCAGTGAGGACCAGAGGTGATTTGATTGCAGTCTGCAACTACCTGTTTGGAGATAAAATTTCTGGTAGTAGCTGGCACTTCCTTCTATTATCTAGTAACGCAGCAAGATCCACAGGTGAGAAACTGTTATCAATTCCCTCTGGGAATGAAGAACCCATTTTAACAGTGGCAGCAGTCAATCATTGTAAAAACACCTAGTAACATTATGAGTTCTCCAGCATTCAACACCTCTAAGCCAACACTGACAATCTTTAATCAGGTGCTCTTGCTTGCCAAAAATTTATAATATTATTTTATTCATCCCAGATTTACATAAACCTGCCATTTCTAACAGCTACTCAGTTTCAAACCCTAGTAGTCTGCATTGCACAACTCTTGATCCCACTTTATTCATGACCAAGGTGGAGGGAACTTTCTGGGTTCTTTCTGAATACTTGACTTAATTGAAAAAATTACATTCAAATAAAATCACACAAAAATACTGCTGAGACGAGCACTACAATTATGTACGGAACATTAATTTATGCACCCTGTATCTGTGCCCTTATTTCTCCACACATCTTTGAGTACATGATTGCTGCTTTATGCAGCGAAGAGGTGCAAAGTCCTGTCCACAAATCAAACTGGCAATGCCCGTACAACCCTTCTTTTATTTGACAGTGAGAGATGAGTGGTATAAGACAAAAGTGGATTATTTTTCTAACTAGACATCTAATTTATTAGTGTTGTACAAGGGCTGCTCCCTGTGAAAAATATGGAAGAAAACACAGATTCAGTTTTTCACTGAGCTGTACAATCATTTATACATCTGCAAATTAAGCACAATATGAGAGCAAAATGCAGCCTAATCATCATTTGTAACCATGACTGATGCCAATGTTTCACAGCCATCAGTGCCTATACAAGGCACAAAGGCTATCAGCATTGTTCAGTGCTGTGTGCACTGAAATTCCACAGGACAGAACAGCCATCATATCAGGACCATAACTTGCAGAAAACATAATTCAACAGATGCAGGATTAGACCTATAATATGTGTTATGCAGCAAAAGCAACTGATAGAAGTATGTAATGACATTTTTATTTAAAAAAATATGGAAATATGTTTATGCCATCTGAACCAATAGGAAGTGTATGTCAGGAGTAACAAGTCAATTTTTATTTGAATTAGAAAATGTCCTATAAAGCCAAACTTAAGGAAAGAGTACGACTGATTTTCTTCAGACTCAAGAGAAACATATGTGGCAGTTACAATAAATCTGGAAAAATTTCAGACAAAACTAATTTTTCACAATTGGATAGAAAAAAAATAGGCCTTTTAGTGAAATGTTCCTGGTTGCAATCCTAAGTAAAAGCAAACTGCTTCCATGTAATAATCTTATAAAAATGAACAAACTGTAAAAGAGATATTTTAACCACACCTATATTGAAAATGACATCATGGGAATAAGTAAACCAAGAGTTATTGCTTCCCTTTACTTAATAATTTTAGATTTATGTTTGTGCAATCATACAATAGTCATTTTAGCTTCTCTCAGTTTTCCCATTTGGATTCTGTAGTCATTTGAACAGTTTAGTATTTTGGCATGAACTGTTAAAAATAAGTAATTCCATTGAATTATGTCTGTAGGCTTTGGCAAGAAGAATCTTTTTACTACATGTATGGACAGCATATGTGTGCAAGTAGTATGTGTCCCAGCCCTCATTCAGGATCTCAGGACTTTTATCCTAAAGTACATCACTGCAATTGCTATTATTTTACTTGAAAACAGATCGACTTTGATGACAGGAACTTTCATTAGGGTATTCCTCTATCTGAATTTGAATTTGTATAGAAAATATCTTGGGATGAAGTCTTTCCTCTATTTACACTGGTAGATGGAGAGGTCTGGTTTGGTTTCAAGATGTTGTAGGATAACAAAGAACAGAATCTCTTTGAGATTAAATTTGAAATGAATCAAAGATTTCTACACAGTATATATGTCATTCTACATATGCCATAGTGCCATATAAAATGAGGCATCCAGACCAAGGCAGACCTTTAGACTTTGCCTACCATCAGCAGAAAGAAAGTATCATCATGAGAAACTCCCAGGAGAAAGCTGCAGAACCAACTCTTGGGTTATAGGTA
This sequence comes from Pezoporus wallicus, assembly GCF_028554395.1. Classification (NCBI taxonomy): domain Eukaryota; kingdom Metazoa; phylum Chordata; class Aves; order Psittaciformes; family Psittacidae; genus Pezoporus; species Pezoporus wallicus. The sequence continues at coordinate 6,624,875 of NW_026642052.1, forward strand.
TTTAAATATACATAAGTAAAAACAGTTATTTGAAACAACACAGCTGCCCACAATCTTTTAACCTTTCAGACTTCTTTTACACTTGGTAGAGCGACAGCAAGGAAAAAGTCAGTCACGTGTTCCATTGCTGAACATTTTTAACCTATACAACTATTTGAACACTAAACTCCATCTTCAAATTGATATGTGTTACTTTGGTATGTGTTTACCTTTACTTTTTTCACAACTGGTATACATGTCCATATGGTTCAGGCCATTAAACATTTTTACCAGGAGCAACAAGTCCTAAGAATTTTTTTACAATGCTGAGGCAATGTAGAGGAAATAGTAGTGGATATCAGTACTGGCAAGATTATCTACATTCTGCAATTATTTTTAAATCAACCTAAGATAATTTATGTACTTGTGCATAGGCAAAACTACACCAAACTGACAAGCAGCTTATTTTGTACCCTACTAAGTATGTTTCATCAGTTGGTGCAGTTCCTATACTACTTTGCGTTTTTTACCTTCCACTAGGTTGAGTTCATATTCATTCACTATGACATTTACTGAATAATTTACTTTTCACTGATTGGTTTAATTTATCCATTGGCAGGTAATTCATACTCAGGATAACTATATTGATGCTATACTATGCAATTTGGTCAGCAGGAACTTCAGTTTTATGTGAAATGTGTTTCAGCTTATGTGGAAATGTGGCTTACTTTATATATGCATTTCAGTAGCTGATGAATCCCATCCAGGAAATAATATATGAGAGTAAACAGGAGAAAAATAGAGTTGAGAAAGCAATATACCACAATCTTTCTCAATGAGCAACACACTGCTTTCCAGAAGCAATTCATTCCTTTCAGTATGAACCAGTTAGACTTCAGCTCAGAGAGCATTTAGTGGTTATGTTCACTTCCCTGTAACTCCTTAAGTCACCACTCCCAACTGAGGTTATGTCAGTATTTCTTAATTTCAGAAGCACGATCCTCCCTTGGGTTGGCAGGAAGAAATTTCCGAGTACTCTCACAAAATTGTCAGTCTCTGATACTTGGTTTTGTCCTAGCTGCATATTATCGTATCAGTTCATGAAAGTTACTACCTAAAGCAAAAGAAAACTGAATTAGACATATTATGTGCATATCTTTCAATAATAAATACAATCAAAGAAAAAGGTGCCTTCGATTATTTGGCTTATTCCCCTCCAATCTAAATATAAATCTTTTGGTTCAATCCTGCTCGAAGAGTTGTGAAGAGATTTTTCCTCTATGCAGATTGCTCCTTCAGCAACTATTAATATAAAATTTATGTTATCTGACTTTAATCTCTAAAAGGTTAAAGATCATTGCCTAGGCTAAATTAGTTAGCTCTCCTGTCATCAGTGCAAAGAAATAGGAGAGGTAAATCTCTGACTGGATGACACTGTATTATAGACACCTACTTTCAGAAAGGAGGAATCAGGACGTACTTGTCTCTTCACATGACCTGTACCTATGGCTAACTTAGGTTAGCATTTAACTTTGAGATGTCAAAAGTTAAGTAAGATGTCTGATCTTAAAGGACAATCCACTAAGCAGAAAAGTCAGTGTCATTTAACTGGGCAATTTATGTGTCTCACAATTAAAGAGAAGATGTGGATTGATGAGAACACACTGAAGTACCCTTATAATGACGGAAGTGACCTCATGTCAGACCTTTCATAAAGAACTGCTCAAGTCCCCCTGAGACAGCTTTAACTGCAGTAACTTTGCGGAGAAAATTTTACAGCGTATTAAGGTTGGCTAGATAATCCTCTCACACCTCCAAATTCAGCACACTTTGATATATATAAAATATTAGAGCTTTTAAGGATACTTAATTTTAGGTGTAGAAAACCTAAATGTATCCTGGAGTACTTCTACTTATACCAAAAACATACGATTTTTTTTCTATCCAACTTTAAAGCACCTGTCAAAATCCTAAGCATGACACAAAACAACCCAGTATTTGTAAAATCATCTCTGTGGAAGAATAGCCTTGCTTATGTCATGTTAACAAAAGGACAAAAAATACTGAATTATTGAAAAAAATAAATGAACTATGATTCTCAGCAGGCTCGAAAGTGAATTTTTAGCAAGAAGCAGATGGGATTGCCAGAAATGAATGAATTGTATGAAGGAAACATACCAGCAGTACCTTTTCTTTCTCTACTTTCAACCGAGTGTTATCCCTATGCTTGGAAGACAGTGGACAGGATTTAAAACCTTTGAGTTGAAGAACAGCCTCTTTAACCATCTGAAACTTGGCTAACCACTGATGCTGATGTCTCTTTCATGCACCACCTGTGTTCACCCACACTATCAGATGTCCTGGTGCAGGAACATGGATTTCTAAACCACGTGTGACAAATTTCAGGAAACTTTACTTGTGATTTCTGTCATGCTGGAGTAAAGTGCACTCAGTTTAAAATAATCAAGATGAGAAGAGTTTGTTCTTCCTTGTTTGTAACCTCCCTGAGACTGGGATCACTGTAGAGTTGCAGATGGTACTTGAAATTCCTATTCTAAGAACATAGCAACACATACCCTTATTCTGTAAATGTTGTACAAGGCTTGTAAGATTTGCAGTTTTGCTTTTGGTTTAATTTGCTTTCACAAGTTTTGGCTTTGATTCCAGGCAGGCATAAAAAGGTGTATATGGGAATCCAAACTTTGCATTATCCTCAAAGCCTGAGAATAAACACCATCATTCATTGTGCACTATTCATTTCAAAACTGTTTAAATGCTGAATATGGGGTCTGTGATCCCCTAGCCTGCTTGCTTCTGGGGGAACCTGCAGCCTGGTCACTACAAGCTGCCATCTACCCTGCCTGTGCTAAAAAGCCATCCTTGACCATCACTGACAAAACAACAGTTTATGCCTAAGTGTCACATTGGCACCGCTGACAAAGTGGAGCAGCTCACATCCTCTTATTTGGATCACTAAGTCTGCTGTCCAACGTAATCAGTGACATTGGGCTTGCCTTTGTTTTTATAATGCTGACCAAGAGAAATGAGCTGTTCTCTGCTCCAGGAAACATATGTGGTTTGAATTCCGTGTGTCTCTTGTGAGTAGAGTCATTGTACTGACACGTGTTTTTAAGCAGCTTTCCATTCTGTTAAGCAAAGGTCCCCCACTGCTCCTTTAGGGCATTATAGTAATGTTCCTTACATAATGCTGTTCGTATTTGTCCCATCATTTAAATTGCTTGTATAACTGTTCCTGAGAGTGGAACAGATTGATGGGGCAGACTTATTAGCAAAACAAGATGTTGAACCTGAGTCCTTGCCAAAACTTTGTATAAAGATGCACCCACTGGATCATTTCCACAGTCACACATAATGGTGAGACTTAGCAGCTCGCAGAGATTGTGCATGTGTATGCTGCCCTAAGAAACCTGTGTTCTGATGACATTTCTTTCCCATTCTTGAAAGATGCTGTCATGTCAGGTGTCTTCTAGCTGTGATAGTTCCTCTTTTAGCAATTAAAAATGCATACTCCTAATCTTTTTATCTGCTATGACTGTTTACTTCTTTCCATGATCTCCTTCTTACAGTAGTAGTCAGAAATGGGAAACAATTTAGTCATCTGTTTTATTGTGATTCCAGCTACTAAAACCTTGCAGTAACAGGCCTTCAGTTGTTACAGGTGCTGTTTATGTGAAGACAATTATAAATAGTTCTAATAACAATTCCATTTACCATCAGCAATATTGTTTATTCTTGTCATACTAAAGATACCAATACACGTTAACGTAAGAAATTACTTTGTGCAGAAGAAAAGGCTCCTCTCCAGAATCAACAGAAAAACTATAAATTGCTTTGTACCTATAAAAATAGGAATTTTATATACAGACAATCCACATTTCCACAAACTACCTGATAGCTCTGACATTTCTGCCACCCCTAGTATCCACATAGGCTGTTTGTGAGCATTTAACAAGCAGATAACCCATCCTTCCAGTCCTTCTCTAATCAGAACTTAAGGATTGTTATTTCCCTTTGAGCAGGCTCTACAACTCTAATGAAGCCTTCATATCTTGTTTTTTTTTGCTATGTAAGTATTAAGGTATATTGATAACTTTCTAAAGTTATGATTTATCTTACTTCTTACTTTGGTTTCAGGATTGTCCTGAGTTCAGCAGTAGCAGTCATTTTTCTCCTTCTTAGTAGCTGGTGCAGTGCTGTGTTTTTGACTTTCAGCCTGGGAACAGTGCTGATAACACCAATGTTTTTAGTTGCTGTTCAGTCATGTTTACTCTGACCGAGGACTTTCCAAGTCTCATGCTCTGCCAGGGAGGAGGAGAAGCCGAGAGGAAGCAGAGACAGGACACCTGACCCAAACTAGCCAAAGAGGTATTCCATACCACAGCATGTCATGCCCAGTATACAAAGTGGGGGCAGTTACCCGGAAGGACTAGATCACTGCTCAGGCCGGGCTGGGTATCAGTCCGTGGGTGGTGAGTGGTTGTAGTCTCTTCCTTTGCTATTTCCCTTATCATAATTATTATTGGTGGTAGCAGTAGTGGTTTGTGTTATACCTTAGTTACTGGACTGCTCTTATCTCAGCCCATGGGAGTTACATTCTCTTGATTCTCTTCCCCATCCCTCTGGCAAGGAAAGGGAGGGATTGAGCAAGCGGCTGTGTGGTTCTGAGTTACTGGCTGGGCTTAAACCATGACAGTTCTTTTTGGCACTCACCATGGGGTACGAAGGGTTGAGGTAACAACAGATCTGACCAGACTGTGTCTAATCATATTTGTGATAAGCATTCATTGTTTCGGATTAATAGTCACTCGTTACAATGCTGATTTATTGGCTCTCAAAGTTGTTGCTCTTGATCTCACAGTTTCAGCAGGTCTTACCTTACTTACAGCTGGTATTTGCTGTGTAGTGTTTATCAGCTGGGGGCCTTGGGCTAAGGTTCTTGTTTCATTGTACTTTATGGTAATGACTTGTAATACCATAGAATCATTGATCATGAAACTGATTTGGCTTGCATTCCCAGTGTGGTCACCACCTCTGTACTTTGGGAAGTATATAATGGAAGTGGTTAGCAATTACACATCTTTTTTCCCCTCCTTGGGTGGTCAACCCATGAGGGAGACATTCCGTTACCTTCCCAGCTCCCCCACCAGATCGTTTACAGCATCATTTGAGAGTTCTGAAGGTTTTGAATGGCCTTTAGGTACCCTTGAGACCTGCCTGCTGATTAGGATGGGGATGACCATGTTGGCACGCATACAGAGTGTGTTTTACCCACGACCATTTCATCTGGTCTCGAGAGTTAGGCAGAGTTGGGTTTGCGCCTTGTCTAGGGTTAGACGACAATATAGGAGGACCAAGAGATTTTCCCTGAGGCTGGATACCCATGAGTGGCAGGGTGTGTGGGATAGTATGGGCAATTACCTAGGCCAGTGGCCCCCTTCAGTGCTTTGGAACTTCACCACTGAACAAGTGCAAAATCCAGAAGAATTAGTAAAACACTTAAATGAGGTGTGTGGTCATTCTGGCCATAACAGAGACGGACAAATCATGGCAACATGCTGGGGCTTGGCCTATGCTTACAGAGCCCAGTTCAACACTATCCAGCACGTTCAAAAGCAAACAAATGTCCCTGGATCTGAAGGCAAAGCAACAGACAGCACAGCTACTCCAGCTTCAAGCACAGGAGCTACACCAGCCCAGCTTTCCCAGACTCAGAACATTTACCTGGTATGGTAAAAAGTCCATGTTTGCAAATTACAGCTGCTGAGAGATTATACCTTTTTAAACTCTTCTATGTTTTCCATTATTTTTACCCAAAATGTCATTCTAAGAAGTTTAGTGAGGCTTATGACTTATGATGATTTGTAAAGGCCAACTGTAAAGAATAATGCATTATTCTTCCCTTGATACAGCTTCAGTTAGTACTCCAAATACTTCAAAGCATCGCAAACAGAGACAGCACTTGGAAAACAACTGGCTACTAACTTTCCACTTCAAGGATTTGTCCCTACATGCCTTATATCAGGGTTTTTTTCACCGCAGAATTAATCTAAAAAGAAATAAAATTACCTTCTGGAATGCTGGCATACAGTCTGAATTAGAGGTTTAGCATCTCCCTTTAGTCAGCAAAGTGAAATAGGCTCTTCCACAACTGATAGTCAGGAATCACTGCTCTGAATTGTACAGGTCCTAAGAAGAATCTGTGCCTCTCCTCTACTAACAAAAATAGTACACAGAAATTAAGTCAGATAATTTAACAAAATTAGGTATTTAAAGTTAGGAGGAGTGATTATCTGTATTGTCTTTCAGTCTGAAATTACCATCCTGGATCCTGCAAAAGTATGTTACGGATATTTGTTTTTTCACATCCCTGCAGTAACTGAAATGTGTTGCTGTCTCCAGGAGGAGCTGCAGTCACTTCATGCTCCCCATACATTATTCATTACTTTCCCTTTTACTGTAAAAGAAGTTGTTTACAAAACAGAAGTCTTCCGGAACTGTTTTAATGGCTTGAGGAGGAGAAAGTGCCTCTTTCTCTTTAAAAAGCAAAGCTGAGGCTTTGTTGCTAGGGGGAGTGTTGTGCTTGGTTTGTGTTTTATACGGAAAACTGCTGTACAAGAAAACCCAGGTAGGAAATATTTTCCTTTATATCTGTTTCAGTATCACTACGTTCTGTGTGTTTTCACGGATGAGACAGGTTTAAGAATCCAAGGGCCTCAAAATTATTTACTAGGTACTTTTGATGTAGTTATTTGTTTAAAGAGCAGTGAGAGAATCTTCACTGTGTTTCCGCTCTTAGTTTTAAGTGCTTTGGAAACTGCCTCTCAGCTAATGGAGAGCTTTATAGTTTTTGCATCCAGTTGTTTATTACACTTTAAAGTGCCTGCTATAGTACTTAAATTCAAGAAATGCTAGAAAATTGTTACAGAAAGTGGCCATAAGGCCCTTCCCCTATGTTGCCAAGTATTCTCCATTTACATGTTCCTTTAGGAAAGACTGTTTAAATTTAATACATAAAGCTTGATATGAAAAAGAGGTTTATGTGCCAAGTAATAGAAGTGCTGCCACTTCTTGCAGTGCTGTATTTTTCTGCTATGAAGAGAGTATTTGATGAACAGATAGTCACATTTGCCTAAGAAAACCACTTTTTAGGGCAAATTCAGCTCCTTGTGCTAGTTGAGACATTTAGAAACCTGAAAATCCTTGGGGCTAGTACCTGGTATTGGTTGAGCCTCAGGCAGGGGATGACCATGTTGCTCCTCTGCTGCTTCTGCTTTTTTATTAGGCATCTCCTAAGAGACAAAAAGGGATGTAAAGATCATTTTTCATATTCTAACCTTGGCTGGAAGCACTTGAGGCAAGCATGCAGGAGCCTGTGCATGCCAGTACAAAGAACCGAATGGGGAAAGGACAGATGACTTGTGAAGGCCTCAGCCTCCTCCTAGAGGAGATTTAGCCTGTTATGGAAAAAAGCCCCACTTTTTAACCCTGCAAGTTGTTTCATGGGGATTTTGAAACCCAGAATAAACCATTCCATTGCGAGTTACTTCCTCTGTTAGCTCAGTACATCGTTGCCTGTTTTTTGCACTGGTTGGTGCAACCTTTGTGTTGGGAACAAGTACAGCTGAGGTCGCTTTCCTGTCAATTAAAGGTAAAGCAGAACAGGAACCTTCAGTAACAATACCAATAAATTGAGTTTTACAGATATAAATTTTAGATTTTCCTAAATGATTATAATCAAATACAGCAACTTTGCAATGTAAACAAAGCTGAAGTGATCCGTAGGTTCCAGGTTTGGTAAAGTTGAAAAGCCAACCAAACCAAGCGCAGAAAGTGTGTGGAAAAAGGGCATTGAACCTGTCTTTGTGATCTGAACCTTGCAGCTGGCTTTATGGACCACAGGTGGACTGTTTATTAAAAAGCAATGTAACAAGGGTGTTCAAATAGGATGTACAGGCCCACATTATTCACTGTTATATGGAATAATTAAATTAATGGACACATATTTTTAAATCATTCCATTCTGAAAAAAAGGAAGTTTTTTAGGTACTAAGGCTGTATGTTTAATGGTATGTCATATGAGTGTCCAGGGTGCAAAGGTTACATGGAATGTATCTCAACGTCACTATGTATATATCAAAGCGTATTGTTCACAAGGAACTCTTGCACTGCTTGTGACAGCCAAGTGTCAGCCACTGTCCAGATGAGCTGCAGCGAAGAATCCCAGATGATCATCATGGAGGTGAGTGTCCAGTTAATTGAGACAAAAATAGTGTATGATTGTTTTCACTAGTAGGAATGTTTTGTATATGTAACTGAAAAGTGAAGCAAGTAAATAGTGTCTTGTAAGCTCTTGTTAAGCCTCAGTCAGCCAGTACCATTCTAGTTAATGCTGGTTTGCATAATTACTCATTTCTGTGCAAATACATTGCAACCATACATACCATATGCTAAGAAATAGGCACCTTTAATGTCTATTTTTTTATTCTATTTTATATTGATCCAACACTTGCATCTGCAAATTATTGGTTAAATATATTTAGTCTCGAGTATGTTGCAAAATCAGAAAGTTACCCTGTTTTGTCATCTGTAGAAACGCTTTTGATGTGATCATGCTCAGACTGTGCCTGGTGCTATGTCAGTAAGATGTCAGAAACAGAAAATGAACACCTCCCCCCCCCCCCCCAATAAACACACACACAAATAAAAACCCCACAAAACAAACACAAAAACCAATCAAGCAACCAAAACACGCCAAAACCCCAAACCAAACCAACAGCTTTGTGGTTTGAAGTAAACTGTCAAGATAAGGCAAGCCACTTTAGTGCCTTCAGTAGGCTTTAATCTTGGTGGTAGCAGTGTGCTCTACACAATATCAGAACTGTAGCTTGCTAATGACATCAGTGGAACGTGTATACGTGTGTGTGTGTAAAACTGCTTAAATTGGGTATTTTTATAGACGGGAGATATCTCCGTGGGTCTGGGGCGAAGGCCCGCCTGTGCCCACAGCACAGCTCTCTGTGTGACAGGAGCTGCAGGATGAGGACGCTGCCCAGGCGGACAGGCTGCGGAAGACGCTGACAGCCCGCAGACACAGCAGAAAGCACACGGTGACCCCACTGTCTCCCATCCCGGGCCTCGGGGTCCCCCCTTCTCGGCGCTGCCGGCTGGCAGCCGCGCCTTCCGCGCATGCGTGCCCGGCTCCGGGCTCCTCAATGCACATGCGCAGTCACTCGCTCCCGCGTGGCCCGGAGGGTTGGGGTACCACCAGCGGCCGGAGGTTGCGGGCGTGTTTCTTGTCCTGTCCCAGCTGCCCTCACTGATGCGCCGTCCCTCGGCCTTTCTGCCCCGCTGCAGCTCCCGGAGGCTGTCGGTCCCCCCGGGTCGCGGGAGGAGGAAAAGAACCGCGGCGGCATGGCGGCTGCCCCTGCGGCGCCGCGCGGTGAGTGACTCAAACGGGCGGGGCGGGGCCGGGGGCGGGGCGTAGGGTCGCCATGCTCGGCGATGCTCGGTGGGTGTCCGTCTCGGGCAAGGCCCCGGACAAGCGGAAGGTTCACGTGGTGCAGTCGGTGTTACCTGGGCTGGGGGCTCCCGCTTCGAGATCGCTTGCGGTCATGGGCGGGAGAACTGCTATGAGGCCCACGTGAGGGGGGGGTGTGGTTATTCTTGCCCCTGGAGCCTCCTTAATTGTTGCTCGCAGCGTAGAGCAGAGATGGAGGTGTCTGTGTGTCTTGTGCCAAGTCGGCTCCAAGCATCAGGTGTGCAGTTAGAACGCTGCACTCGAAACGTGTTCCTGTGGTATTTAAATGCGGGATGATTACTACATGTTCGTCAATAAAATATACCTTTTTCAGAGGTTTTGGGGTAGATATGTAGTATTTACATATTTGAATGTCATAGAATCAGCTGGATTGGAAAAGACCTTTAAGATCATCAAGTCTAACCATTACCTCAGGGCTGCCAAGACCACCACTAAACCATATCCCTGAGGGCCTCATCTACATGGTTTTTGAACACTTCCAAGGATGGTGATTCCACCGCTTCCCTGGAAAGCCTTTTCCAATGACTGATTACCCTCTCTGAAGAAATTCTTCTGAATATCCAATCTAAACTTCCCCTGGCACAACTTGAGGCTATTTTCTCTTGTCCTGTCACTTTTTACATGGTAGAAGTGACCAACCTCCACCTCACTACAACCTCCCCCAGGTATATCTAGAGAGTGATAAGGTTCTCCCTGTGGCTTCTCCAGACTAAACAACTCCAGTTCCTTCAGCCATTCCTCAACTTCATCTCTTGTGCCTGGAGTGTTAATCATGCTTATGATGGTGCATGGATTTATTGATGGCTATTTTAACTGTCACATGTGAAGTACTCTATTTGCTCACAAAGTAGGAGAGCACAAGAGAGTGGTGATGTAGTGGGAAGCTGTTGGAAGTGAATGTCTAATTGCAGGCTTGGAAAGAATGAATGTTGTTGGTACTTGAAAACTAATCTTATATTTCTTTGGCAGAATCCCTGCAATATTCCTGCATAAATGAGCTAATTGCTAGCAGAGTATTTATAAGTCAATAAAATGAAAATCCATTGAAATATAAACACAGTTTTTTGTCAGTATCAAAGTTTACCAAAATAAAAATGTATTCACTGTCCTTAAAATCATTTTAGTCATTTGCAAAATACGGTATTTGTTACAGGCATCTACAATTTAGGGATTTTTCCAGCGCTTTTAAGGACTGTGTACTTTTCTTTTGAATGGTTTTGAGTCTTATTGTGCCAGCTTGTGCTAGAAAGTGATGTGCTGTTGACAGATGGAATCCAAACAGTTTGCACAGTGTTTTGCATGGGGAAATCAAGAGACACCCTCTAGCGATGGTTATTTTCTTTTATAGAAGCTCATTTTCCAAGAATAACCAGAACAGCACAGCGGTACTCTTGAGAAGAAAAAGAGCCTTTATTTCCCTTATGTGATGTTTTATTTTATTAAGCATTTTGGTTTGTTACTTGTTCTTGTTGCTGCTTCTGAAATCCCTGTAATTCTGCTGTTCATATGATCACATGAAAAGTACTGCTTGTGGTAGTCTGAATAGACTATCATTGCTTTACTTTAATTGTAGTATAATTTATCCATCTGATTTTTTTTTAATTACATCTTAAGTTTTGAGACAGACTGCACCTTGATTTGAAATCTTCATTCATCTATCCAAACCAAAATCATTCTGATGAATATTCAATCTAGATCTTGTTCTCTGTTTTGTCATTAATTCTTGACCTGTTTTTACACATACTGCATTTCTTGTTAGAAAAGACAAAATACAAATAGACTTTTTTATGTTTCATCTCTTAGTGTACTTGCTTATTTCTGTCTGTAGTGTTCCTCTAGGTAGGGAGTTGGCTATGGGATGCTTTCTTTCCTATTTGTGTGTCTCATGCTAGTGCTAGCCACTTTGGGCCTTCCTTTTTTTCTTTTGAAAGTTTCCAAATACAGTGAATGCTTCTTTTTACAAATATAGGTAGTGAATTGTGTAATTTGAAAAGATTAGTGTTCTCCCAAATCTTTTGATGATTCTGAGTAGAATTGGTATTAGTAGGGTTTATCTTAATGTATTTTTCAAATGAGAGTGGACTAAAGTCATGCTAGAAATTAGATTGCACTCTGAGTGTGGTATTGTAGGTAGCCTTTAAATGTTTAAGTTGTATGGTCAGCATACAGTATTTTCTGCTTCCAGTAAAGCCAGAGTAATATTGAATCAGCCATAATGTGATATATATTGTATGACATTACCACTCCTAAGCACTTACCCTTTGCTGCTTTATCTCCTTTTCATGAATTTAATGCCTTACATAAACCTGAAATCACTTTTTACTTAGACCTTGACAAATAATGTTCTTTTGTAAGGACAAAGAACAAATCAGTGTTTGGCTTAAAAAACTGACAAGTAATACGATTCTGTAAGTGGAGATAACTGGAAAAACTTATTTCCCTACAGTGTTATGTGTAATTTATTATTATATATAACAAATACATATATATTTATTTGGTTTTGTATATTTTTTTTTTAAAGATGTCATGCACCACATAGTGTGGATGCAAAGAGAGCTACGGTTTTCTGCTTGTAAAAGGACCAGTGTTTTTTTGTGTGGAATGCTGAAGCTCCTTCTGGAAATAAAAGCTAGTTATAAGAGTTGAGAAGGAAAAAATAAGATCTGAGGATTCCATGTTTAAGAAGGCATGTAAAGCATTTCTCTTTAAAATGTTAATATTGCATGTCTCAGTCAAAGTTAAAATTTCAGTAAGATCCTGAGAATTTCCAGGTGAACTCCAGGGTCCAGATGAGACTGAAGAGGTCTTTGCAGATGGGAAGGCAGTTGTGTAGCTAGAATCAGTTTTGTTAATGGAGAAATGAATTAGGTCTTTCAAAAAGAAAAACACTTAAGTGATGACTTTTTAAGCTACTAGGTATATGAAACTGTTTTCAGCTGTAAATATTCTGTAGACTTTTACAAAGAGATAACCTGGAGTCTTCTACAGTGGTAGCACAATCCAAGAGAAGGAGATGGATACCTTCTCAAAATACCATGTATTGCCATAATTGTGTTTAATACATAAAACTCCTGGGAGTGTTGCCAGTTGCTTACACATACAGTCTTATTTATATTGTACATTTAACATGTTTTTCATTTGAGTTCATATGAGAGGATGGGTTGTAGGTATATACTTCGTGTTTCTGACTCCAAGAGTAAGTTGTAAACAACTGGATAATTCTCTTTATAGAAAAGACTAATACTTACTGAGTCTACCTGAAGAAATCATAGTCTAAGAGGATTCGATATGTAGAAGATAAGGGGGAAGAATGCCATCAGTCCTTCAAAGGAAAAGGAGGTCCTGATAAGTTTATTTGTCAATGATGTGTTTGCATTCAGTTTTAGTTATGGAATAAAAGCCTGGGCTTTTTGGGAGCAGCAATTCAAAGGGTGCAACAAGCAGTAATCCTCCTTTTCCATAATCTCATGATTACCCAAGTCTGTGTCCAAACATGGTATTTACTATAAAAAAAAAAATCTAAATATATGCCAGCAATTTAAAACTGGGAATTGTATGTTTCATGGGATCAGCAGAGAATATTTGATCCTTAAAGCACATAGAGTTTTGATGAGTTCTTGGGGTTGGAGCATGGGTTTTTTGTTTGTTTGAAATCAACTGCAGGGGTACAACTGCAGTGATGGCCACCAAACTTAACACTACTGATCACAACCCTTTGAGCCCAAGAGTTCAGCTGGTTTTCATCCCACCTACTTCTGTAACCCACACTCCCATTAGTTTCTCTGTAAGGGTGCTACAGAAAACAGTGCTAAACAACATGCACTGCTTTCCCTTCATCCACTTACCCAATTATCAAAGAAAGTTGTCTCATTGGTCAGGTAGAAGTTTTTCCCTTCATAAATCAATGCTGATGACTCCCAGTTTTGTCTTTTACTTGACATATGTGGCAGTGCTTTCCAGTATTATTTGCTCCATCACCTTCTTGGGCTCATTGAGGTGATGCTGACCAGCCTGTAGTTCCCCAGATTCCCTTCCTTGAAGACAGGGGTGATGTTTGCTCAGTTTCAGCTCTCAGCAACCTCCCTTGATAATTACCAAAGATAATTGAGAGTGGTCTTGAGGTGACATTGACAAGCTGCCTCAGCAGTCTTGGGAACATCCCATTAAGACCCATAGATTTGCTTATGCCCAGTTGGTTTAAATATGTCCTTACTTGATCCTTCTTTATTGAGGGTAACTTTGCTGCCTCATGCTTTGCCACTGGTCCCTGGGGCTTGGTGTTCCTGATGGCAGTAAAAAAAGATGAAGAAAGCACTGATTATTTGGATCTTTCCTCTGTCCCTTTCTCACCTTGTCCCCTACTCTAGCAGCCTGTAACCATTTTCCTTAGTCTTGTTTTTGGATCTAAAACACCTGTAATACCCCATCTTGTTGGCCATCACATCCTGTGACAGATTTGAGTGCAGTTGGGCTCTGGCTTTCCTCAGCCCATCCCAGCATAGTTGGAGAGTGTGGTAGTATTCCTTGCATATCACCTGTTGCTGTTTACATCTCCTACAAGTTTTGGTTTATGTGTGAGTTGAGTTAGTTCATCCATCTATGAGTCTTGTTTGACGCCTGAGTGTGGGGTTAGACTGCTGTTGATCTTGGAGGAGGCAATCTGTTGATTCAGAGCAGTAAGCACATGTAGAGCGGGGAGTAGCTTGTGTGTGAAATGGGAAGTTACATGATGATGCTGTCAGTCATACATGATACAGAGTAAAATGGATCTTATTCCCTTGATTGTAATAGAGCTATAGCACAAAAACACTGCTGGAGAAATTGGTAATTTATCACTACAACAAAGCAGGTAGCTTTAAGCTGGAAAAAAAAGCAGCAAGTCTGTAAATTCTTTACTGGCAACTGGATCTTTACCTGTGTCACACTTATATGAGGGTTTATGGCAAATCACCTTCAAAATTAGATCTGGACAGCTCTGACAAACAGCTTATACAATGCCAGGTAATTCTTCATACATTTTTAATAGGAAAAAAAAAAGAAGTGTGTATATGCTTTACTTAAGGTGGTTCATAGTGTATAATGAAAGGTAATCATTACCATTGCAGTTAAAGGCATTAAAGGGATAGTCTTTAAGGTCTGAATTCCAAAAAAAATGTTGCATTCCTTCACATTTTCTCATGTAAGCTCTTTCTGTTGGAACATGGGACTCTGTATGGTATATATGGTTTTATTCTACATAGTTAGAAATTTCTTTCAGAAAATGCCTGATTTAACATGTTACTATGTTTCTCTGTTTCAGAATTGCCACCAGTTCCTTCTACATCGAGGGCAGGGCCTGCAGAATCTTCTGTTAGGGAACGAATGAGAGAGAAACTAAAAGCAGCAAAGGTGAGAATCCTCCAGAAGTGCTGTTTGGTTGGTTTTAGTCTTATAAGTACCGCACACTTAATCTTGCTTGCTTCATGCTATGTATTTTTTCCCTAAAGTTTATATTATCGTTGATTTGTAATTCAAATGATATGGTCATTAACAGGTTGCTTTCATGTTTCTTACACTATTTTGAAAGTAACGGGTTTCCTTGTAAGTTTACTGTACAGCTTAATAGGGGGTATTAACATCTAGGTATGTAAAATCACTTAAGCTGATTATACATATTATAAACTGATTAATAGAGTCTGTCCCTAACACAAACTTATATGTCTTTGAGTTTCTGGTAATTACTATAGGTTTGGTCTTGCTATATTTATGTTGTAACTAAACAGGGTTTTTGTTCGCTTAGTCAAAAGCAGAAATTACTTTATTGCAAGAAGATCCCAGTCCAAGACCAAGGCGTTTAAAAAGCATCAAAGAAAAAAAACCGAAAGTCAGATTGGATAAAGGGGTAAGAAGGTGCATTGTGTCTTGCTATTCTGATAATAAGAAGGTAAATTTGAACATGAAATAAAGACAACACATAGTCTCAAAGAGAGATTTCATCTATTTTAATGGGTTCAAAATTATATAATTGTTTGAACTAGGTAACCGGGAAGGAACCTTTCTGATTATTGTCTTTTAATGTTTAATTTTAACATTATTATTGCCTTTAAAAGTAATAATTTGCTTTCATTATCGTATAGACATTGTGTGAAACCTTTGTCAATTACAGGTTTCTGACTTCTGTTGCTTAAGATGCCTTAAAGTATTTAAAAGTTACTGTAACAGAAAAGACCACTGTATTATAGTTTATATAAATTTACACAGTGAAATTGCTAGAGGCTGGATATTAACTTTATGTCATTGTACTGTATTGTATTTCCTTGTTACTGTTTTATATTTTATTTTTTTTTTAGTATAAGCATGTTCTTTATTACAACCCAGATATTCTTCAGAATTCACAAAGGGATTACTTGCCTATAGAAAATGCATTCCAAAGAATGTGTATGCTCAAGAAATAACAGCATGTAGCAGTAACGTTTTTATCTGGATTTCCAAACAATATGAATTAGCCTGGCTAAATTGCTTGTCTAAGGGAGAATTACCTATTCATGTAGGTTGTGGGGAGGTTTTTGGCAGTGTTTTCTTATAAAAAGTAATTGTTACAGCTTTCAGCTAAGTAGTATTTTATTATGTTTGTATTAGGAAAATGTGGAAGTGATATGCTTATTAAAAGTTGTTTACTAATTTTGTAGAAAGTATATCTGAAACCTCCCCTGTGTTGCTTTTGTTTCCTGCACTTACTTTCTTGAAAAGGTAGAGGAGTGTCATAGAATAGTTAGGGTTGGAAAGGATCTCAAGATCATCTAGTTCCAACCCCCCATGTCACCTCCCTGGTGACAGAAGATAAAGAGATGGCAGAGTTACTGAATGCTTTCTTTGTCTCTGTCTACTCTGCTGCGGGCAGTCCTGAAGAGCCCTGTACCCCTGAGACCTTAGATGAAGTCAGGTCGACGGAGCGGTTTGCCTTAGTCGATGAGGAATGGGTTAGAGACCAGTTGAGCAATCTGGACATCCATAAATCCATGGGTCCAGATGGGATGCACCCGCGGGTGCTGAGGGAACTGGCGGAAGTCATTGCTAGACCACTCTCCATCATCTTTACCAAGTCTTGGGAAACGGGAGAGGTGCCTGAGGACTGGAGGAAAGCAAATGTCACTCCAGTCTTCAAAAAGGGCAAGAAGGAGGACCCGGGTAACTATAGGCCGGTCAGCCTCACCTCCATCCCTGGGAAAGTGATGGAACACCTTATCCTTGGTACCATCTTAAGGCATATCAAGGATAAGAAGGTTATGAGGGGCAGTCAACATGGCTTCACCAGGGGGAAATCATGTTTGACCAATCTCTTAGCCTTTTATGAGGAAATAACACAGTGGATGGATGATGGCAGAGCGGTGGATGTGGTCTACCTTGACTTCAGCAAAGCATTTGACACAGTCTCCCACAGCATCCTCACGGCTAAAATGAGGAAGTGTGGACTGGATGATCAGGTAGTGAGGTGGACTGCGAACTGGCTGAAGGAGAGAAGCCAGAGAGTTGTAGTCTATGGGGCTGAGTCTAGTTGGAGGCCTGTAACTAGTGGAGTGCCTCAAGGGTCAGTACTGGGACCAGTATTATTTAATATATTCATCAATGATTTAGATGAGGGAATTGAGTGTACTATCAGCAAGTTTGCTGATGACACTAAGCTGGGAGGAGTGGCTGACACGCCAGAAGGCTGTGCTGCCATCCAGCGAGACCTGGATAGGCTGGAGAGTTGGGCAGGGAGTAACTTGATGAAATATAACAAGGGAAAGTGTAGAGTCCTGCATCTGGGCAGGAACAACCCCAGGTTCCAGTATAGGTTGGGGAACGACCTGTTAGAGAGCAGTGTAGGGGAGAGTGACCTGGGGGTCCTAGTGGACGACAGGATGACCATGAGCCAACACTGTGCCCTTGTGGCTAAGAAGGCCAATGGCATCCTGGGGTGTATTAGAAGGGCGGTGGTTAGTAGGTCGAGAGAGGTCCTCCTTCCCCTCTACTCTGCCCTGGTGAGACCGCATCTGGAGTATTGTGTCCAGTTCTGGGCCCCTCAGTTCAAGAAGGACAGGGACCTGCTGGAGAGAGTCCAGCGCAGGGCAACTAAGATGATTAAGGGAGTGGAGCATCTCCCTTATGAGGAAAGACTGAGGGAGCTGGGTCTCTATAGTTTGGAGAAGAGGAGACTGAGGGGTGACCTTATCAGTGTCTATAAATATATAAAGGGGGAGTGTCACGAGGACGGAGCCAGGCTCTACTCAGTGGCAAACAATGATAGGACAAGGGGTAATGGGTACAAACTGGAACACAAGAGGTTCCACTTAAACTTGAGAAGAAACTTCTTCTCAGTGAGGGTGACGGAACACTGGAACAGGCTGCCCAGGGAGGTTGTGGAGTCTCCTTCCCTGGAGACATTCAAAACCCGCCTGGACGCATTCCTGTGTAACATTATCTAGGTGTTCCTGCTCCGGCAGGGGGATTGGACTAGATGATCTTTCGAGGTCCCTTCCAATCTCTAACATACTGTGATACTGTGATACTGTGAGTTTTAGTAGAGTAGGCTAGCAATAACTGAGAGAGACCAAAACAAATAATGAAGTCTGTATTGAAGCACCCAAGCAATGGATGCCAATGTTTTTGAATACCAAATGTTTTTTTCCTGGTTACAGCAGGGGCTATATGAGAAGCTGGCCTTAGCTCTTTGATTCCCTTCCCCGGTCGGCAGTGTGTGTCAGTAGCACCCTTGCCATTGCTTGTACAGTCTGTCAGCCTCTCTTCTGTAGATGGGAAAATGTTGCATTTCTCCCCCTTGCGGAGATTAGCATGAGGTTGCTTGTGTTTGGGAGTGCAGAAATAATGATCTTGGCAGCAGCGAAAAAAAAGTAAGCTGACATTTATTGCAGTGAGCCATTTCTTCATACACTACAGTCTATTTCTTGACCCAAAGGAGGAAGGAGTCAAGTAATAATTAGATGTATCCTTTTAAAATAAATACTAAATCAGAATAATTGTTACCACAGGGGTTGTGTTCCTTTTTTTCTTTGTTTTTCTGTGAAAATGCAGTATCTAATCTCTGCATTCAGCTGGTTGTTTTTTTTATGGATCAGTAAATGAATGCTATAACTTGCCTATATATTTTTTATGCAGTCTGATAATGATAAATTTAGAGAGATGCAAGAGGATGAATCCCACTTACCATCAAAGTTTCGTGATACTGTAAAAAAAATTAAGGAGAAGTCAACAGTGAGTACCAATTCCTTCATTTCAATAACTGATACTGATTTGATTTAATTTAAACTTTATATGGCTTCATGATGCTGTTTGAAGCATCAGGCAGAATTCAGTCTTAAGCAGTGGAGAGGGATTTATTTAATTAAAAAAAATCATGAACAGTATATTCCAACAATTGAAATATGTAAAGGGAACCTTCATAAAATGAAGGAATGGCTTTGGGTCATTTGATTTAAAAAGAAAAAATTAAGTGAATCCATTTGGACATAATTACTGGAGATTGGAAACAAAAATGTTTCTTCTGTTTAAATCCTTCTTATTGAATGCCACCAATTGGCAGAGCAATTTACAGATTAGTATATTGATATTTATTAGCCACAAAATGCTATTATTAATTCTAATATTAGAGGATTCATCCTAACACTAAAGGGGCCTGGCTCCTTCAGAGACAAAATAACATTAGCAAAATAACATTAGCAAAATTTAAACTTTGGCATTTTTGATTTGCAAATCATTTATGTGTCAAACAAAAGACTGGTTAAAATGAAACCAAGTACCTTTCTGTAATAAAACATTGCAAGAAATATTTAATGAAATTGTGCTGTAGCACTAGAGTAAGTTTCATGTATCATTTAAAAATTTTGGTCAGCTTCAGCGTTTGGGTGAGTTCTCTCTGAGATAAAACAATTATTATTCTCTGATAAGCATTTATACATGTTGTTATTGCTGTCATTAATTGAAAGATATCTTTATTTGCCCTAAATCTCTTATAAATGTCATATTAAAGTACCTTTGTCTTTTTTCTTAGTACCAGAATGATCTTCCTTCTGCTGAAGAAGCATATAATTTCTTTACCTTCAATTTTGATGCTGAACCACAGAATATGAAAGCTGAAGCCAGGAGAAGGAATGCATTAAATGAAGAAGAGGAGGCAGAAGAAGAATGTGTAGAAACCCAAGAGGGCGAACAAGAGGAAGATGAAATGGTGTGAGCTACAGAATAAATGTTCATATTTTTATTTAGACTTCTTGAATTAATTTTAATAATCTAATACCAAATGGCAACTTTTGTTTCCTTAGAACTTCTAAAGGTATACTTTCTAAAGATCTCCATTTTAAGAAATAGAGAAGCTAACAGAGATGTTTCCACTTAAACTGTAGGATGAAGATGCGCGCCTGGTTAAAGATGATTTATTCATTATAGGGCAGACAGCTGAAGATTTTCTAGTAATGGAACCTCCTGACTGTGAAAACTATTCTGAGCAGCTGAAAAAGGAAAAAGAGTTTCTCTTCATTCCCAGCATGCTAGCAGGTATGAAGATTGTGCTTATCCATTTTGTTCCTGGATTTTACATATCGTGGCACTTTTTGATCTGCTGAAGAATCTTGTATCAGTCTGTCTCTGACAGCAGAGATTTAATTGCAGTTCTCTGACACTGATCATCCAGTTAAGTCTGAAAAGGTGTGACAAAATGGATTAACTAGGGACATGCACACCTCAGCAGGTCACCAGCTGGTACGCTAGTGAGTGAACTCGGGGCATATCAGTTGATCTGGAGTAATTACCTTAGTGCCATCTGTAGTAATGGATGGCCCCTCTTTCAGGGGGGTTTAGCTGTTACGTTATTTAACATGCAGCAGGTTAATTGGTACACTCATTTAGGCACAAGGGGTGGCTCTGTACATTATAACTGTTCCCTTGGTCGTATCTGCAGTTTTTCGCCATGTGGCAAGTTTGTCAAGAGTCACGTAGGTAACAGATGGATTTTTGTGATTCATGGGGCCCTTTTCTCAAAGTCTGATTTTGTGAATTGGAAATAGTTAACATTGATCATGTCTCTGACCTTTTCTCCTTATTCCCATAGAACTGTAAAGTCCTAAAAATTACTTTAGAATATCATTTGCTATTTAACATTTGAACTGGAAGAAATAGAAATGGGTCTCTGTGGTTTGTACCAGAACAGACTCATCACAGCTTGCAGTGTGATGTCAAAATATTTACTGTGTAACTTGGTTTTTTTTGTCTTGTAAATTCTGACCTTTCCAGTGTGGTCCACTGTGTTCTGTAGGGGATAGCTGTTATTGTAACCCTCAGTGTAATCCCTCCCTGTTTTGAGATTGCTTCTTGAAAAATACTGAGCCCATACACACCAGTGAAATAATCCTGCAGCCAAGCTTTAAAGAATTCCACCTGCTCTTGGGCTAACATGACTTTCATGCATGTTCTGTAGTTTGTGTGATAGTAGCTTAAACGAACTTAATAGTGGTTGAGATTGATCTTGGTTAAAGTTTCACTTTATATGAGAAAGGCTTAGTAATGTTTGTCTAGTCAGTTGTTGCTGCTAAAAGTTTTTTACAGGGTTACACAAGCAACCATTAAAACTCCACTATGTCATTTGAAGTATTTTTTTTGGTGAGGAACTTTTTCATTATCTGCTTAGAAGACTTGTGACAAGTTTATGATAGATTTGAGAATCTATCCTGGTTAAGAAAAGGACCTGTTCTGGTTATATACTTACTTCTATTTTCCTAGTTAGGAAAATATTCCAGACAGCGTGCTTAATATGCATTGCCATTCATTTTCAGAATGGCACAGATTCTTAGAGAATGAATAAACTAGAACTCCAGTTATATTTTACATGCTTTTCTTTCTAATTTCTCATTAGTGCCTGCTTCTGAGAAGATGCCTAGAGACATGCAGCCTAGGTACCTTGAGGATGAAGGTCTTTACATAGGTGAAAGGCCCTTTGTATCACAGTCGAATCAAAATATTGTAGAAAACAGAATACTCAGACAGGAGCAAGTAAGTCATGGATAGCTTCTTAGTTGTCTTTTTTAAAACTATCAGTGCTTTATTTTGTTACAGCTAAGTAGGTCATAGTAATATGGGGCTTTCATCTTTATAATGTTTAGCAGTATCAAAACATCAGGAATTTTTATTTTCATACATTTTTGATTTTTTGTAGGAGTCTATTTTTAGTGTATCCTAATAGTCAGAGCACCAGACTGCATCTTAGAAAACTGATGTCTTCCTGGCCCTGCTCATAGCCTGCTGGGTTGCAAATCACTTCACTTGTCCGTGCCACACTACAATAGGGGCAATTGTAATTTAGTTTTTTTATAAAATGCTGTGAGTGTTAGTGGTAAGTATAAAGACTTACACAAGAGATGGGCACTCTTGTGCTATTTACTAACAAAAGGAAGCAATATGGAATTTTCTTTCTGTTTTTTCCTTTCAAATCTGTAGTACTGAATGTTGAAGGAGAAAAATCAGTACATTTAAAGTTTGAGCAAGCTCTTGATCTTCAGATTTCAAAACTTACCTATAATACATTTGAAGATTTCATTTTGGTGTCTTAGAAGGGTTTTGGTTAATTCAGTCACAAACAGTTCATGAAAAACAGTTGTAGAATAAAAAGTGACCATAAGAAGTACAAATTTGCAAGTTATGCCTATATAAAGTAAGAAACAATATTAAATTACATTTTTATTTGTAGGGGAAAGGGTGGTTTGGTGATGATGGTAAAATCTTAGCATTGCCTAATCCAATTAAACAGTCTTCTACGAGGCCTCCAATATTCTCATTGGAAGAAGGCATTGCACCAGAACTTGAAACAGTGTATGTAAAGGTAAGTATATTTTGTGTACGTGGACACCCAATATCGCAGTTCTTCTGCACAAGCAGCCCTGAGGAGCTTTAGGGTTTTGTGCCAAGAGCCATGAATACTGACTGCTTTTGGGGGTTCCACAACTAGTCTTTTAAATGTTATCTACTTCTGCAAGTATATTCCCCCTGTATTTTTCTGTTAAAATAATGCATGCTAAAGGATGAATTGTTCAGCCAGTAGTACCGGTTAAAACAGTAAAGTGACAGTCCATGACAAACTCCTTCAAGTCTGTGAGTCACTAAGGTCTCTGTGAGGCACCCTTGGATTTTCTCATGCCAAAGTAGGGTAGTTCCTACAGTAGTCTGTCTATAAAGCACCTGTTGTTAGGAGCTGGTAGACAGATCAGGACAGAGGTGCTCTCTGCGGCGTAAGAGAGAAATAATTAAAGTGCATGTACGTGGTGGTTGTTTTAGTGATGAAACTCCTCCAGAATAAGTCTTCATGTGCAGTTTGCTCATGTAGAAAGCAACCAATTTTGAGTTATGTTTCATTGGTTCAGCTCTTGTTTTGATTTGCTTTGTTTTTTTTGTTTTTGTTTTTCTCTCGATCACAGCATGCCTATCCTGGCAAACAGCAGATACAGTATGCAGTCAGTACAAGTCAAAATAAGCTTCAGTTAAAACCATTCACCAAGCTTTAAGCAAGCTTTAATTATTCTACTTGTTAGCACTCTATTATCCATTGGAAAAACTGACTTTTTAAATTAGATTACTGTTTTGGGACACACAAGTGTTTCTGTCTGCTCTTCTTGATAGAGATTTAATGTTGCCCTTTAAGTGATGCTGGTTACAAATACACAAGTTTCAGGATGCATCCATACCACAGATCTACTCAGGTTGTTTCTGCATGCAGGAAGAGTTTGCTGCATAGATCTTAGTAAAGATAGGTCAAGAGAGCTTATGTTTCAACCAGGACACAAGAACACCATGTTTACCTCAATAGTGACACGTAAATCACCGTTGAAAGTAAATTATTAAGCTTAGAAGTAAGTAAGATTAAGCCTGGGGGCTCCTTTATGGGCAGAAATATAGTTTAAGAATTTCAGAGCTGTCACTTTTATGACAGAGTATGTCATACTAAACATTTTGATGAGGACCTGAATGTGGAAGGATCTGGTGGACTTAAGTGTGTTTTGTGGACATTTATACCAGCCCTATAAAAGAGCTATGCAACAGCTGAATTCCCCTTTCAATAGCCCTTTTCCCAGTTCTTATGAAGGGGCTGCAATGAACACTGCAGAACTAACAACTTCATCATTTGTGATACCAGAATATCTGTGATGAATCTCTTCTGAAGAATTCTAAGAGCAGCAGCAGTCAGACAGGAAGCACTGCTAATGCTTTTCTGATTTCACTAACTTGAGTTCACTGACTGGGCTGTTTATCTTAGAGCTCAGTTTTAGGAGGAAATAAAATTATACTAAGCAAGCAGGTAAAAAGAGAATTAGCAGGCCTTTCTTTTTCCAGTTCAGTGTTATTGTCTTAGTTGTTGAGCAAAACCTGTAATACAGGTGGGTGACTTCTTATTTCAGCCTCATATGGGTTATCACTGTTCTGCTGTGTAAAACACCCATGGTGGCTTTATGCCACACAGTTGTCAATAAAGCAAAGAGGTTACCACAGAAGTGTTTACAGTTTAAGAGTCAGTAGTTAGATGCAGGAAGTGCTAAATGGGTCATTTTCTGTCATAGAATCTCTTTGTAAAATTGGTTTGTCGGGGTTTGTAAATCCATTTCTTCTTTTTTTCATTCAGGCAGTAAAAATGACAGCTGCCAATCAGTATCTTGTTGGACCTGGAGATTTTCAGGGCCCGTTTCAATTGGATATTGATATTTCTGGACTGATATTCACCCACCATCCCTGTTTCAGCCGTGAGCATGTGTTGGCAGCTAAATTGGCTCAGTTATATGACCAGTATTTAGCAAGAAAACAGAAGAATCTTACCAAACTTCTCACAGACAAGGTATTTCTGTTCCATTGTCATAACTGATTAAGATAATGATGTGACAGTTTAAGCTAAAAGCTGGATTTTTTTCTTTGGAGTAGAGTGATAAAATCATATGTAATAACTAGGGTTCTGTCAGAAGATAAAAACAGAAGTATTTTGCCTAGGTTGCTGTGTGTTTAGTGCAGAACTGCATTTTTTTAAGGTTATGAATTTCTTTTTGATCTTCTAATTAAAATGAGCTCTATGCAGGTTCTGAGGTAAAGGGAGTATAATGGTTAGAATACAGTAACATGAGTATTCCTTAGAGTATCCAAAATGTTTTCCAGTGAATGAGAGTTAAGATTTCACATAAGATAATTCTTTAGAAATGTGAGGTAAATACTGTGATACAATATAGTTCTATGTAGTAGGGCTGTTATGTTAAAAAATTACTTTGATCATTAAGTACATATAAATTCAGTTTTCTGTAAATTCAAGGTGGTGATGATTTTCTACCTTAAAGGACTATTATAAGGAAAAAAAACAATCATTGCATGCAAGTTATATTAGTGTAATGAGGGTCAGTAGCTGCTGTACAGATACTTCTGAAGTTTGGTATAAAGCATTAGATATAGTTCTGATGATGGACAAATATTTCATGCAGTGTCTCAGAATAATTCTTTGGTGTACTTTAGTCTGTCATTACTTCTGAAGGGTTGTCTTTAGTTTAACATGAAACAGTGAAAGAGGATATTTGGCTTCTCTATGCCTGCATCACAAGAATCTATGTGTCAAAGGGACTTTCTGAGTGTTTCCACAGTACATTGTCAGTATTGTGGGCAACTACATAATGTATTTTTCGTAAAAGGATTTTAACAATAAGGTATTTTAGCTTCCGTTCTGTTACTGACAGGTGGTTTTAAAACTTGTCTCCTCTAAGAGTCTTGTCACCTCTCTAGTCTAACTAGGTGTCCATCCTTAATGACCAGATTGTTGCAGCCAGGTAGTTCTTAAGCCCTTCTTCCCTCTTCCCCTCCTTTCCCACCATGCCCCAGTGGACCTCTCCTTATCCACTTCTGATTCTTGCTCTTTCTTTGTATCTTAAAATACATTACCTTTCAATCCTCATTTTGGCAGGGTAAAGAAACTTCACTTCCTGTCTCCATTTATAAAACATGCTCTCTGTGCCCCAGATGGCACTAGCAGCTTTCCATGTGCTCAGTTACTCTTTCTTTCAAAATTTCTTTCAATTTCTTTTTTATACCAGTGAGTTTCATTTTGTAGTTGCCCTTACATGTTTTCAGCTGTATGTTTCCTGCTCTCCAGTTATCTCTCCAGTTTGATAGATTTGTTTCAAAAATCTTTGCTCCTTTATTTCCCACTGCTGTTCCTTATTTTCTCTTCTTCCAGCCAGTCCTCTACATTCTCATTCTCTAGTCTTCACAGCCATGTATATTTTTGCATTCTCCTAAACTAGGTGTCTATCCTCCATGTAATCATCTGATGCCTATTTTCAAACCTTAGTTGAAGGGGTGGCCTCTTGTCTCGACAGTATGGCTTCAAAAGTCCATTTGAACTGTACCATTGTTTCCAGTTCTGTCTCATCCTTGGACCTTCTCCCAGTTGTTGCATGCAGTATTTTATATTTAAGTGCTTTGTTGCAAGGTACCCAGCTTCTTTAATACAATCATCAAACCCCAATCCGCTCATTTTTGTTGTTTATTGATTTTGCTAGGGTTACCTCTAGCGGCTCTTCCTAGTCCTCGTAAAAGGTGGATTTTTATGGGGATTTTTTTACCCCTTAAATTCCTGAGCTTTCAGAATAATCCCCCGATGGTCTTTTCTCATTGTTTAGATCTGTCACAGTGATGAAGTCAGTATCTCCCTCATACATTCAAGGTTCCTAATTAGAATTTCATCTTGAAGAATCAGCACCTCACAGACATGGCAAAACCCTGTGAATATGGAATCAAGACAAGTCAGAGGTTTTGGTTATGTAATAACTAGCTCTTTCATGTCAAGATGCATTGCACTGTATGCCTTATAAATGTCAAACTATCTGTTATTTGTGTGTTTAAGCTGCATGTTTTGAGGAATGCGGTGCAATCTGGCATAGATAGTGGTGATGCTGGTGTTCCTAGACCTGTGGCACAGCAGAGCATACCTGAATACAAAATTGAGATCAGGTAGGTATGGATCATTAAATCACTGTTTTTTAAAACTGCATTCCTTTTTTTGTTTTCCATGCTAGTATAAAATATGATTCATGGCAGACCTTTAAATTCTGCTGTAAATTGCTCTAGAACATTTTCAGGGCTTAAGAGTTCTTATTGATTGGTTAAGTAAGAAAAATTATAAAGAAAATACAGTTTAGGCTGAAATATTGATTCAGAAAGTCTAATCTGATTGCCTTTTATTAATTATGTAGCAACTATTTACTGGTGTGTTTTGCACAATTAAAATTCAACTGAGCTTTCAATAGATACCAGTGGGATGCACGAAGCTCTCACAACAATGCAGGTGGCATAATTTTCTGAACAGACAAAAACCTGAGTCTTTTTCCTTTGTCACACTCATTACATAAGTGTTCTTGATTCACTTCCCATTCTTAGGTATTTTGGCCATATTTTTGCCAATGGGTTGATATACATAAAATGGTAGAATTTTGTTTTACAAAATTAGTTATTTTTCTTGGACAGTAAATGTGTAGCAAAAATATACAGTTCTTGGCTTGGCAGTCAAAGTTAGTATTATTTTTGACAGATGGACAGTGGTGAACTGTAAGTGTAAGCAGTATGCTCAAAATTAAATTATTTTGGAGATCTGTGCTGAACATCCTTTGAACTTGTAGATAATTAATAAAAATCTATCAGCTTTTCACAATCTGAAAGTAGGCAGTAATATATTAAAGAAACAGAAGCTTAGATTATGTCATGGGTTACACGATAATGCAGTATTTTAAGAAATCTTTAATAACAGTTCTGCTTTCAGCCTTGAAATTTACATTTGCTTACACTTACTCATCCAGTCACTGCTCTTAGTTTGGGAATTGGTTCTTCAGATTTTCATCCTTCAAGCGCGCTGTCTTGTAATGCATTAGTATTTGTACAGGACATAGAGAATTTATAACATACGATTTTATACTGAAGGACAAAGTCTTCCGTCCATTGAAAAGGGAGTAGTTTTTATTAGTATTTTCTTAACACATCTGCTAGAGGAGTAGGAGCAGGAGGTGTGCAGTTACCACATGGTACTTTGGAGACAGGGTCTCTCACCAGGAAAAATATGAGAATAGTAATGAGAAGGTTCACCGTGGAAATGAGATTCTTGGATTTTGGCACCAACTCTGGGACTTGCTTGATGGTTGATCTTAATTAGATAAAATATTCCTTCTGAGTTTCTTAAGTGTTTTTCTAGACCGTGAATGATTTAGTTTAGTGTCACATTATAATGAACTGGGAGAGCCTCAGTTGAAATCAGTGAGATCAGAGTTGTGTAAGTAATGTGAGATGAGTTTGGCTGGGATTATTCTAGGGCTTTTCATATCTGTAATTCTTTCTGGCTCCAGCTCTGTTGTTGGAAGCTGTTACACATACAAAGCTCAGATGATTTCAGGAATTTTTACTGTCATGATGCTTAATACTAATTTGGACTGCATATGTTGGTAAAAACATCTGACCTGCCTTGTCTTTCTTTTAACACTGCATTTCCCTGATGGTCAATGTAGTACACTCATGAGAAATTACAGATGTGAAGAGTGTAGCATGGAAAATCATCTAATTGCTTCCTCCACCCTCCAACAACATAAGTGATATGTACTGTTTGCTGTCTGACGATCAGAGTTGTAGTTTTCCATTGGTTTGAGTAAGAAATGTCATCTGAATACAGAAGATATTTGCAGATTAGCAATTTCAGTCCTCCTGACCTTGTTTGTGGAAGAGGAAGCCAGCGTATGCTGTGGATTGCAGGTTTCAAGGCTCTTCTGGCTGATGTGTTTTAGCAGGGGTGATACTCTACTGAAAGGTCCTGCTTCCAAATTGTGTACATTAAATAAGTGTTATTACTGATCTGTATGATCCTCGTGTCTTTAAGCTTCATCTTCTAGCTTCATCTGGTAGATGAAGAAAAGGTTGTTAAGCCGCGTGGATAAGTAACACTCAGACTGCTAGCTGATGAATTGGAGGAGTATCCCTTTCTGGAAAGTCTGTATTTCTTCTTTATTTATTGTGTTTACTAAATTTGTTTATGCTTTTAAATAATGTAAGATGTATTTCTTTTTTCAGCTCTAACTCACCCTCTCTGTCTTCCACATTCTCTGAATATTACAAACAGTAATGTGTTACATCTTCTATTGTTTTGGGTTTTTTTTAAATCACGTTCTTTTTATTAGGCATGTTTAGCTACCAAGATGGTACTGGAAACTGGTACTGGAAACAGTCTGTGCTTGTGCTGCATGGACATTTGCATGGGAACTGTGTTATGGTCATTAAAAGTGTTAATGAATAGCTCTTTTACAAACAGATGAGAGGCTGAAAATGTGAAATACCAATTCTGAGTAAAAAAAAAAGCCTTGTTAATTTTGTTAAGAATCTTGTAGGGCTGTCAGAGGACTTAAATTACTTTATAGTTTGCTGCATTACTTCATCTCTGCAAGCCCGTTTTACTGGAGCTAGAGGCATGTTAAGTTTAAAACATATTTTGTAATGTACAATGTAATAAGCATTACTTCATAGCAGCAGTGTAGGTTTCTTGGGCTGTTGTTTACATGAATTGACGTTAAAATGTTTTTAATGATGTACAGCTGTAGTAAGCATTTCAGAAAACTTTGGGATCTCTGGAGAATGAGCTGTAATTGAAGTCAGATTGTCCAAAATGCAAGAGACTGGAGTACAGAAGGAAATCAAATCCTGCCATCTTCAAGCTTGGGTTTTACGCTCTTTGGATTTAAACCACTGCAGCCATCAGTCAAATTGAAACCCGCATCACTTGGCTTTTGCTGTTGCACGTTTTCACTCTGTTGTTCCACTGAGTTATAAAATTCTGATTGATTTTGTGCATATGTATGTATGTTTCTAGACAAACCAGAAGACTTCGTGATGCTGAACAAGAAAAAGACAGAATGTTGCTTAAGTCCATTATAAAAGTTTGGAAACAAATTAAATCCCTCCGTGACTTTCAGAAGTTTACTAACACACCCATGAAACTTTGCTTGAGGAAGTATGTTTTGATAATGCTTTTTTATACTTCATTTGCCCGCAGCAGAGTCTTAGTAAGATTAGTTGATTTGGGACCTTAAAATTCTGGTATGAAGGGTGCAGAAGTAAGAATTTGATTAGTGTCTAGCACTGGTTGAGCCTGCCACTATTCTTGTTGAGTTTGTGGAGGAAGGAAGGCTAAAATAACAAGTAATTACTGTAACAGAAAGGAATTTCTACAGGCTAATGGTATGATATCCATTCTGGATAGTGACTGCTGTCAGCTTTTAGACTGTCTATGCTGGTATTTTTAAATAGAACACACTTTTGATCTAACAAAATTAATTCATGGAGAAGTAGACTTATGATACATATTACAGACTTAATTGTAGCCCTTATGTTAATTTATGCAACATGTTGATAACTTGTTTTGAAGGGAACAGGTTGATCAGAGATTAGATGAAGAAGCATATGAAGCAGAAATTCAAGCTGAGGTAAATGAATTGCTAGAAGAATACATGGAAGAATATGAAAAGAAAATGGAGGAGTATAAAACTGAGCTAAAAGAGTGGAAATTGTGGAAGAAAACACAGGTCTGTTTAAATCATTCAGTTTTACAAGAAACATTAAAACTTGCTAAATGTGTGAAAAAAATTGTCCTTATGAAAATTTGTTCTTCTAATACAGAAGAGTCAATTTCAGGGTAGTTATGCATAAATTTTCTGATGTATTTGGACACATTCTGTCTACTTAGAATTTGTTAGTAAATTAATTGTGAATTAATTAAAATTAAAACCAAGTTTTTTTGAGCACTGTCTCCTGCTACTGATTTTCAGCACTTCAGCAGTTCTTTAAATTTAATAGTTTTGCTGCATTCCCATTAAATTCATGCCTTTGTAAACAAAAACATGGATGAATTTTGTGTGCATGGTGAAGCAAAGTGACTATGTGATGTTTCTAGTGAACAAGCAGTTGATGTTATCTCATGTAAATTTCAGTTTTGGAATATCCCAAAACTGAATTGTTTAATGCTAAGCTACAAAGCTTGTGCACTGGAGTTTGTGGCACATGTGCATTCACTTCAGCAGTGTGTATGCAGACAATGTGTCTTGAAGAGTTCTGTCTGCTGGTTGAATAACCCTTCTTCAGTCCTGACAGAATACATATGGTAACGGAGGCTAAATAAGAAGTCGGCTGCTAGCCAGAACGTTCAAGAAACATGTTTATTTTGTAAGTTGGTTGAGAAGGTTAAATAAATGTTTTGTTTGAAGCACATTATATGTTGAAACATATGAATGGAATGCAGTGCTGGATTCTGAATCTGAAGTAGTACTGTAGTGTAAGAGAAATGTCATTTTTGTGTGTTGTGATTTTAAAATTACACAGTCATTTCTCACACATTTATCACTTGTGAATCAAGAGAACAAGGGAAAAAAACTGTAGCGATTGAAACAAGTTCAGGAAGAACATTGTTATTTTTATATGCAGAAATCCAAAAAGAAAAAGAAGAAAAAAGGCATTAATGAAGAGGAAGAATCAGATGAAGATTGTGATCTTGGTGAGGAACGTGTAAAACCCATCCCACCTAAAATGGCCAATAGTCTGGACATTGAACAGCAGGTTAGAGAAAAAGCTGACAACTGCAGAAGGAAACCTGGAGAGCCTGCTCTAATCCCTGAGCTGGTGCTGTCGGGAAACGTAACTCCAACCGAGCTGTGTCCTCGGTAAGATTGATGGTGACCTGCAGATTATTTTCTTTGTGACTTTTCTGGTGTTATTTATTAACTGATGGATTGTACAACTTCAGAAGCATGTGCTCACCGCTTTCTTTAGCCTAGTGATAAAACTGCTCTCTGAAGTTGATACAACTTAGTTTGTTTTCAAGTCACATATAACCTTGTATATAGTGGCTTGGAGAATGTATGTCTGCCCGTTCCCATTGAACCTTCTGATGTTCCTTGAACATCTGCATGGAACAGTGGTGTGTGTATATAAGGAAGATCTTTTCAGTGTAGAGTCTAGGTCACTTTTGGGAGTACCACACTCACTAGCTAGTCCTTTACACCAGTTCTCTGCTACAGTCAACAAAGGGAAAGTAAGGAAATAATGTAGTAAACCAGAGATTTCAGTGTGGATAAAATAAATAGATTTACTTGTTTGTGTTGATTTCTGCATTTACACACACAATTTAACATAGATTTAGTAGATTTTACTCTTTGCAAAAACTCCTTTGTTTTGTATTTATTCAGCAGATAACCTCATCAAGGAATATTGCTTGACTCTTTCATTCCCAGCAGCTAAAAACTTAAATCTTAATTTGATATTATTCGTTGTGTTTTGGAGGAAAGGAGTAAAAGGAAATCTTGTTTCCCTATATAACTCCTTTTATATGGAGGTGGCTTTAGTGGATCTGAAATGTGACCTGTTAATTTTTAAATCATATTGTATTCATGAGAAGATAAAGCAACTGTTAAATAATAGTTTTAAAGTCATTCCTGACTAGTGACATTTTTAGAATACCATTTTAATTTAGGCAACTTCTGTTTACACTTGCAGAATCAGATTCTCATTAAACATAACCAAGGAATAAAAAAGTTATTAAAAATTATATGACAGCTTGTTTGACATATTTACAGAGCTGAAGTTTTGCGACGAGAAGATGTGAAGAAACGCTCAGCTTTTATAAAAGTCCTTTTCAACTCCAAAGAAGTATCAAGGACCGTTACCCGACCAATAAGTTCAGATTTCAGAGTTCACTTTGGACAGATTTTCAATTTACAAATATTCAATTGGCCAGAGAGTTTGCAACTGCAGGTAGATAATGGTTTATCATAGAAACTTTTAAAAAGATAATATGAAATGTAATTACTCTTATAATGCTTGTCTTTTGCTCTATGGTAGTGTTGTAAAGACTGAAAAACCCTTTGTAAATCATCAGTCTTGTATCCCTTCCTTGTTTCTCCAATCACAAACTTTTAACTTTTTTGCTACATTTTTGATGCTTGTTCTTTATACGTACATTTATATGTATGTGTGTGTGTATGCACGCATGTTATATATGAAGTGACTATGGGCAGCATGGGGAAAAGGAAGTAATTGGGACATATGGTTAAATGTGTTACAGAAGCAGCCTCTTAGTTTTAGAAGAACTGATACAAGTTGCAGGTGAACTTGCCAAAATGGCCTTCTTAAGACATTATTGTCCACACAGCAAAATCATCATAACGTTTGCTGGAGGTGTATAATTAAAAAAAAAAAAATCATTGCTAGTAATGTCCATAACTGCACTTGACTTGGTCAGCAGTGCATTTAAGTCAAACCACTACCACCTCTATTCCAAGCAAGAATTAATGAATGAGTCACATGAATTTTCAGGGCCAATACAGTATATTTTTCAGAGGAATATGGTCAGGATTCTACTTCTCCTGTTAAGTAACTTATTGCTGGTAGTTCAGAGGAGGGTGTATACCCCTTGGCTGCTCAATTTATGTAATGCACAGATTGAAAGGGAAAAGAATCATAGAATCATAGAATAGTTAGGGTTGGAAAGGACCTTAAAGATCATCAAGTTCCAACTGCTCTGCCATGGGCAGGGACACCTTGCACTAAACCATCTCGCCCAAGGCTTCGTCCAACCTGGCCTTGAATGCTGCCAGGGATGGAGCATTCACAACCTCCCTGGGCAACCCATTCCAGTGCCTCACCACCCTAACAGGAAAGAATTTCCTCTTTATACCCAATCTAAACTTCCCCTGTTTGAGTTTTAACCTGTTACCCCTCGTCCTGTCACTACAGTCCCTAATGAAGAGTCCCTCCCCAGCACCCCTATAGGCCCCCTTCAGATACTGGAAGGCTGCTATGAGGTCTCCACACAGCCTTCTCTTCTCCAGGCTGAACAGCCCCAACCCCTGATCATCCTCGTGGCCCTCCTGTGGACTTGTTCCAACAGTTCCATGTCCTTTTTATGTTGAGGACACCAGAACTGCACACAATACTCCAGGTGAGGTCTCACGAGAGCAGAGTAGAGGGGCAGGATCACCTCCTTTGACCTGCTGGTCAAACATCTGAATGGAGAAATCATTAATGTCACTCTGAGCCTGCAACTGGCCAGAGAAGAGGAAAGCATCCTGCAATACTGCCAGAACAGGCGCTGTGTACCTTATAATCTGCCTTTCATGATAAGGGAGAATTAGTGAGGCAGAATCCCTTTGGCATCTTTACCTGGTGCCAATGACTGTCACAAGCAGTTACTTATTGTACAGTGGTGTTCTTTATAAGCCTGGAGTTTGTTATATTGTTTTATGATGCTTTATAAAGGTGAGCAGAATATACTTCTAGGAAGAATTCAGATCAAGTTAGCTGCTGGTAGCTGAAATATCTGCTAATTGGGGAATTCAGAAGGTAAATTAATACAGTTTTCTTAATTATTTCATGCTTAAGTAATAGTAAAATCATTTGTTCAGATATTCTGCAGTATGTTTTCAACTTCTCATGAGTACCTCTGGTTTTATTATGTCTGTCCCCGTGTTTTTTTCTAGATATATGAAACAACGGGTATGAGCAGTACCACCTTGTTGGCTGAAGTGTTCATACCTGTTCCTGAGACTACAATTCTGACAGGCAGTGCTCCTATAGAAGAAATTGAGTTCAGCAGCAGTCAGCGTGTGATGTTGGACCATGAAGGAGTTGGGAGTGGTAGGGTCTCTTTGTCTTTCTCAGTTCAGTGTTTCTTATTTCACTGAAACCATGTAGCAATAACAGGCTGGTGTAAGTTTCAGAGTAAATTCTGCTAAGAGTGGGGTTTTTTTAAGTACTTAAATAGTCAGGCCTCTGACACTGCAGAGCAAGCATGTGATGTTAATCGGTATAGCTCCAGTGATGTTAATGTTTTATACCACTGAAGGACTGGCTATAAAAATGTATATGCAGAGTAAATTTCTGTCTTCGTATTTGCCTTGTTGAAATCCTGCAACACATTTTATCCCTGGGACATTGGAAAGATAAAACAAGGGAGAGAGAGGAAAACTGGAATCAGGAATAATACATAGTAGCATATGGAACTTTCAAGTTTATATGGGCTTGAACAGCATTATGAGATGACTGACTTGCATAAGTTTGCCATGTATGAAATGCAGATAGAGCAGAATAATAAATAAACAATGTGGAGGAAAGAAATGTGGTAAAAAAATCATTCAAACAAATATGTTTGTGTCACTGGCCGTGATGACTGTACATGCAGTCACAAAGCTTTAGGACTGAATTTTTAGTCATGCATTATTCTCTTGACTCTGAATTTCTGTTCCATTAATAGCAGTATGCTGAACTGGGAAACTACCAGAAATATTAGGCCGTGTCTGTGAAGCAGAAAAAAAAGCTTTTGACGTAGTTTTCAGGGATTAGCCTTTCCTTCCAACCCAAATGGAAAGCCTTTCTGTGGAAGACTCCGTGGAACAGACTCCTTCACTCTTTATGTAGAGCAGAATCAAGTTATTTGACATTTCTCCATTTATATAAAGACAAAGCTTATTTCACAGAAGTGTTGAATAACTGGTTGGATGGGACCTCAAGGATGATCTGATCCAACCTTTCTTGGCCATGACCTAGCTGGCTCAGTGCCCTGTCCAGCCAAATCTTAAAAGCGTCCAACGCTGGGGAGTCCACCACTTCCTTGGGGAGATTACTCTGATTGTTCTCATTGACTACTTATTTTAAGGATGCATTTTTTTAAAAATGTTCAGACATTGTGTTTGAATGCATAAATGTACTACTTTGGGGTTTTTTTGTCCCTTGATAGGTGTATCCTTTTCATTTGAAGCTGATGGTAGCAACAGGATGACTTTAATGACCTCTGGGAAAGTATCTAATAGTGTCTCTTGGGCGGTTGGAGAAAAAGGAATCCCCCTAGTTCCTCCAGTGTCTCAGCAAAACACAGGCATTTCAAGGTAATATGATAGGAATTTTCAGTGATTCAGGGGAAACTGATTATATTACTATTTTAAAAAAAAACAAAGCTTTCATAAACAAGGATTATCATAATCTTTTTTCCTTAAGTATAGATATTTTACTTTGCGCTGTAACTCCCTGCAGATGTCTTAGGGTACACAGTTTTGGTAAACAGGTTTTAATTAGAAATTTAATCTTTCAGTATGTTAATTATCAACAATATTAAAGTTAAACTCAAGCTGATTAATACACTTTTATGATTTTCTAATAGAAAATGTCTGTACTGGCAAGGAAATTTCCTGTAATTTTGCTCAGAACAGAAGCTCCAGCTTTTTCTTAATCTGAAGTGTATTTGGGGAGGCTATTGGGACACATGCTTTAACTGCCTTCTCTATAATTAATAATAAAGGGTACGCTATAAAAGCCGTAGAAGTTAGTGTAGGGTCTTGACACTGTTAGTGAACTAATCAGTGAAAAATTCTCGTCTGTCGAATCATTCCAAGATAATAGTTTTTCCTGATTTTTCTCTACCAGAAGCGTATTGACATGCAGAAATGAGTATATTATTCCATTCAAAACAATCTAATTTGGCCTGTGGCTGCAAATTGAGTATTGTAGATGATTTGTCCATCTTGTTGCTTTTATATAATTGCAATAAAGTCAAGCAAATGATACTTAAAGTCTGCATTTGTAATGTCTTCAGGTAGCTTCACTGTAAAGCCTTAAGAGTTTTCCTGAGCTTATTAACACTGAGCAAGTACCTTTTCCAGCTGATTAGATTCTGACAGGTTTTTATTTATTTAGAGGTTAGACATTGGCATCCAAATCAGTATGTTGCTACTTTTGACCCAAGCTGCAAATGTGAAAGTAATTTTCTCATCAGTGTGTGAATAACCTGCTGACTTCAGTAAGATTAAAACATAAAGATGTATTCCCAAAGGCTAACTTTAAACTCTGGAGACTAATCACTGTAGTAAATGGAAAAATGGGGAATTTCAGAAGTTAGCTGTAAAAGATTCTTTATTCATCTCTAAAGGGTGATTCAGTCATCTGTGACTTTCCATTGTTTGCTGTGAGACAGCTTTTCATGCCTAAAGTTAGTTTTTGCTGCCCATTAGCTTTTCAGCACAACTGTGATTCAGTGGCATTTGTCAGGACTGATGCCTAAAGATAAAACCTCCATGTTACCACTTTACCTCCTGCTCCAGTAACTGCTGGATATTTGGCTGATTCTAACCAAGGTGAGAAGGATCCATAAGCTCTTAAAGCTTTCTTGAAAATATTCAGCTAAGCAGAGATCAAAGACTCAAATTATCACCCCTAAAAAAAGAAAGGGCAACATTCACCCTCTGTGGTGTTTGATTAATAACATGCATGCCCTGGTGTATTGGGTTTATGTGGCAAGATTTTGGTAGTGGAGGGGCTTCAGGGATGGCTTTTGTGAGAAGACGCCAGAAGCCTGGCTGGCAAGTCAATGTACAAATGGCCTTCGTACTAGCTACCATAGTTCTTTGCCTACTGTGAGTCTAATAAAGTGAGCAGAAGTGTCCAAAGGATAAGGAGTGGAACTGGGACTCTTAGTGTCAGGGAGGGCCAAAAGCAAGGCTACGCCACAAAGGTGAAGGCTGAAGAAGGGTGTCCCAGCAGTTAGTGTCCTTGCCAGCCAGCATGCAGTCTTACAGGGGCTGAACATGACAGGCAGAGCAGGCTACTGGCAGAAGTCCCGACATGGCAAGAGGAGGAATCGGGCCCCAGGATCTATCCAGAAACACCAGGGAAGGGCCAAGACTACAGTGCAGCTCTGAGTAAGCCATCCAGGGTACAGATCAAAGACATGGGGGCAAGCGAGGACTGTATCTGAAAATTATGTTTCAGTATGGATTGCCAAATATTTCATGCTACATTTCATGCTTTACAAGGAAGCAACATGGAATACTGTAGGTGTATCACAGATGTATCAATAAGCACCTTATTACCTTATATAAAAGTTCTTTTCCACCAGTTCCTTTGTATTTCCCCATTGTTTTCCTTTGCATTTCCCCATTGTTTTCCTTTGCAATTCATCATTCCTTCATTCACAAAGCTGCAATTAAGAAGTGTGTAGTGGAATTTACTACTCAGGTTGTGGGAACTTTTGGTTTTGGTTTTTGTGTTGTTTTTTTTTTCCTAAGATTGGATTAAATACTTCTTTTTTCTTTTTTCTTTTTTTTTTTTCCAATTGTTATTATTGCTCAATCATATGCATGGTATAAGTGGAGTCAATTCTGTCTTTTTAGTGCTTTAAAAAATATCGATGCTATTGCATCCATTGGCACATCAGGCTTAACTGACATGAAGAAACTAGCTAAGTGGGCAGCGGAAGCAAAACTTGATCCAAATGACCCAAGCAATGCAGCTCTGATGCAGTTGATCATGGTAAGTGGCTTTTGCAGAGCTGTAGGGATAATGAAGCTGTGAAACAGCTACTCACCAGTACCTTCCCAGGCAATCTGCATGAATGCCAGGGAGGTAGTAGCATTTCAATCTGTTATGGACATACTTGTGTGAGTGTTAAGAAGCAAAATGTTTACTAAAATATGATCTATTAATCCATTTAGTAGTGGTTTAATTATTAATGAGTATGATTTATTAATCCATTCAGTAATATTTTAATGGTGAAAAATAGGTATAAGGGAATATGCAAACTGATTAATTTATAAATTAAAAAAAAAAATACAGGTTTTGAGTTTGTTTCCTTAAGGGGCAGGAGTATTCCCAGTGCACTTGTATGGTATTAAATAGTAAGTTGCTCATAGTGACAACTGCACAAAGAGATCTAGTGTGTTGTAGAAGTTGCAGCTTATCTGAACATCAAATTGAGGAGCTGTTTACGTAGCTGAAATTGTGTAAATGAATCATCTTTACAGTACAGCTGCCTAGGTTACTCTGCTGTGTTACAGTTTTCCTACTCTTTATTATGTTACAAAGAAATAGAATTTTATTGTATTCTTAAATATATATACTTTGCTCAACAAAACCCCACTTTAAAACGCTCGGTGTTTCAGTCTCTTTTTGATCTGTCTCAGATTCTTTTGCTTAAAATGACCACCCTTGCCATATGCAAGTAAGACTTACAGAAGTTATTTTATAGACTTTAGTCACTTTGCATGAAAGGGTTTTGTGTTTTTTTTTAGTAAAAATATATTTTTTTTTTTACTAATTTAGACTGCTACCGGTGGAGAGGCCCGGGTTCCGGAGTTCTTCAGGTTGGAACAGTTGCAGCAAGAATTTAACTTTGTTTCTGATGAGGAATTTAATAGGTCAAAGAGATTCCGACTTTTGCAGCTCAGAAGTGAGGAGGTGGCGGAGTTCCGAAACTATAAGCAAGTCCCCTTACACGAACGAGAAATCAGTGAGAAAATCTTCCAGGTAGAATGTTACCTGAAATATTTCTTTTCTAGTTTTAATGCTAATATTTGACTTGCAATGAAGTAAGTTGGTCCTTTAAAGGATGTACAGCTATGCTGATATGTAAAAAGTGAGAATTTTAATCCTTCAGTCTTTTCTAGTTTTACTTTACTCTAAGACAGCTTCCTTCCAAGGCAATATTTCCACAGCTATACTGTGCAAGCAGAAAGATAAACCACAGCAACTTCTGTAGCCAAATTCTAAGATAGTTTTTGTTAAAGGTAAGAGACCTTTCTTTTCATTCATTTGTAAGTGATTTCAAATACAGAAAGATAATAAAAAGATAATTCAGGCTTAGGCTTACTAACTTTTGAGCCCTTTCTGTGGAGGCTGCTGGAAGTAATGACTAACAAAACTCAAAACAATTTATGTTTTGCTACAGCTTATGTTGCAGTTATTCTGCAGTGGTTTAGTACATTGTTTCAGTTAGCTTACCCTGTCCTTGCCTATCTGTTAAGAACCCTACTGAAATGCAATGTGTGCAGTTTTTATTTGGGTCATACTTCAGTTATTTTTAATCTCAACTCCATTATTAGTGTTAAGTCACGCATGCTTTTGTCCTTTAGCAATTAATGTAGCTAAGGAGCATTTTAGTGTGTTCATTTCCTTAGCAGGATCAGAATCGTAAAATAGGTTGGAAGGGACTGTCAAAGATCATCTAGTTCTAACCCCCCTGCAATGAGCAGGGCATCTTCAAATAGATTGTTCAGGGCCATATCCAGCCCTTATCTCTGATTCTGGCAACTGCTGCTTCATCCCTACTTCTTCTTACATAAATGTATTTGAAACAATTCTTTCTTCCTTTACTTTTGGATTATCTCTTTCTTAAAGGTATTTATTAATTCAGTCATGTCTGGCTCTTTGCAATAAGTATTTTTCCTTTTTAAATTTTAGATTAGTTTTGTACCTTTTACTTAAAGATGTGCCACATCTTTGATACATGTTTCCGATCACGTTGATTTTTAGAGACTTTGTTAATTTCATTTTCTCACTCAAAATCGAAAATTATTGTTTAAGAATTGGTTTATTTCTTTTCTTTTTTCCTTTAAGGGTAACTTGGATAAACCTATGATCACCCATTCCAAGTTAATTTTATGTGACATGATCTTTAAAACTAAGTTTAAAGTGGAATAGTTCCTAGTTGTTTTACTTGCTATTTGGCAAAGAAGTCTGAAAATTCATAGAATTGTGGCAGTATTGTTTGGAAAATATTATCTGGAGGTCATCTAGCCGCACTTTACACTGAAGCGGTGGGACTGTTGCCAGCACTAGATGAGGTCAGCTGTGTATTTGTCTAGCCAAGTTTTCAAAACCTCTAAATGGGAGATTCCATAGCTTTTCTGGATAACCTGTCCCAGTGTTTTCCAGTGATTATAAAAAAAAAAAAAAAAAGGAATAGATCCTGTCCAACCTGAACCATCCAAGATGTATTTAATGGTTGTTTTCTCTTGTTATATTGTCTGGAGCTAGAGAGATGAGTTTGGCACACTCTACCAACTCAAATAGTTGTAGGCAGATACAGGACTGGTCATTAATCTGTTCCTGACCAGGCTGAGTTGAACACCTTGTCCAGTGCAAGAAAGATACTGAAATACTGGAGCAAGTCCAGCACAGAGCTGCTAGTATATCTACCGGCGTGGCACACCTGACATGCAGGAAGAAGTTGAAAGGACTAAGATTTGCTCTGGCCTAAGCAGGCAAGGTTAAGTGGGGACTCTTACAGCTTCCTTCAGGTACCTAGCAAGACAGTGCAGCGAAAAAAGCGAGGCTCATCTTAGTGGCAAGATGATGACAGGCACAAGTCACTCCAAGAGAAATTCCAGTTGAATATAATTAAAACACTTTTCACAAAGAATGCATTCAGATTCTAGAACATGTCCAGCACGTCTGTAGAATTGCCATCTATAGAGGTACTGAAAATTCAACTGGCAAAGGCCTTTGAGCATCCTGATTGCAGTTGTTCCAGCTGTGAGTGAAGGTTTGGATCAGATAACAACCAGAGTTCTCTTCCAACCTACATTATTCTAAGGTTCTGACCTGTTCTTGTAGGTCATGTTCTACAGGCCTCTGACTTCTTACTATTAGTGGACCCCATCCAGTTTCTCCACATGCTTGTTGAACAGGCAGCCCCAGATTAATTTTACCGAGTAGCTTTTAAGTGATGAGTAGGTGCGATTCTAAAGCCAACCTACAGGCTTCCATTAAGGCTGCAGGTCTGGAGAGACCCCCTGGACTTGTAGATTCTCTTTCTTGGAAGCTGAGTGTCAGCTCTAGCCTTTTCTTAATTTATGAGACACCTTCCAAAACTTGTGAATAAAAGTTGCATCTGTCAGTACAGTTGTGTCACTAGTTACATGTATTAAAACACAGTTCAGATTTCAGGTCATCTTCCATGAATACTGCATCACTTCTGTTGTAAAAGGATTCTCCTTTATATTTGCAGCTATTGCAGCTGCAGTAAGAGAAGCCATTTCCAGTTCGAATGGAATTTCAGTATACAGCAGCAGGTCAAAGTTCAGCTTTAAAAGAAGTGAGGGAAATCTTCAAGTTATTCATAGTAATTTAAACAACATGAATCTTGTAACTTAATGGAATTCTTGTCTATATTCATGGTAGTTTAGCAGTGCTGTTGCTGTATACATTAGCATTAAAAATAGCTTTATAAACCTCTGACATCTGTTTTGGTTTATAGTGATCCATACATTAATATTAATGAAATATTTGCCATTTTTCATGTATGTAATAAAGCACTGAATAATTTTCAAATCACAAACTCTAGTAAATATCTTTAGGACTATGAGAAGAGACTGCAAGAGAGGGATGTGATTGACAGCAAAAATTACTTAGATGCCCACAGAGCAGTTGTTGCCAACTATCTACAGAAGGTAAGCCACAAAAAATAAGGATCCACCATATTTCTCTAGACCATACGTTGCTTCTATACTTGGAAGCTTCATTTCCATGAATATTAAAAACTTACTCATCTCTAAACATGACTTACAGACATATTTAAAGTCTCTAGTTGGGCCTGAAACTGGTCTAGTTGAGCAAGTGGAGATTTATAAATGACTCATTTAATGTTACTGAAAAAGACGCCATATACAAGATGACCAGCCATTCTGGATTTTTCCAGCAGTTCTGTAAATTCTCTTTTGCTCCAGTGTCCCAGAGATTTGTATTGTTGTGTCCCAGGCATTCACCGTTTTCCCTTTCCTCCCTATTTTCCTTCTTATAAGCCGTGATGCTAAAAACTTTATTATCTCCATGAAAGTGGCCCTAACCTCTGCAAAAAATGTGATACACATTGTGTCTTGTCCTGCAGCCTGAGGCAGAGGGTATATCTTCCATCACATCACCTTCACTGTGGTATTATAGTACATGAAAACATTGGTCATGTAACCAAG
This sequence comes from Pezoporus wallicus, assembly GCF_028554395.1. Lineage (NCBI taxonomy): Eukaryota > Metazoa > Chordata > Aves > Psittaciformes > Psittacidae > Pezoporus > Pezoporus wallicus. The sequence goes on from NW_026642052.1 coordinate 6,667,217, forward strand.
AGAAGTTTGCCATTTCAGATTATTTTGGCAAAATAGGAGGTGCGAAACATGGCTACTAGTTTCTTACCAGTACTGGAAATAATACGACATGTACTAAATTATAGGCAGCCAGTGAAACATACACTATGATGATAACATTGATATGATGTAGGACAAAACAATTTGTCTGTTAGAAAGAATGGTTTGTAAAAGAATCCTAGACAATGAATAGTGTTTAAAACTTCCAGGCAAGTGCCAGAGCCCAGATTCAGTATGATAATATAAAAAACATTATTTTAACACAGCTGTCATGTCTGTGTCAGCCCCACATGTTTTGTCTGATACTTGAGTGTGCACTCAAACATCAGTGCAGTGCACTAAATAATGGTATAGTAGTACAGGGTAATAAGCATTATGGTACCTTGATTTGTCACTCTTTTAGATCAAATACAATATCCTTTTTTTAGAATAATATTTGGGTATTTTGCAGTTATCTAAATTGTCAGGTGTGCTTGAAAATTAGACTTCTCCCATCAGAACTGAAATCCAGTTCACCCTGAAATGTGATCTTTATATGCCTGTCACTTCAAAACAAAAGATAAAATAGTAGTAACTTAAAATCTTTTATAAATAACAAAGGGGGAGATGTATTTCAGAAAGGTCTTTGGTATTGCTGTTCTGCAATGGCGCAGTATATAAAGGCATTACTAGCATTTGTAGTAGGAAAAAAAGACAAAGGCACTATGTCAATCTGCTTCAATGTAGTTGTTGGGAGTTTTTTAAAAGTGGGAAAAAATAATGTCCATTTGGAGATTTGTTTCTATTTAATAGTCAGAATGCAAGTATTTGCAGTAGGTTTGGATCAGAAATGTATTTTGGTCTCTTCTCCCTCTGTATTCCCAGGTTCGAGAATCAGTAATAAACCGTTTCCTCATAGCAAAACACCATTTCATTCTCTCTGACCTTGTTAATGAAGAGGAGATTCCCAGCCTGGGGTAAGAGAGCTGTCTTTATTTGTTCTAAATCAAAATATAATAATAACGTAAAACTAACTGATCTTTTTTTTTTCAAAGCATTGATGTGCCTAACAACCGATGCAATTTTGTGTTTAGTGTAATATATAAACTTCCAGTTACTAAGTGCACCTCTGCCAGTATTGATACACAGAGTGTGCAAAACTTTTTTTAATAAAAAGTCTGGTTTTGGAAGAAGTTGTGGCAGCATGGGGTAAGATTTAGTAGCATCAGGCTGTGATCTGATGAGCTAAGCATAGTCCTAGGTGGTGCCAGACTGAATGATGTCCAAATACCAGACAAGTGTTGGAGCTAGTAACACTACCACTGGTTCTGTAGGTGGTGCACACTTAGAGGTAGTGCACATGCCCTGCAAACAATGTGCAATAGATATTTTTTTTAATAGTCATTTTCTTTATTTTACTTCTCATGTATCTGTATATTGTCGAACGCTGTTTACTTTCAGAAATGTTACTGGGTTTGGAAATGTCTTCTTTTTTCTTTTAATATTTTTTTTTGTAATTACTTTAAGCAGTTTCTTTGAGTGGTTGTTCCAATTGCCATGCTTATTGAGCCTGACATTTATTAGTCATCCCAGCATAGATTACTCTTAAAGTTGCTCACTTAAAAGCTGTGTAAGCAAACAAGTTGTGGAATTTATTTTGATTTCCGTGTAGAATTTGCTTGTGTTCACTGTAAACATGACACTCTTAAAGTGCAGCCAAAGGTTTTTCACTGAGCAGTATAAATCTAAACAGTCCCATCTGCTGGAGATACAGAGACTTGCTCTCTTACAAGAGTTCATCCTATTTTTTAGCTCGTGTTTTCACATCGCAGAATAGAAGAAACCAAATGAGTCTATAACCAGCTTTTGGAGTTGTTTAAAATCAGTTGCTTCACTGATAGTTTCTTATCATGAATATCAATTCATATTTGCTGATTTATATGGTTAGTGAATTTAAAATACACCATGAGTAATAAACTGTCTACTTGGTGAGATATTTTAGTAACTCTTGGTTTTGTGTTATTTTAACAGTAATTACTCTGGGAGTTTTAATTATATAAGGAAATAATGACGCTGGCTGTCCGTTTTCAAAGTAGATTTCGGAATGCCTGCGGTTAATATCAGTGATGTGTAAAAACATACATCTGCTTTTTATTCTTCTGTTTTTATTTTTTCTTTGGTTCTGCTTTACCTTGGGTTGTAAGTTCTGAGGGTCCAGGGTATGTTGTGCCATATTCATTATGATTCCTTTCTATAGCTTACTGTTTGTTGTACATAGCTGTGTAATTAGGTTTTTTTTGCTTATTCCATACAGTGGTTGTTGTCTGCTAGATGCCTTGTTTATAGCACTGTAGTTTAGATCTATCTTGAAGTTGTGTAATTGTACTTGTAGCTTACCTGGTTTTGGGGAAGAACTGAAACAAAACAAAAAAAACACACATACCCACACCTCTCCCCCCCAAAAAAATTTTTTTGCACACTTAAGTTAGAATTTCAGAACTAGAAGACAAAATTGGATTGTGTAGTACTGAACAATTAAAACATTTTGATATTTCCTAGTTTTGTGTGGTACTAACAGAAGCATATATCTAATGTGCATGTGTATCATGGAAACACTAAAATGTTGCATTCTATGCAAGAATTACTAACTATCTGCTATTTGTTTCATGATTATTAGTATTTTGGGACTCAGCCTCTTTAAACTGGCAGAGCCAAAACGACCATTAAGGCCAAGAAGAAAAGAAAGGAAGAAGGTCACAGCGCAGAATTTATCAGACGGAGACATCAAACTGTTAGTGAACATCGTTAGAGCTTATGATATTCCAGTGAGAAAACCAGTGATGAGGTATGTTTAAATGCCTGTTTCCAGTACAGATTCGTTTTCTGGTTTCTGCTGCTTTGAGGAAGCTGAAGCAACTAATGTTGAAATTCAGCCATCTGTGTTGTTTTGATCCTCATGATAAAAACAGATAACACATTTATCTTTTTATTAATAATGATAAAGAACTGCTGTTCAGTGAGTTTGTAGAATAATGTGATCATTTATCAGTAACTACTAACCTCTAGAAATGTTTTACCAAAAACTCTCTTAATTTGCTTCAGGAAAAAACTGTCTGAAAGGTAACTTACAGCTTTGACAACATTACAACTCTGGTAATATCAGATGAATTATACCTTAAGCAAGTCTCCTAATTTTACTAGGGTAATTTAAATTCATAATATCTTACTACTAAAAATAAGTATTAAAAAATCTAGTTCTTTATTGAGGGATATTATATTTGCCTCCTCAGTGGAGCATGTTGCTCTTTCTCCTTCATGAACTGTTTGTTTAAGTTAATGGACTGAGCCTAATTTGGTTCTGACTAATTTTAAAGGTGACCAGTACCTTCAGGCAAATTGAGGCAATGCCTGCACTGCGTGATGTTGTTTCACACAGAGATGCTGGAGTTCTGAACAGTCATCTGGTTCAGCTCCAGAAATGATATATTAGTGCAGTGTTCTCTCTCCCTCTCTCTCTCTCTCCCTCTCTCTCCCAAAATGAATACACCCTGCATTTAACTCAGAAGTATTTTCAAGCTAACCAATTACCGTGCATACAGAATTTAGCATCTTCTGCTGTTTTATCTCTTTACTATAATAAAGGTTCTTTTGGCTTATGTAAGTAAGTTCATACCGGGAAAAGCAATTCATATTGAAAACATGTTGATAAGAAGGAAAAATGAAAATTTCAATTCATTATCAGTCTTATAATAATAACTAAAGCCCCTCCCAGTCTTGCATTATATGATACCTTATTTTGAGCTGCTTTCTGCATGAATAGTTTTTCTTTTAGAATCTCTAGTGTGGCATTACTACAAAAAAAGTTCTGTGGAAACACTATAAAAATAAACCTATTAACATTTATTTTATTTCACTCATGGGTTGCTGGTTGTGTAATACTCGCATGGGTTTAATTTTGTAAAAGAGGCCTTGACTGAATACCATGAAGTGTACACTGTTTATGAATTCTGTGGGGATTCATCTCCTTGAACTGAAAAACCTGTAGCTCAAAAAGATCATACGGAGAGGGGGGGAAAAATCAAAATCTGGGCTGATAAACTCTTCAGAAAATAAATACTCCAGGCACAAAGCACTCTTGCAATGAGGCATACAGGAGCTTTACACTCACTACCCCTTTCTGGCATTCATTTTGTGTTATTTGATGGAATAAATATCTTTCCAAGCTTAAAGTCATGACATTAAAGTATCAGAAGTATTTCCAGAAATCAGAATGGCTAATACAGAATGTGAGGGATTCATGGTATGGAATGTGTTCTCTGTCTTGTTGTCGTTATTGTTTCCTCTCATAGCAAATTTCAACAACCAGCCAAATCTTCAAGGTCCTTCAATGAGATGTTTGCAGCCTCTGCGTCAGCTCAGAGCCCAGCTGATAGCCCTGATGGGGCGTTCAACCAGGTACATTACCAAACGAGCATTTTCTTATGTGAAGTTGGGAGCATTCCTCTCTTCTACAGACAGTAACATTCACCATCAGAAAGATGGCTTACTACTGAGGTTGGTTTGCTTGCTCCTTGCAAAAAGCTGCTAAAGGCTCAGAGAAGGTGATAAGGATGTCAGAAGTACAGAATGGCTAATGTACAGTGAAAAATGGTAGGGCTTTTCAGCCAGCACAGTGGTAACTGCAAGTGGAGGAGGGAGGAATACGCTAGAAAGGCACAAAATCATGACTAATGTCGAGGCCATGGATAGGGATTGACTGTTTACTGTCTCTTTCAGTAGAGGGGTGAGGGATCATCAGATGAAGCTGGTAGGAGTTAGGTTTAAAACAAACAGAAGGTTGTGATTCTTCAGGCAGCACTTAGTAGGTGCCCAGAGAAGTTGCTTATGTGTATTGTGGACTAAAGAGGTTTGATTGCATTGGACAAGAAAAATTATTGCAGGCTTAGGAAAGTCCTTCATCTGAAAACAGTTGAAGCTTGGAAAAGTAATAGGAGAAAATACCATATATGCCTGGTCTGTTCTTACTCTTCTATGTGTGTGTTCATGGCTATTTTCACAGCCTGAATTTTGGGCCTGCTGCACTCTTACTCCAAACCAGCATTCTTCTGAATGAAGATGGAAGCCTTTTGTTTTGGTTTTTTTTTTTCCCGTTTTTCTTTTGATGTCCCTTCAAAATCACCGTTTTTTGAAATACGGAAAAGGTTATGCCATATGCACTTGAATATTAATTAAATGGCCCATTAAGCCATTTTTAATCACACTAGACTTTTGTTGTGTCTAGTAGAAGTTGCTTATCTGTGATAGGAGCCAGTTTCAGAGACAGCCAGGACTGCAGCAGTAGGCTGCCTGGATTACGGATAAGAGGACACAAGTGCTCTTTTTTTCCACTGGTGTCTGGGTTGTGTGTTCTGTTTCAGTTACATTCAGTGATTAGATAGCCAGTAGTTTTCCCATTCTCCAGAGAAAATGTGGTTTTGCTGGTACATATGAATATGTCAAGTTTTCTGAATATACATAATCTTTTGGAAATGCTAACATAAATTTTTTTAAAAAAGTTTCAGAAATGCTTAGAAGTCTGGGAAGTGCAGTATTTAAAGTGTGTTGAAGTTTTATCTGGCCTTCACCAGCCTTATCTCCACAAAGTATATGTTTATTTTTCTAAATACATGAAAATGTGTAATTTTAGATGTTCTCATGAATTTTTATAGAGGTCTGTTTCCTTTGTTTTGATGTCTATTCATAGGTTTTAGTCCGTCCTTTTGTAGAAGTTTCTTTTCAGCGAACAGTGTGCCGGACAACAACAGCAGAGGGTCCAAACCCCAGCTGGAATGAAGAACTTGAGCTTCCATTTAGGTACAGCAAAATGAAGCAAAACTATTTCTGAGTAATGGCAATTTAATTTGAGCATGCAAATGTATTAAAATTTTCCAGTTCTGTTCAAATCACTTTTTTGGTATATTTAACCTTTTCAGAGCTCCTAATGGTGACTACAGCACCCATAGTTTGCAGTCAGTGAAGGATGAAGTCTTCATTAACGTTTTTGATGAAGTACTTCACGATGCTATAGAGGTGAGTTCATAATTGCAGGACAGTGTACACTAGCGAATATTACGAGCTTTTGAAGTTGACAGAAAAAGTCTTTTCGGTGGAATAGATTTCATCCTCTTGTGCCTCTTTTATCTATTTTGTCATTCCTTATGATTTTATTTCTACTCAATAATGCAAGATTATTAGAGGGAGCAATCTGTATAATGTTAACCTTTGTACAAATTAAGCGTGTACTGCATAATCTGCTGCTAGAGTTGAACATATGTATGTAATGGGTTTTACCGATATTTCATGAAATTGGAGTAACTAAAATTGAGAGGCAACATGCGAACTGTAGTCTGAATTCTGTTCTAACACTTAATCAGAATTTTTTTACTAAATTCCAGATGAATGATCCCAATTCATGTATTTTTATTAACTTCTTACGCTCTCATCCTGATGTAATTTTTTGGAATGAGATAAATTAAGCTCTCAGTGTTGACATAACTCCTTCCCCTGTTGAAACCAGTGCAAGCCCTCCTAGTCAGTTCAGCGGAATAGCAGTACTCAACACTCTTGGAAATGCAGCCCCCAAATGAAAAAATGCGCACATTTCACTGAGAACGCAATTTTGTCCCCAGAACTGAAATGGTATTTGGTGGAGCAGAGGGAAGAATGGCAGTCTTGAAACTCAGATGTCACTAGAGCCTTTACAGATTTTTATTCATTTATTTTTAACAATGTATAGGCTGATTATACTGGTTTCAGAAATCCCTGATAATCAATACACATGAAAACAATGCTTCTGTTCTACAGCATTTAGTTAGATTTTCATACAATTTTACCTTCAAAAAGCTTTCTTAAATGCTAGCAAAATACTTCCTTAGAAGACCGTAGCTTAATTTACCTTGTCTGAGAAGGCTCTTTTGGATGACTTCTCACATTTTTGAGTTATACAGGACTTGAACCCTGAAGTGCAAGCACATTTTATCATGGGCCATGATGTCCTTGTAATTGTTCTGTATCTGGCGTGCTTGAAAGGCATGCAGAGTAATCATTGCTGTACTAGTAATGAGTTTGTATCTGTAGTAAATTGTTAAAACAATACATATTTTTTTATTAATGCCTGGATTAAATTAAAGGAAATTAAGGTGCCTTACAAAGTGTTATGTTGGTCACCTTTTTAACAGGACAATCGTGAAAGGGGCAGTGGAATCCACGCTCATGTTGAGAGACGCTGGCTGGGATGTGTTAAAATTCCATTTACTACCATATATTTTCAAGCAAGGGTAAGTAACTTGGAGTAAATATCTTAAAAGACAAAACTGGAGAATGGAACAAGGCTGGTAATGAAATGCCAGATTGAATCACGTTCTCTGTACTTGTTAGCTTATTTTTATGGAATTGTTTGAAAATGCCTTTGAAACAACTGTTTTTTGTCAAATCTGGTGAGTATTTGTCAGTAAGTTCAACATTCTGAAGGGAGAAGCCATAAGCAAACATACTGCTACACTGACAATGTGGCCTGGTTTCCTCCAGTAACGAGATTAAAAGTGCAAATACTTCAGGTGGTTTTGTCAGTGGCTTTTGAGATCTTTGGTATGCACAGCCTTGATACGTGAACTGCAAATAGGAATATCACTTAGATGGGTGATGGAAATCTTGACCTACCTTCTTTTTTGCGTTTTTCATGAATCACCAGATTTTCATCTTTGCCTCTTCCTGTCCCTTCTTTCCCCTATTCTTAGAACTTTTCAAGAAAAGCTTTCTTCAAGAGATACCAACAGGTAGTCATGGGAATAATAGTAAAACTTGCAGTTCTTTATAGGGTAGTTCTTCTGTCCTTCCACCCATCCTGGACTAGGTTAAGGAAACTCAGTTTTTCACATCAATAGTGATATCATATTGTAACCTTGCTGTAGGACTTTTTTATGTAAGGCAGTTGCTTTCATCTGTAGATCAAGTCATCATACCACAGAAGTCTCTGTTTCTTACTTCATGAAGATTTTGACATCAATTGCATACCTAATGACATACTAATTTGCTTTTCTCTGGCTATATAGGACACTTCTCAGAACCTTAAGTGCTTAAGAGTTTAATTGATGAATTTAGGTATTTGAGGGTTGTGGTGCCCTATAGAATGAATCTTTCATTGACTTCAAAGAAGATGTAAGTAAGAGGGTCTAGCCCTCTTTTCATGAGTCTTTGGCCGTCCTGTGCAGACAGTGACACATCATGTCACCACTGTTGTTATAGGTCAACAAACAAAAAGGAACAAGAACCTCTTTTTAAGGAAATGTTCCATGCTGGGTTTAGGGAAATGTTCTAATGCATGAAATTCACCCGTGAAGTGTGTCTGCTCACAGTCCTGAGACACTTAATGGACAGACTTAGACAGTTTAACAGACTGATTACCAATATGTAGTGAAGGACATAGCCTGTAATCCGTCTTTGAGAATTACCAGTGCTGATGTCAACCTCTGTCCTTCATACTTCTCGTTGATGTATCAGTCTTTCTGTTGTAGAACCAGAGTACCTCCAGAATTCCTGTTAGTGCACTCCTAACTGTTTTTGAGGAGGTCTTACAGTTTGTGATTCCCTAAGTATAGCATGCATGCCTGCACAGATATCCCCAGCATTAGACATTCTTTTCATTGAACAGGATTTCTTACTGACTTTGAAATAAACCTGATTAGTCCAGCAGTTATATCAAGGTGCATCTAGCAATTAGATTTTAGTAGCGAATGGAGCATTCCTTCATCCTGTTCTACTGCACTGCAGCAGAAATTCTGAGTGAATTATTTAGAGTTTTCTTCTCATCAAACTTAATTTTGCTCTTAAATGTTTGATGAACCAGCCCAGTGAGTCATCTGTTCATCTTCCTCATCCACTGGAGATATCCTTCCTGATGGCAGTTATCTGAATTCTGCCCAGAACAGGAGGTTAATCTTCTTGCTTTTCTCTTAATGCTACTTACATCCACTGTTGAGACTTGCCCAGGCAGGTGTGGGGCATGCCATCCATCATCTCACACAGCCTTTTCTGAAGTGGTGGCAGAGGAAAGTACAAAGGGCTGTTGAGTCTATCAGAGCATTCTTCTGTGGGGAGGCTGACTGAATGGGCCCAGTTCAGTTGCACCCAAGACCACCAGCAGCTTCTGCATGGAAAGTGTATACATTAGATATTGGCGCATCATGCAAACAGGTAAAGGCCTGATGCTGCCTTCAGAAGTGGAGTCCTATTTTGCCATTTTGACAATTTTCCAGGTAAATAGTGCCATACAGAGATTGCTGTTTGAAAGAAAAACAGTGACATGCTGGCAATCTTTAAGAACTAGTGTGTATGATTTCCATTTCGTTAAATATTAGTGTCCATAGTATGCAAGACAGGCTGACATCCAGTTGTAACCAATACATTTAACAATGAGATGTCTCATGTCTTCCCCACAGTTAATCAGTATATATTTCTCATTTCATATATTTCTCATTTCATTGTTTTGTAATTCAGGGTAATAAAGAAATCAAAGGAATAAAATTATTTGAATACAAGCCGCAAATGTATTTGAGAAGGAAGTTTTGCTTTTTTCTTCTAATGAGAAGTATTTATCTGTATATGTTGTAGATTGATGGTACATTTAAGGTGGATATTCCTCCAGTCCTCCTTGGCTACAGCAGAGACAAGACCCTGGGAATCGAGAGAGGTTATGATTTTGTGCAAAATCTGAGTGAGGGCTCATATATAACACTGTTTATTACCATTGAACCACAGCTCATTCCTGGAGAGTCAGTCAGAGAGAAGGTAACTAATCAGCAGTTCATCATGTTCTTGCTTTTTGTTTCTAGGGGTGCAGTTCCTGAGATGGATATAAATAGGTATGCTTAGTGTACTGAAGGACACGAATACAAGTATAGAAAGATCTTAATACAAATTCTGAGTGTTCTGCTGCAAATTTTTTTCACTCAGTTCAATTTAATTGGGTGCACCAGTATGTTAGATGGACACTTAATGCATAAGTTACTTCTCACTTTCACCAGGTGTCTAGTTCTAGTGTTAATAGAAAGCATATTTGTGTTCATTATCTATGAGCATATAATTTTCCCATTTACTTCTGTAGACAATAAAGTGTTCATGTGAGTATCTGTGACCAGTGGACAAAAAAGGAGGTAGGAGCTGCAAACACAGTATTTTCCTGTTTATGTGTTTATGCTATTCAGATAAAGCACTTATTATTTATGGCTCCATGATGCCAGATCTTAAAGACAATTATTTCTAAACAGCAGCTGTTACTGTTTTCAGTTATTTTATTTAAACCAGAAGTGCCTTACACTAACAGCAACAATTTGTTGTTGTTACAATGAATGCACCACTTGCTGTTTTATGTAACATTATGCAATGATTTTGAGATCCATTCAGCAAGGATGTATGTTCTTCACATGCAAACAGTAGCAGTTCATTCTTTTCCAGTGCTGCACTTGTCATTTGTTAGAGACAAAGAGATCTGGAGAGAAAGGTCTATCATGATGTAATTATTTTTTTTTTCAGAATAAATATATAAATTTGTATGATGCATTTTAAAAACCTTTTTTCCATTTAAATTACAGTCTTGGAAACTATCCAGTCCTAGGTTTTCTTGCTCTCCTGCAATACTGTGGGAATTGTTACAACTTAGTCCTATTGAAAATAAAGAAAATCAGTAAAGTGCATTTATGGGTGGCTTTTAGTGTTAATTGGTTTGAATGATGAGATTATTACTATGGCTTAGAACCAGAAATGCAGTCTTAACAGCCTTGAAGCACTTTTAATAGATGAGACCTTATTCAAGAGTTTGAAGTCTGAATCTTTACACACAGCAATTACTTGCTCGGAACAAAATGCACTGAATTTGTACAGCCACAGATCTCCATCTGCAGAAAGACCTGTCTCCAGCACTGTTTCAAAAGAGAACTCATTGAAATTCAACTAAGGGATCAGATTATTGTAAAATACTTTGGACTGTATGTTATGCATCTTGAACTCTTCAAATACTGAGCAGATGTTCAGACCTTCTTGCATAGATGCAATTTGATGCTCAGTTACCAAAAGGTTATGTATTGTATTAATGCTCAGTGAAATGCAGTTTGGTAGCTATATTTAGAATGGATTTGAATACTTCAGAGGGAAAAGCGGTGTATTTTGTTCAAGTCAGGGATCTTTCTGACATAAGTTCTTTTTCGTTTCAAATATGACAGTAGGACTTAACTGCCCCCTGCCAAAACTCAGACATAACGAACTGGAAAGAGACTGAAGTATGTTCCATTCTGAAGATTCAGCGAAGAATTGTAGCACAGTAAATCACAACAAAGGAGATGAGTCCTGTTCTAAATGGCAGGAAATAAATGTGAAAGCTTCTCCTCACAAGGAGCCATACTGAGAAGACAAGGGGCAATGGGTACAAGTTGCAGCAGGAAAGATTGTATCTCCGTATAAGAAAGGAGTTTTTTACAATGAGAACAGTTGTTCACTCGAACAATCTCCCTAGGGATGTCATAGAGTCCCCTTTGCTGGAGGATTTCCAGATGTGATTGAACAGGGTGCTAGATAATCTCATCTAGGCTCCCTTTTCCACAAAAGATTGGACCAGATGGTATTCTGAGGTTCCTTTCCAGCCTGGGCTCTTCCATCATCCCATGAAAGCAAAATGACCAGAAATTATGTACAGTCACTGAAGTGCACTAAAAGTGAAACCAGGAATGAGGACACTGTTGCTGAAGACAAGTCCAGAGGAGGGCCACAAGGATGATCAGGGGACTGGAGCACCTCCCGTATGAAGACAGGCTGAGAAAGTTGGGGCTGTTCAGCCTGGAGAAGAGAAGGCTGCGTGGAGACCTCATAGCAGCCTTCCAGTATCTGAAGGGGGCCTATAGGGATTCTGGGGAGGGACTCTTCATCAGGGATTGTAGTGATAGGACAAGGGGTAATGGGTTAAAACTTAAACAGGGGAAGTTTAGATTGGCTATAAGGAAGAAATTCTTTACTGTGAGGGTGGTGAGGCACTGGAATGGGTTGCCCAGGGAAGCTGTGAATGCTCCATCCCTGGTGGTGTTCAAGGCCAAGTTGGACAGAGCCTTGGGTGACATGGTTTAGTGTGAGGTGTCCCTGCCCATGGCAGGGGGGTTGGAACTAGGTGATCTTAAGGTCCTTTCCAACCCTAACTGTTCTACGATTCTAGATAGAAAACAGTTGATACAGAAGACCTGTCCTCTAAAATTCGAGGAACAGTGGAAAAAACAGTTGTGATTAAGAAATCCGTGTGAGTTTTGCCAGATTTTTGTTCACTCTTTGCATTAGAGATTTTTCTGAATCTTGTAAAAACTTTACAAGGTTTACTTTACAGATGATTTGTTGACCTATGCCAAACCAGATCAGTTCTTTAGCAAACATTGTACAGGATTTTCAAATAATCCATATTTTTCAAAGCAATGTAAGTAGAAAACAGTAAGATGTAATTTGATGTTAGAGGAAACTAGGTAAAGCAAGACAGAATTCATTAAGAGACTGTTCTGTTTTAGGTGGCATGTGTCTAATGAAATCTGTCCATTTCTACAGAAACTTTACTAAAGGAACAAGTGTGTATATTCTAACCATGACAGAAGAAATTGTAATTCTGTGCTGCAACTCGCCAAACAGATATTCCCACATATAGTTACTATTGAGTGTTTAACATAAAATGACAAACTAACTAAATGTTTTGCCATCCTTTGTTCTATTGCTAGCCATTCCTGCTGAAGTTAAATCATTTGAAATACTTGTGTGCTGCTTTAAGATGCTAAGCTCAGGTTTAGTTTGATTTTAAAATACCTTTTTTCATTTCTTTACCTGTTTTTCCTCCCTCTTCTGCTGTCCTTCCTGAATCTCTGTCTAGATGAATGAAATGCTTAAGAAGGTACAATATTCATTAAATCAGCTGCAAGATTCCTATTGTTCCCTGTGTAAGATTTAGCTTAGTTTTGTGCTATTCAGCAATCTGCTTGCGCTTCGCGCTCCTTGATGCTGACATAGGAGTTATTTGTCAGTGATATTTGCAGTGAATGACTACGTTGGAATTTACAAAGTGCCAGAGGCTGTAAGTTTTGTCTGTTAATATACAAGGGATTCTAAGTGGGTGAAACAAACTATTTTGACTGATCCTGTACCTTTAAAAGATGACATCTTAGGTGATGTATGAGTAAATAATTGTCATTGTTACGTAGTTAATATGTGCTAGATTTGCTTCTGGAAAATCTCATCTAAAAGCATTGAAATCCTAGACATACCTGAATTATAAGGGTTCATCTAAAAATTACGTGGACCTTCTCTGCAAATATTTTGGGTTGTCACAGTATTATTTATATAAAAATGATGGGATTTTATGCATAACCTCAGTTGTGGTTTTAATGGAATGCTGTGTGAACAGCATGTGGGATAGTGCCTAACCATAATTGTTTAACTTTGAATTAATACATGGTGTTACATACTCATTCCTGCAGGTTTACCTGGCCATAACTTTTCAGTGTTTAGTAGAGCCTGCTTATAGGTACAAGTCATTCTGTGCATTCATAAGTAAATGCAAATTGCCTGATTTTGCATTACTTTGACCTTTCTTATATGACTGAGATCCAAAGTATGTACTGCAGGGAAAGTTAAGAATGCTGTTAGGAAAGAATTTCTCACTGCATTTGTGTTCCTGTAAATGGTGAAATAAGGCCAAATATAGTAAAGGCTTAAGCCCAAACTATAAATAAAACTATTTTTGTATGAATTCTACTGTTTTTTTAAGTTTGATACCCACGAAGATGAGAAATTGCTCCAGGCATCAGAGAAGTATGAAGCTGAATGTACATCAGTGTTCCCAAGCCGTCAGTGCCTAACAACTGTGATTGACCTCAGTGGGAAAACGGTTTTTATTACCAAATATATCAAACCTCTGAATCCACCAGAGGAGCTTCTTGATGCCATCCAAGATAGTTCTCAATCAGCAGCAGTAAGTACTTGGGAAAGACAGTGAAGTTTCTGGGATATGGATTTCCAAGTGTGTGCATTCACATGTGGGCACACATGCACGTAGGTACATATCAGTTCTATACATCAGTTGTACAGCTACACTTCTGGAAAAGGAAGGACCACAGATAGGAAATAAATTAGTAATGACTATGTGTGATACACAGGGAGTCTATCCATAATGATGCTGGAAAAGGATATTTGTATTCTCTGAAAAAAAATAGATATAGTAATGAGTATTGTGCTTTAAAAGACAAAGAATTATGCCATATATCAATGGGAGGTATGAGTTCTGAAATGAGCTAGTTGCTGCTGCAGTGAGGTTAGTGTTTTGTCATTGATATTTGTGGCAATAGCACTGTGCTACACACCTGGTATAATACTGCTGTAGTGGGGTGAACTGAAGGAGTGACTTGCTTTGTTCTGTTTCCTTGCAGGAATTGGTGGCTCGATATGTTTCTTTGATTCCTTTTTTGCCGGATAGTGTGTCATTTGCTGGAATTTGTGATTTATGGAGTACATCGGACGTAAGAAATGCATTAAACAGTTCTTTATCCTCTTGAATGTGAGGTAACATCCTAGCAGCCCCTGTTTCAGGGGGAGATTGTACTAGATGAGCTCGTGAGGTCCCTTCAGACTGAAATTATTCTGTGATTCTATTATTGTAAGGACTTTATTTCGAAGAATAAGGACCAAAGCTTAAAAAAAGTTGCTCATCCTGATATGAACCAAAATTTTTATCTTAGATAGGTTGCAATTGGTTGACCCTACACAGGGTTAGGGCTATAAGCTTTTCCTGGGTGTTTTTCTGTTATAAACCAAAATAGCTCATCACATGCAAGTGAAGGGATACTGATTGATCAAGACTTTAAAACTAGGCTTAAAATCGATCATTGTAATGTCAAGGAACTACAGAAAAAAACACTGCATGTAATGCCAGCAGAAACAGGGTATTTAAACCTGCTCTGTCGCATAAAGATAAATCCTGTCATCTACAGAATAGCAGACATTTTTAATCATAAGCGATGGTTTTACCATCTCAAACTCTTCTGCAAAATTCAGAATAACTCAAAGACCCTGTTTCTTGTGGCACAATCTCCATTCTGCATCATGGATTTTCACAGCATTCATGCTTCATCCTGCACGTTGAAGCAGTGCCCAGTAAATCGTACAGGTCAGATCTGAGATGAGTCTTCTGCTTCAGAAGTGTTAAAAAACACTATAAAGTGTTGAAAACACAGTTGATAACTGCATAGAAAGACCTTTTTTTTTCCTTGTACCTTAATTAGCAATTTCTGTACCTTCTGGCGGGAGATGAGGAAGAACATGCCGTGCTCCTGTGTAATTACTTCCTTGGAATGGGGAAAAAAGCCTGGCTTATCATAGGAAATGCTATTCCTGAGGTAAGAGGATTTTTTCACTTGATCTCAATATTAACTTGTATTCTGTGCAGTCTTTGGTTCCTACCAATGGGTAGAATTGTTTCTTGCTGGCACATTTATTCAGGAGTGATCTGAACATTGGTGCTGATGGAACTGAATCTTTCCAGAGAGAATTAAGAAAAAAAGGAAAGCTAGAAGTTTATCTTAGTATAAATATAATCTGTTTTTTTTTTTTTCCTGGACTGTTTCCACACTTAATCTGATAGTAGCTGTTGTCCTCATAGTACACTACCAAGCATCTGTAAACCCTGATTGGACTTTTGCTTGTATAAATGGTGTGTCCAGCACAGATGTAATGGAGATAGCCCATTCACAGCGCTTCAGTTGTGAATACACAGACTATGAGAGTTTGGGTGGGATTGGGTGAAGGTTGAGAGGTGGCAGGAGAGGGTTAGGGGCTTGCCAGGGATTCTTACTGGTATGTAAACATTCTTTGAGCCTCTTGACGGCTGACAGCAAAGCTGCAGCAAGATGATGGATTTGTTCAGGCTCCACAAGTCCTTCTGCATCCACCTCCTCCAATATAGGCTGGTTAGGCAGTCTGCTTCACCTTGGGCTGCTGTGTACCCTGTCACTCCCCTGAGCTCACTATGGCAGCAGCCTGGCTTAGCCTGACCAACATCTAACACATAGAGATTCTTTTGCCCCTTAGGAGATGCATTTATTCACAGGGAAGCACTCAATTTCCAAGTAACCAATATCGCTCTTTTCAGAGAGATGGTAACATGGTCTGTAATGCAGATTTCCACCATTTGTATCTCAAATCACCAAGCACATGTGAAAGTCTTGCTGAATAGAATTTTGGTAAAAATTCCTGTCCAAAAGTCTCTTCATGCTGAGATACTGCAGCAGTGGGAACAGGTACTCGGGTGCATTCCTTCCACTCAGAATCTGGTGGAGATGGTAGTTCTTAATAAAGCTGTCAGCTGATGCATGCTGTAAGGAGGGGTTTATTCCAGGTATTTCGAGGTACCTGGAAAATGTACGAAATAACAAGGAAACAGAAAAGCAGTTTTGGTATTCCTGATAGAGAATACAAAAGGAAGCTGGGAAATTCCTTATGTGCCTGTACAAGGGAAGGGTGATGGATGAGACACACAATGTGCTGCCCTCGTGGGGCACCTTCCCCTAGGAGGCAGCCTGTGGGTGAGGGTTGTGGCTGTAGTCAAGCAGGACATACTGGTACTCAAGTGGCATTAAACATTCCTGGATGTGGAATTTCACATTGGTTTGTAGCTGAAACAAGACAACTTTCAGAATCTGTATTTTAAGAACAGCTCAGGGCTGTGTATGTCTAACAATTTCTGTGCCATGGAAGAGACTGAGACCACATTATGTAAGTGTTAGTTGGTTGCATTGTAAAGAACCTGTACATTCTTCCAACCAGCTTGCCCCCCAAAAGTGCTGTTAATAATAAAAAGTTAATATCCCGAACAATACAAAACATGCTGTCTTTGTAGCCAGTTTTCAAACATCTTTCTCACCCTTTTTCTTTCTTTCTAGGGACCAACTGCATATGTATTAACTCTGGAACGAAGTCAGTATGTGATTTGGAACCCCAGTACTGGATGTTTTTATGGGCAGTATGATACTTTCTGCCCTTTACAGAACGTGTACTGTCTGATCAGCTGTGATAATGTAAGCGTCTTGTCACGTTTCTGTACACCTAAGAGTTGATGACTTGGTATCTGCCTTGATCTTGTGCATCATTGGTTCATCAAAGTAACTGTATTTAGCCTGTCACTTTATCAGTGATTTTACCACATATTAAGCAGGTCTTTCAGCTACTTTAAATAGGAAAGTTGTTTTTAATCAGCAGTTAGGTGGATCATGACATCTGTTCATATAATTTTACAAATGAAGCATACTGGAAGGAATCACATGAGTTGCATATGCATTGGCTGGCACAGCCCTGTTGGGTTCAGTGTGCAAAACACAGAGCTGGCACTACAAGGCACAGAAACTGTACTGATTTTCTGCCTGGTGTCAAGTCCTCCTGTTTATTTGCTATAGAATACAAGGAATACTAGTACATGTTCACTGTGACACTACTCGCTGTGTGTCTGGAAACCCTCTGAGAGAGCACTGAGGGCAAGACAACAGGGTAAGAATGAGCTGTGCAGCTCAGGGCAGGTGAGCCAGAGGATGGGAAATGGGGCTAAGCTGGGCCTGTGCCAGGAGAGACAGAAACCCTGGGCAGGTTCCTGCCAATAGCATTCCTGGGGACACAAACCAGGACACGATGGTGAGGTAGACAGATATGCAAGAGTCTGACACTGAGGAGACAGAAGGTCAGTTTGAAAAAAGACCCTAGGTTTTCACGTTCAGTGTAAAGGTTTGCTCCTCCATTTTTGGGGAACATTACAAGGAAGCAGTGACTCAGCTTCCATTGTGCACCAAATCATAGCAAACAGCTTTTCTATCCTGTATTGAAAACATACCTGGAGAAGTCATCTGAAGTATCATTGTCAGTTTTGTTTTGTAATCATCAGGGGTTTTATTCTACACACAAATCATGACTTTGGCTGAGCATTTAATATTCTAAAGCACGTTTATTTTAAAGTGTCAGTTCTCTTTCACTGACAGTGTTCTGGGGAGGGTTCAGTTGGTTTGGGGTTTTTGTTTAAGTAAAGTAGTACTAAACCTGCAGTTTAGGCTCACAGACCAAACTGATCATCTATAAAAACGTGGGATGCAAGACATGGGTTCCAAGACATGGGTTCCCCTCAGTGACAGAGCATACATAGACACTGTGTGTACCTGCAGATCCTTTCCAGTCTAAGTGATGCTGTGATTCTCATGAGCTGCCAGCTGCAGCCAGTAATTCTGTTCATACACTACACTCAGTCCACATTCAGAACCGTGAGACATAGTAGAGCAGCACCATCCCTTTTGATGCAGGATCCCAAAGCTGCACATCAGCTGTGACTACACCAGAGTGCCTTGTTCCATATGAACTCATACGGGCACTTGCTCTGGGAGATCAAGTTATTGGCATGTAGGTGGAATGTGTTCCATAGGTGTGGTTATATACCAAAAGTTAAAAAAAACTTGCTTTCTTGTAGATCTGGTTTAATGTGCAAGAACATGATTCTCCAGCAAGGATAAGTTTTGATGTCAGCAAACCAAAACGTTGGAAGTCTTTCTTTTCCAGAAGCTTTCCCTACCCTGGCCTCAGCAGCGTTCAGGTATCACTGGATCTAATAACAGCTTGGTTTGAAGGGTTGAAAGGCCACAGACTAAATTCTTTGGACTTCTGTGGTTAAGTGTATTTAGGTAGCATTGGGTTTTAAACAGATTTTCCTAGACACTGCTTAAAAAATAAGCAAAGCAGAATCGTGTGAAGTGTTTGGTTTTATAGAGAATGGATGCATGGCTGTTGTCCTCTAACTACCCATGTAAGAACATGGGACAACAGTGAAGTAAAAAGGAACAAATCTTTAACACAGAAATATCTAAAGTAGTAGCTTGGTATTATAATGTCCATGCTTGTCTTATGGCTAGGACATCCCTAGTAAACGACCTGGGATTCCTCCACCGTTTATCAAAGGGAGTTGAAGTTTCCTTTGGGATGGGAGAACAAACAAAAATTCCCAAACACTGTTACACACAAGCATCTAGTTAATGTTTTTATCATGTCTCTACTAAGAGATTATTTTAGCATAACTGTGAACTCATGGGAGTACCAGCAGGGCAGTAACTCCTGATGTTACGTTGTTGTATACCCAGAAGAGATTGCACATTTTCATGTTTCACTGTCTTATTTCTCTCTAGCCTGAAAAGTTAGTTTACCAGTGTTCAGACAAGGCTGCTGCAGTGGAACTCCAGGGCAGGTAATTGTACCTCCAGAACAAATGCTGTTGGTCCTGAAAACCAGCGCCTGTTCACACCCAGATCCCAAAACCTTCTGTGAATGCTGGGAGCTGAGACTGTCCTAAGCAAGACAGCAGGAGTTCACAGGGCTGCTTTTCATGCTCCCTCATTAACAGAAAAAGAGCTGATAAGTCATGGCTGCACAGCTTCCTAATAAGCAAGATGCTATAGAGGGATGAGAAGAGAGGCTGTAAACTAGAAAGGGCTGCAGGCTCCTGCAATCCCCTTCTGTCAGTGATCACGCAGGCACAACACAGCTATGTTGGCATTGCTTTTCTGTGCTTTTAGGTAGCGGTAAATTTAACTGAGGTAATTTGTGATCCCCGTAAACATACTACATGTGTCAGAGAGGACCAGTTGAGGTGTCCACTCAGGACTAGAACAGTAACGATCAGTCTGGTTTACTGCAGGATTGAAAAAATATTAAAAGAGAAGATTATGGAATGGAGACCAAGGCACGTCACACGCTGGAACAGATACTGTACCTCTACCCTACGGAGCTTTTTGCCGCTGCTGGAACAAAACCAAGGCAAAGATGTAGAAGACGATCATCAGGCCGAGCTGCAGAAACGGCTAGGGGATTACAGGGTACTGCTGTGAACTTGTCTGGCTTGTGCATAGGAGGAGGAGTCTAAATCCCTATTATTTTGTAGTGCTAGACTATGGTATAAAAGTGTGCTAGGACATATATTTCTTCTGCTACCAAGAGTCACAAGGGCTTTTATACTCAAGATAAACAGATGTAGTATTTACAGAATGAAGGAGTGATTACCTATTTCAGTTACAGATGTTGAAGATAAAATTTTCCTGTTGAATGTAAAGATCAGAATGTACAGGTAAACTACCTGCACTGTTCTTGTATTATTGCTCTAGTGCAGCACAGGTTGACTGGTGCATTAGCTCTCAAGTCTGGTTGGTAAGAACCTGGCACTGGTGCCGAGTAAGCAGTCTACTTACATCTGCAGGAGCCCACACAACACCATGCTTTTCTTGTTTTTCTAGTCCTAGCTCCACTCTTTATGGGAAAAAATTGTACTTCAACATTCATTGTAGCCACCAGTGTGCCTGTTCCTTCTTCCTCCAGGCTGTTGTAATGCTTCAGTCCTCCTTCTCTTCATGTTCACACATGTGGTGACAACACCAGACATAGCGTGGCCATTGTCATCAAAGTGAGCTGCGGTTTCAATTCCTGTTGGACCTGAAATATATGATGGGCAGGAGATGCCTGCCACATCAACTCCCCAGCAGAGCAGGCAGACAGAACACAATGAATTAACACCAGTTAGAAGGCAGAAAAGCTGTAGCTACACTGTACATGTTCATTAACATAACTTTATTATACTGCATTTCTAAACACCTTCACTTCAAAATTAACCCAAAGAGGAGAAATGGCAACAGCTTGCCTAGAGTACAGGAAATAGGGAGGTGGTATTAAAATAGAAAATAAGCCTTTTTTATTGCATCTCCTCAGGCCAGCATAAATTTGCATGCAGAGTAGAATGGGCTTTTAAACCTATGTATTTATTCAGGTGCCTTTACCTTTCCTCATTACCTGATGTGGTTTTTCCTCCGTTCTCTCTCCTAGGTCTCTGGTTTTCCTATTCACAGGCCATTTTCTGAAGTCAGACCTTTAATAGAAGCTGTACACAGCACCGGTGTTCACATCATTGACATTTCCAACGTTGAATTTGCTCTAGCTGTGTATGTTCATGCTTATCCCCAAAACGTTCTCTCTGTATGGATTTATGTGGCTTCACTTGTTCGAAATAAGTAGTACAGACCAGTCAGAATAACCTCCAGAAACTTGCTTATGTAGGGGACAAATGTGAGAGATTTCTCACACTGCTGACTTGAGCTATCTCAAGTATTTTAAACATCAAATGAGGGTTTTAGTAGCTGCAACTAACACCAGTGTTATCATCCTACAGCCACTGATGAGGCTACTTACTGCCGCCAAGGAAGAGACTGATAGCTTGCAACTCCAGTACCACTAATAGGCAACTTTTATGCCATGTTTATTGCTCCCAGTGGGACACCACTCTCTCAAAGAGTATTACAGATGCCCCCATGTGGTGGGTGACACTGCAGAGTAACACAGCAGTTCAGGCCACCTCATTTCTAGGTATCAGGTGGTTCCTAGAATCATGCCTTGAAGATGATGGTTTTTGCTAGTCAGTTTATTTTATCTATAACCTTTCTTCCTCTTCAAAGACAATGGCAAATAGTTACAATTTTCCAGTACTCCAGCTCCTGAATGAAGATCAGAAGTATTTACCCACAAGTACATTTAACGCATCAAAGAGCCATCAGTGAAGACCACACTTCAGTATTTAAGAGGCAATTTCATCTGCTGCTCCATACTTAGTGGCTGTATAATGCCAGCACCATTTAGAGGTGTAAGATGACATTTTCTTTACAAGTTAAATGCTTCATCTTTAATAAATATTTATGACAAAATCTAAGTGGAAGCTCATTCATTTTCTACAAGAATTTGATTAAATTACTTTGGAGTATGAAATCCTTAGCTGCAAGTTACCCTAATGAAAGATTATCAAAAGAATAGTTTACTAAAAACCACATTTACATATTAATATCATAGAATCATGTAATGGTTTAGGTTGGAAAGGACCTTAGTCCTTAGGAATCGCCTAGTTCCAACCCCTCTGCCTTGGGCAGGTACAACTTCCACTAGACCAGGTTGCTCAAAGGCCCTGTCCAAGCTGGCTTTGAACACTGCCAGGATATGCAAGTAGTTAATACTTAACTTGGTGTTAATACTGCCAATACTGATACCCATACTTCTGGACTTCCCTTGCTAATCACGCTCTTCCAAGTAATAATGACAGCCTTCAAAAACTGAGTCAGGATGGGCAGGGGAGACCCAAAGGTGGCCACTGAGGCAGCCCAGTCGCTCCCTCACTTGCCCCACCCAGGAGGGTGGTAAAACCCATGGGTTGAGATAACAGTTTAGTCATTGAAGTGCACTACTAATAGTACTAGCAATAATAATAATGAAAAGGAAAATAACACCACCCCCCCCCCCCCCAAAAAAAAAAACCCAACCTAACCAAACAAAAGAACAAGTGATGTATAATACAATTGCTCACCACTGACAGACACCCAGCCCAACCCCAAGCAGCAACTGACCTCCCTCAGCCAACTCCCCCCAGTTTCTACACAGAGCATGATGTGCTGTGGTATGGAATACCCCTTTGGCTAGTTCAGGTCAAGTGTTCTGTCTCTGCTTCCTCCTGCTCCTTGAGCCCCTCCTCACTAGCAGAGGAGGAGACTGAAGAGTCCTTGACTGGGTGCTACTTAGCAACAGCCAACAACTGGTGTTGTCTGACTGAAGCCAAAACACAGCCCTGCACCAGCTACTAGGAAGAAAATTAATCCAGCCAGAATTGGGACACCACCCACCCCTCCTCTGCCTGAGGATAAACCACTCATGACCTGGTGGCCACTGAAGTTTGCACCCTAGCATGCGCTACTACACTCCTTCTTGCCATGGGCTCTTCCCCATACCACCACACACACACTCACACGCTACTCAAACATTACTCATCTTTTCCCAGCTCAGGTTTCACTTGGCCCAGCAGTGGACCTTCTGCCTCCCTGCTAGTCTCTGCTGTTCAGCAAGGATCCTTTTTACAAACCAAAGCAATGGGGAAAAATGTAACTTTGTCTTCCCCAGATTTCATGTTAATGAAAATAGGCTTCCTTGGAAGCTGTGTCAAAAATACATCTTAGCACAGTTAGAGGAACAAAAAAAAAAAAAAAAAAAACAAACCAAAACACAACCCCCACACACCACCCACCCCATCTCTGCAGCCTGCTGGCATGGGACGCCTGCACATCACACCTCAAAAGCATGTATAACTCAAGTGCTACGACAGGGTGGGAATGTTTTATTCGAGTATGCCTTTCAAGCCCAAATACAAAACCAAATGCAAAAGGAAGGTGAGAATTTCCCTAATTTTGCAATATAAAGAACAACTTCAGGATGAGAGGAAAGGGGAAGAAACAAGGCTCCTAAAGATGTAGAGTTGTTACCCAAACGCAAACAATACATTTCAAATTCTCTGCAGAGCTTTATATTGTACTTACGGATTCAAAACAGAAAAAGAAGCCCATTCACTTAACACAAAATAATCCAGTAAAGTCTATTTGTGCCAAACTTGGGAGAAAGTGGCATAAAAAAAAGAGAAATCTGAATGTTTTCCCGTCTTCCCCAAATTAAGTAGAACAAAACCCAACACCCTTCAAACCAAATGAGATTGTGAGATTGTTACAACACTGTACAGTACACTCATAATTAAGATTCTGAAGTTGTGGGCAGGGTCAGGCTAGTAGAACAAATCTCACTCCAAGGATTGTTAACACAAGATGCGAACTGTAAGTAAAGTGCATGAAAGGAAGCCTGCTCAGCTAAATGAAGTAGACTGAAAGGTCAGGAGTCAGCGGTCATTCGCCAGAGCGGCAGCAGGCCCGAAAACCACACTGCAAATTCTGGCATCCACTGGCGGTTTCAGCATGAGGACCTGCACAAAAACAGAGCACATGTGAGAAGGAGAAAAGGATATTTGCTCAGATCCGGAATCCTCAGAACCTGGTGATTCAGGAAGTGTCTCCTTATTTTCATTCTTGCACTAAACTTACATTCAGCACTGTGAAGTCTGAAACACTGCCAGCACTAGCACAGTGTAAGAACCTCAATTTGTGCTCTAGTAGCTTAGTCCCATGAAGGTAACACATTGAGAGTGACACAGATGTATGATGAAGAGCACTACACAAGCAAGTTTCAGCAAGCTCGCACAGCCTGCTTTCAGAACTGAGGTGTATTTTCACAATGCATATTTAATGCCCGTTTATCAAATTCAACAACCTCATGGCACTACCGAAGCAACCATAATCTCCGAAGCAATTTCTACCATAATGAAAACAGGTTTTTAGTCAAAGGTTCTTTTGCCATGAACACTTCCTGGTTGGCCAGACCTCACACAGTCTGACTGGACATTTAAAAACTAAAGAGAAGAATCAACGTTTTGCATCACTGCAGTTACCAGAAGCTGCAGGGCTAAAACCTAGCTGCTGAGAAAGAAAGAGTTGTGAGCACAGACAGTACAAACCAACACAGTGATTCTACCCACCTCCACTTACCTTTGCTTACTGTTAGCCCTTTAACTTGAAATGTTAAAGTGATCATAAGAAACTATTACATTTATTAGTACAGAATTTTATTTCCTGCAGCCTGCTTTAGAAACACAAACATTTACAATCAGGTTGTCTGAACTCTGGCACCCAACATAAACTGGAAGTGGGTTGCAGAGTTAACTAAAACTAGGAAAGACCTAACCAGAACAACCCAAATTCCCCTCCTTTGTATTTGAGACAAATCAAAGAATATTTAAGGTGGCTTTAATGCATTTAGAAAAGACTAGCAAAATCATGTAATGAACTAGGGCACCATGCTATGTATGGCTTGTTTTTTCCTCTTGAACAGTGATTCAAAGTCATAATTCAATTAATTTCCAAGAACCTGGTGTCTGCAAATCAGCTTTCTGCTTCATGCGACACACCGATGAGCAATATTCTACAAGGTAATTAACATGCATGAGACTGAATAAAACAAACCTGAAGCTATAAGGAGGGACAATGGTTACAGTACGCAAAACAGTAAACTATTTTGTCAGTAGTAAACTTCTATTTGTCAGTAAACTCATTTTCCTCTTCAAATCTTTATTCACCTGAACTAGACTTTGATCCTCCAAGCCGCTCACAAGCTAGAGTCTGAAAGCCTCTTCGTAAGTCCTTTAAAAAGGAGACTTGGTGCTTCTGAATAGCTGGTTTAGCAGAGCATGTCCTGTGCAGCAGCATTTCCCAAGTTGTAGCTGACCTTCCTCATCATTGCCACAGCTAAGCAGCACATCAGCAATTCTGAAGCAACTGTCACATTTCTAGTAAAATGCTTGTTACAGAAGCACAGTTCTACAGTTCACAGTTATGTACAGAACCACAACATCACAAGGAAGGGAATATTCCATATATTTCAGTGCTGTTTTCCATCCTTTTCTTGCTCACTTTAAGAATTATCTTCCTCATGCTCATAACTGGAACATAAAACCTGCACTTCTAGGTCTGACCAGTGTCTATCTAACACTACCTTCATCACTGGAAACAGCAAGTGTTATCTATGAAGACAATGTACACTTATGCGCACCTTTTATGTCTTCCCAGCATACCTGACTGTTGTAGTAGGGACATTAAAGTCCATTCCCTGCAGTATTTATTTATGGCTTATTCCTGCATGAGCTTGTTTAACCTCTTCCTAACTGATTCCACAGCTCTGAGAGGACCGAGCTCTGTAAGTCCACTACATTATTACATCTGTTTTAAATCAATCACCTGCCCACTTCATCTACTGTCACTGGGCTCTGATACTGCAGAATTTGTAGCTGCTGTTGCACATTTGCCTCACCTACTGCTTTCCAGTTCTGTAAGCAGCCATCCCCCTTTCAGCCTTCCCATTCTCAGATTGAAGCATTCCAGCCCTTTGAGCATCTCCTTGCAAGAACTGCTCAGTTCCCTCTTTTCAGTAGACCTGTACCTTCTGTAACTGTTACATACACTCCTCAAGACGGGAAGACCACATGCAGTACTCCACATGTGAGTGCCTCAAGGCTTCCAGGACCATGCAGCAACACTATCTTGTTCTCAACACCCTGATGACTCATAACAGTGGTGACTTTTTTGACTGCTGCTGCAAACAAGAAAGATCTCAGAATTAGCACCGACAGCTCTCTGAAACCACTGTCTGCACACTGCAACTGCCAGCTCTGAATTCAGCTTCACGCAGTCACAGTTTGATTATTACCAACCACATACATATAATATACATACAGCTGTACTGAAGCTCGTAAGAGGTCCTTCTGGTAATCTTCAGCAGCCAGGTACCACTCAAAAACATGGAATTTACCATGTGTATCTCTTACTCCACAACAGCAATGGAAAAGCTGGGTGTGACCGATCACAGCACAGAACTGCAGGGTAGGACTAGGGGGACAGGACACAACACAGGGGAAGACAGGGAGAGAGGTCACCTTCTAGATTCCTATCCATCCTGAACAGTGACCATCAAGCCCTGCCCTTTCCTCCTATCATTTAATTACCTTGCAGTTTTTTAAACAGTCCCGAAGCAACTTAAAATCTCAAAAACTTAGAAATGTCAAAGTAAACTGCACCACCTGAAAATTTTACAGATTTATTTCCTAATTTATTAGGCACTGAACTGCAAAGGACGTTAACCACACCGCAGTGCAATTTTTTCTTAGCATATACAGGCAATTCCCATAATTTGGAGGGTATTTTACGCTCTTACTACAAGGTAGTAACTGTCATTAATGCCAAACATAATTACTGAAAAGTAAGGCTATTTGATTATGACTCATTTATGTTTTGACATGTCAATTATTTTCTCCATGAAGCCATTTATCTCCTCTATAAATGGCCTAGCCCTCCTTATTCTTTTTGCATTCGACATAGATAGCAAAATTCAAATACCTTTGCTTCTGATAGAACGTTTTTTTGTTTCCCTAGCTCTAACTGCTACAACTGACTCTAGCTACATCTCTTTGGCTTCCTAATCTCTGATTTCCCCAGTCTTTACTACTGACCTCATTTAGACTGGACTTTGTTTTCAAACAATCTGTTTGACCTCAAATGACCTCTTTAATCTTGCCAAAAACACATTCTTTTGCATTTCCTCTGGACCCTATATACAACGTCTCCATTTCATCTTGCTTCACTGATGCACTAAGTTAAGCATTATGGTAACTGTATAGAGTTCCTCTTATATTGCCCAGTGAACAAGACTGTCATATCAGATCTGCTTAGAATGGGGCTGACTTTCAGAAGGGTCTCTTCTCTTTCTGCTGACTGTGACAACAAGTGCTAGCAGTGCAGTGTGCTTTGGGCTGGTTCACCTGGGAAAGGAAAGTTAATACATTCTCATCTAACCTGCTACAGTCTACGTTACTGGTTTAGTCACCTCTAAACTGGATTACTGTAATGCTCTTTATGTGCACATCCGATTACTCAGATGCTTCAGGTGACCTAGAATAAAGGCCTGTTTACTCATGATGAACAGCTGTGTTTTCAAATAAAGTACACATGAACATGCCTTGCTATACAAGAGGAGCATAGCTATTGCATTACTCCACTTTGTCACATGTACTACTGAAACAAATATTAGCTGAAGTTTTCTAGAAAGAAGTTAGGCATTTCACCAAGAATACATGAGAGCCCAGACCATGACCATGGTGACAGAACCCCTCCAGCCAGGACAACTGCCTGCTACCATAACAACCCTTCAGCCACTTGTTCTAGCTCCCACCTGTGGTGGCAGAAACTGTCATGTGGTCTATAGCAAGACGGATCCCTGACCTGTCTAGGAAGAGAGAAGAGGGCTTTGGGGGAGGAAGTTCTTGACTGAATTTACAAAGTAGCTACAGAAAGGCTAACGCTGGCCACAGGAAAGCAGGAATGAGCTGTGAGGAGCACAAAGGAAGGACGGAAAGACTATTCCACAGCCACCACCATGAGAGGCTCCATCACCAATACTGCATACTGTATGGGATAGTAATGTAGCAACAGTAATACATTACAAGAGAATTACTAAAAAAGAGCCATCAAATTAAGCTTTATCTTTGAAAAATAAATAAATGTAATCCTAAAGTCAAATCTGAGTTTAGTGAGTGTTGCTCTTTATCAGCCTGTGGTAAAGTTACTCTTACACATCTTTGTGAGAGCACCTTGGTTATCTGTAGGACTCAGGAGCTGGTTTCTGTAAATCTAACAACAATGCACTCCCATATGAAACTGTACACAGGAGTCCTTAAATCTTGAGAGAAACTGCAAAGTCTTGGCTTCCGTTGCTGGAAGACAGCTAAAACTGTGAGCAGTGAATTTCAAAATGCCAGAAGACTGAATCATCAGAATTACGATGACTTTATTTCATTAACGCCCTATTTCTTTAATTAAGCACCTGAGGACCCCATCATTAAAACAACTCTAGAAATTGAATCACATGTAAAAGCTTCAAAGGGCAACTGCTGCAGAAATTAGGGAGCCCCACTTTTCCAATCCTGAAGCTGAGAGCACTCCTTCAAAACTGAGTACCCAGCAAGGAGACTGAACACAGCTGGATAAAACAGCCCACGGGGAAATACAAACTTTATGTGGTAAGAGACAAGTCAAACATTTAATTTTTCTTTACTGACCAAATGTGCTCGAGACATGAAACAAACTTCCCCATTAGGAAGGGTATATACCGACAGATTTGTTTTCAGCTGCGGCTGAGGATTATCTAACTTCAAGTCTCCAGTGTTGAGGAGAACAGAAGTAGAGATCCTAAACATTAGTATGCACACCAAGAACCAAAGTCATACGCACAGCAAACAAAAGAGATTTGGAAGTGTGAGCAAATTCATGGCCTCTGCTCTTAAAACCTGCATCTTATTATTGCTGTGCAGCAGCAGGCTGTGACTCGGACCCAACTGAGTCAATCTAACCACAGCTGCCCTACCTTTTCAGAGCAACTACGGTTAGACCAGCACTCGAAATGCTGAAAACTGCAAACATGCCTAGCAAGCAAGCCCAGCAAGCCCTCCACAAAGAAAATCCAATGAAGCTGAAGGGCCCCCACGCTCAGTGTTTATAGACAAAAACATCTGCAAATAGGCTGTAGGTGAAAGTAAAGCCCTGATTTATCAGCAGATAACAAAGTGATATCTTTCTTATTCAGAGATGGCTAAATTCCATGCTGTTGGCTCCATTTTTTACTCTGCAGGACTGATGGGTTTTCTAAAATGATCCCAGAACTCATCTCCTTCCCCCAAAATAATCCCTGATAAACTGCTAGGTGAAGAAAATTATGAAATTATTTTCTACAAGCTTACAGAGCAGCTAATAATACAATCCATGTATGTGCAAAGTAACAAAATAGATAGGGCCTGATTTAAATGACACAGCTATTGCTTTCCCTATAGTTACTTTAGAAATACCAAGTGATACAGAAATAGCTCAAGCTGTTGCAGAAATCCTGCTGCCCACAGAGCAGAATAAGGCATTAGTTTTGCACTTAACATCTCCATCAAAAGGAATTTGAGTGAAAATACAAAGAACAGTACCCAGATAAAACTGTGGGGGATTCAGTTACAAAAGGTCATTTCCCACTTTAGGATTTTGCTTAGGATACCACTTTAAGTTTTTATTGACTTCCTTCTTATAGAAAAGAGCCACAAACTTCTGAGACGCTACTATTTCTCAACAGATGTGAGAAGTCGGAGCATTACAGCCTCCTCTCCTCTTGATTTCTCTCTACAGCAGTAACTGTTCATCCAAAGGCATGCATGATGCTTTACAGAACCAAGCAGAGCTTGTAAGGCTTACAGCTTGGTGGTAGCAGTAGTGATTTGTGTTATACCTTAGTTACTAAGCTGATCTTAATCTCAACCCGTGGGAGTTGCATTCTTTTCGATTCTCCTCTCCGTCCCTCCGGGAGTAGGGGGAGGGAAAGAAGGGGGGGGAGTGAGTGAACGAGTTACCTGACTGGGTTTAAACCACGACAAGGCAGTAAATAAAAGGAAGGAAATAAACCAGAAGAGGATCAGGTCAACTTTAAAGGGTAATTCCAAACAATATGCTGTGCAAATATAAATAATTTCTTGAGGATATTAGGGAACAGCCAAGCTGTAAAGTGGTGGTCTCACATAAGGGATTTTGCCTTTGTAAACTAAATACTAATATGACATAGTGTATTTTAGGGATGAAGAAAGAAACAAAAACATCTGCAGACAAACCAGAACATCAAGTCTGGTATTACCGACAGAAGTGAAAACAGAAGAAAACCAGCAAGGAACTGGATATAAAAGGAAAAGGCTTTTAACTGGTCTTTGAAGACACCTTTAAACACAGCACAGTACAGAAAGGAGTCAGTAAAGAATCTTAAAAAAGGAACCTTAGCATTTTCAGGTTGAAATGCCAGAAGATTTTTAAAAGCTGTAGTCTAGATGGAAGGAAAGTAACAAAAAGCAAGCGTCTCAAAAGGAAAGCAAACAGCAGTGTCAAAAAAGTGCATAAAGAAGTGCAAAAAAATTATGGAAGCAGGTTATTTAATCCTTTCACCTCTAATAAAAGCATCCAATCCAAGTGCATCATCTTAAATCAATTTCCATGGATTGAACACCCAAATGTCAGTACAGATTTAACTGTAGTACCAAGCCTCTGGCATCCTGTTGTGGCTGCAGCTCAATAGAGATGCAAATTATTAAGCTGAACATCATGAACTACCAGGGAATGTAATCTTGTTTTATGCACAATTAGCTTTTACAA
The DNA here is from genome assembly GCF_028554395.1 of Pezoporus wallicus. NCBI lineage: Eukaryota > Metazoa > Chordata > Aves > Psittaciformes > Psittacidae > Pezoporus > Pezoporus wallicus. The sequence goes on from NW_026642052.1 coordinate 6,697,963, forward strand.
TCCTGCGAACTCAGTTGTTATCCTCCTTTTCCCTTCCCTTCTGTTGCACTTACCTGTTTTAAATTCACACAAGGAATACAAGTCACACCATGGTTCCCATCTCTCATACTATGAATGCTTACTGGACCTAACACAACAGACTGAATTCCAGTGTGGCAAAGCGGTGAAAACACTTGCTTGCACCATAAACATTTTATGCATTTTTCCAGCTCCTTGTCCAGCTTAAATCCATCTCTAAGTCACTGAGTCAAGCAAAGTCAGAAAACTAAATTACATTTTCCATAAGGACATGGGATGATAGGATCAAAGTATCCTACACCAAAACTACTAGAATATGGGAGGTTTGCACAGCAAAATACAAGTAATTCCTTGCCTAAAAATCACCACTTTGATGCCAGTCTACTGAAGCCTCCGTCTGAATTTATGACCATAAAGAAAACATGCAATTACACAGTTTACAGGGAAGACACAGAGGGGACAAGTGTGTGCTAGCTATATGGAGACTTACTTTCTAGCCCCCATTACTTACGCTGAACTAAAGTATGTACACTAAAAAGATTTTTCTAGTATCAAAGAAATAACGACTCAAAAGAATAAATGAGGAAGATCTGACTTAACAGTTGTCCTTTCATAATTAAGGTGTGAAACTCAGTGCTACACAGCCAAGCAAGAAAAGTGGTGTTTTGGTCGTTCTTTTTGGTTTTACGTGTCCTCAAACCAAGCAAACACTGGTCCCCAGAAAAGCATCACACCTTCATAAAAAGACATTACCGTTAATGTTGTCACAGTAGTAAAAGTGTTCATCTTTTAGAGAAGGGCATGCAGAAACTAAATCCTGCAGGCCTGCACCAGTTACAGAGAGACAACCGGAGAGGTTAAGGTGTTCCAAATGGGGCAGTCCTCCTCCCAGCATCAACGCCCTGTTAACAGACACAAGAGAGGTGTTAAGAGCCCACACAGCCGAGAATGACAAGTACTCCACCAATCACCAAGTCATGGACTTAACAGTGTCTCCTAAGAAAAAATAAACCCAAACCAGACCTCTAATAAACAATGTCGTTTTAAACCTCACAGTTTCATACCTTATAAAGGGAATCACCCCTGAAGCTGCATAACAGACCTGGAAAATGAACTGATTTCTAGAAAAACTAACAATTCCTTCTGAGGGACTTCAATGGTGGATCACTTTGTTCATGAATGACTCCAGAGGCAACCAAGTACTTCAAGGAACTACCAAACATTCTTCTCTAAGTCACCACCAATTCTGGCAACCCTTCCGAACTGCTGAATATTCTTCAATTCACCCTGAAAACATGACACTCATTTGGTGCACTACACTTCCAAAAGTTTGACTACATTTTTTTGGTTAAAATTATTTTGGAATCCAAATTTGTAGTTCTCTACAACTGACAGCAGAGAGTCTGTCAACAGACCACCTTATTATTCATGCAGAACTCTTTATTTTTCCCCTGATTGCAGTTTGGCTGCTGATGCAACAGCTTCATGGAGGTATCATACCTAAGCAGTCATTCAATGTGTCTAGGAACTCACAGGGCAAGTTCAATCACAAACAAGCTCTCACACCTGAAAAAGGCACCAGGCTTGAATCCCAAACTACAGATCCAAGACATTCTCTTTCCTCAAGGATGCAAAATTACTCTGGTAAGTGCAAGAAGCACTTGTTGCAGCACACTCTCAGGTCTTAAATGCAGTCTTCTTTCTAAAAACCACCAAAGGGAAACCAGTACCACAACTAAACTCTTCCCCTGACTCAGTGAACAAATCTCCCTTCAGTCCTGGATTACCAAGTCATGAAACAGAGCAGTAACATGCAAACTATACACAGCATGACCTAATCAGCACCTAATGAAACTCAGCAGTACTAACACTAGAACAGCAACAAGCTCAAACAGGAAGCAGTTACACGAAGCCTCCTCTGATCAAGACTAACTGGTGAGTGAAAGAACCACCACCAAGGGAGACATTAAAACAGCTGATACTTCTGAACTTCAAATGGGGATGAAGCCTCCCATAGAAATGAATTAACTCACACTGTTTCTTCCTTGACTACAGCATACAGTACAGGCAGGCATACAGTACAGGCAAGCATACAGAAGTCTTCCCATTGCAAGAAGCTTTACTTAGTCCTAAGTGCTGCAGTACATCTGAGAAGGTGGATGCAAGTACTTCAGCCTCATCCCATTTTCACTATAAAGCAATGCTACATTTTCCTGACGCAATACAAAATATCAATAGGAAGTATCACACAGAGGAAAGTTTTTTAGCTCTTGAAGCCACCTCAATGTTCAAGTCAACTTTTTTCCTCCTTTGCTACGTGAAGTCATATTTAATATGCTGCACACAGAAAATTATCATAGAATCATTAAAGTTGGAAAAGACCTTTAAGATCAAGTCCAACCATTAACCCAGCACTGCTAGTGCAAGTCCACCACTAAGACATGTCATTAAGTGCCACATGTACGCATCCACCTTGCTACAACCTCCTTTCAGGTAGCTGTAGACATCTATAAGGTCCCCCTGAGCCTTTTCTCCAGACTAACCACCCCACTTCTCTCAGCCAGTACCCATCACACTTGTATTCCAGACCCTTCACCAGCTTTGTTGCTCTTCTCTGGACCCGCTCCAGCACCTCAATGTCTCTCTTTTAGTGAGGGGCCCAGAACTGAACACAGGATTCCAGGTGCAGCCTCACCAGTGCTCAGTACAGGGGAAAGATCACTGCCCTGGCCCTGCTGGCTGCGCTATTGCTGACACGGACCATGATATCATTGGCCTTCTTGGCTGCCCGGGCACAAGCTGGATCATGTTTGGCTCCACCAATCAGCACCCCAAGTCTTTTTCCACAAGCAGCTTTCCAACCACTCTCCCCCAGGCCTGGAGCATTCCATGGGGTTGTTGTGGCCTAAGTTCTGGATCAGGTACTTGGCCTTGCTGAACCTCATGCAACTGGCCTCAGCCCATTGATCCATCCTGTCCATAAATTATGCCATTTTCCATAGGCCGACCAAGATGTTACTCCAGTTTTATACATTTTCAAATGTATTGACAAGCATAACCAAAACAATTAGTGAATCAATACAATTTCTTAACATGAAATCACTAAAGTTCAGATCTAAAAGCATTAAGACAGCCTAGAACAACAAATTCACAAAAATAATTGACTTCAGAGTATACATCTGAAATATTTTTATTTCTTTTTATTCCACAAAGGAGAAATTTTCAAGTTGGGTACTATAAATATTTGAAGATGCAAAGAGTGCTTAAATCTTAAAAGATGTTCTTCAGTAAAAATTTTCCTGCTGAAACTATGCAGATTCACTCCAGAATGACTCATCAAATAAAAGTACAATGCCTCCTTACCTGAGAGCACGGTCTGTGATCTGGTAACATCCAGACAGACTGAGAAACTGAAGAACTCGTGCAGTCTCTTCATCTGCTGTGTCACTCCCAGAGTATGCAAAGTCTTTTTTCTCTGACTGCTTAGTCCTTGTTGGCTTTTTACACAGTGCAGATGACTCTGGGAGCGTTTGAATAGTTCTTAGTGCTGTCCCAGCAGAACAAAATGAGTGACCGCAGTAAATTAAGTCAGTAGAAGCACAGTGCTGCTGCCACCCTCTAGTCCTTAATCCATAAATGTCTCTATTGTAGCATGATGCAGAACAAGTAAAATGGGATGTTGGTTCCATAATACAAAATCCTTCAACATTTCTGTGTCTCCATTCTGCAGCATCTTCTATGTCAGCTAAATCATCTGCATCAAGCATCCACACATAGGCAGAATTGAAGCTTTCCGAGCTGTCAGGTTTAGTCCAATGCTGCTCACTGTCTCCTCCCTCAATGATATTTTCATTGCTGATTTCACGCAAACAATTATACTTCTTGGTGGACTGCAGAGTAATCTCCCTGTTCTTCCACAAAGTCTTAGCATTCCTGTTTCTGCAGCTTTTCAGAATACCTCTGGTGTGGTGAGTTGATATGATACCCAGGGCTCTGGAAATCCTCTCTATAGCCACATCTGTGATTTTTTCACATCCAGACAGATCAAGGTGGCGTAAATTTTGACAATAACCAACTGAAGACCAACTGAAATTGGGGGAAAAAAAGTGATGTGCTTAGTTGGTTTTTAGTTTCTGTTCAGAAACAGGTGTTAAGGCTAAATACACAGAAGAATATTTCCACAAGTAAAATACCTCTATGCTTCACAGAATATTTAAAGAAAAAACCTTAGACAAGATAGATTTGATACTCCAAGTGTTATATATATGCTTGTATATACACAAGCTCACAGACTGACTTCTGAGCCACAGAAATTCCATAAAGCTTTTATTTCAACTAAAACTTCTTGCATAAACTGCAGTGTTGCTGCCAGCATCCATTCTGATAGAATTATCTGTGTTGTTAACGCATACATTTGAGAGCCCTGTATGACACAGGTGTTGAACACTGAAATAGCTACTGAGTTTCAGTATCACAGTAAGACCCATTAGTGCAGGCTCTGCATCCATGCACCATCCCACTGACACCAATGACATTTCTGCAGGCTTCAGTAAAACTCAGGAATTCACAGTTACTATATCTAAGCTTTAGAGTTTTGCCTGACATTTGCTCAGCATCTTCAACAGCAGTATTCCAAATCCTACCAATATCAGACCAAAGGAACTAATGTAACTGCATGACTCCACAAAAATCTATGGACAATTTCAAGTTGTTAGTACTAAAAACACAGTTATTGCTATGGATAGCTACACACTGATAGATAATACATATCCAATAGTGAAGACAGAGCATTCTGAATGGCTGTTATAATGTTACATACTTCACTTGCTGGTTTAGCGATTTGCTGCTGTAGTTTAGTTCTTATGTGTGCACCCTGAATGTGATTTCTCTTATTTCTCCTTTTATTGTCAAAGAACTAAGTTTGAATGTTCCCTCGCCCCCTAAGAAAGCTGATCTTTTATATTATGTTTTTAAGGAAACAATAACTATCTAACCTTTCAAATGCAGAGTCTGAAATATCAGTTTGAGTGAGATCCAAATATTCCAAGTTGGGGCAAAGCTCCAAGATCTGTCTAACCTGTAAGGGGAAAGAAAAATAAATCCGTAAAAACGCAAGCCAGTAAGGCTCACACAGTGTCAAAAGGCAACATACAAATTAACGTTCTCTTGAACTGCAACGGATTTTCACTACCCAAGTGTTGTGTTTTAAACTGAAGCACATCAGTTAATAATTAGAGGCTGCACAGCCACAATGATTAAATGCTAGTTTCAAAGGACATACCATTTTGCTAGACACTGCGGAGCTGTAGGCCAATACAAATGTCTTCACTGAGGAGCCCACATGCGGGAGGACATTATGAATTAAGCCATGAAGTAAACGTTTTTCCATCTGTGCTATGTTAATGGCAAGTGAACCTTCAGCTGCTTCTTCTGCAAAATAAAACCAAATAGAGGCTTAAATATCCTTTGCGTCACTTGGAATTCACACTGTCATATCAAACAAGTTAGCAGAAAACTAAAAGAAAGCATAACAAAGCATAAGTTTAACTAAGTACCTTACAACAAACTTTTGCTGAATCCGATGTACTGCTTAGGCCTCATCTTTAAAAAAAGACCTGCTTATCTTTCTGACAGTCCTGAAGAGTCTAGCTCCAACAGCAAGTAAAACACTATGAGTCTTCACAGAAAATTACGATTAAAGGACTTGGAGAAATATTTACTACAGATTACACACTGCTCAGGGCTGTCTGGGGCAGCTGTTTCCACTGACTTGCTTTATACACTGAAATACTATCTCACAGGGCATTCTGTGAGATACATCCTGCGATGTAACAGCTTACACCAAGTTTTAAATTAAGCCTAGAATGCATTAGGCTGCAAGATGATTCATCCAAACTTTCTGAAAAGAGGAAGCCTAGCTGTTATCTCCTTTCTAAGTCCAGACACATCCCTATAACTCCTCTACCTGCACTCATGTTTGCTCTCTCTTAGATGAATTCATTCAGCTCACTAAAACCCACTGCTTGCTTGCCCCTGCCCTTACCCCCCACTCCCTTTGTTTCTTTACCCAACCAGGAACCAGGTGAAGATGAGGAAAAAAAGGGTACTCCTTTCAGGAACCCTTAGTAGTTGCTAGACAAAACTTCACAAGTTAATTCTTACAACGTAAGTCTACTTTGCTTAGTAAGCATTTAATCTAGACAGAAGTTTGCATTTGTCATTAATGTACTGGTATCAACTATGATAGAATCTGTATTTTAAACAGATTTTACAGAAAAGACTCTATTTTACACGTTTATTTCTTACAACTATATAATCTTCAGGAAAAAACATGCCTTGGCTGGCATTCAAGGATTGCTTTTTCCGACCTCAAGATCAGAGCATCCCGACACGTAGGAAGTCAAGGAAGAGGGCCAGGAGACCTGCGTGGCTAAATAGGGAATTGCTGGGTATGCTCAAGTGGAAGAGGAGAGTTTACAGGTCATGGAAGGAGGGGCTGGCCACTTGGGAGGAATGTAAGACTGCTGCCAGAGGACGTAGGAAGGCAGCTAGGATGACTAAGGCCTCCTTAGAATTAAACCTGGCGAGAAGGGTCAAGGACAGCAAAAAGAGCTTTTTCAAATACATGTCAGATAAAACTAACACCAGAGGCAATGTAGGCCCACTGATGAACGGGATGGATGCCCTGGTGACAGAAGATACAGAGATAGCAGAGTTACTGAATGCCTTCTTTGTCTCTGTTTACTCTGCTGCAGGCAGTCTTGAAGAGCCCTGTACCCCTGAGACCTTAGATGAAGTCAGGTCGACGGAGCGGTTTGCCTTAGTCGATGAGGAATGGGTTAGAGACCAGTTGAGCAATCTGGACATCCATAAATCCACGGGTCCAGATGGGGTGCACCCGCGGGTGCTGAGGGAACTGGCGGAAGTCATTGCTAGACTGCTCTCCATCATCTTTACCAAGTCTTGGGAAACGGGAGAGGTGCCTGAGGACTGGAGGAAAGCAAATGTCACTCCAGTCTTCAAAAAGGGCAAGAAGGAGGACCTGGGTAACTATAGACCAGTCAGCCTCACCTCCATCCCTGGGAAAGTGATGGAACACCTTATCCTTGGTGCCATCTTAAGGCATATCAAGGATAAGAGGGTTATGAGGGGCAGTCAACATGGCTTCACCAAGGGGAAATCATGCTTGACCAATCTCTTAGCCTTTTATGAGGAAATAACACAGTGGATGGATGATGGCAGAGCGGTGGATGTGGTCTACCTTGACTTCAGCAAAGCATTTGACGCAGTCTCCCACAGCACCCTCACAGCTAAATTGAGGAAGTGTGGTCTGGATGATCAGGTAGTGAGGTGGACTGTGAACTGGCTGAAGGAGAGAAGCCAGAGAGTTGTAGTCTATGGGGCGGAGTCTAGTTGGAGGCCTGTAACTAGTGGAGTGCCTCAAGGGTCAGTACTGGGACCAGTATTATTTAATATATTCATCAACGATTTAGATGAGGGAATTGAGTGTACTATCAGCAAGTTTGCTGATGACACTAAGCTGGGAGGAGTGGCTGACACGCCAGAAGGCTGTGCTGCCATCCAGCGAGACCTGGACAGGCTGGAGAGTTGGGCAGGGAATAACTTGATGAAATATAACAAGGGAAAGTGTAGAGTCCTGCACCTGGGCAGGAACAACCCCAGGTTCCAGTATAGGTTGGGGAACGACCTGTTAGAGAGCAGTGCAGGGGAGAGGGACCTGGGGGTCCTAGTGGACGACAGGATGACCATGAGCCAACACTGTGGCCTTGTGGCCAAGAAGGCCAATGGCATCCTGGGGTGAATTAGAAGGGGGGTGGTTAGTAGGTCGAGAGAGGTCCTCCTTCCCTCTACTCTGCCCTGGTGAGACCGCATCTGGAATATTGTGTCCAGTTCTGGGCCCCTCAGCTCAAGAAGGACAGGGAGCTGCTGGAGAGAGTCCAGCGCAGGGCAACGAAGATGATTAAGGGAGTGGAGCATCTCCCTTATGAGGAAAGACTGAGGGAGCTGGGTCTCTAGAGAAGAGGAGACTGAGGGGTGACCTTATTAGCGTATATAAATATAGAAAGGGGGAGTGTCACGAGGATGGAGCCAGGCTCTACTCAGTGGCAAACAATGATAGGACAAGGGGTAATGGGTACAAACTGGAACACAAGAGGTTCCACTTAAACTTGAGAAGAAACTTCTCAGTGAGGGTGACGGAACACTGGAACAGGCTGCCCAGGGAGGCTGTGGAGTCTCCTTCCCTGGAGACATTCAAAACCCGCCTGGACACATTCCTGTGTAACATTATCTAGGTGTTCCTGCTCCAGCAGGGGGATTGGACTAGATGATCTTTCGAGGTCCCTTCCAATCTCTAGCATACTGTGTGAAACTGTGTGGGGAAAAAAAAAAAAAAAAAAAAAAATCAGAATTTACCTACCAGATTCATCTATGTCAGCATCTTCATCCCATTCCTGGAAAGCACGACATTCATCTTTTCTATTTTTCACCCATTCCTCATCAGGCTCCATCTCAAGATCTGCTGCAGGACCACTATACCAATCACCTGCTCGCCCCCAAGTACCCCAGAAAAGAAGGGGGGAGAAAAAAAGTTAAGACAAAGTTCTCATCAGTGCAGAAAACAGCAATGCCATATTCCATTGTTTAATGCATCAATATGGGATAGTAGAAATATTTAAAGCTACAAATATACACTGATGACTTGTAACTGGCCTCCTGGAATACAGATTGGTTTGTATTTGAACAGGTATTTCTGCAAAGATTACACTTCTCAACAGGATATTTTACTTCACAGGAGAGTTTGAGGAACAAAAGCTACCACTTAGCCCTTACCGCAGCAATAGTTATTGAAGCAATATATCTGAAGAAAAAATACTAAAATTAATGTTCATGCAGTTTTCTTTGAAGTTTGAACATGCAAATTAAAAATTGATGGTAGGGAAGTGTTAGCTCCATTTGTTTTAAACTTCTAATCTGCAGCTATGTATCTTATTTCTACCTACTAAATTAATGAAATAAAAATTTTACTGATACAGGTGTAACAGCACCATTTATAACTTAAACCCCTCAGATTCTTAAATCATAATTAAGATGTTGAATTAGTGAATATACTTGTTAGCCTTCATACAAGCAAACAAACCTCAGCAAAACTAATCAACGGTTAGTATACAAAAGTTACTCAGGAGTTACAACCAGGATCGCTTTTTAATTGATTAATTAGTTTAATTAGTTTCTTAATTCTACAAGATGGAAGTATGTTTTTGTGTATTTAACATTTAACCAAGTTTCTGGGCACTATCATCCTTGACAGAAGGGTGCACATCCTTCGAGCATGCTCAGTTGTCATGTTCACTATACATGATGGCCTATATTAAAACATTCTTTCACAGACTCAGAAATTCCGAGTTAAATTAAATTTAACTTACCTCTGGCCCAGCGAACAGGGTAAAGATGCTTCCAGAGAGATCCAGTTTTAGCCAGCTGTGACCATTCAGTGCTTACTTGACTACACTGACATAATTCTTGGGGGTTAAGGTAACTGAAAATGGTCAGCATTACTTCAGGAGGAAGATTAGTAATATTTGTGGTATGCCCTGTTACTTCGGTTTCTGAAATACAGAAAGCATGTGTTAATTGAAGCACAGCCTCACAGTTTTAAATAATAGTAGTGGAACTCACATTTTGACAAGGGCAAATGAAAAAAAAAGTGTCTGAAAAAAATGTCAAACTACTGCCTGGCAAAAGAGTTGAGAAAAAATAGGTATGGCTTTGGCTTTAAAAAGCTTTCACTGTAGTCACACCTTAAACAAGCAAAAAGATCAACTCAGTTTTCTGTGTGCCATTTTCTCAACTGGAAAGTTTCTTCCAACCCTGACCTTCCAGAGGTCCAAAAACGCCCCTGGAAAAACGTGAACTGCTGCTACCCAATCACAGTGAGATGAAAGCAGTATCTGCTAAAAATGAAATGCTTAAAAATATAACTGCTTTCTGTCACTGATGAAATCTATACCTGCTTTGCCACATTCCCAGGAAGCAGTGCGAACATGCAGAATCTACCAGCTGGGACCACTCTCACTGAAAGCACTCAAGCTCTTGATCAGGACACAGCAGGAAGTCCGCACTTCACTCTTTGCAGCTGCCTCACATTTTATTTCTAACTAACTACTGGCATAGACAATTAATTTTAACTTCTGAATGGTGATGAGCCATTCAGGTTGGAAAGTGATGCTAAATATTAGGTTAGAGACTAAAATGGGACCACTTCAATGGACAGCAGCAGGAACTATCTCCAATAGCTCTCCCTTTTGCAATAGTACAGCGAGAGCTGGAAACTACATGAAATTACAAATTCAGAGCTTTGGTTAATGTGGGTTTTGCTGTTTGAAGATTTTTAATGTTTTAAGGACAACTGACTTGAAGAAAAAAAAAATATCCCTAAAATAGTTTTCAGGAGTCCTTAGAGCAGGTTTTACAAATTAGTAGGGATCTGCTTTTCAGCTTACGACACAAAGTACATAGGCTTCACAGTGAGACAAGCATCAGGGTGTTTTTTGCACAGAAGCTTCAGAAGTGAGCACAAGGTAAACTTTACCTGTGACAGCCTACTGCTACTTCAAAAAATATAATTAAGAGTTTCACCTGATTAATCAATATAGTTATTTGCACCTGGCAAGTTGTTGCAAGTAAACTACAGAGAATTTCACAGTAGAATGCAGGTAAAACTGCACTGGACTGCAAACAGTGTTATTTTTCTTCTATTTAAAAAAAAATGAATGCAGGACACATACTTCCCTCTCCCTAAAGACTAGAACACAACCATTGCAGAATTACTACTGTCCCAAACTGCTATTCCAGCTCGACTTAACAGCAAGTTATGCCATAAGGCTACTTCTGTCACTTCATCTGCTCAGACTCAATAGTATTTCACACCATGGATCATGATCTTTTCTGAAGGCTTCACCTGGAGGGCAGAAAATGACCAGTTCAGTAGTTCAGAGAAGTAAAGTTTCATTTTAAATAAATAAATAAATAAATAAATCTCATTACAGAGTAGTTTTTCTAATGAGAGCACCACATCTTATGACACCACAGTCAGTTTATGAGGGCTTGCTCTGTTATCAGTTTCACACCCCTGTATTACACTTTCAGTACATTAATTCCCACTCTTTGGGGCATCATCTGTTCTCTGTTAGTTAAGTAAAAACTGTAAATACAGACAACTTTGGCTGCTTCAACTGTCATAAAACAAGCCTGACAGTGCACTTCAGTAGTTATCCATTTATTCTAAGTTTCATCAAGAAAGGTAGTTACAGATGAACGCGAATTAAATACCTACTCTAAGAGTGCAGGTTTCATCTGACCTACTAACATGCTGCAGATTTATTCCCTTGCATTACTCTCCACACACAGTTTTTTTCCCTTCTGATTCCTGAGAGGCCCAGAGAAGTTAGGCAGTGGAGTTAGGTAAGGCGAGTTGCTTTTCATTTGAAATACTGTCAGTTGATTAACTATTCCATGTTATTAAGCCATCAAAACAAAAGCTTACAAAGCAGTCCTGAAAACCAAGACTTAAATGCAGAGTCTGCAAATAAAAAAAATATCATTTCAATAGAAGCATGAAATTAGAATTATCATTTTTTGCCTGTTACATCAAATATTACCATGGAAGGGGAGGAAGAACGTGGAAAAACAGGTAAACAGTGAAGTATTATCTACATTATGACCTGCAAAGAAGCTTGTATCAAACAGTAAAGTTTCTGAAGTTTCAAAACTGGTTTGAAGAAACTCCCATTTTATAAAAACTATTTTATCTGCCTGTATGTAACTTTAGGTAAGATACTGGTGTGGCTTTTGAGATAAAAACTGCAGTCTGAAAACTACTTTAATCAGATGCTTCACCTTGATCTGCCTTCTCATCCACAGAATACTTAAAGACCTTCTGAAGCTCTTCTGCTTGATTCCACTTATTAAGACCTCTGAATTCTGCAGCCTCTTTCTGTGAGCAGTGCTGTGCAATTACTTTCTTCTTAATATCTTTCAATTCTTCGTAAGTAAAGTATTCCATCAACATTGGCTGAAAAACCTAAAGCAAAGGAAAAGAAGTCTGATGCTTATGGAGAAAGTCAATAATGCTACACAGACCTACCAACATAGAATTTCCTCTTTCAGATACTCTCCAAGTAAAACATGTCATACACTAAGCGAACTCAAAGACAAGATCGTGGAAGTTTTGAGTTCCAGCCCTCTGCTTGCCAGTGGATCACTGGTTAGTCTCAGGCAAGTTGCTTAACTGTTCTCCCCAGCACAAAAGGGAAGTGATTAAAGTTACTTTAACAATATAACTTAAAGTACTCACATGGAAGGCAAAGTGGCAAGGAATTAAAACATGAGAAAATATTTCTCTTGGACAGACTTCGGAAGATTTACTCTCACCAGAAGATGCTTCCCAGTTTTTGGATACCCATAAATCATCAGACTGGCAGTACTAGTCTATATTTCAAATATAGGTCAGAGGCTGTCTGGGAGTGTCAGTTTGAGTCATGAAGCACTGGTTTACATGACTTCTCCTTCCTTTATGTTTTACTAGACATCCCCTTAAATAATTACCTGCTCCAACAAATCCCAACCCCAGTGGACTTTAATTATCAATTTTTTAAAGGACTAGAATTTTATCATAAATTTTCAATTTATTCACTGTCTGAGAACATGTCACTTTGCAGTCAGAGAACAGAACAGTGACATCACAGTTCTGAATGCAAACTGGCATAAATAAAAACAACACTGAACCTCTAAGCCCTTTTGTCTCTATTCAGTCATTGCTGACCCTAAAGGAGATAAACATAATATTTGAGGAAAATTTTTACCTACCTCTTCTTCCTCTTTCATATGAGGAAGGAAATCCCTGGTAAAGGCTTCCAACCTCTCCTTCAGCTGTTTCGCATAGTTCAGCTGTTCATACTCATTCTGAGAAGAAAGCAAAGATTTAACTGTTACCTGATCTTGACCTTTCATTCAAAGATTGAACTGTTAAATCAACCAGCATTTCAAAGGGAGGCCCATTATGTCTCCCCCATGCATGCAACATGTTTGCTTTATTTTACAGTTAGAATGCGTACACTAACGAAGTTTCCCGACAAGCTGACAGTCTGTACCAGGCTGATACTGCACAGAACAAAGTATTCCCTTCCTCCCTGGCTCCAATTTATTTTGTTAGCAGATATGAATTAACTTGTCTAATCGCAGTTTTACTTTGGAGCAAAGACTGAAGTCTGCCGATCTACAGTCTCACCTGAAGTTCAAAGTAATAACAGACTAATCTAAGTATTTGTATGTTTTGCAGAAGAATTACTTGATGATGCAGCAATTCCACTTCAGTTTTAGCTGCATACATTTACACTACTTATTCTATACTTCTAGCTTCCAAATTACAATCAGAATTCACAGACAGGCTCTGTAGACATTTACTTTGGAAACTGAAAGAACTCTTAAATAAAGATATAACTGACTTTTAAATGTTGAAGTTAGACCAACCTCTATATTAATTTGTTAAGCCTGTGCTCTGTACCAGCAGTAAGAAGCTGGTTCTTAAGTCTGCCCAGTAATTGCAACACACTGAAGTTCCTCACAGCTCTTACAGTAAATGTTGTAAGTTTTTCTTGTCAAATTTCTACAACATCAAGAAACCCTGACTGTTACAGAAAACAAAAAAGCTTAAGCCATCAGGTTAAATGAACCACACTCTCAAAAAAAGTTAGTTAGCATATCTAAACAGAGTTAAGAGTAATCTGGTTTTCCACACTTAAGTAACAGAATAATACTAGCACCCTATCAGAGAAGGTGTAACACAAAGCCAAGTGTTAGATTTCCCCTCTCGTTTACTTCCCTTCATTTTCCAATTCATTAATGAAAACAAGACACATTTTAAGGCTTGATAATGCACAGGGAGAAAAGAAAAAAAACCCACAAACCTATCTGCAGGATGCTCAGGTCAAAAGGAATCAGTTGACTGCACAGTTAATATTTTTATTACTGAAAACATGGACTACATGTACTAGACATATAATACGGGATGTTAAATTATTACTTGAGACCATAGTTCTTAGAGTGTGGGAAGGAGAAGTTGAGTTGGGTTCCCCAAAGGAAAGATACAGCAGAATTCAAGTAGGATTCTATTGGAGAAGAATTTAACAACTTCAAGTTGTTAAAAAGCCATCTGGAGAAATAACATTTAGAGTATCTTGAGGACTGGAACAATAACAACATTACTGAGCAACAGATTACTGGAAGGAGTACATGACTCACTAACAGAATAAAACAATGCGCTGCTTTTGCCCTTTTCATGTTTTTAACTGTGGTAATCATCTCCGTTTGTGACATTACAATGCTGCATGCCACAAAAACAGATTCTCAGGGTTTCCTAGCAAATTAATTAAAAACATTATTTCTACAGTCAGAAACTGTTTTGACCAATTAGCAGCCTTTGTATTTGAGACTTCCATGTTGTCTCTCCAAATCACCTCCAACTATGCAGCAGCAGACTGCTGTCACACAATACACCTCTGGGAAGAATTTTTACTAGAAATTTAGCACTGACATGAATGGCAAAAGAATTTGTGCTTCTGACTGGAAAGACTTCAGTACTGCATGAAGAAACCACAAATGCTGCTTCTTCCTCTTCACTTTCAGAGGGTATTCAGGAAAGCTGAGAAGTAAGAAATAATCACAGCATGTTCTCCTTAGGACACAAGTCCTTCTTATAGTCTACTTACCTTTACATTCTTTAACCCTTTCTCAAAGAGGCTAAGCATCTCTGAGAGTTTGTTGTCCGAGTGTACATTGTACACTGTCCGGCTACGTTGCTGAAGTAAACCAATGATACACTCATTTTCAATCTGCTCATGCATTTTAAATTCCTTGAATGTGGCATAAAGAGATTGCAGAAGAGCCCGAAAATCATTGTTGTTGGAGAAGTTGGTCTTGGAAAGCTAGAAGAGAGAAAAGCTCATAAATACATCAATGCAAATCACATCAAGGTCAGGCTAAATCCTTATAACAGGTATTAGCTCCCATTATTCACTGCTCCCATTACTTATAAAAGCTGAAAACCTTCAGTTTTATACAGAAAAGTGACCAAAAAAAAAAATTTGCAATTTGATCAACTCATTTCAAAGACATCAAAAATTACAAGCAATAAATGCTTTTAAATTTCAATCTTCAAGTTAAAACAGGTAAAAATCAGACAGTCAAGGGCATAAATAGGAAAACGCACACTAGTCTTCTATTAGAATAATGACCTTCCTGTAATTTACGTAGTTGGTGCATTAAAATATAATTTCATACAACTTCATCCAGAAGCGGGCTCACTTAATACTGCCATTTGAATGCTACAGTTTAACATTTACAAAATATCTCTACAAATATGACCTTTGAAATTATTCACAGAATTTGTAATTATTTTAACCTTTATGACTGCCATTGATTTTTTTATTATCAGGGACTGACAAATTCTATATAAACCCCTCAAACTTATTTTAAAACTTTCTAAAAGTCGTGCATGGTCATTTCATAGGTATATTTCCTCTTGCAGGTCAGTAAAACAGTAAGCCAGTCACGCTCCAATTCTGTTAACTCTCCAAAATAAGTTAACAGAACAGTCTTCTACAACTTTGTGCTTTATGAATGAGGTTTAAGTAAACCAAGGGATTTAATTTCACTATTCTCATTTCCAGTGCCAACTATGTAACTGCATTTCCAATCACAGGCTCTGAAGAAAAAGATGAAGCTATAATTATAGAAATATTACAAAGAACTAATGTAACTACAGAAGTTTAACAAAGCACAATATATACAATAATACATGTTTTTCATTGCATCGTGCAACATTTAATCACACAAATTCTGAAGGCAACTGTCTCATTCCACAAGAATAAACAGAGCTTAAGAAAACAGGAAAGTGATATGACAGATTCTTAAAGGAAGATCAACCTTGAGAGAACAATGCAGTCAGGGCATTAGCTTTAAGAAGCCATTAAAATCAAGGTCATATTTAAGCAACATAAACCCACCTTGAAATAAACAAATGGAGAAAGATTTCCTGACAGAAATCAATTTAATCTCCCCAGCCTGCTGGGTAACTGAAAGGTTTAGTTTAGCCACCTTCCCAGAGCTACACTGCAGTCTGTACTAGGAAGCTGTTACGATAGGCCCCTGTACCTGCCTTTTAGGATCTATTATCCACAAGGAATGCCAAGTCCTACCAAGTGAATACAAACTATACTAACTGTTGGAACAGGTTTCCAATGGACCGAGAACCTACAAATTAAGACAGCACAAAGTTCTAGGTACCACAATAGTGCCATTTTGACATACATACAGTCACCACTAGCAACAGTGCATTTTAAAACTGCATTTTCCTCTGGTAAATGTAGAAAGCCAGTACTTTTTCCATTCCTATATTTTATTCCACATGCAGCTTCAAGAACCATAGCTTATGGCAGGATACAAGAGCAAACATTCTAAAAATACAAATAGATCAATTAAATTCAAAAGACAAGCCACTAAAATATTCAGAAGTGGTTTAGTTTACAAAGACTCTGGAATCAAAGGAATTTACTAGAAAGGGGAATCTGAGACACACATATTCATGCATATTACTTGCATACATCAAAACCAACCATAAATCGAGATATCTAAAACTTCTATAATTTAAAAACAACCCAACAAATGTACTTATTTGTCCTTGCACTGCATTGCCACTTCCTGGAAGCCACTAGCAATGCAGCCAAAACACTCTGGACATCTGCCAAGCCCTTATGCAACCCCATGTCAGCTATGCATACTATACATTACATGTTGTACATAGGAGCAAAATGACTGTTATAATGGGAAAACAAATTTACTTAGCCTCAGTGGAGGTAGAAAACTGGACAACGCTAAGCGCTGTGTTCTTTGGTTTTTCCTCCTTTAGACCAACTACTGTCAGGCCAGGAAAAATTCCTGCATTTGCGATGCACTGTGTTAGGATTGGAGGCATGCATTCTTAATGCACTGATCACAAATGGGAAAAGAACTTGGCTCTGAAGACCATTTCTATCCTATGCTAAGCTCCAAGACTGCAATACACAGAGCAGTTCTAGATGAAACTAAAGGCTAGACTTCCCACACTGAAAAGCAGAAGTCTGAACAGGCCCAGAAGATAACTGTAAAAAAACCTTTTCAATATAGCTCCTCACCTCCAGCTGCTTGCAGTTCAGACCACAGTAAGGGTGAAGTCTGGTTTCTAATGTAGCATTTCTCTTGATCAAGGATCATCTCAAAATTGCTCATTCTACCCATAAGAATCTACAATACCTGAAGTCATTCCCCAAAAACCCTTTTCCCCAGGAATCCCATCCGCTCCCAAATTGACATTCTGATTGACATAAAAACATAAACAAAGCTGCTGAAGTCTGCAAGAGGAAGATTATACAAAACTATTGTGTTTTGCTGTTAGGTTTAAAAACAAATACGTAAATAAATAGACTGGTTCTGATACAAAATAACAGCTTCTCATCCTCCTGACCTGAAGTCTTCTCAAGACTCAGAAACTTGTTAAACCTATTACCATCCACAAATCTAGAATAAATAAAGAATTCATTTGTGCATGCAATTTAAGAATTCCTGTTATAAATGTATTGTTCTAGAAGCCACTATGATATGCAACGCTTGCATATACACCTCTCCTACTGGGGTTTCCAGCAAATATGCAAGACATTAGGAACTATGGAGAGGATACTGAAATTTAATGACTGTACTTGAATCAGAAATTGGTGCATTAAAAATGTCAGCCAAAGCTGAGAAAAAGTGTTTTTTCAGAGGACAGGTAGCCTAGCAACAAAGCCACTTGGTCATATCTGTAATTTCATTACCAGGACTGATGAAGTCTTATGACAGGGGACCAAGACTATTAACAGACAGCAGCTGCTCCACTCTGAGGTCCACTTTCACCAGCTCTTCACAACAAAAACTAGTGTAGGGGTTTAGCAGTGCAAAAAGAAAACCACCATCCCCCAAACTCAGGCAGAGAATCCTAGGAGAGCAGCAAGGCAGAGGAAATGGACTGTATCAAGAATATTGGCTGACCGGAAAAAAATATAAAGCACAGCGGATGTGTGCTCCCCTAGTAGGCTTAAAACACACTGCATTAAACCAATTATCTAAGGGGTGTTAAAGATACCCGGGACATTTCTGGACTTTTGAAGGTATCATATTTAAAAAATTGTAAGTTACAGCGCAATCGGTTTTGTGTTTGGAATGCAAACTCCAGTTGATGAGTGGTCCCACAAACAGAAGAGGCCTGGTGTCTCCACAAGCCTCATGAAATTTAAGATTGTACATAATCCAAACTACTTGAGCAACAGGCCAAACAACAGTCAAATTCTATCAGAAACACTTCAGAGATCTTTGGCTGATGCCAGCATACTCCAGAAGTATCCAGGAGCTGTTAAATTCAGTATTATTTATTATTAATAAAAAAAAAACAAAACCAAACAACCAACCAAAAACCACACACATCAACTTTATTTCAAGTAAACTGGGGGAGGCACATCAATAATCCCAGGGCCACTGTGGTGCCAGCAGTGAAGTAAAGCACAGGGTCACAAAACATACCAAATCTATTCCAATTAACACCATGACAAGCAGATAGGCTAACTGAAGGGTGCTGTTCTAAAGTTCTTCATACTTAACTGGTCAATGTAGAGAGGCTGCAGCACACAATACTTACAATTCAAGACTGAAATAAAAATCAGAAATATTGTGTTGGGTTTTTTTTCCCTCAGAACTGAAAGCAATGTAAACTAGGATTAAGATTATTAGGAAGTAAATCTTAGAAGTTTTCTACCATTGATTCAAGATCAGGTAATTCCATTCTTCCTTTGCAGGAAAAAAAAAAGTAACTCAATGAAGAAATCACTTGATGTACATCTTTTTTAAATCTAAAATTATGCAATTAAAGAATAGCTATGCTTGAAAAACCTGTGTAGCTCTGGCAGTCATAAAGCAGCTCGAGGTGAGTGTCCAGCTCTGCTGGACTACAACAGAGCCATTAACATGGTCAAGATGAATGTACAGAGATATGGCAAACAAACATCCTGCCTTACTGTAAGCTATTATTTCAGTTTTGTGCTCTGAGAGCAAAATGACAAGACTGGCAAGATTCACAAAAATTGCTATTCATACACTGCTTCATGTTCATGACACTCAAGTGAAGATAAATCTACATTTAACTCTCATCTCTATGTGGCTTTAGTACTTTCATTAAAAGTGAAACTTTCTGTCAGATGAAGACAGATATTTCTATCCACAATGTTGTGAATAAATAATAAAGCTCAAGACTGGTAATTAAATCACTGAGCAAAACACAGTATTTACTTGGTTTCTAGAAGTATTTTACGTATTTGCCAATACCGAAAAATGTCTTCTTAGAAGAAAACAATTTTCCTAAAGTGTTAGCTTATAGTGAGTAAATTGAAACAGTTATTTCCTAGTATTTATGCCAAAAATACATTTAATGAGTGGAAAAGGTTTGCTTCTTCCTTAAAAATATCCAAGCATAGTATTAGCTGGCAAGGAGAAAGTAGCAAACAGAAATAAGGAAAAAGTTTTCTGCTCTTATCAGACTAGCCCAGCAGTAAGCAAACTCTATGCTGTGTACTAACTTTCCCAGCTACAAATTATCTCTATATTCCCAACTGCAAGCTGGAAAACAACAAAAATGTAAGGAAAGAGAACAGGAAAAGGAAGACTTATTTTTCCACTGTGCCCAAAGATTTCACAAATTTAAAATGGAATACTTGAAGAATTTTAAAGAGGATACAAATCCCCAAACTGCTTCATTTCAATTGAAGTTTTCCCTATAAGCACCTGTAACTTCTGAGCAACCACTAATCTTAAAAAAACATGAAGGCAACTTTTCTTTTTCATGTATCACACATACAGGTCATTCCTAGAGATTCTGCTTTTTATGGGTAACAACTGTGCTCATTAAGACCTATACAAGAAGCCAACTGCCACTGGAGGTGCAATACAGTATTCCTAATGATCAGTGCAGACTAGACTTCCACCACTAGTTAACTCAGCAGATGTTAAACTCATTAGTAAAATAGTAAAATCTTTTTCATTATAGAGCTGGCAGACCACTTTCATTAAAAAACCTCAAACCTAACATTTTTAGACTACAACAGCACCAGGAAGAACTAAGAAAAAAGGCAGCATGGATTACTAGTCAGCTACAACTTCTCCCTCTTACATTTTTAGGTAATATCACTTCACATACGCAATAGCACTATAATTCAAAGGACAGGAACTTGGAACTCTGCAGAGTTATTATCACAATTTTATGAGCAAGAAAACTGAGGGACAAAGACCATAAGGTGTGCTTGTGTCAACACCAAGAGCATGCGGTTTCACATTAATCTGCTGTAAATTAGGGGGTGGAGGAGGAAACAGACAGAAACAGCTGTCCTGCCCCTGCTTCCAGCTGTACACCCCTACCACTTCCCTGGAATACCCTCTCAAAACCATGCAGCTACACAACGAACGTGTTTAGTGCACTGATCCTAGAAGAAGTTGTGCCTTTTCAAGTGGGTTCATTTCTCACTTGGTCAGCGCACCAGTCTGACAGCCCTCAGCGACACCCAGTTACATGCAGTGCCCCATTTAGTAATGCACAAGAATTTCAATTTATATGGTCCCCAAGAATAATCACAGTGCTGACGTAGCCTGGCAAAAAAAAAAAAAAAAAAAACACACAACAAAAAAAAAACCACAGAAACCACTTTTCAGTGTCACTTGTTCCTTTGCTTACTCGTTATGGAGAGGTACATAAGGTGAATACTAAGAGAATCAGCTAAGTTACTTCACGCTCCAGCTGTTCAGATGTATGAAGCCTTAAATCAGAGGAGTAATACAGGTTTTCTACCCTGGGTGCTTTTCTGGGTTGTGGGTCAATCGACAGTAATAGTAATTAATAAGGCAGGCAGGACAAGATCTGGCAGAACTCAACAAGAAACCCAAAACTTTCAAATGCCCATCTGTCTATCCTCTTCTCTATATAATCCTGTCCTCTATGTAATCTTGTCAGCTGGTTGCAACTAAACTAAAATCTTGACATAGCCTTAGAAAGCACACACAAAAACCCCAAACAACACTATTAACTCAAAGTTTAAGGCAAACAAAACTATTTTGTTTTTCAAAGAGCAACAGGGCAGGTAAAATCCTGTACTCTATATTTTGAAAGGCTAAAGGTCAAGCTGATAACTGCCAAGCATAAGAACACAGTGGAGGTGGAAACAAACTCTTGTATTTTTATTAGGCTCTTTCATATCACTCTCTTGCACTATATACACAGCCAATTTCTCTAATGAGCACCTATAGATCAGGTTTTGAATCATGAAAGGCTTTTGACAAAGAGATAAAAACACAGGACTGACTGCACCAAGATTTTCAGTGATGCAACTGTTACAGTGTTTGACCTCCCTGGGGACTGCAGCAGAAAGCACGGCTTGGGAAGCACTGGTAAAATCAGCTAAGCCTCCTCCACCATGAGGTTTCTTTCTACAAGTGGAAGTCTACTAGGGATGAAGGGACACAGGCTCCCACAAGGTCTACAGAGATGAACCCTCCCAAAAAAAAAACATTACAGAAAAATCTTGTGCGGATATGAAATAAAAGGGCCTCAAATGAAAGCATAATGAACACCTGCAATTATGCTGTTAATTAGCTATCTGTATCACAGCATTTCTCATATGCATTCTAGATGCCACAGAAGACTTCTTTCCTGTCTTGTATCCTCACAGAGATTTCTGCTAAGACCTGGCATTTTGGCTTTCCATCAGGACATATCTAAAGTACCAAGAGCAAAATAGCCTCAAGGCTCCTCTCCATTTTCCCAGTGCAGTACCTCACAAACTACAAACACAGCAAAATTCTTTGCCCCTCTGCACCAGTCACTGCAATTTTCTAACACGATAAAAGGTGGGCACTTGAAAAAAATCACTCCAGCTCAATCCATCTTGGGCACTAACTGCAAAAACAAAAAGCTAAGTATCTCAAGAATTACAGCTCACACTCTGTTTAATCAGCTAAAGCATATGCTAGGATATGCTGCATAAAACCTGTACAAACTGATACGCACCAGCTATGGTTTCTGGCTTTTTTAGATGGCATCAGTTTCTCTCTTCCGTTTTCTTTTGTGCCACAGAGTAGGAAAGAACACGTTGTTGCTCAAAGCAGAGAAAAGGCAAAGGCACACTATCACTGCTTTCCAGAGCAGGCTGGAAGAGAGGGCAAAATAGAGAGCAACATGTGAAGAGTGAACAGAAAACCTTTCTTTCCTGCAATTTGAGGGCAAAAAAAAAACGTGCTAAGGAATTACCTGGAAAAAAAAACTTGCAACTGTATCAGGCAGATGAGAATACCCTCAGATTTCTCTTATGAAGGTAAAAAAGAGAAACAAAAGGGCAAAGCATCTGAGAGGTAAGAAAAAAATAGGTGTTTTATTAGAAAAAAAAAAAACAAATAAATAAATGGTTAGACAGTTTGAGATGGCAACAAGAACTAGATGTGTCCTCAAAATAAGGATTCAAACTGCTAAGCAGGTCTGAAGAGCTTCACGGGAGCTTCACTTAAACGCCAAACATGTTTTACCACTGCTGTCCCACACTTCACATCTCCTTTGGCATTTTACTTCAAATGCATTTGCTTTAAAAAGTAGATATTTGAAGCACATTGTCACTTCCAGATTCACCTTCAACATATTCTTCTGCATGAAAAAAAAAAAAAAATCAATTCACAGCTGTCATTTCCCAATAGGTACAGCAACAAGTTACTGAACTATTCAGCATTCAGAAGCTAAGATGGAAAGTTTACTGGTAGAGTGTCTGCTGAAATAGTCAGAGGAACAGACAGCAAATCGCTCACCTATCTCTGGATGCTAATCAGGAGGAAGGAATTCCCTTCCATCTTCTGCCTGCAGTGATAGTGAAGCCCATCATTTGCAAACTTACTAATAGTAAAGTAGTGTTTACTCATTCTAAACGTAGGTGAAGGCAAGTGCTCAATGCTACAGAATGCTAATTGGTAATAACCAAACACTATGCATTTCTAAGTCAACACACACATATTTGAAGACGCAGTGAAATATGAATGGCAGCGTACCAAAATACTGAGAAGGAATTTCACAGAAGTAAAAAGAAAGCTTTACTAACATTTGTTGATTAGAAACAGAGACTTGTCTTCATGGAACAGATTCTGTTCTCAAGGACACCAACTGAAAAATACTTGACTTGGAAATATGAATTCAGAATGTTGATAACTTGTCTAATTTTTCAGATTTGTCACTCTTGCTGCCACAAAAAAAGTATAATCATAACATCACCATAGAATTCTCTGCTCAGTTCAACTTAATACAGGAGTATTTTTTCAATCCTAAAATAGTTCATCTGCAATATCCTTACTCTAACATCACAAATTTAACACATGAAAACAATTCATTCTCTTCAGCAGAGGCCAAAGCTTGCAAGGAAAAGAAACAACTGAATGACAATAGTGAAACAGACATAAAGGTTAAAGAGAAATGCAAGTTATCAAAAGAAACCTTTGAGAGACACTTCTTAGCTATACAGAAGTTTTGAAAAGAACCCTATAAAAATTAACTTTTCATTGCAGGCAATTAGAACACAACAGCTTTTAGATTTCAAAGGAAGACACAGAAAAACAGAGAAAACCATGATATATACATATGTAAAAGAAGAAAAGTGATACTTTAAGTCAACTATTTAACAGGAAAGGCAGAGATGACAACAGCAAAATTAAATGTCTTTGCTCAAGTCTTCATGAGGAAATTAATTAGAAAAATATTTCTGGCAATTTTTAACAAGGAGTCAGAAATACAGACTAGAAAAGAAAAATACTCGTTAAATATTTATACAAGTTCAGTGCATTCTAGTCAGCAGAACATGACAGAATTGATCTGAATTTCCTGGAATAACTAGCCAAAGTGATTACTGAACCATGAAAAATAACTGCAGAGATCTTCTGCAGAAAGGCAAGATCACAGAAGACTGAAGTCAGGCAAACAGGGGGAGGACCTTAGCTGTTTTTGATCAAACACCCAAAGGTTTCACAATAAAGCTGAGCCATTCAAGCTGCTGTTTATTTGGGCAACAGTTAGCCCTTTTCCCTCCTACAATACTGTCAACCTGGTTCTGGAGCTTGTTTGACCTCTTAGTGAGCTGGGTTTACTGAATCACCTCTCGGTTCAGTGCACCCTATGAAGTAGCTGCTCATCAAGGGGCCAGATAAGCACAGATGATATCATCAACAATTAACCCTTCCAGCAACAGCCAGTTGATAGATCCACCCAGTCACAGTATGAAGTCTCTCCCTACTTTTGAGAAGCAGACAAAACACCATGAGAACAATCACCGATAACTTGCACTACAGCATTCAAAGCATAATTATTTCTCTTATTCATTTTCCTAAAGCAGACTGAATTTGCTGGGCAATCCCAGATTTGAAAATACATTCTTCAGCTTCAGTAACTCCATAAAACAGCAGGAAGTTTGAAATCCCATAGAGCAATACCAACTGCCTTGTCTCTGGGGAAGGCCCAGCCAAAACTTAATCGCAGTGCATGCCTAGACCAGCATCTGCTCCTTTAGCCCTGATCTTGTAGCTAATGAAGTAACCATCAGCCAGTACAGATTTGTTTAGAAGAAAGAATCTGATTTCCTTTTGATAACTGAACTACTTAAGAGGAAGATGATTTATGTTAGAGATCATGCTTTCTTGAAGGTTTTTGATACTGTTTTGCCTTAGAGCAAACTAATACAGTCCACAGGAAATCACAAGGTGGCTCAAGCACTCGCAAATGGTGCTCTCAATCCACAGCTACCACTGTTTCCAACCAAACCACAATGGCATTTTCAACACATGATCAGTTGAAATCTGTGATGCCTCATGACAGATATGATAATTTCAGCCACAGCTGGAAAGCAGGAAAGCTGGTAATATACAAGTGCTACACAAGACCATAATGTGACAACAGAAACAGTCTCTACTGGACTTCGACATGCTGACTTGTAGAAGCGTGCACTTCTCCACACAGGATAGACGACGGATGACAAATATGAAAGGAAACCTGAGAATCAGTCCTCGGAGACGCAAGGGATTATAGAGAAGCACAAAGAGAGCATTCTGCTGTTAAAAAAAAAGATTGCAGAATAACACAAATAACACATCCAAAACGCATCTGCTCTACTCAACACCAGCAGTTTCCCATTTTGCACAACAGATTTCAGGAAAACAGACATAATTAGACTGAGGTTTCACAGTAGCTTAAGCCAATCTATTTTCTGGCTGACACAGTCCCACCCTCTGTCTCACACTGGCTTCAGTGCAAAACTGACCAGCTCTTTCTGGCAGCACTACATCAGCAAAAAAACCACCATGCTTGGGGGAAGAGGAGGTAGAGGGTGAGGGGGTGGAAATGGGTTTTGCCAGCTTTTGTGAGCCTTTGTGAGTCACTTCAAGCGCTGATGGGAGCAAGAAAGCCACGCAGTCGTAACAGCGGTGGTCAGATAGCTTAAATTGTTACAGAACAGCAGCTTTGCCCTCACAAAAGCAACAAGTACACTGAGATACAACAAGCCTGACCTATGTGATGAAGCAGAATGAATCAGCTTGCTCAAGCCAGAAGACAGGTAACTAAAACTGAGAATACAGCTACAATCTGTCAATCGGCACAAGATCTGTCTGAAAATGAAGAGCAGTTCACTGGAGACAGGAAAACTGAATCTGCTCTATTTGTAGCAAAGATGACATCAGGCATTAGGAAAAGCATTTCAACTATAAAGACTGCCTGCTGTAGCACCCCACTACCTACAGCGGGGTACAGTCTCTGAGGACTTAATATACTTAGAGTAGGCAACACATCTGGTAACATTGTGGGTTTTCTTACTAAACAGAATTTTAGTTATTATCCAAGTCCAATGAACCATGTACAACACGGGCAAAAATGCCACTTACAAATGCAGCAACCATACAGTGCGATCTCTGCTAGCAACAGTTAAAAATGTAGGTAACTTGCCTAATGCACCAAACATCTTAAACCTCTGATTCACTGTTCTATCTCACAGCAAGTCCTGGAAGAACAAAATAAACGGTGTCTCTCACTGTCCTAAAGGATTATTTAACTACCTACATACTTAACCCACCAATAACATTATAGCTGTTCCCCTGGAAAGCAAAGCATGAATGCACCTCTGTCACCTTAACTAATATTTGGTGAAATTTACTAAATTCAGCCACTAACAGACAGCTATTGCAGTGTACAGGGATTGTAAGAAACCGCAGCTAACATGTAACTCACAAAATTAAAGACCCCTCAAGGACGAACCAAATTTATAAAGAGAATGGCTTTAGAGATTATAATTGCCGTGTAAGCAGAACTACAGTCTTATCTAATTACACCTCAATCACACAAAAAGGAAAGGCAAACAGTTCAGAGGTTTTTCTGAT
Source organism: Pezoporus wallicus (assembly GCF_028554395.1). Taxonomy (NCBI): domain Eukaryota; kingdom Metazoa; phylum Chordata; class Aves; order Psittaciformes; family Psittacidae; genus Pezoporus; species Pezoporus wallicus. The sequence continues at coordinate 6,724,561 of NW_026642052.1, forward strand.
GCAAAGCTAGCATTACTCTAATACAAAGGTCACAGGCCAGGCACAGTCTCCAAGTTCTGAAACAGGATTACAGGGTGCAAGACTGGCACTTTCTGAAGCATTCATTCATTCATTCCTGCTTGCACTTCTTCAAAAGAAAAAAGAAGCAAGCAAACCCCTGTACGAAATCTTTTAGAAAATGAAATATAATACTGCAAACCACATAGCTTTAATCAAATTTGCCAACATTTACGAATCATTCCTGCCCAAGCAGTTTTACTTTTATCAAGTCACGGTAAATTTGGCCAGAACTTCATAGGAGGCTCAAAAGTGACAGAAATGCCTCCCTAGGAACAAAACCTAAATAACTACTGTATCTGGAGGTTCAAACAAAACCTGTTTAGCTGCTGTCAGCAACATGCTAACACTGCTGCTGGGGGTCAGGAGGCAGAGTCCCAGGTGTTAGTTTCCCTTCATGTAAAATCCACTCTGTTAAGGTATCACAAGTTTTCATGCCACCAGAGATTAAAAATAAACTGTAAATTCACTCAGATAGAAGGCACAGTGAAATTACACAAGTTCTCACCTTCTCCCCTCCCAGCCCCTCTGCCCAGCCTGTTTAGTTAGCTAACCTAGCAAAAAACAACTCGCATTTTCTCTACCCTATCAGTAAATTGAACAGGCTTATACGAAGGGAGCTGATGGGCCCCAGAGCAGTACAAGGTGGCATGGGGAAAACAGGGGAAGGAAGCGTGAACTCCCCATCCTGCTGGCAGCAGTAAGCTATCATACTATCTCTCATGTAACTTCACCCTCCTTTTACATGTCTGCTAGCCAATCTGGTTGTTCAAACAGCCATTTATGCCCAGAGATGGGAGGCACTACTACTTTCAGTACAAGTACTGGCTCTGAAGTGTTTTCCTGAAACCCTTCCATTTCACTCAAATCTGCTGCAGCAAAGTTTGCCTTTCAGGTGACACATCACTCTTCACTACTAAATACCCTGATGCAAGAATAAAAAATAACTTTTGTCTACGTTATACATAGTTAAAATGAAAAACCCTACCTAAGGTATCTTTAAGCTTCTCGCCAATTAATCGCTGCGATTATAAACGCGAGCACAGCGGCTTGTAGACCGCTAGCGAGTACTACGCACAGCACCGGTGCCTGGCACTGGTTAACTAACGAGAACGGGCGTGCACGCCGCCTGCCCCCACGCCTCCCCCCTCAGCACAGCGGCTGCCGCTGCGCCGCGGCCGGCCCCGGGGCTGCAAGTCCGCGGGCTGATGCCGGCCCCCCTGCCTCTCGGTCCGCCGAGAAGGCGTGGTCCCGGCCGAGCAGAACGGGACACCCCGCCGGGGTCGGCGCGCAGCCGCTGGGGTACGAGAAGCGACGGGAGCGCGGGTGTGAAGGGGCCGAGCGCGGCGCGTCGGAGAAGGCGGCACCAGCAGCCCCACTGCCCGTGGCGGGAAGGGCCGGGGCACCTGGAGCCCCGCCGCAGCGCTGAGGAGAAGTTGCCGGCGGGGCCGGGGCGGCGGGGCGGTGACAGCTGCGCACTACCGAAACCCTCCCTCCTGCCTCCAGGGCGCGGGGCAGAGGCCGCCCCCACCGCTACCTTGTCGCAGTAGAGCCCCACGAGCTGCTTCATCCGCCAGTGCGGAGCCGAGAAAACATCCACCTCCTCAGGGAAGGGAGCCATGTTCTCCCCATAGAGCCGCGGTGCTAACGGCGGCGCTAACATCCGCACCGCGCATGCGCCGCCGAGAGCGGCCCGCCACACTGCGCATGCGAGGCTGACCCCGCCCCTTCCCGCGGAGTGCAGGCTGTGGCGGGCTGGAGGCGGTCCCTCAGCGGCGGGGTAGGGTTTGGGGTTGCTGTGGTTCAGGGCGGGACGACTAATCCGCGTCTGCGGGCGGGGAGCCGCGCTCAGCAGTGCCAATGCGGGAGAGGGGGGCGGCTGACCAGAGCCGCGGGAGTTGCTCCCGGGCAGCTGCCTCTTGGTACCGGGCCTTGAGGCCCACGGGGTGACCCGGCACCTCAGAGGCACGGAAGTTTTTCTGCCTTGGGAAGGAGTTAAAAATTGTATTGGGCGTCACAGGAAGCCAGGACAACTCGTTTCGCTTGGAGATGAGAGTGCTGAGGGGTAAAGAGGAGCATAGGAAGTAGTGTTTGTAGGGAAATACCGAAAGGGGGCCTCAAAGAAAACTGGGGAGGGGCTTCCTTTAAGGCCCGGTAGTGACAGGACAAGGGCTAATGGCTTTAAGATAAAATAGGGAAGAAGTTCTTCACTGTGAGGGTGGTGAGGTACTGGAATAGGTTGCACAGAAATGTTGTGGATCGTTGAATCACCTAGGTTGGAAAAGATCTTTTAAGATAATTAAGTCCAACCATTACTGCAGCACTGCCAAGGCCACCACTAAACCACTAAGGGCCTCATTGTCACCTTTTTTGAACACTTCCACGGACTGATTCCACCACTTCTTTGAGCAGCCTGTTCCAATACCTGGTCACCCTCTCAGTGAAGAAAATTTTCCTAACATCCAACCTGATGCAGCTTAATGCTCCATCCCTGACAGCCTTCCAGGCCAGGTTGGGTGGGGCTTTGAGCAACCTGGTCTAGTGGGAGGTGTCTCTGCCCATGGAACTGGATGATCTTTAAGGTCCCTTCCAACCCAAATCATTTTGCAGACATACATGGCCCAAACTGATCTGCAGCAGGCAATCTGCAACCAACTTCTTGCTGCATTGGTGCCAAATAAGTAGAGTTTAATGTGTTTAACATCTTAAGACAAGCAGGAACACCAACCTTTGATACTCATCTGCCCATGCAACAATTCTAAACCAGCAGGAACACTTAGCAGAATTGAGATTACACCCAGTTTGGAAAAAAAGTATAGCTGTCAGCCAACAAGGCAATGTGTAGTAAAACTGCTGACCAGCATGGCAATGTGTAATAACTGTCCCCCAAACATACCATCAAACATATAATAAATGCAGCAGACTTTCTGACCAAAAACTATTACTGTACAAAATCTACATTGCAGATATTAAATACACTAAAAACCAATTTATAGATGTAAGCAATTAACTGTAAACAGATTGAAGTATTTCAAGCAAGGGCACACATATGTTGTTATTCCAGTATTCCTCAATGAACTAATGTCTGGGTATAAAATGTGAAATTGTTGCTGGTAAAAGTAGTAGATAGTGAATTGAGAAAGAGAGACCATGCAATGAGGGTTATCTAGATCACACTGTGCACAATAATCTTTTTAGCTCTTTATCTAAGGAAATGAGGCTTAAGCAATTACGGTATTGGGTGTTTCCTTTTCCATTCTTCCTTTCCACCTCAAAGGATTTTGAACATGCTGGCCTACTTAAATCATATTTGCAAATATGTATGAATCTTGGAAGGTTAAATTTGTACAACTTTGTGGAAAAAAAGTTACACATGTATGAGAGACTGATCTGACATCAGATTCCACTGTCCATTGTCTCAAAAATTGGTCTGAGAAGCTGAGGTGGAAATCCACCTATTTTTTGTCTCAGAGATGGGTGTGAGGAGTTGAGATAAGACTCCAGTATCCATTGCCTGGGGTGTGAGGAGCTGAACTGGGACTCCACCATCCATTGCCTGAGGGATGAGTGGGAAAGAGCTGAGATAAGACCCTTCCATTAACTGTACCATTGGTGTGAGGAATTGCTACCCATTATCCCAAGAATTGCTACAGACACCTCTGTGTGTGGAGACAGGTGCAGTTGAAGAGCTGGCTGCAAGACCAGGGAAACTGGTCCACCAGGAACGAGTAATACATGACATGAAGAACAGAGGTAGTGCCCCCAACTCATTATAAAAGAGGGAAAAGGTAATCAGGGGGAAGCACATTGCCAGGGAGCCATTGCCATGAGGATGACTCCAGAAGGACACCTCTGTGAGAGCACTCCACCGATGACTATTATGGACCCCAAGGGACACCCTCCATGAGACATTGCCATGAGGGCAACTCCAAGAGACACTTCACAGGGTACCTTCAAGGGGACTCCAGAAGAGCACCTCCACGAGGATCCCCACTTCCCACGGACTCTTGGGGGACCCTGTGGTCCGACTATGAACCCTGAAGAACTCTCACCACCAGTGACGACGACAGTGGATTCTCGAAACACTGCTGGATCCATGGTGCTGACTATCTCTCTGTGCACCCCAAATCCTTGCTTCATTTTCTACCTTTTTTCCAGTCTGTCCTATCGCTATCCCCTTTATTACAATTTCCTTTTTTTTAATAATAACTGCCTTTTTGTAATAAACCAACTAATCAATTATGATACTTGACCTCATTGGCATCTTCATTTCACTCTTGGGATCATGAACTGAAACAGGGTCCGGTGCTGGGGTATCCCCCAGTCGGACCCTGACAACATGAGAGAAGAAAAAGGCAAAGCAGAGGTCTTGCATAGCTGGCCAGGTGGTTGTATCTACTGCTTGGCTAATAAGCACAGCTCTGGCTTTGGGCTTGTGCATTTCTTGCACAAAGATTGATTCATAGCATACTAGGGAGCAGCTGGGGCCTTGGGTTACTGCTCTAAGTTGAATTACGCACAAAAGACACAAGCCCGCCAGAAATAATGTTTGTTGAGGTTCTTAGCTTACAGAGGAGCTTGTCAGTATGAGCAGTTCCAAAGTCTTATTTCCAGGCCAAAAGCATGAAGTCATGCAGAATTAGGGTTATTCTGCCAGCAGTTCATGCCTGAGTACTAATAAGGGATTAACGTTCCCTCCTGTTGCACCTTGCTCTGCTGGAAGTTACCCCTCCCATCTGGTAGAAATAACAAGAGAGAACGTGTCCGTTCCTCAGCTTCCAGGGGTGCAGAAGATAATATGCCAAATTTCATGATCGTTTGAGTTAATTTTCAGTTGGTGAACTAAAATATTTCCAGAGCAGATATGCTGCTAATTTTGCTGACTCTCCTTCATGGGCAATAACTTCTTCTAGGAGAGTGAGGCAGAGAGTGAGGGACAGCGATATGCATCCAGTGTGAACTGCCAGAGCTTGGAAGGCAAGATGGGACAGCCGGTCTGTGGCAGTGAAGTACAGTACAATAAGGCAAATTGGCTGATAATGGGATTAAAATACTGACATTTTCATGGACAAGTTTAAAGGGAGGTTTGGTCCTTTTCTACAAGACTTTACAAGGACAGAAGATTTCTGAGGGTAGATCATTAATACCACAAAGACATCATGTGATCCAATGACTGGAAGCTAAAGGTAGACAAGTTCAAGCCAGATATAAGGTTTGACACTCAAGGCTATCAAACCAGTGCACAATTTCCCAAGGCATGTTAGTTTAGCCATCATATGAAGAATTTAAATCAAAACTAAGAACATATATTAAAAGTGGCTGGGCTGAGTCAAATCAGAGGCTCTTCTGGACTGGTGTTCTGTTTCTAGAAGTGGCCACAGAGGGAAGGGAGCTTGTCCTGGGTTCAGCAGTAGCAGTCATTTTTCTCCTTCTTGGTAGCTGGTGCAGTGCTGTGTTTTGACTTTCAGCTCGGGAACAGAGCTGATAACAAGGATGTTTTGGTTTGGCCAAGGACTTTGTGAGCCTCATGCTCTGCCAGGGAGGAGGGGAAGCCGGGAGGAAGCAGAGACAGGACACCTGACCCAAACTGACCAAAGAGCTATTCCATACCACAGCACGTCATGCCCAGGATGTAACGGGGAGTTAGCCGGAAGGGCTGGGAGACTGCGGGGTTGGAGGAGGTATCGGTCGGAGCTTGGTCGGGCTTGGGGGCCGAGTTATCGGTCAGCTGGTGCTGAGGTGTTGTATTCTCTTCCCTTGTTATTTCCTTTATCATTATCATTGGTGGTAGCAGTAGTGATTTGTGTTATACCTTAGTTACTAAACTGTTCTTATCTCAACCCATGGGAGTTGCATTCTTTTCAATTCTCCTCTCCATCCCTCCGAGAGCAGGGGGAGGGCAAGAAAGGGGGGGGAAGTGAGCGAACGAATTACCTGACTGGGTTTAAACCACGACAGAGCTCAATAGGATGAGATGGGAATCCCAGCAGTTGTTTGACTCATTTCCATTACCTCTGGGATGTTATGTCAGGTCATCTCTTTTTTGGAGAACACCACTGAGCAGCACCCACATCTTCCCGAAGTTGAAGAGTCCTGAATGGGTGTGTCCTTAGAGAAAGGCTAATACAAAACTTGATATCCATCTTTATGTCTTTTCAATTTATACCATATAATTTAAGCAGAAGTTTTAGTCTCAATGCAAAACTCTGTAACAATTTCTACCCTGTTCTAAATAGAAGGTCCCATCAGTGATGCCTCTGGTTTCTGTTAGGCCAGAAGTAACTGAACAAAATCTGGTTGCAGAAAAAGTGATAATAAAAACATAGACTTCATCGATTGTTGTCCTCTCTAATCCTGAATCCAAAGCAGTAACTTGAAACCATTTGATTAACGTGCTGGTGCCCTATCAGCATGGCCATGTTTCAGAGAGGTTAGGAAGAGAAATGGGGAGAAAAAGCATCAGAGAAGTAACCGAAGTACAGCGTTTACCATGTCTCCACCATATCAAGCACAACGCTGCACATGCTTTTCTGGGTAAATCTGTCTTTCCTGAAGACTCTTTCCTGTTAGGGTGGTGAGGCACTGGAATGGGTTGCCCAGGGAGGTTGTGAATGCTCCATCCCTGGCGGTGTTCAAGGTCAGGTTGGACGAGGCCTTGGGTGATACGGTTAAGTGTGAGGCGTCCCTGCCCATAGCAGGGGGGTTGGAACTAGATGATCTTAAGGTCCTTTCCAACCCTAACGATTCTATGATTCTATGAATGAGCAAGTGTGTTAAAAATAATTGAAATCTTAGTCTTTGGTTAAATTTTCGCTATGTGTTTAAGACACGTTTGGACACCCTGAACAGATAGGCAAATCTGCTGTTGTTGCTACTGGTCTCTAGTTAGCCAAGCTTGTCCAGAGCGGGCAACTGCTGCTATCTGCCTCTTCATGTTCCACTTCATAGAATCACGGAATAGTTAGGGTTATAAAGGACCTTAAGATCATCCAGTTCCAACCCTCCTGCCGTGGGCAGGGACACCTGACACCATGTCACCCAAGGCTCTGCCCAACCTGGCCTTGAACACCACCAGGGATGGAGCATTCACAACCTCCTTGGGCCACCCATTCCTGTGCCTCACCACCCTTACAGTAAAGAATTTCTTCCTTATATCCAATCTAAACTTCCCCTGTTTAAGTTTGAACCCATTACCTTTGTCCTATCACTACAGTCCCTGATGAAGAGTCCCGCCCAACATCCTTACAGGCCCCCTTCAGATACTGGAAGGCTGCTATGAGGTCTCCATGCAGCCTTCTCTTCTCCAGGCTGAACAGCCCCAACTTTCTCAGCCTGTATTCATACAGGAGGTGCTCCAGTCCCCTGATCATCCTCGTGGCCCTCCTCTGGACTTGTTCCAACAGTTCCATGTCCTTTTTATGTTGAGGACACCAGAACTGCACACAATACTCCAAGTGAGGTCTCATGAGAGCAGAGTAGAGGGACAGGATCACCTCCTTCGACCTGCTGGTCACGCTCCTTTTGATGCAGCCCAGGATACGGTTGGCTTTCTGTGCTGCAAGCACACACTGAAGCTGGCTCATGTTCATTTTCTCATCAACCAGCACCCCCAAGTCCTTCTCTGCAGGGCTGCTCTGCATCTCTTCTCTGCCCAGCCTGTAGCTGTGCCTGGGATTGTTCCGACCCACGTGGTATCTTTATAACACGTTTATGGGAGAAATCTGTCATCAGCAATTTACTCAGTAATGAGCAAGGTTTTGCCTTTGGCAGAATCCGTCAGCTGAGTACCAATGTTTCAATGTAAGTATGACACTATATAAATTAAGTACATAAATAATAAAGATGTAGATATTCACAGAGGCGTGGAGGCCGTTTAATAGAAAGAGCAAAGGAACCAGCGTGTTCCTCAGAAATTTGAGTCTATGGGCAAATTAAGGTTGTAAAAATACTTTTTTTTTTTTCCTCAAGGGGAGAAAAGTAATATGACTGTATTTGCACAGAATATTTACACAGAAGTTTAGATTAACTGATGCCATTTGATGATTTAGCAAGGCACTTAGGAAAAAGAAGGTGGAGGGAGGATAACAGTAACCCTAGAAGTTGAAGAGATTTCTTCAGCGCACAGGAAGTATGGCAACCCTTTTGGTTCTCATTATGGTTGAGAACCTGCCTGCAAGGTGGTTTGGTTCATGAAGACTTTAAAACTCATATTATCACACCAAAGTGTTGCTATCAGTATCCAGGAGAAAGGTGGAAAATGAGCTGACAAATGTTACCCCTGCTGTGTGACAGAAGATCACTTGAGAATTTGAGTATTTATGCAATCATTGCTTTATCTGCATATTTCTTCTTTGTTGTTCTTGATGCATGTTTCAGCATTTTTTCAACCATTAGAGAAATATATGCAGTAAAAGTAAAAAGTATAGCACCTCTGAAATGAAAATAAACTGTTTTAAAATATGTTGCTTTCATGCACTTGTGACATTTGAGGAAGGTGTAGCATGGCAATGAATATTGAGCAAACTTATCGTGAGTACTGAAGTGGTAAGAGTTTTTTCGTCATTTACTGAAATAAACTGTAATTCTTCTCAGTTATCAGCAGGTGGCAATATCATGACCTTAAAAGTCTCGGGTTTTTTTGAGTGGGGAACAGTTAGATTTGAGGAAGTGATGTATCCCTGTGCTGTAATCGTTCCAGGAAATAGTTATATTACAGTCCCAGCAAGGTTCAGATTTCCGTCTAAGTTCGTCTTCTGTGTAAAGAACTATAGCTAGTATGGAAAATGTTAAACGTTAAGCCTGCAGGTTTCCTTGTAAATTGTATCATTTAACCCTCTTTTTTAACCCCATTTTTTTAAAAAAAAAGGACTTGTTTTTCAGGAATTCATGATGAAGAACCTTTTTTTGTCTCTCTTACTTGTCTCTGTTCTGTTTATGAACAGCTTCTCAAAAGTGCAGGGAGGGAAATGGAAAGGTGAAGGTACAACACAAAATCTGGAAAGTATTGTCATTGGAAGATGCTATGACTATATTAGGATTGTGAATCCTGCTGTGGGGTAAGTTTTGCTTGTTTCTGTATTATTTTTTATCTTCTGGTTGTTAATCAGAAGCCTCATGCTTCACTTCTAGCCATGAAAGTGATCCTATTGAAGCCAGCATGAGTGTAGCTGTCTGGAAACAAAAAATGAACTTTGACAGATGTCATATTAATAAAAGTAGTGTAATTAAAGCAAGATTTTTAGTCCTTCAATTTTTTATTTCACATTTCCCCCTAGTGCCACAGTGTTCTGTAAGGAGAACACACAGAAATGGTGGGGACTGTATTTCTTAAGTACCAAAGCTGACAGTGCTCCTGGGAAGACCAGCTTTACTTTGCATGCCTTGTATGTCAGTCGGGTCATGTAAGGAGGAAAGCACCACGTTTTATAGCTATCCTGTGGTACTGAAAGAGATTATTTAGCTCATCCACCTCAAAAATCAAGTAGTAACCAACTGTTGAAGTATGATTACCCCTGAGCTTTCACTGTCTGTGTTAATTACACAGAACTGTTTAGTGGGAGGTGTCCCTGCCCATGGCAGGGGGGGTGGAATTAGATGATCTTAAGGTCCTTTCCAACCTTAACTGTTCTATGATTCTAACTGGAGATAAGTGACACACTTTGCTAAATTGACCACTTTTTTCTGTCTCAACATTGTTTGGGCTTTGGTAAGAAGGAAGATATTAATAAGGACAGTCTCCTGGAGTTCAGTTCTTTTTTGTGTAGCTTAATTTTTTCCTACTAGTTTGTAGAGGTATTTGCAGAGGTGGCCTGGGTGGGTCTGCAGCACTCAAGCATGATCTTAAACAGGATTAGACTATGTTGCATAATATCAGCAAATATCACTTCCTTCTGCCAACCTCCCATTTTCAGTTCCTGCAGCAAAAGAGGAAGATACAGGACTGAAAACAGGTTAATGGCTTTTTACAAAGGCAAACTGACATTTCTTCCTAATAACGCTCTTATCAGAAGTATTTTGGTTCGGTTCCCCGTGAAAGAAGAAATCATCCTAATGCAAATAAAATGGTACTAAAATTTCAGTTGAAGAATTCCACTCTGGCAATTTTATAAACACATTACAGTGGAAGGTGCCAGTAAAATTTAACTATAGTGTTCCACATACCTACAATATAATATATGATATCAACTATGAAAACCTAAGTCAATTAATAGTTGTGTAAGTATATGAAGTCTGGTCTGCAGCAGGCTTTAGGTAGAGTTCTTGTTGGAGTTAACAGATGTCACTTCATGTATATGTGAAGTAAGACATGACTAATAATACAAGTACATTAAAAAGCAACATAGGAATTGTTATTCTGGAAACGTTAACTTTATCATTATCTGATTTTGGCTTTTAGAAATGTAAATAGAGTGTTCTTAAAAAGTATTTCTATATGTCTTATGTTTATGACTGTTTTGTGGTCTAATTAATTCCTGTGACAGTTTCACAGTATAACTTTAAAATTGAGAAGTCTGAACACATTTATCAAAGTATTCTTTCTCAGAATAGCCTGAAGCCAGGCTGGACATTAGGACTGCTTTCCTGAAATAAGGCCCAAATACCATTATAAAAAGAAGAGCTGCACAATTAATTTCATGTGGTGTGTTCCTTTCTCTTTCCCTTGGGTCTATAAGCAAATAGTGTAATCTAAACAGAATGGAAATTTCTTATTGCACAAGTGCAAAACAGATACTCTAATTATTTGTAACCCTTTTTATCGATTGTTTGTTTCTTAATTGCCCCCAGGCTAGCTTTTATAGAGGAATAGCCACCTGGGTCGGTTTTGCTTCTGAATTTATGGGCAAATAGAATAATTTTTTAAAACTACTTTGCTAACAGAAGAGAAGCTAGCATGGCATGCCTTTACACTGCAGCATAGTTAAAACATAAAGAGAGGCATTTTACAAAATGTAGAATGTCATGTAGAAGTGAGGGATTTGAATGAAAATCTGATTTCTTATAGGAGCATGCTACGTAACACAAATGTTCCTGCAGTGCATTTCCCCATATTTATTTGCAGTATATAATGGAAGTTCTGGAAACATTTTTTTTGACTGACTAGTATGAAATAAATCTAATATGACTTATTAATGTCTATTAAGATTGGAAAGTATTGTCTGAACTACAGTCCTTCCCCACCCTGCAATTTCAAAAAGTTTTTTTGCCAGCTAAGAAATTTTGAGTAATGGAGCAGAATAATCCTTTTGGTGTACAAGCTGTTCAAACCTGGATGAGAAGACATGAAGAAAAAAGAATGCAATATGTGAATTAACCGGAAAATTACTGATGGATTCAACTGTCAGGAAAGGTGTTAACAGTTCAGTTGATCATAATTGACAAGTGCTGGCATGAATAAGAAGTGCTTACAGTAGACAGCTCTTTGGCAGAATGAGACATACACAATTATCAGAAGCTAAAGTTTAACACCTTGAAATTAAAAATAGATTGCAAATCCTTTTATCAAGTAAAGCGATTTGAACATTGGAACTACTGAACAAGGGTTGTATTGCATCACTGAAGATCAGATCAAGATCCCATATTTGCTTATGATATTTTGGAATTTTTTATATAGCTGTTGGAAGCATGACTAGGGATAACTGCAAGAGAGTCTGTGATCTGTTTCCTGCTTGGGAGCTGCTTAGCTCATCACAAGGGGTCCTTTAAAGTATCTGTGACATTCAGCATCACAAAGCAGCACAAAGCAGCAGGGTATCACGAGGTGTAGCACCAGCAGAAACCCTGCTCTCTATGGATGACATTAAATGAGCAAAACACGTAATGGTAATGTTTGGTTTACTTACCAGGTCTACTGTTGTTCAAACTAGAGCTTTGCAATTACAGCTGTTCACATTAGGATGCTGTATGCTCTTAATATACATTATTCTGTTCTGCAGAGTATTCCAAGCATAGACGTTGTCACAGCATATGTGGGGAAGGTACTATGGGAAAGTGATGAAAGTAGCAATTCTCTTTTTAATTACTCCAGGCAGGCTCAGAGCTGTGACAGATGAGATCCAGCAGATCCAAGAGATAGACTTCCTAGATGGCCTGGCCTGTCCTTCCGCAGATTATTGTCCCCAGGGCAGAGCTGGCAGAAGGGAAATGTCGAAGTGCACAGTCTAGCATCTTATTTCAGGCCTCCCTTCACAATGCTGAATCCTAGCAATATTCTTGTAGCTGCTGCACAGTGACAGTACATGTCCCACACAGTCACTGTACTCCTTCCAGCAAGGTAAGGTTGCATAATCCTAAGGTTTATATACACAGAAAATATCTTTCCGTCAAAACCATTATTCTACTATCAAAATCTTCCAGTAACAACTCTTGCATTTGAATCTGACATTTTAAGAGTAATTTTATGTTTCAGTAGGTTTGCACGTTTAGCTATGCTTTAATTGAAATGGCATTTTCAATCTGGAAAATTTCAAAGAAAGCTGTTTTCTTCAGTATTTCTACAATGCTGGATAATAAGGTCATTGTGCAGAGTGTACCTTCTCAGATTTTTGTTGAATTACTATGTGTATCTAATTCAACACTGTCAATCCTAATATTTTCATTGCTATTTCTTCATAATCTGCTTCTCTTAGGAGTCAGAATAAGACAAAATGTGTATGCTCTTCCTGGATTACAAGTTTGCTACCACTCTGACTTCAGTTTTCTATCTTAAACTTCTAGTAGTTTTAATTTGGGTATTTGAAAAATTTGGGAACAAATAACTTCCTTGCTCTGGTTTGAGAAAACTCTGCTATTTGTATCAATGATTACAGGGAGAAAAACTGTTCAGAGATATGGGAAGCATTTAAAAATGCATTTATTAGCAAGGATCCTTGCAACATTCTACCTAAGGACTACGAATTATTTATCAACCTGTCATTGCACACAATTCCACCTAACAAGGTAATGATTATTAATGTTATGTTAACAGTCCTGTGACACCGAGAAAATTTTCCATGACACAGTTCAAAATTGACCAAGAGTCATTATGTGGCTGACTCATGATTCATTATTTTTGGCCTGTCTGTAGTTTACAAATGAGACTCTGGCTTGATGGCATTTTTCAATGTGTTTGGCTGCATTTATTTTGTGCAGTAACTTTTCAGCAACTTCTCCGGTTTTGTACGAAGATCCCCCATTTTTCCTGCTGTACTGGGTGCTTTGTCATAGTTCCTGAACCTCCACTTCTACTTTTCCTCAAGTTAGGTGCTCTGCCTGCACCTGCTGTGCCTGCCGTTGCCTTTTGCTTCCACTCCTCACAGCCAAGTGTCAGGGCAATGACATGTTAAACATTGACATGTTAAACAAACATAAGCAGAAACGGACAGGACTCCATTATGTGCTAGAAAACAGTAAGGGTTTGATGTGCTGGCAGTTGCAGAGAACTGTGAAAGTGCAAAAACCACAGCTCTTCACACCGTCAGAATGTGTGCTTTGGCTTTCTCTAAAAGGTGGTACTTTAAAGCAGTTTTACATTTAGCTCAGTTATTCCTTATCTCTAAATGATACAAGCGAAAACAACAAATACTCGTGTCAACATAGCTTAATTCATGAAAGAGTTCTGCAAGCACAGAAATAACAGCTAGATGAATGATTTTGTTCACACCATAAGCCAACATAGTAGTGTGAGAAAATCTTGGTAAAATATATCTGCCTTATAAATGTCTTCCCCTTTTTCTCGCTTTTCCTAAAACTGTCTGCTGAGGAAGGCAAAGCTAGGCCTAACTATACTTAATATAAGTCTATATCCATTCCTATCATGGTATAAATACTCCTCAAGCCTCTAGTGATCAGAATTTACATCACTGTTAAAAAAACCAAAAAAACCCAAACAACTTCTTTCCACTAAAGATACAGGTAACATTTCAGGTTATTAGCTTGATTTTGAACGAATACCAAAACGTGTTTAAAACTGTTTTCAGCGCCCCATAATCTCAGTGTGTCCATGCCCAAGTGATGTTTCATTTGTTCATTTCTTCTTCTTCCCCCCCCCCCCCCCTTTTTTTTTTTTATGTAGTCTCTCTTCTGGGAAAATAATCATCTGCTAGTCAACAGCTTTGCTAGCAGGGGCCGGCGCTACATGTCTCTGGCTGATACTCTGTTTGGCTTCTTTGGAGATTTTCTAAACTGGTGTGGGCAGGCAAACAGCATTGGTAAGATAATGTGTACTATATTAAACATCTGTGTTTAAAACCACAATGGAGAACAACTGCTGTGTTCTGGAGGACCTAATTTTGCTCTTACTCCATGTAAAATCAGAGTGAGCTCACTTCATGTAAAATCAGAGTGAGCTTACTCCATGAAAAATCAGAGTGAGATTCACTATCTCATTCTCTTCTGTTTTGTGTGAACATGTAACATTGTGGTCAGGGGAGCACACAGTGAAATCTAAACAGTGCGGCACAGGAGAAAAACCTCCTTCTTAATCCTCTGAATGCAGAGCTCTGTGCATCCCAGATACAGTGTTATAGCTGTTTTAGCTAAATTACTGAATCCACAGAATTTTCACTGTTTACATGAAGTGCACAGGATGGAAAATGATAGAAAAAAATACAACTGTCAGCTTTCAGTGTTGTGTCAGACCATCTTGTATGTTCAGTAAGTAATGCACAAATATATTTAATTGCTTTCTAATATCACTTTTTTACAGTCCTAATCATCTCTCTAATAGCATAAATCACATGCCTTCCTACAGAACTGGACTATGAATCCTGCCCTACCACAGAGGAATGTGAAAACAACGCAGTGGAATCTTTCTGGAGGATGGCCTCAATCACTGTAAATAATTCATTAGTGCTGACTTCATACATTACTGAGTGTGTCCTGGGTGATTCAGGGGAAACATCATGGGATCAGACCAGGTTTAAGTTTGTAACTGTGTTAGATTAGTTCCTCTGATACAAATACACTGGTTTACACTGGGTGTGGTGTTCTAGCAAGAGCAACCTAACTTTCACCTTAGCTAGATAATGTGTTAAAATGCTGTTAGCTTCATTAGTATGTATTAAGCATAATTCACAGATCAAACCCAACACAGAGTGCCAAAAAGCTTTCTTCCTATGCTGAAGAGACTATTTATAGGTGTGAGAAAATAGTTTTAGATGTATTAATTTAACGCTCTGGCTATTTAGTTCTTATTCTCTGTACTGCAGTGATCTGCTAGGGTTCTAGTTTAGTATTATTTTCACAATTCTGATATGTCTTCTTGATAAAACTCTTTCTTTGGTCGTTGATGCTTGCTATACAATACCAAGTCATGTAACTAATCTGTAAGTTCTAAAAAAAAAACATGTTATCTGTTGCAGTATGCACAGCACAGTTCTGGGGTGATACATGTCTTGTTGAATGGTTCTGCAGTTGGAGGAGCTTATCCAGAGCCAGGGTAAGAAAACTGACTTATTTATGTGTAAATGGCCTGATACCTGCAAAAAAAAGGGTCAATCAGTTGTTTGGGTTTTCTCCTGCATGGGAAGGTGGCTAAAAGAACCTGTTGCATCAAAGTCTGCTGTGTTGTGGGGACAACTGTTAATTGTCCCCAAATGTAGGAATTAATATGAAATGGATGGAAACAATCCTTTGGAATCCTGCATTTTATAAACTGCTGTGGCAAGCAGGATAAATGTTCTTCGAAAGCATCCTTTAAGTAAGCCCACATACTGTGGCAAAATGTGCATGTTTTCAAAAAGATGATCATTACAAAATTTCTATTCAGAGACATCTCCAAGGAGAGGCCATCATTACACGGAGTGTAGCCTCTGTCAGGCCTAGGAACAAACTTGGTATTTTCTATAGGGAAAATACTTTTACCTGCTATTTCTTCAAGATCAAAAGAAGAGGTAGAAGAAAGATTTGGCTTAAGAAAGCAAAAAAGACTTATTGAGAAAAATGATAGCAAGGATTAGCTTCCTATTCTCCTTATTCCCTCATATATTAAGGACAGATGTTTTTTTCTGATTTACAAATGTAGCACTTAGTTCATCTAGCTTATGTATAAAATTTACTGTAAAAGTACACCCTTGAGAACTTTTACTGAATATGTGGCTATAATGACTTTCCAGCTTTCATGAAAAATACATCTTTCCTTACCTCAGGTAACTACATCTTTCCTTACCTTGAGTCCTGTCCAAGGCAGACAAAAAAACCCATGTTTTAAAGACCCATAGAACAGATCCTCCTCCTGTGTGTTCACTGTGGACTAGAAGTAATCATTGAAAAGTTAATTTTATCTCCATATAGGAGAGAAGCAAGAACCATCTGTTCCAAAACACCTACTACCTACTTACCTCCATCCCTCAAAGGTCCGTCTCTGTACACAGCTTTCAACTAATTAAGAAGACATATGATCCTCTTGGGTTAGGCAGGTTGTCAGCTGGGATCAAGTCTTCTGCACATGACAATAGCTGGCAGCAGAGCAGAGCCAAGAATCCAGCATAGATGCCTTATTTCAGAAACCTATTCACTTTTTTTCTGTTAATTTACAGATTCCTTATTTCACAATACGCATAAATTAATTCCACCAGTTCCCTGGGTTGTGTGTTTGGAGGTATTGTAACCAGTGAAATCTCCACCACTGGAACACAGACTGCCCAGAAAAAAAAAACAAAACAGTTTGTTCCTCCGTCTGTTTTCTTGCTGTGTATCTTCTGGTGTATTTATGACTGAACTTCTTTAAGAGATCTTGTTTGAAAGAGGCTTGGAGTTGAATAATTAGTATCAGAAGGTAATCTGAAGGATCCGCCTGACTTCCTAAACATCTCGCTGATACATTTTCAAGCATTTCAAAGCCACTCCCAAAGTTTATCCTGGATTACATTTTGTGCACTTAAATCATCACCTCTTACCAATTCAGTTCGGATTTCTTTCTCACTTCACTACAAAATAACTTTGCTCATGTAGTTGGCAGACTTCTTTAATTATATTAGCCAGTTCAAAAATAGGTATTCTGAAGTCAGGGGTACATTGTTCCTCCACAGTTTCTGACTCTAGTTAAAGATTCATTTGTACTTTGGAGGAAGCTGCATTTTTCCTGGCAATAACATACATGTGAATGAGCAAGTGTGTTAAAAATAATTGAAATCTTAGTCTTTGGTTAAATTTTCGCAATGTGTTTAAGACAGGTTTGGACACCCTGAACAGATAGGCAAATCTGCTGTTGTTGCTACTGGTCTCTAGTTAGCCATGCTTGTCCAGAGCAGGCAACTGCTGCTATCTGCCTCCTCATGTTCCACTTCATAGAATCATAGAACAGTTAGGGTTGGAAAGGACCTTAAGATCATTCAGTTCCAACCCCCCTGCCGTGGGCGGGGACACCTGACACTAAACCATGTCACCCAAGGCTCTGCCCAACCCGGCCTTGAACACCACCAGGGATGGAGCATTCACAACCTCCTTGGGCCACCCATTCCTGTGCCTCACCACCCTTACAGTAAAGAACTTCCTCCTTATATCCAATCTAAAGTTCCCCTGTTTAAGTTTGAACCCATTACCTTTGTCCTATCACTACAGTCCCTGAAGAAGAGTCCCGCCCAACATCCCTATAGGCCCCCTTCAGATACTGGAAGGCTGCTATGAGGTCTCCATGCAGCCTTCTCTTCTCCAGGCTGAACAGCCCCAACTTTCTCAGCCTGTCTTCATACGGGACGTGCTCCAGTCCCCTGATCATCCTCGTGGCCCTCCTCTGGACTTGTTCCAACAGTTCCATGTCCTTTTTATGTTGAGGATACCAGAACTGCACACAATACTCCAGGTGAGGTCTCATGAGAGCAGAGTAGAGGGACAGGATCACCTCCTTCGACCTGCTGGTCACGCTCCTTATGATGCAGCCCAGGATACGGTTGGCTTTCTGAGCTGTGAGCTCAGACTGAAGCCAGTTCATGTTCATTTTCTCATCAACCAGCACCCCCAAGTCCTTCTCTGCAGGGCTGCTCTGAATCTCTTCTCTGCCCAACCTGTAGCCGTGCCTGGGATTGCTCCGGCCCAGGTGTAGGACCTTGCACTTGGCATGGTTAAACTTCATAAGGCTGGCATCAGCCCACCTCACAAGCGTGTCAAGGTCCCTCTGGATGGCATTCCTTCCCTCCAGCGTATCAACCGAACCACACAGCTTGGTGTCATCGGCAAACTTGCTGAGGGTGCACTCAATCCCACTGTCCATGTCACCAACAAAGATGTTGAACAGGATCAGTCCCAACACCAATCCCTGAGGGACAGCACTTGATACTGGTCTTCAGCTAGACCTTGATCCATTGACCACAAGTCTTTGCATGCAGCCATCCAGCCAGTTCTTCATCCACTGAGTGGTCCACCTATCAAATTGATGTCTCTCCAATTTAGAGACAAGGATGTCGTGTGGGACAGTGTTGAATGCTTTTGCTTCTCCAGAAGGTTAAACTTTCTAACTCCATGAGCAGGTGTTGGCTGGCTGTCAACAGATACTGACAACCACTATGCCTTTTGCTTCCCTGCCAGAGCACCAGTAGTTTGCCTGCAGGCACCAGGAGGGTAATGCTGTGATCACATTGCCACTGCTGGTCTCATCCAGGAGGTAACAGCTAACAGTCCCTTCTAGTCTGGGGGGTATTAGAGCATTGAAAGTGGCTAAGAGACACTGCATCCCAGAGCTAGACATTTAAGAAGATCCATAATGGGCACACATCTAGGCTCAGATTTGGACTGTACATTCAGTGCAGACACAGACATTATAAGCTTTCTGATGAATAATAAAAAATGAGAGCAATTATAAGGTTGGAAATCATTACAGTATGTTTTGCTGGAATGGTTTGAAATCTGTGGCTTTGAAATGCCTGCCTCTCACAAAAAAAAAAAAAAATCAGTTTACAGATACTAAAATAATCCTTTAGATTTGGCATCTTTAGTTACCAGGAAGAAGTTCTTTACTGTGAAAGTGGTGAGACACTGGAATTGCCCCAAGAAGTTGTGGCTGCCCCATCCCTGGAAGCGTTCAAGGTCAAGCAGGACAGGGCTTGGAGCAACCTCCTCTAATGGAAGGTGTCCCTGCCTGTGGCAGGGGGGTTGGAACTGTATGAGCTTTAAGGTTCTTTCCAACCCAAACCGTTCTGTGATTCTGTGATTTAGTTGCCACTTTATTATCTTCTTTTAATTATTACTTAAATACCTACACAAAGCAATAAAGTGGAAGATTTCCTAAGCTAGGGGTAGACAAGGCTAGAACTTTCTCCTTTATGGTCTTACATATCCTAGACATGCATACTTCACATTAATGTTGCTGTGATTTTCTACATTTAAATTTATTTCTCTTGTAGAAAAAAATGTGTTTTGTGTTTACCTTAGTTACTGGACTGTTCTTATCTCAACCAATGGGAGTTACATTCTTTCAGTTCTCGTCCCTATTTCTCCAGGAGTGGGAGGGAAGAAGGGGGGAGGGGGGGGGGGTGTGGGTGTGGGTGTTTGTGTGAGCGAGCGGCTGCGTGGTTCTGAGTTACCGGCCAGGCTTAAAGCATGACAGTGGGAACTCCACAAGTTGAGATAAGAACAGTCCAGTAACTAAGGTATAACACAAAACTACTACTGCTACCACCAATAATAATAATGATAAGGGAAATAACAAGGGAAGAGAACATAAAACTAAAAGGGGAAAAGGAAAAGAAAACAATAAACACAAGTGGTGCACAATAAAACCACTCACTACTCGCCGGCCGATACCCAGCCTGACCTGAGCAGCAATCTGGGCCTTCCAGGTGACTCCCTCCAGGTTATACACTGGGCATGATGTGCTGTGGTATGGAATACTTTGGCCAGTTTGGGTCAGGTGTCCTGTCTGCTTCCTCCCGGCTTCCTGTGCCCCTCCTTGCTGGCAGAGCATGAGACTGAAAAGTCCTTGGTCGGAGTAAACATTACCTAGTAACAACTAAGATCATCGGTGTTATCAGCGCTGTTCTCAGACTAAAGTTGAAAACACAGCACTGTGCCAGCTACTAAGAAGGAGAAAAATGACTGCTACTGCTGAACCAAGAACATGTCTAAAAGCAGTAACCACAAGAGTGACCTTTTTATATTTTTACTAATTATCAAATGTTTTGGGTTTTTTTTTGCATTTTGAAAAGTTCCCTTCATTCTGGTTCACCTCTTAAGTTGTAACTTTTCTTCAGCTATCTTCTAAGATAAAGAATGTGAAAACAAATCTTCTGATTAAATGCCTTTGACCTTTGAGGGCATTCAGAATGTGAATCAGTTCTTCTACTCTGTGGTGTGTCTAATTGTAATCATTAGATATAAATGTAAAATTGAGAAAGCCCATATCCTACAGCAGGATCAAAGCCTTCATTAATGCAAAGGGGAAAAGGTTATTTATTTTACTTGTTCTTTATAGTTCTGAAAATTTGTTTCTTGAATTAGTTTTTTTGCAGATTATGAAATACCTAATCTTCAGAAAGACAAAATCTCACAAATTGCCATCTGGGTTGTGGATGATATTGAAGGACCAGATACGTAAGTTATGTCTTCCATAAAGATCAATTTATCCTATTTAGACCTGTATATAAAAATTCACCTTATCTTTCTGTTTAGTTATATTTGCGTAGCAGTTGCAATAGCCTGAGGGGTAATGGTTTTAAACTAAAAGAGGAGAGATTCAGGCTGGATGTGAGGAAAAAATTTTTTACAATAAGAGTGGTAAAACCCTTGCACAGGTTGCCCAGAGAGGTGATGGATGTGCCATCCCTGGAGACATTCAAGGCCAGGCTGGATGTGCTTCTGGGCAACCTGATCTAGTTGAAGATATCCCTGCTCATTGCAGGGGCTGGACTACATGACCTTTGAAGGTCCCTTGTAGCCCAAACTGTTCTACGATTCTATGATTCTATGGTTATTTTGTTATGATTACTTTAGTCATGAGTGTTTACAGACCAATGGGTAAGTAGCCTTAATACTTTTAAGTAGCCTTTTAGAAACCTCAGTAGGTTCTGTACTATGCTAAATTTTGTTTTTGTAATTAGACCATAATTTAGAAAATCATTGCTAGACACAGAAGCTGCATTTTAGGATTGTTTCTGGGTTGGTTTTTTTTCCTTTCTCCTTGTGTTTTTTCTGTTCTGTATTCAAGAAAGAGAGCAATTGCCTAACAACAAGAATAATTCTAATTTATTATAACCAGCTTATTCTGTAGAGACAGCTGGCATCAACTTTAGCACCACCTAAATAGCTGCCAAAGAATATTACAAATGAAACACTCGTTATTATTTTACAAAAGTAACTAGCTCTTTTTCTGTTTGTCTAGTGAAATATTAGATGTGGGAATATTGATTAATAGAATCTACAAGTGCTACAGTGACAGAAGCTAACCTTCCAGTATCTGCAAACTGAGTATAAAATATTAAATGACTGTAAGAAAATGAAGATTTATAAATTGGATTGTACACCAGTTTTCTGTGGGTGTTAAGGAATACAGAAGAGCTAAAATAATGGGGATTTACTTTACTAATTCCATCAGGTTCAGTGAAAGGAAATGCAATAATACTAAAATCCTTTCTCACAGAGATTCCTGTGGAACTCATACTGTAGGGAAACTAGAAAACAGATTGAAAACCCTTGGTTATGATGTCATCTGCACTGACAATTACAAGTAAGTGAAATTCCTTCGTTACTATAGTGTATATGCAGAAGCATCTCATCTATTCTAAATGGTTTCTTACCTTTTAAAATGCAATTAATCTTGTGTCTTCAGTAAGAGACTGATCTATTGGAGAGCTGATGTCACATTTTTCAGACATGGCAATTTTTCAGCCATGAATTGAGCAGAACACTACTACTATTGTATAATTGTATAATTAATTACCCTTGTATAATTGTATAATTAATATCAGGCACAGAAGATGGCCTCATGTATTCCACTTCATTATAAAATCTATATTTGGATTGAAAATCCAAACAACATTTAAAAACACAAGTAATCTGCAGGATTACTAGTTATTCACAGTAGTATTCACAGCTCTAGTTATTTACACTAGGTTGCAAGATAAATATAATTGAAGGGAAGCTTCAGACTTGATAATACTGTTGATTTTGTCTTGGATTTTTTCATTTGTTTTCTTCATTTTTCTGCCTGAAAGATGCTAAATAAAATGATATCTTCACAGGTCTGTAATGTTCTTACTTTGTGTGGATTATCCTGATGATTCTAAGTGTACCCTTTCATCGTAAGTAAAAGAAGTTCAGTCCATCCTCAGTGTCATTACAACCAAATAACGCAGAAGGCAGCAGTTCAACGTGTTCCACCTCTACCATCTATTATCTATCACCCATTCACAATATGCAGTATTCTTGAATTTATTACTTACTGTGTATTGAGTGAGCAGTTTCTATCTACAAATTGCACACAATTGTCTGTGAGCACCTGCTATTCAAAATTGGGTGTTAATCAGTTCATTGATCGCACAATCACGCTGTGTATCACTGGTGGTATGGATGAAGTTTGTATATATCAGTGTTTTGATGCAAAATCTATTACAAATTTGAAATTGCTTTCATTGATATTCTTCTGTGAATAATGAAGTTGTAGGTCAAATGGCAACAGTTCTAAAGGGCATTTCTCCAGCTACTAGAACTTTCAATTCCAAATTTTGAGGATTTTTTTTTTTTAATCTTTCATTTTTTGTGGAAACCCAATTTCTGTATTTTAATGTCTTTACTTTGGGCCAGTAGGTTATCTGCAGAGAATGCATATTATATCCAACATGTAACTTTCTCAGTTAGCAAGCATCACTCCCAAACTAGGTTTTATAGTTTCCCTTTCTGTCTGTATTTTGCTTTATTATAAAAAGAGGATTACATTGGTTTATTATGTATTTCAGTAAATTTACAGTAAAGATGACTGTTTTCAATTATAACTAAATTTCTTAATCTATATGCTGCTGCATGTGTAGGTACACATAAGGTACTTGAACATCCAAATCTGAAAACTTCCTCACAGTTTGGAAAGTAGAAGGATATATGGATGCATAAAAGTTGTTCTTGAGTTACATTATTTTTATGCATAATCCATACATTTGGCCGTATCCTATCTCCTACTGTCCTTTCTGCCCTAATTCAAGCACCTGCAAATCTTTTATATGTTAATACCTATGTAATACTGCAATGATAACTTCTGCTATGAAAAGCCTGTTTTGCTACTCCTGGTTATGGCAGCAGAGAGGTGCAACTCCTACTAGCCTGACTTTGGTTGTGTGGCAGTAATGCTTCATGCAGTACAGAAAAGGTGTTGTACATCACTTTCTGTAGCATATGATCCATTTTGAATACACCCTTACAAAGTGTATACCTTACACCCCCTGTTCCTGCTGGTCACTGAAAGTTTTTACTCACCTTGTCATGCAACATTTATTCTTACATCCAAATTATATCCCCGCACCAACCTATAAATGTGTGCTGAAAATGGTTGCATTTTATGTATCAGATAGCTCTGGACTCCTAGGTAGTAGATCATAGAGCAGGCTTCCAGTCCTGTTTGGTATTTGTTTGCTGCTAAATCCACCACTGCTTGCGTGGTGGATTAAAATAGGGTTTCCTTGTTCTGCCAGTGAATGGTAAGGCTTTTGTTCATATGTCAAAAGAAAATACAGCTGCCCTATGCAAAATTGCAGTTGTGAACATGGTGACAATATTAACAAATTGGAGGAAAAGCACTTTACAGGACTTATATAAACTTGTGAACTCCTAACAGAATTTTTTCTCTTCTCCCAGGTTTTAAACCATTTCCCTCAAAGTTTTGTGAGGAAACCTGGATGAGAAGGCTTTTGGAAACCATTAATGTCTTTTTCCTTTCACCTAAGGGATGAGAATACCAGTTCTCCAGTGTTACCACATAACGCTTGCAGTATGTAAACTGGGGAGCAGCCACCCCTTCCTTTCCATCCACATTGGTCCTTAAATTAACCTAATCACTAGTGTATTCTAAGCACCAGTCTCATACTCTCCTGGGGTAGCTACTAAGCAGCTCAGCTATCATCCTCCTTAGGAAGTTTCTTTGCTTCTTGCCTTCCTGAGCCTTCTATCCCCTCCTGTATAGATGGCAGTGCAAGAGGCTTGATTCACTTCTTATCTATGCTGTCCCTAATCAGGTCAGAGTCTGAATGCTATCATTGCCTTTCCCTGAAATTTACATAGCTAAAATACTTCAAGCCAATGAATACTTGCACTCTTCCCCAAATCACTTCTCTGCAATAAATAACACTGCCATTGAAATTAGCTGCCCTTATGCAGATGTATATAAATTATTTGATGATTATCTTCTAGATCTGTTTTCTCTGTGGATGGATCTCTGCTTTCTGACAGTCCATTAACTGATATGGGAACAGTTTGGTCAGTAGGGATGTCACTATTAAGAACATGTTACCTGTCAAGAAAGGTTTCCCTTGTAGTGTGTGCTCAGTGTATACACTTCTAGAGTAAATAGTGAGACTAGGTATGCAGGCTCTGTTACATCCCCTTTCACAATGGCTATTTGCTGTTACAGTATTAATAGCTGCCTTCTCAGCCTCTGGAGAATAATGTCCCGAGCCACAAAGCAAAGTTGTCCAAGTGACATTTTTTGTTTCCACAATTCCTGTTACATTGGGATACCAGAGGAGAAGGCTGTGTCAGGGTAGCAGAAGGATGGCCTAGAAGGTGCAGTAATATACCTGGAGCTTCTTGGGTAGCAATAGTGGCTCTTAACTCCTCTGCAAACTTGATCTATGGCCCTGTTGAGTTAAAATTTGGATTTGGGCTTCTTGTCACGCAGACAACTTGTAAATAAAAAACTACCCACTAGATGGCATAGATGGCTTACAAACATGAGTAGAAAGGAAGCCAGGTGCAACCTATTAGTAGAGGTATTTATTACTTGCATTATTGCAATGTCAGGGGGGGCTTAGAAATGGATCTGGATACTGTTGAATCAACTGCTGTAAAAATAGACCTCTAGGACCACTGCTGTCTAGAACTGCTTTATACAATCTCAGGCATAAGGCCAGAGACAGTAAATGGATGTGGAGAAACAAGGAGGATTGGGTATTCGGGTAGAAAGAAGTGTTCCCAGGGCTTTTTTTGCACAAATATCCTGTTTATAACATTGTGACAGCCAAAGGGAATCTGGTGACAAGCTCTTACAAAGAAACTTCTAGCTTAGCACTTGGACTGCAAACTTCATCCTTGGCTACAACCGCCTGATATTTAAAAGAATTCTAACTCAGCTCTGTGCTGTGAACATCCTGTTTGTTTTTTTTCTTTAGATCTGCACCAGCAGCACAAAGAGGACCTATATCTTCAGACAGAGGAGGCAGCTGGAACAAGCTCATGTTTGTTTCTTTTGTAAGCTTTTTGTTCAGATTTGCTTTAGTGTAGTAAGTTAATCAACTACATCCATATCCTCTGTTTGCCTTAGCTGGCTATAAATTTGGCTTCAACTAATTTCTAAATGCAGTTTCACCCTATTTCTTGGACTACCACACCTGCATATTTAAACCATACATACTTCTATTCAAATACCAACTACTGTTGGTATAAAAAATTATTTTACTGCCGCTAGAAAGCCTCACCCTTTATTTCCTTTTCTTGAGTCCATTGCTCTTTCCTTTTATTCTGCAGAATTAAACTGAGAATAATACTTCCTATTAATGTATTGCAGAAAGACAAGTGAAACTGTGCTTGTCATACATCTTCCACACAGCTTGTTTGTGAAATCAATCCTAGCATTTGGCCTTGGAAACTTAATGTCTGATTATTGTGTTTAGGGAAGTAGAAATATGAATTCAGATGGAAGAGAGCTTTGATCGCTCAATAAGTGGTCTGGAACTTGAGCCAAACTTATCTGAAACTGTTGTACAATAAGATTCTGGCTTGCATATTTGCACATAGTATTTTCCCACTTAATATCGATTGCTTCATCATCCACACAGCTGTTCTTCAGCTGGTTACTTTCTGGCCATGGCATAGCCTATAGGCAGGAAAACCAGTTCTAGAAAGTTCCACATTTTTTCCATGATGATGTGATGGTTGATCATCGTGAATGTGATTTATGGCATATCAAATTCAGACAAGAACCTGCCAAGTCAGGCATCTGCCTGCTTGCAGTGAACTCAGTTAGCATGCTTCAGAATATATTGAGGAGAGAGCAGATGCCGTCTTGAAGGTCCCTTAAATTACTTTTGTGAATTATCTAAGAATTCCAACTAGTTATTCCTCTAAACCACCAAGAAATGCAGCTACCAAGATGATACATAAATCTTTGGAAAAAATTATTGTTCTTCTAGAAAATAACTTTAAGTAGAATTCTGTTGCACATTTTGTTAGGTTCTGTGTAATTTATATGTGTTGTCAGAAAATGGGATAGGATGTTCCTGTTATCTCAGTACATCTGATTTAGGGCTCCATAGTAGATCTGCATCCTTTCAGTCCCTGGTACAACAATATCACATTGTATGTTTGAAAGATAAACTACCTACAGTATGTTGTTGTTGCTTATTTGTCTGCCTTCCATTCCTGTAATAACCTTTAATTTGGTTTTAATGCAAATCCCTTTATATTATACACATAGTTGCATTTGCCTGTGTCACAGCTGGGTTTAGGCTCCAGCTTGAAGGTTTTTTTGTTTCCACTTCAGACACTTGCAGAAGTACTGAAATAAGAAGTTACAGACCTTTCAAAATCTGGGCTTTCAAAATCAGCTTAAAATTGTTTCCTACCTATGCTGGAACATTAATCCTTTGATTAGTCCCTTCAACATCCTCCTCATTTTTATTGCTTGTTTGATGCTGTCCTTTACAGCAGCTGCCAGAATAATGAGAGGTATCAGAGACATCTCAGGTAACTGAACCCAAGCAATTTTGATCAGTCTTTGAAGATCACATCATGACAAAATTTGGACTATAGGCTGTAGAGATAGTGCTCAGAGACAGGTGTCTAAGCCACCATTTGCTTTAGTGTTGTCCTACCCACTGACCTGTGCATTATAGTGTGTGCGGGATTCAGAGAATAGCTTAATATCACTAACAAGCCGTGTGCCTGAGGCAACTTCCACCCACAAGCCAAGCATCCCAGCTGGCCAACTTTTGCTTTCCAGCCTCTAGATGCAATCCACTCCAGCAGCACAGTTGGTGCTGCCCAATACATATGATACCAAGCACATTGTAGGAAGTGCTAAATAATTCTGTTTGGAAAAAAAGTAAAATACAAAATAGGGTAGATACAATTCAAATTTGAAGTCATTTACTGCATAACCTTGTATCAAGAGCAACACAATCAGAAGCCTATTGCAGTGTTATTTCTAACATTCTTGCCTCTTTTCCTGTTGCTTCAACTCAATAGCAGTTTTTTCTTCCAGTATCATTTGAATAAAGTGTCTCAAACTTAATGGAAAAGCTTGGGAAGATCCGTAAAGATTTTTACCTGACCAACTACTATAGCTGGGGAAAAACAGGCGGCAAAGTTTTAGATACATAGGCTTCCTGATATCTAAGAGACAGCAAATTTTAAGCTGAGTGAGGATCGTTTGTTCTGAGTTTAATATAATGGTTTTAATCTGTATGAAAGAACATTGTGACTGGCATCTCAGAAGCAGAGGGGCAGATGTGTCAGCAAAGTGAGAAACAATAAGGTCAGTTGTTACTCCCAGAGGGAGCGAGAGACATGAACAAAAAGTTGTGAGCAAGAGAATCCAGATATCTCTATTTCTATGTTTACAAAGTATACAAATAGTGCTATTTACACATGTATTTTACACTTCTGTGGTGAGAATCGAGCAGGTATGCCTGTGCTCTGGCTTGAGCACTCAGTAACTGCTCTGATTAGCAATGTCTCATGTAACAGCTGTGCAAAATTTGGGGAAATCATAATGTCCAAAAGGCATCTGCCCTTCTCCATAATGTTCAGCAGGGTGCTTCAAATATGTATTCAGAATGTTTCAATCATTCCTACTTGTACTAGCAATACTGCAAAACCAGCTGTCTCCAGGCCTGAAATCAAGGGAGGAAGTGTTTCACCGAAAACGTTACAAATATCACTTCATTTTAAATCCAGTTGGATGCCATAATCCTGTATAGGTCTGTTAATATCCAACTAAAGGCAAATGAAAGCAGCATGTACAGGAACATTACAAGGTGTTCTGCATTTCTGCAGACAGACCTGTGGAAGCTCCTGCTACTAAGGGAGTATTTACTGTCTTTTCCCATTTTGTGGGCCACTTAAGAACTCAGTTATGTCATGCTTTTCATTCCTATATAAATACAATCTCCTCTTCTGCTAACTTATTTTTTTCTGCTACACATGTTCCAGTCATTGTATCTGACAAAAACCGAACAGAGTAATTCCTTGTGTGTGCGTGCACACGCATTCATCTGCTTATAGCTGCTGCGATCATGTACTTTTAAATGCAAACTATTAAGTGCTCTGTAGTAAGAAGTTACGAGAATAAAGCGAGGACAACTTGTTCACCTCTCTGCCCTTTTTATACTGCTGGTGTTTATTTTTGTCATATTGGCCTGATGTGATACTCAGCTGCTGTGACTGTTTCCGACCACCAATCTTGAATGTAGTGAAACTTGAC
The DNA here is from genome assembly GCF_028554395.1 of Pezoporus wallicus. Taxonomy (NCBI): domain Eukaryota; kingdom Metazoa; phylum Chordata; class Aves; order Psittaciformes; family Psittacidae; genus Pezoporus; species Pezoporus wallicus. The sequence continues at coordinate 6,753,209 of NW_026642052.1, forward strand.
CTGAAACCTCAAGAAGTTGCATAACACTGGTTGTTCAAAGAAAGATAACACTTTTGAGAGTTCTCTTTTCTGTTGGATTAGCTAGAAATAATTTTGCTATATTCTACTTCAGCAATAGAGTGTAAGGTGGAAGAGGGGTGCTTTAAGCAGGGCCAAGGAGTTTGGTTTAGAATAGCTCAGTATGGGGAGGCACAGTATCTTAATTTAGCCAAATGTTAGGGTGGCTCAACACTTGACAAGTGTTTTTCTGATTTTCAGGTTTTTCCTGAAATTCCATCTTCTGCCAAGTCTAAATTTACTTGCCATTTTACTTGAGGTGGAGAATATAATCTGCCAGATTTTGTTTATACTCTGCACGCATCTGATTTCCTAGTTTCCTGCAAATTATTAAGGCAAGGTTGGAGGAGATCCTTATTTCCTTACTGCAGCAGTTCAGTTCAAGTGCAGGCTGGCAGAGAGGGGGCACAGGAAACTGGAGCCTGGGAGCACGGCACATATGTACCCTCACACCATGCCAGAGTATCCATCCTGCCAAGGCTGCCCTTCTTTGCCTACCTTCTCCTCACTTACCTGCAGCTGCAGCAGAGGTGAACCTGATCCCAGTTCTGATGAGTTACTTTACATTTTTAGCAGAATATGTGAGCAGAAAACTATGATGTTCGAAGTTTTATAGAAGGAAAATAAATACACATTTCCTTTCAGTAGCAGGCAGTGAAGTAAAGTAACTAGTGTTTTACTTGTGACTATCTGACTAGCAATACATCTGTGCTACTTAAGCAGTAAATGTGGTAAATCCCTGAAGTGCAGACAGAGGGGATCCTCCAGAACTGTGTGTCTGCAGTAACTTGAGTTATTCCATTAGTTACCATCATTAACAAATAAATGGTATTTTTTAATCCAGTAAATATGTTTGCCTGAGCATCAGTTAGTGATTATACCTGAGATGGTCTGGTATCGGGTGCTAATGATTGCTTCAATAAATGATTAAGAAGGAATGTGAAGTATTGTAGGCAGAAAACAGAATTATAGGTCAAGAATTTGGCAATTGCTGGACCACCAAACTGCAGGAAGGCTTTTTTATCCATTTGCAACAGGTAAAGTCAAGAAAGCAGTGCTAAGAAAATGATAGGTATCCATATGCTACACTGAATCAGGGTACAGAGCTGGTATTCCCACAGAGCAGAATGAATACTCTGGGCTTTCATCCTGAACTTGCTGTCACTGCTGCCCATTAGCAGGGGGTTAAATAAAAAAAAACAAAAGAGCTGCCGAAATGGTATGAAAAAGTAGTGATGACAAGCAATCTATATGGCAGAAGTCATGCCAAAAGAAGTTAAGGACAGTAAGCACAAACAATAAACTTGCAAGTCACAGCATCAAATCCTGAACAAATATTTATACACATGTATACAAAAGCGTATTTTACATAGTTGGTAACGAGGGAATATCTTGGGTTTCAAGTTTCTTGGTTTTTGAACTTTGAACCATCTCACGGATCCTTTCCAAGAGGCACATCTGGCCCATGCAGTTCCTTTAGGAGAAATTGTGCTATTTACACACTCCTGGACTTACAGAGCATACTTCAACTTTGTTTCCTGGGCTGCCTCAGTGGGATGGAAGCCTGCTGGTTATTTCCCTTCAGAATGTGTGAGCAGCATAGTAATGAGCACTGGCCAGAAAACAAGCACACGGTTCCATGGAAGTCAGTGAGGTTACTGCATCTGCTTTTTCTCTGCACTGAAACTAAACCTTGAAAGGTGTTTTGCACAAAAAGAAAGTACAGAAATCAAGGTAAGATCCCTCACTGCTAGGTCACAGCTTTGGTATAGCTCTCAGTTACTTGCAAACTCTTCTATTGCAGCTGTTCTATTTCATATAAGTGAAACACGAAAAAAGTAAAAATGTTTTCTTCATAGCCTGGTTCATGTTGAATGCATGATTCAGTAAAATAGGTCTCTCATGCTCCAAATCAGTGGTTTAATCACTATACCCTTGAATGTGTTCTTCATAAATTTGTCTAGGACATCGTTGTCTAACGTCTAAATAGAAAAGCAACAAAGCAAAAAATGGTGGTGATAAAGAAGAATGAAGCAGCTTGTTTCCTCAACCTATTCTGGAGCTATTCCACACCTTGTGACCCCACTCCACCTCCTTCCCCACCAGCAGTGTGTTTGTATGTAGGGGAACTCTCCATATGATGCCTTGTTCCTTGAGAAAAATCAATGCACAAACCCCAGACATGACTTTGTTGTGTTACAAACCCACCACTTTGGCTGAGAAAGAAATTGGGAACTGCAAAATGCAAAGAGCAGCACTGATGACATCAGGAAATTAATTCTTCAGGCAGCAGCAGCAAGGCTTAGGAAGCACCTGTATGAGTGCCAGGCTCTCCAAACGAGAGGGAAGGAGCAGATGGCCTGACACTCAAGAGAGACAGCAAGGAAAACAAGCACAGAAATGGGAGGAAGAAGCTTGGTCCAAAGCAGGAGGACATTTGGACCCTTGGGATCTCTGTTTGCAATAAACAAAGAAGAAAATCAGTCACTGGTGTCTGTTGCCCTGTCTCACACTGAACAGCACAGGCAGTGCTGTCACAGCTCCAGCTGGCTACAAGCAAGCTCACACAGCACCAAGCAGAGAAGCAAGTGCTGATCAGACACACAAGGGGAAAGGAACTAGATTGTGCATGTCTGTGTGGAGAATGATGAAGGAATCCCAGTTACCCCTTCCCTGAACATGAGCTTTAAATGCACATCCTATCATAATGTTATTAATCTGTAAGGCAGTCAAAACTGCAGTACAGTTGGAAACATATGAGCTGAAGGACAGATCTCATGGCTTCTAAAGTCACAGCTTCAGGGTACATCTGTGTTATTGTCAGTGTATCTCATTGGATACTTGATCCTACTGAAATAACCTGACTGTTCATAAATCGCGTCTTAGAAACGAGCAGATTAAAATACAATTGTTCCAGTGCCATTTCACTAGAGCACACCACCAGTGGAAAAAGCAGGCCACTAATTTAGGGACCTTAACTCTGCTGTGGGCCCTGAAAAGCTCTCATCCCTTCTGCTATGTCCGTGGCCTGCTGTGAAGCAATAACATGTAGAAGATTAGATTAATGTTTAGGCAGTGTTTGATAGGAGTTTCCTGATCAGAAAGGTTTTTAGAAAAACTAATTAAAGTTTTTCAAAACATCCCTGAATCATTACTGAGGCAAACAAGAATTACCCGTACAAAGACAAACCTTACCTATCGACCAGCAGGTTGAAGGAGGTGATCCTGCCACTTTACTCTGCTCTTGTGAGACCTCACCTGGAGTATTTTGTGCAGTTCTGGTGTCCTCAACATAAAAAGGACATGGAACTGTTGGAACAAGTCCAGAGGAGGCCACGAGGATGATCAGGGGACTGGAGCACCTCCCGTATGAAGACAGGCTGAGAAAGTTGGGGCTGTTCAGCCTGGAGAAGAGAAGGCTGCGTGGAGACCTCATAGCAGCCTTCCAGTATCTGAAGGGGGCCTATGAGGATGCTGGGGAGGGACTCTTCATTAGGGACTGTAGTGTTAGGACAAGGGGTAACGGATTAAAACTTAAACAGGGGAACTTTAGATTAGATATAAGGAGGAGAAAATTCTTTCCTGTTAGGGTGGTGAGGCACTGGAATGAGTTGCCCAGGGAGGTTGTGAATGCTCCATCCCTGGCAATGCTCAAGGCCAGGTTGGACAGAGCCTTGGGTGACATGGTTTAGTGTGAGGTGTCCCTACCCATGGCAGGGGGGTTGGAACTAGATGATCTTAAGGTCCTTTCCGACCCTAACAATTCTATGATTCTATCCAGGCAAACAGACAGGTTTGGAAAACTGATTTACTTCTCAGAAGAATTAGCACTTACTACTAAGATTTCTCCTCCATACTAAAGCATGATATTTGATAAGGGGAAAAGACACTTTGCTTACTTTATTTGTCTAGTTGTGATTCCCATTTGAAAGGAAGGATATTTGGAAGGATAGAATAGGGTGAGACAGAGATTTCATTCTAGGATTCAAAGGAACTGAAGAGTCCACAACTGTTTCTGCTTTGCCAAATCCCTAAAGGAAACCATGGTGAGGGGGCAGGTGGTGGTGGAAATCCTGACACAGCCATGCTGTAACTCTTTACTACAGCTTCCCTTAATCTCATCTATTTCTCAAAAAAAAAAAAAAAAATTAAAAAAAATATTAATCCAAGAGGAAGCAGTTCTGAAAATCTTTTGAAATAACTGGTGGAAGGTATCAGAAACTTGTAAAAGCCTGAATATCACAACCCTTCCTTAAGACACTTCAGTATGCATCAAATCTTCCAAAAGAAGATCCAGAAAGTTAGCCAGAAAGGGTAGTTTCTTCTGCTATCTAGAGGGCATTGCAGAGAAGATGGAGCCATACTCTTTTTCAGGGATGTACAGTGAAAAGACACACAACAATGGTCAAAAAGGACAGCAAGTGAAAATTCTGACTCAGCATTAAAGAACATCACCGTGAGAGTGGCTGCCCAGAGAGTTTCTGGATTCTCCACCCATGAAGGTTTTCAAACTCCACTGGAGAACAGCACCCTGAGCAACCTAGTGCAACCTTGAAGTTAGCCATTATTGGAGCAAGTGGTGGGACCAGATAGCCTGCAGAGGTCCCTTCCAACCTACGTTGTTCGATGATACTGTGAGTTTTCAAAAATGGCAATTACTACGTTTTCTTTCTGGAAGGGCCTGTCATACATAGCACTGTCCCCTTTCTTATTTCTTAATGCTAGTGCATAACTGGAAAGACAGCTCTATTTTTATAACATCTTTAGCTGTCCATAGAATTCTAGCTGTCAGTCATACTGGGCATGTTTATTTTAAAACCTGATGGCTAACATGTTTTAGCAAGGACATTTAAAATTCTAAGCTAGGTAGGCAGCAGAAATTATGTTCCACAGCATATTGCATACACAGTCAACCTTAGGCTACCTGGAGATTTGCTCTTATACATAACTGATTTCAGCTATTTTCTTCAAGGGAAGATTAGCTAGATTTCTATCTGTCTTCAATTGCATAAATCCCAGTAACTTTGGAGACCTGTCTGATAAAGTTCCTTAGTTCCACTAGTTATTCATTAGAAAGCATGTGAGATCTGTCTGCATTCTGCGAATCTTTATCACAAAATCATAGCTTCAGAGAATCATACAGGTTGTAGGGGACCTTTCAAAGACAGGAGTAGCTTTGCAGTGATGTAAGACAGCTTGTCTTTACTACCCTCAGATGCATCTCATCCGGACACAGGAACTTGTATTCAACAAGAATGCTTAAATGGTCCATAACTCAATCTTTACTATGGGTAGTAATTTTCTCCCCGAAACTCCTACCTGTGCACTGTAGAAAGACTGAGGACAGAATCTGCCAGTGAAGAGCAAGTCAAGGCTTTGAGTCTGTCCTGGGTTCAGCAGTAGCAGTCATGTTTTTCCTTTGTGTTAACTGGTGCAGTGCTGTGTTTTGACTTCTAGTTTGAGAACAGTGTTGGTGAAGCCGATGTTTTCGGTTGTTGCTAAGTGATGTTTACCCTGACCAAGGACTCTGTGAGGCTCATGCTCTGCCAGGGAGGAGGGGAAGCTGTGAGGAAGCAGAGACGGGGCGCCTGACCTGGGCTAGCCGGGGAGGTATTCCATACCACAGCACGTCATGCCCGGGGTGGGGGGTAACTGGGAGTTCCCTGGAAGGACAGGGGCTTCCGGGTGGAACTCGCTTTCTTGGCCGGTGGTATCGTATTCTCTTCTCTTGTTATTTTCCCTTATCATTGTTTTAGCTGATAGTAGCGGTGGTGATTTGTTGCTGGACTGTTCTTGTCTCAACCCGTAGGAGTTGCACTCTCTCGATCCTCCTCCCTGTTCCTCCGGGAGCGGGGAAGGGGAGAGCCCCGGTGCAGGGGGGGGGGGAGACAGACACGGACCTCGATTGTTGTCAGCTCGGCACCACTCACTGGGAGTGAGTGAACAAGTTACCTGACTGGGTTTAAACCACGACAGAGTCATCTCTGCTTTTTCAGTAACCTTTGGGACTAGGTCACCTATCCCATTGACCTGCAACTCCATCTTTTCCTGCTGCAGATGTGCCTGTAGAAGCCATTCTTGGTGCCCTTCCACACCTCACCAGTTTTAACTTTAGTTCAGGGTTGGCTTTCTTAATTCCTTCCTTGTATGTCTGTCACACACATCAGGACTCCCCTGGTCCCATAGTTGATCCCCACCCTGTGCTCTTGACTTTAGAGACACCCAGGTGCTCTCAAGACAGAGCTGGGCCTTAAAGACCAAGTCATGTCACCTGCTCACCAGCTCATCCAGCTTGATCTCCACTAGTGCTCACAGTCACTCTCACACCTTCACACTCCAGCTGCTCGCACCAGGGACACACGGACCCTCCAACCCATGGTCTGACCTGTTGCTGCACTCACAACCCTGTGCACGCAGAATGGAGAGCCATCACCCAGGGAAGTGCTGGGAAGCTGTTGAAGAAGTCAGGACAGACTGCCCTGTTCAAGAGCAGAGCATATTGAGCCAAGCAAACTGACCACCAAGTATTTATGTGCAGTTGCCCTTTTTATTCCCTTACCCCTCTCTTTCACCACTCTTTTTTCTCCCAAATTATCTAAAACCCTCTCATGTCCCACTTTTGCTTTCCCTTCTAAACGTCCTATAATAAATTCTGTGTGATCAGTAGCTGCTTTTCCCCTGCATTCCCCAATATGCCCCACCCCCAGGGCAGCAAGCCTCTTAGTACAGAAGAAGATCTAGAGAGCTGCTCCCAGTGTTCATGGTGATGGGTGTCACATCTGGATGTTGGTGCTAACGCACTGCTGGGACAGTCCTGGAGGGACACAGACAAGGTGGTTGTACCTCAGGAGTCCTTTATTTGGGTTTTTGCCTGCCTTTGTGCCCCTGGGCTTCTCTGGGCTTGTGCAGATGAGTCTTTAATGGGCAGATGGCCCCTGTGATAGGCCTGGGAGGATCCAGGTAGGGTATCATTTGGTTTCCTTATCCTGCCATTGTCTCTGAGCCCATCCTCTGTGGATGTGCAGATAAGCTTTATTGCACAAATTGACAGCCTGGGCAATGCTTCTGCAGTCCTTCCAGATAGTCCATCCCTGCTTCCACTCTCCCCCTACACTTTCTTCCAAATTCTAAGCTCAGTCAGTAACCCCTGATTTGGCCAAGTTGGCCTCCTGCTACAGCTTTGACATCCTGACAATCCAGATAAACCACTCTTCTGCTTTGAGAATGTCCCTGAATCAACTTGTTTTCTCGGGCTCTGTTGATGTTCAGTGTCCCCTGGGGTCACACCTACCAGGTCTCTGGAAAGGCCACAGTCATTCAGTCACAAGTGTTTCTGTCACACTGAATTGAGTACATGCACAGTTTTGTATCTGTTTTCCTTCAGAAAGCCATTTTTCAACATTTCCTAAGCAGGAATTTCTGACTAATTTTTGGTTCTGATAGTAAAATTCCCCATCCTGCTGATTAATCTGTAGAAGTGGGTCACTGACTCCATGGTTTTGAGAACACTACTACTAGATCAATTCATCCCCAACAAAACACAGTGAAGCAGCACACCTCTACTGCACCAGGTCACTGAAAGACAACCCAGTGAGTGCTGGTGCCCAGCACCTGAGCATTGGACTGATCTACCTGAGGCGTCGATTTTGTATGGACAAACTGTAAAGCAGCTGGGCATGTGGAGAGGGGCTCTACCTGAGCAACCCAAGCAGGTCTACTGCTCATTGTCCCATGCCTACCTAAGCTTATTCCCAGTTACAGATCTGACAGGTGATAAACAGATAGACCAGAGAATCTAGTGACTCACCCAGGAATAGCTTTGTGCTGGTGGCCCTAAGGCATACTCCACCCAGGCATACTTCAGCAGTGCACAAGTACTGTGTTTGAGAAACAGGAGGCAATAAGGAAGGAGAGAGAATGGTGTGAGCCTGTGCAAGTATGGGGAAGTTTTGTCTTTAATGAGGACTTCCCAGTTTAGATGTTGCTTTGTCATGCACTGCTGTGTTGGCTCTTTCTCCCTCCACAGTTAAAAACTGTGTGTGTCAGCCTTAGGATTCAATCCAGCATTAAGCCCTTCATACACGTGCTTCTTCACATTATTTACACAAAACCCAAAAATGTTATCATATTTGTTAGATTTTATCCATATTGTTTTTTCTTTCTTTCCTTATACCCTTGAATTCCTGCACAAATCTTGAGACAAGAAGTAGCCACACAACATCTAGCCAGGAGTGTGTGCGGGGTAATAAAAAGGTCACCAACAAAGCTACAAGGCACAGTGGTGATATTTGGTCCTCCCACACTCCCCTCTTATGTGAGAATGCATAGGAAAAAGATAGTACTTTCTGGTTGAGAGAGCAGACTGCGTTATTGAGAGGAAACAGGCATCGTGCTTGTCAGCATGGACTGATCCAGCACTCTTGTTTCCCACCAAAAGCCCTCAGCAGCACATGAAACAAAATGAATAATTTCCACATGGAAAAACAGGCTGCTTACAAGAGATAGAGATGAGAGAGATGGAAATCCCCATCAGCCTGTAATGGGCAAACTGCAAATAATGACTCTCTGGTGCTATGTGGGAGGATAAATTCCTGTGCGCCGGGTCTGGCAGTTTAAGCCTGTTGCCCTGTGGTTGTGTGGGCTTGCCATGGCCTGCAGCACTCAGAGGAGGACCTGTGCTTGAAGCAGCCCAGATGATTGCAGTTTCAAACCTACATGCTGTAAGTGGGGTTAACCCCAAAACATGCCATCAGATCAGCACCTAGATGCAGTGATAACAGTGGTGAGACATGGCATGCCACCTACCCACTGATGTTCTTGCTGTCTCTGTGAACGGAAACCATGCTCTCCTCCATGTTGAGGAGATTAACCCTCCCTAATATCTGATACTCAGACTTTAACTTATAATGAAGCATTTTGTCATTAGAAGTAATCTTAAAGATGCTACAGGAGAAGAAAAATCTTTCTCAAGCAACAACAAAGTGAGCAAGGCAATACCACCATGCTGAAGAAGAAAACTGGGTAACAGCAACCAGCTGAGAGGAACAGGTTTGCGGTTGGGAAGGGAATGCTGGTGCTCAGACATTCTCCAGACAGCTCACCTGGCAAACAGTGTGTGTTCCTGGCAGTAGACATGGCTTTGCAAGACACACAAATGGGACATTTATCTTGTCCTTTAGATGGCCACCGGTGCAGGCTCAGAGCTGAGGCACTGTTATCTGTCAGTCTCTTTGCCTATTGCCCTCGGGCAGGTGCAGTAAGGACTGCCACCAGGAAAACACAGTACAACTAGCAGGTTAAATAACTATCCTATACCCTGCAATTGTTCATGCGCACAGCCCTCCAGGAAGGCTCCTATTGCTGCAGACAGAGGAGTTGAAAGCAAAGAGAGCTGCACGGGATGCTCAGACACTGAGTTATGAATGCATTTTCACAGGAACTGGTGTGTGCAGCTTTATGATACATAGTTCTTCACAGCTGTCACTTTGTACTAGCTGGTTTCCTTACCCCAGCTCATTTATCATTATATTTTCAGTGTTCATCTCAAACCTCTAAATTTTATGACAACATTTACCCTGTGAAACTGGGAAGCAGTAAGAAGACAAGGGTCACTGCTCTTCCAGCAAAAGGCAGGAAAGACAGAATTCCTTTAATTATTACAAGAGTTTCTGCTCTTTTCAGTTCAAGTTTTCTCATTCTTAAATTCTGCTGAGAAGTGACAGCCAGTAACTACAAGTGTCCACAGGACTGGGAGTGATTAGTGGCACTGTAAGTACTGTGGTATCATTGAAATCTAGGCATGACCTTAAATGAGTCTTCATGACTCCTAAACTGTAGTGTTTGGAGCAGCCTTCTTATCTATCGTATGGGCAAATGCACTGCTAATATAACTGGTCAACAGGATCTTGTACTTGGCCTTGTTGACCTTCAAGAGGCTTGTGCTGGTGCACTTCTCAAGCGTGTCCAGGTCCCTCTGGATGACATCCCTTCCCTCCAGTGTGTTGACCACACCGCACAGCTTGGTGTCATCGGCTGAGGACACACTCAATCCCACACTCTATGTCACCAACAAAGGTGTTGAACAGGGTCAGTCCAGATACTGACCCCTGAGGGACACCCCTCATCACTGGTCTCTTCAAGCCATTGACTGAAATTCTGCGAGTGTGACCATCCAGCCAATTCCTTACCCACTGAGTGGTCCATCCATCAGATCCGTGCCTCTCTAGCTCAGAGACAAGGATGTTGTGTGCAATAGTGTCAACTGCTTTGTAGTCCGGGAAGACTTGTGCAAATGTCAGTTGCTCTTCCCTTACCCACCAAAGCTGTAACCCTATCATAGAAGGCCACCAAATTCCTAGAAGCACTGAAAAGATTCACAATGTATATTTTCTTCCCTGTGTTTGCAGGTCACTATTGTTTTGGACAGGTTCAGTCCTACCTGCTGCATACCACATTTTACCAGACCAGATTTACCAGATTACTACATCCAGCACGTTCTGATATGAACGATTCTTTGTGTCATCGACCACACTTTGGGTGCCAGACCCATCCACATTTGACAGGTAATGAAAAAGATAAATCAAACTTTCAAGTGATCAGGCCTTGGGAATGGCTGGGGGTGGTCTGATATCCTTTGCTGCCTCAAAGATACCATCTATAGAAGTTGCAGGCAGCAGTGCGAGCTGGCTGCTTGTCTCTTACAATAATCCTAGCAGTAGTCTGCAGGCTGATAAATTATGCATAATAGATGTCCTTTCTTATAAGAGTCCCCTGCTGCAATCCGTGGTATCATCAAAGCAGAGGCCGGCAATTATGTGCTTAAAGTATTTCTATCTTCCAATCTTTTACACCCACTTTTCAATCACCCCACCCAATGAGTTAGTGTGAAGGCTGGCAGAAGAGTGAACACACCTTGATAAGACCAGGATTAGTTAGGTTTACTACCTTGGAAATGCATGTAGCTCAGAGGGCTCCAAAAGCTGGCTATCAGGTTATGAGACACAGTGCTTTTAAAACTGTAATTTTCCTTACAGAAGGCAAACATAACCAGTGGCAAAACAGTTCAAGAAGGATACAGATCCTTGAGCACTTCAATCTCAGGGAAATGCTAAATTCCTTCTGAGGATACTGAATTCTTGTGGAATAGTTGGTCAGCTTAATTAAGGTCATCTACTTGGGAAAACTGCTTAGGAAAGAAGTGAAATCCACGTCACTCCACAGACCTAAGAGGGTGCAAAACCCTTGTGAAACACACTGGTTTTCACCTCCCTTTGTCCTTCCCCGTTTCACTCTCTTCTGTGCTCCGTTCTGTTCAGGGCATGCTGTTTCATCCCTTCCTTGCTAAGTCACCATTATCATCTTACTTACACCTCCTGTGGAAATACTCTTGGGCCAGAACATTTGCAAGGCGTGAGTTCATGCTTACATTCATACTGAGAAAGAAACTACCAGATTCTGAACCACTGGGAGCATGTGTTTTTACTGGCATTTCTGTTGCTCCCTCAACTCTGCTTGACCTATTTATTCATTCTGATTAGGCTGCCAAGGCTTGCTGAAAGGAGGTTTGGCATTTACATGTCTTTGACATTCCTTATGTAGTTTGAGGTGTTACAAAGTCAGCAGCAAGGACATCTTCCAGAGCTGCTGAGTCTGCATTCATTTATTTATTCTTGATGAATCAATGTCATATCTGAACAGAAGAAAACTTTCACACATCAGGTTACTGGAAAACAGTGGGTTTTGAACATGTAAACAAACATTAAGGGGAAAACAAACCAAATTCAATAATCTCTCCTGTCTAATAAAAGATCATGAAGTTCTTCTGCAAATACCTCACATTCATGATGAAAAGAAGGAACAAATAAAGAACAATCATTTGAGCCTGCCAAGGCAAAGCCCAGATGATTACTGGAATGATTATGGGGAAAAACTTCCTTTATGAGCAAATTCTTATGAATTGTCTCCTACAGAGCTTCCTGAGCTTCCTGCAGAACCTGCTGTGGGGACCACTGAGGGAACAGAAGCAGTGTCATAAAGAGAAAACAATGTTCTCCCTCTTATGAAGACATGATGCTGTTAGGGGGACATAGAATAGAGTATTTCAGTTGCAAGGGACCTACAACGATCATTGAGTCTGACTGTTTGACTACTTCAGGGCTGACAGCCAGATATGCCACTGCAAAACTGAGGCTTAATTTCTGAGTGAAAACCTCCCAACATCTGCATCATTTCTCAGAAAACAGGACCAGAAAAATTTAGATTATGTGCTTAAATGGTTGCTCACCAGTGCAGGCTTTGGTTGGAGCACAGCCTTTCAGAACTGCCTGGCCTAACAGAGATGTGCCACAGGTGCCCTTTTTCACGGTCAGCCTGTTAAAGACAGATGATCAGTAAGCAGTTATTAACAATTTATTAATAACTTAAATTTATTCTGACATGGCAGGGGGGTTGGAACTTGATGATCTTAAGATCCTTTCCAACCCTAACTATTCTATGATTCTATGAGATTGAATAGCTCCTTTTGTTTAGATTTTGAGATTTGAGTCTTGTTTTGTGTTGGCTTTTGACTAAGGAAGAAAATTGCCCTATTTAGAGAGGAGGAAAAGGGTCTAACTTCCCTCTTGCAGAGAACACTGAATCTCTCATGAGATGATTTCACACAGCCTCAAAAACCCACAAGTCACACACTAGTCTTAGAAATTCATGTGACAACTAACCAAGACTGCAAGGGACAGAGAAATAAAATACCTCTTCGTGTGTCAATGAATTATATTTTTATGACTACTGCAAGGTTGATAACTGCCTTCGGTAAAACTGGCTTCAACACCTATCATTTAAAACCAGATTAATTTAAGAGGAAACAGGCTGGGTTGCATGAATTCATCTTTTAATCACACATCAGCTGGAACATATGATGCGATCTTTATTTGAGCAAAGGCTTTGGGAGTTTTATGGGTAATTTCTTGAGATTCGCGAGTGCCCGCTGATACTTTGCAAAGTTTAAGTCGGGGAGGTCACAGCAAGATGAGGAGCAGAAGGCAAGCAGCAGGGAGGCTCTCAGGTCGAGCCCCGAAAAGCCATTGTTCGGCTTTAAAAACGACTGAATTGTCCCGAGCCCGCTGGCGACAGTGCGGTGCAAGCGGGCTTCTGTTCGGGGGCAGCGGCACCCTCAGTCTCACCCTCCCGGCCCTGCCGGAGGCGGCTCGGGGTGGCCGGTGGAGGCGGGGGTCAGCCCGGCCTCCGGTCAGCCGCCGGCACTGAGCCCGGCGAGGGGCGGGGGGGACGGCGGCGACACTCTAGAAAGCTGTGTTCCCTCTGCGAGGGGGTGCAGTTGCTGCTGCTCCTCAGGCAGCCCTCGCAGGATGCCGTTCCAGCACGGCTCTGCCCGGACGCGGCAGCGCACCGTCCTGCTGGTGGGGATCGTGGTGCTGCTGGCCGGCCTCGTCCTCGCCGTCGTGCTGGCCTCCATCCTGACTCACGGGAAGCCGGAGGGCAGTCCTGAAATGCTGAAGTGGAAGGACAGAGGGACCACTAAGAATCTGCAAGAAGTCATCCTGGGAAGATGCTACAACTACGTCATGGCACGGCACTCTGAGCTGGGGTGAGTAGTGGTCTCAGTTGTGCACCGGGTGTGTAAAGTGAAGAGTGCTGTCTCCCACCTCCACCTGTCCATGTCCACTAGGTTTGCAGTAGCAGAAGGAAATCAGGGGACTAAGACCCCTGTTTTGCAGCAAACTGGGCAAACTCAGACAGCAACTGTCAGTGCCCGAATGGAGGCTTTTTAAGGAAACTACATGCAGAGCCAATGTAATACTAACCCTAGGTCAAAACATAATCAGAAATGCATTTTGCAACTTCCTTAGAGTCATAAAATAAAATAAATAAAATAATAAAATAAAATAAAATCTGTATCCTAACAGGTCTGAGTATGTGAAAGTGAATCAATTTGCTGTAAAGCTGATCTGCCAAAAATCCTGTAATGTGTGACCCCACATTCACATAACCAAAACTACGCAGGAGGGAGGAAAAGAAGAAGACTCAGCACAGATTTATAGAATGGACAAAGATGTTAGAAAGACATTAGAAAATATCTTGGGGTTATGCAAAACAGATGGTTTTGGTATGTGGGCAAGACCTCACAATGAGCACAGACAGCTTGCACAGGGAATGCAGACTGATCACAGCGGCAGCACGGCAGTCCCAGGCAAAACCTTCACCTGGGGGTGGTCCCTGCTCAGCCCATTACAACTGGCAGGGAAACACTCCTCTGCAGCAGAAGAGGATTGCCTGGGCCAAGATCTGCAGTAGAGTGTGAGGGCTAAGAACTGATTTATTGATCCCCTTCACCACAGGAAAAGGCAGACTATAAATATGGTGTGCCCCAGGCCTCCTGCAGGTAGTGAGGACACACAGAGTCTCCAGACAGGATCCAGAGCAGCCAGGGTCTCTCAGCAGGGACCCATCCATCACTTCTGTGGCACCAGCCACCCAATTTTGTGCCTGCAGTAAACCTCCAGCAGATATTTCCACCAATATGGCTTGAGCACCACAGGGCTGCCCCACACTCTGGCCAGGTGACAGAACCCTCCTGGTTTTTGTCTTAATAAAGACAATTGTCCCTCTCTTGTTTTCATGACATTAAACTGATGGGAACAAAGCTGTATGTAGTTTGCTTGCATTTGGACTTCCCTTGGCCTTGGATGTCTGGTGCTGTATGGAAAAGCAGCACTTGAAAGGAAATGGACACATGGAAAATAACGGGCCAGGAGTGCAGAGACTTTACATTAAACACCTAAGTGGGTTTAGTGAAGGGGGATTCTTTTACAAGTAAAGTAAAAAAGTTCCTGAAGCTTTTGGAAAATCATATACACATTTCTAAAATCACACATTATTTTATTAGAGAAGTGTGCACTCGGTATCTAAATCTGAAACTATTTTGAAGACTAAGAGCCTTTATTACTTATGCTTGTTTCATTCAAATTGGGGTGCTGTAAGAAACCCTTTTGTGTAAATATGTTTTCAGCCAACACATGTACATATTTGCTTGCAACACAGTCTGAATCCGGACCACAAATATTGCTGGGAATAATTAATTTAAGCCATTATTTCAAGGACACTGTGTAAAAAATCACAAACCCATGATCACGAGTTTTCTAAAAAGGCTGTTTTTACAAGGCATGACATTTTGTTCTGTTCATAATCCAACACTTTACTAGCTTCATGGCTGTGAGCTCACTTTCTTTCAAATTAAATGATTTCCGTATAGTAGCAGCCTTTTATTTTATGTAAGAGACAAATATGCTTGTTTACATACACTTCAAATGTTCAGGAGGTTCCTGAACAGAAAATCAAGTGTAGGTGCTTTTCTGGGAATCCAGCTTGAGATTCCCCATTTCTGCTCCTGCTGAGCTCTGTGCAGTCTGTCGTGTAACCAGCTGCTTCTGTTGCTGGCACTTCCTGATAATGAAGTGGGTGCCTTTAGGAAACATCAGAGAGGCCTGTATCTTTCATCCCACGCTCTTTCATCATTAATGTAGGCTTTGGATCTTGCGTTGTGTGGGATCTTTGATACACCTAATCAAAGATAAGGAGGAGGAACAGGGAACTACAGAAACTCAGGCAGGCTTATGAGCTACGGAAGCTGTGTCCTGTGCACGGCTAGGACTTCTGCTGCCACTGCTTCCACCATGGGAACCTTGCTGTCTTGGTTAGAAATCTTCTGATTTCCTCATAAATTTGTACAGTCTCTTCTTGCCCTTTTAATCTTACATAAACATGAGCAGTTGTTTAAAAAGCCCTGGGGTTGGTGAACTCATGGCCATTTCCTCATATTTTTACTTTTTTGTAGTAGAACCACTAAGTTACATCTTTGACAATTCTTTCTTTTTTTAATAGCAATTTAAGCACTGCAGTAGTTAGTGAGTGTGACTACTACTGTTTTGGAGTGCCATATTTCAAATTGGAATAGATAGCAGGTTTTGGAAAAAATGGGGAGTGTTGACATATAAATATGGACTTTTAAATATTTCTAGATATCGCAGCTGGAGTTAACATAGGCCAGGAGTCTACAGCCCCCATTTCAGCTGTACTTTTGCAACTGCATACTATAACTCATGTGAGAAAGCCATGGATGTGCTAGTGTACACCTTCACCATCATGGCTGTGCTTGTGTACACCTTCACCATCATGGCTGCTTCAGTCCTCGAGGATACCTCCTTGTGCTCTCCCTCATCTTACTGGAGCCCCAGATACTATACACAGTGGCCATGCTCTGGTCATGTTCTTCTCTTTTCCAGTATGATTCGTGGGCTGAACCCAAGCCCAGTGAGGCCACTGGAATGAGTTTTGTGAGCACATCATGCAATCAGATTTTAACCTGTTGATTTGCTTATTCGCCATAGTCACCAAAACATTTGGGTGCTGTATCAAACTTCATCACTAAAGAGCAGTTCTCAGGTGCTGTTTACAGCCCCTCCTGATGATAATTCTGTTCAACTGCCTGTGTGCAATTCAGTCCTTGGTTTTGTTTCTGCTGCTGGCTGGATGACTCATCATTTGTACACATAGTTTCCTCAGTTAGCCTTTCTGCTTAGATCTGTCGATGTGCCAAAACTCCGGAGAAAGAGGCAGGGAATACTGAATGTTTATATAACGCATTCTCAGTGTTAGCCCCATTTATTAGGAGAAAATGTGGATGGTATAGCAGCAGGCTTTGGGTGTTTTGTTCCCTGCATGCATTGTTGTACACCGGGATACTGCCATTAAAGAGCAGTATTTCTTTTTGGCTTCCCTGAAAAATGCTGGCTGCTGCCAGAAGATGGAGTTAAAGCAATAGTTTCTCACAGCTCAGTAGCATTATCTATTTTCAACATTAACAAAACCTGGAAGTTCTACTTTCGCTAGTCTTGCAAAAAAAAAAAAAACCTACCCATCAGCCACGGGCATTGGTATGTGTTGCAGTTTCATCTGAATAAAGGCCAAAGGCAGTCCGGTCTGAAGGAAGGATTTGACCTCAAATTACTTGTCTCCCCTATTCCAGTAGTACGGACTCCCTCTTGTGGCTATCACAATTCTCATACTCCGGGTCTCATGCAACGCAAATTCAAGTTTACAAGAATTTATCCCCGGTATAATAAAAGGAGGAAAGGGCAATGAGGTGCGCAGAGCTGCATGCTCACCAGCACCAGGCTTGTGCAGGGCCAGCTCAGCACCAGTCATCTGGCACATCAGTGCTGATCCAGACCAGTTGTGGCCACCCAATAACTTACCCGTTGCTGCAAGGACACTGTTAAAATGGTTTTGCACCTTCATTCCCACCGAGGAAGAACAGCTAGTAACAGACATAGCGTGAAACTTGTTGATAAGAAGTTAACTGATTTATTTTTCCCCTTCAGCAAGCTTTAATTGGCAGGCTGAGGTCAGATATGATCAGCACTTTGGGGAAGGAAGAGAGAAAACATGTTATCTGAAAGGTCATAGTCAGGAGTCCCCAGAACACAAACAATGCTTTTTCTATTTTTTTTTAATCTAGAAATAAACTCATTTAACATTTGCAGCTCAAGTGATTTTTCATTCCCAGATAATGATGACTGCCCCTCAGATCTGCAGCCACTTCTCCATCTCTGATCCACCCTAGCTAAGCCAAGCTTGCAAGGACCTATTTAAAACTGGCTGAAGTCTAACCTCTAGCAGTGAGAGAGCACCAAGGATACAGAGAGGGAGCCACTTCAGTAACGTGTGGGACTCTCCAGGCCCAGCAATCCTACTGTGCCTGAGTAAGCAGTGCAAACACCCAGTGATAAAGATGCAAAGCGCAGAACTTCAGTACATTTTTCATGCAATACTGTGTGGACACACAAGATGTACTTCCCCCGTAGATACAATTGGATCAACTAATGTTGTTTTCATAGTTTGCAGCAAATTCTTTCTATATCAAATTGTAACAGCCTGTAATTCCTTTGAATATAGTAAAAGTTGGTGCGTGTCCAGGAGAGATTTGTTTTCTGACTGCATGACCATGAATGCATTTTGCATTTCCATTCCTTTGCAGCCTGTGGAGATGGAGATATATTTTGTTAAAATGAACATATGGAACATAATTTTGTGTGAGATACTATTGCACTTGCAGCATAATTTCTTCCAGAAAGAAATCTGGGTTTTGTTGTATGCTGACTTTTGCATTTTGCCTTCATGCTTTGCTAGGCACTTTTACTCTGATTTCTTTGTATTTGTTCACTGGTTGTTAGCATTCTCATATCAAGCACGGCACTAAACAACAGCCATGATTTGATTCAGTGTCACAAAAATCTTAGCTTTATTTTATATAACCATGACATATGAAATTTACCTGAGATTTGTCTTTTCATTAAGAAAATATGCCTTATATAAGAGAAACCTTTACTGAATCTTCTGAAAAGTAGTGTTACAACCTAATAGTAATGAATTAGTACCCTATTAGAGTGCACTGCAGACTTCCAAAGCTTCTCAATTTAATATACATCAAAGTGCAAAGGATTTAGCTTTACTCAAAAACCCACACTATATTAAAAAAAAAAATTGAATTGTTACTGTTACGCCATCTCTTTTTGGTCCCAGAGCAAACAAATGGCTTTAGTTGCACTATCTGTGGAAAAGGACATGGGTTTCTGGTGGCAAAGCTGAACATTAGCCACCAATATGCCCTTGTGCAAAGGTGGGTGGTGTCTTGGGCTTCAGGAGGAATGCTGGCAGTGGGAAGAGGGAGCTGACCCTTCACCTCCACTCAGTACTGGCAAGATACATCAGGAGTGCTGGGTTCAGTTTTGGGCTCCCCGGTACAAGGGGGTCAGGGACATACTTGGAGCATGTCTAGTGAAGGACTGTGAAGACGACTGAAGTGTCTGACATACAGGAGGAGGCTGTGAGAGCTGAGACTATTCATCCTGGAGAAGAGAAGGCTCAGGGGGAATCTTATCAGTGTGTATAAATACCTGATGGGGGAAGTAAAGAAGAACAAGAAAGCCTTTCTCAGTGGTATCCAGTTACGGGACAAGAGCCAATGGACTTAAAATTTGGAATGTAATTAAAATACAGGAAATGCCTTTAAACATATTTTTTAAATTATTTTTTATTTATTTTTTTGACTGTGAGAGTGATCAAAGTGTGGAACAGGGTGTCTGGAGAGTTGGTGGAGACTCCGTCCTTGGAGATATTAAAAACCAGACTGGACATGGCCCTGACCAACCTTCTCTGAGCCAGGACTTGGGCTAAGTGATCTCCATAGGTACCTTCCTATTATTCTATTTCTTAGAAAATGCTTTCAGACTTGCAAGAAGTCCACTGGATAACTTACTTGGACCACCAGTGGTGCAAAAGCATTTTAGCTCATCTGTAGTGCCAGTGGTGTTAATATCTGTTGCTACAGTCAATATTAAG
Source organism: Pezoporus wallicus (assembly GCF_028554395.1). Lineage (NCBI taxonomy): Eukaryota > Metazoa > Chordata > Aves > Psittaciformes > Psittacidae > Pezoporus > Pezoporus wallicus. Next base: position 6,772,679 of record NW_026642052.1, read on the forward strand.
ATGATCATGTAACATACCACTTATTAAATGCCCAAGTCAGAACATATGTTACAATGCTTCAGTGTACTCTTTTAATAGTCCCTTCCATACTTAATGTGCTAACATATTAACTTAATACCCTTTCTGTGTCAATCTTGTTGTATGAAGCGCGCAGAGCTCTGTTTTCTGTCCTTCAATATTTATAACAAGGTCTTAATTTACAATTGGTTTCCTCTGATTTGTGTGTGAGTGACTTTGACTGTTCTTGTCGTTTCTTGGTAATTACAATATAATCATTATCCTGCCCATGGCAGGGGGTTGGAACCAGGTGATCTTAAAGCTTCCTTCCAACCCAAACCATTCTATAATTCTATGATTGCAAATATTAGCAACTGTCTGAATCTTTCTTAAAGATACACTCTCTAGGCTGTGAAAAGTCATCCAATTCTGTGTAAAGCTTATACACAGTTCTGCACAAAACACCCTCCCAGGCTGTAACTCCACTGACAACAGCAACTGAAAGACAGAAAGTCCTGCAAATTTAACAGGGAGATGTCAAAAGATGTTTTGTCTTTCCTCCATTGCCAGCATCAATACACTTCTGAGGAACAGAAATGCTGCTGAAATCAGAATTTATCTCTTGCTTTGGCAGCCATATGTCAACTCATCTGTCTGTTGTCTATATTAAGTTATAATCATATGTAAATTGTTATTAGATGACTATGTATTTCTCATACACTCAAACTTATTACATTTATATAACAGTGGTTACATATTTACTGGTTCTTGCTGCAAGATTGTGTAGGATTTCAAATAGTATTTCACATTTGGGTTAGCCTACACATACTGCATCACAATTACCCACTGTCATACCTTGCAGTGAGTGTCTCCTTTGGTTTTAATCCCAGATACCAGAGAGAATATCATTCTGTCTGTACTGTCATTTTACACATTCATTAGAAGTATTTGTTGATGTTGATGATGTTGTTGCTGAAAGGTGGAATCCTGTTCGTCCCACCCCTCCTTGCTTCAGTTCTCCTGTAGCATCTGTAAAGATGCCAGTGAAAACAGCTGTGTTCAGAGGTGATACTACTCAGCTGACATTGATAAATTATGGCCAAAACTCAAGAGCTGTTTAGCGCCTCAGAGCACTGTGGGGAAATACAACTTTGCCTATGCATAGGGATAGGAGGAATAGATCCATTTTCCCTCTACGATCAAATGAAAACCTACCTCAGGTGTCCAAGAGTAGAAATAGATGCTAAAGATGCAGTTTATCTTCCCAAGAGATAACACCAAAATAAGGCATTAGCAAGGAGCTCACTCACACTTGTACTAAATCTCTGATCCGCTCCCTTGTCCTTGTCCCACTGACGCTTGCTACCCTTGAAGCAGGGTCTTCTCCTGACTTACTGCACTTATGCCGGATTCCAGCACTTTTAGTTCTATGAAAGCCCCCAATGTACTGCAAATTCATATTAAGGGAAAAAAACTAAAAAAGCATCTGCAGCTGCATTAAGCCATTGAGCATTTCCTTACTTACACATACCTTTATTTAGTTCATTCTTATAGAAGTGTTTTTCTAAGTTCAATATTAAAAATAAAACAATACTAATAATACACTTTCTAATCAAGAAGTAAGGTGCCGGTTTAAATTTGTTCCCTTTATTGTCTGTTGATGACATGGCCCTCACTTGGAAGCTTAAACTGTAGAGCAGTTATGGCTCTCTGTCAAAATTCAGTCCAGGTGAGACTTTCTGCCCTTCTGGAGGCTATGTCCCACTTACAGAGCATTGCTGAAACCACCGTCTGCTCAAGCAGCTTGGTTTTTCAACCAGGAAAGCTGAAATCAAGCCAGAAAAAGAATCTGCACAGACAGATGAAATCTTCCCTGGTTTATAGCTGCTACCTCGTGGTTCAGCCCTTCCTGGAAGGGTGGTAAGGCTTAGTGTTGTCCTGGAACCCTGATTCCCAACTCACATAAAATACTCTAGGACCTATAAATCAAAGCCACAAGTACACCTGTCCTTAAAACCTTCTCATTCCTGCCAAAGGTTAAGGACCGGTGTGACAAGGAGCTATAGTTTGCTCCAGGTCATTCCTTGGACACAAACATACGCAGCCCTGAGGTGCCCCCAGTAGAAATCTCACCTTGTACTCCTTTTCTCAGGCCTCCAGACTCCCCGTATCTGCCATGAGGAATCTAATTGCTCTCCCTACAGGTAACCTTCCCAGAAGTCATCTTTCTCTGAGGCAGAGTTTTGGATCTCTGTCTCTATTCCCAGTCAGTTCCTCCAATACTTTCTTTATTGGCTTATGAACTATTTAATTAGCAGAAAGCAATACTTACAAAATCAAGCTGCCAAAAAAATCAAGTATGTCATTCTCATATCGGAAAAAAGTCAGTTACCATAAATGTTGCAGTGGCAGACACTTTGCAATAATTAAACTAAGTGGGTAGCAAGAGGCTTGTACTCATTGAAGATGCTGGGATTGACAGCTCTTCCATAAGCTTCCTTCATCTTTTTCCTTGGTAATTTTTCCCTTCTCCATTATACCAATGCTAAAACCAGCATACAGTAATCTGTCTCCTCAAATCCTCAGCAACGACAGCATGTTGGCTGACCTCTGTTTATGCACATCTGCCTGATTTTTAGCACAAAGGTACCTGATGGGAGAGTTTAGGTGCTAGAATATGAAGGAAGCTGATCCGTTGCATGCACGTGCCCATTTTCTGACTCAGTGGTCTGGAGATGGGTCAGCCCCATGAAGAACTGCGAACCTCTGGTGCTGCCCTCAGCTGCGGCTGAGAAGTCCCTTCTCCCGCGTGATGGCAGTGTTCGCCTTGCGTTTAGCTCCTCGCAGCCGCTGCTCCGGGCCACTGCGGAGAAGTCAGACCACAGCCGCCTGGGCTGGGCTTGGAGGCAGCCCCACGGCAGCTACTCCGGAGCAGCAGAGGCATGGCGAGGCTGGGAGAGGGGAAGGGACAGCAGAAGGGAAAGCAGAAGTGTTTAGCGCATAAAAGGCAGCAAAAGGATTTTAGGTTACAGAGGGCTTCTCAACACAGGCATAAGGGTTACTGTTCATTGCATGATTTTTGACAACATAAAGACAGCCACTTGTAAGCTCACGTGAAAAAAAAACCAAATTGAATATGGATGTATAAATCGCACTGCTGTCTACAGCCGTCACAGTTACCTAAAAGAGAAAGATAAACTGGCACACAGGCAAAGATGTGTCTGTTAGGTGCAGGAATATTTCTACAGCATTTAGATGCTTTGACATGCGTTCTCCTTCTGAAACGTCTGAGCTTTTACAAGTGAAGACAATGGCTTAGACTCCCAGCAGGTTGTGAATTGGTCTTATGCCTTTGAGGAGCTTGGTTATAACCACAAACTTCTCACTGACTTTTTACAGAGCCATATTTCTGAGTGCTTAGTTGCATATCTGCATTACTGTTTTGGCTGATGGTGATAGCAAATGAGAAGGATTTTCGTATACAAACTGCAACTGGTGGGGAGGTTTGGTCTCTGCAAAGGGCAGCTGCTCAAAGGGCTCAGGGCACTGTGGCCAGCTCAGACTTCAGAGTCACAATTAAAACCTTGGTGTGTCCTGAAAACATTGCCATGTTTTAGAAGGAAAACTCAGGACCTTGGGAAAGCTCCTATTGATGGCAGGGGAGACCATGTCTCATGGGGAAAGTCTCTCTGCCTGGTAAAGCGATTTGAACAATACGGGCAGAGTTTATTGAGTTGCCAGAAAAAAGTCTGGAAGTCATTTTTCACTTGTAAATTTAAAATGGGTTCCATGCTTGAAGTATCTCTCGCAAATTCTGAGCGAAAAACTGGAGGCAACATCGCCCAAGGAAGCACTGCCCTTCTTAAGAGATTTTAACATGTCCAGTGCTAACTGAAAGACGTTGTTCACGGTGTAACTGAAATCAGTAGGGATGAAACTTATCCTTGGTACTATACCAATTAGATCCATTTCAACTGGGGATGAATTTGCACTATCATGTACAGTGAAAGGAAGAAAATAATTACAAACTAAATTTTAAAAAAGATATATTAATAGTGATTTCCCATGTAGCTCAATACCATCCCATTACTTTAAGTGAAAGGACACTCTTTCAAGGTTAGCCAGACCAGTGTACTGATATGCAAGAAATAATGACGCATAAGCTGTCTATTTTTCTAACATGCACATTAAAGTCTGGCTCTGAGGGTAGCTGCTAATGTGAATATTCTTGGCCCCAGCTTCCACTGAATAGATTAATGTGATATTCCTATAAAAGGTCAATGTATAGAAATACTCAAATTCACTGAAAAAAGCAACTTCGGCCCAAATATAAGGACAAATACAGGATACACTTTGCAGCATATATAACATTTGGATTTAATAAGGAAATGGTAGTTTTAATGGTTATTTGTATCCCAGCCCTTAGTTGGTGCTATACTGAGTGCAGGATGCAATCTCTGTCTCTGAAAGGTCATAAGGCAAGTTCTGCACGCCTCACTTTCTAGAGAAACGGTTGCAGGTTCTGTTCTTGAGCTTACAACAGGTTTCAGTGTTTCTTCTAGAGTCTGTTAGGTATTATTTCACATTTACCAGCATTTTCCAAACTCTATTCATTAAAAAAAAAAGAGTTTGAAAAAATGAAACATAAAATCATATTTCTATAAATACATATATATAGTATATTTATTTTGCATATTATTAAATTGGGATTGAATTTTTCAGATTCTGTAGAAGAATAAAAGGCCTTAAATATTTCAGCATAAACAAAGATAGCCTCAAAGGAAGAAATCCATTATGCATAAATATATGATATTCGCAGATACAATGCAGAATCTTTATGCAACTCAGAACACGCAAAAAACAGGGAAGGAGAGCACACAAGCCCTGCAGCAGAATGGTGTGTAAGAGTAGTATGCAAGCATATTGACCATGGACTCCCATATCCGAACTGGTTTAGTTTAATTGACTGGTAGACTGGTGATCTCTTTGGACCCTTCCATTCTTTTCCTAACCAAGAAAGAAAATAAAATGAAATGAACACATTTTGTGACTGAGAACTTCCCAATAAGGAGTTGGGAGCAGCCTTAAGAAGACAATTTGTTTTTCAGGCATTTTTAGGCAAGGCAGATGTACTTGTTCCAACCTGAAACTGTTCTTGCTGGAATTCTTAGCATTCCATGTGCCAGCAAACTTCTCATATTGTGTTCAGGAGACCCAGAGCTACAGCAGATTTCTGCCCTTAGCTCTGTTCAGCGTCAATTAAATGCTGCACATCAAACAAATACTTTCCTGCTGTGCTGGAAAAAGGGATAGGTGTAGGTAGATACTTATTGATAGTGTCTGCCTTAAGGGTGAGGTTGGACAGAGTGGCATATTTTCCTGGATCTGGGATTAACAAGTCCTGAAGTCTCCTCACTGCTTATTTTTTATATAGATCAACCAAAATTGCTGCTGTATGTGGCTGGAAATCTCTTTGAGATGTGAGGCAAAACCTGCATTTCATATCAGAGAAAGAGCTTTCCAATGGCAAATCAATGAATTACTATACTCAGTTGTAAAATTATACACGTTGATAGGTGAGGACAGTGAAAATGAAATATTGATTAGCTTTCATATGTGGTTTTTTTTTTACATTAAAGATCTGTATTTTGCTTTCTAAAACAATGATGAAATTGCCTAGTTTCTATATCATTAGACTATACCTTATCAGTCCTCTTCATGCCTTATCATTCTTCTGTGTGGTACAACTAAAAGCACCACACCAATTACCAGCTGCAGGAGAGCTTCCCTTTTTGGAGGCTAAGCACTTCTATGACAGTAAACACATAGTTTTGCTCAGCTCTGCCAGGGCTGTGGATGAAGCCTCTCCTTTCCTATCTGAGTGACATCCATGCATATCATCAAGTGATGAGCTTGGTGTCTTGAAATTCTGGAAACCTGGTGCTTTGTATCTGTGATTCAGCAAATTGTCTCGGCAGGACTGTGAATCAGCTCAGTTGTTGTTGCTTTGCATGTCTTACAGCCATGACTTGAGTCCAGCAGCAGAAATGTTTTGTATGATGTCTCCCACTGACCTCTCTGCTTTGGAAATTAAAAACCCAGTTTTTTCTTAGGATTCCTTGAAAATATTTTGTTTTCTGAGACCAAGCTTAAAACTTTGTAATACAAAAGGATAAATGACCAGGTAACCAGCTCTCACCTGAGGCTCTTATGCTGTTACGTGTAACACATTTCTGGAGCAGCTTATAAAGGAAAGTCCTGACAGGAGGCCAAATCATTTGACAGAAAGTGTGCTCCATGTAAATGTCTGTGAGAAGCACCAGTGCTTACAGCCAAGCCCTACAAATTCTCTTTACGATACCACTGACTGTGCAAAGCAAAGGGGACAGCTGCCTATTCAGTAAAGTCACCCTTTAATCAGCAGGAGCCCTCTCCCTTGGCTGATTCAGCGTGGTCGTGTTGTAATCCTATGTGGCAGGCAGAGGTATTTAAAACTTCCCAATGCCTAATGAAGTACCACAGTTGAGAAGATGGCCTCGGTGGGCTGCTTACAAGGTTTGCAGCCAGCTACAGGCTCCTCCAGGAGAAAATTTAATACACCCAAGTTAAATTCTGCTAAGTAAAACATGTGAATGCTCCCTGACATGACTGTGCAACAGCAATGACTGTGCTCCCTACAACATCTGTAGTTTGGCTTCTTATTTCTACAGTGACTGTAACTGAAAGTGCTTTTAGGCTCCTGGATAAAAGACCATAGCCTGGTAAAAAAGCATCATTGCTATTAGTCACTGCTTACCTGGAGGTAAATATGGCTTGTGTAAACAGGAGGCATGGTTCTTACTCTGCAGGAGCTGCCCCTGTGACAGACTGGCATAGTAAGAAATGCAATTCAGCATGTGGTCAGAGCTGCCCTGTTGTCATACTGTCAAACTGTCTGGCTGTTTGTCATACAGCCAGAGAGCTGCCTTGTCCCTGTCCCCAGGCTCTGTCTGCATTTCAGACAGAACTGTACAGTGGCAATACCCAAGTTTGTTTCAAATCAGCAAGGTCAGGCTGCAGGATGTCTGCAGCCCAGACAGAGCTCTGTAGCTTAATGTGCTTGGCTGCCCCAAGAGGGAGAGATGAGGACACATTCACCATAGACTTCATGGGGGAGGACTGGAAGAAACTGGGGCATGGAAACCTGTAAAAACCACCTTACTGGTATGACCTCCCAATAGCTGTTATCATGTATAATGCTAAGTTAGATTTGTTACTGCATAAATAAAGGCAGAAGGGAAGGCAAGCCAAGGACATCTTGGTGTGGATTGCCTGGTCCTGCTCAGTGTGATACTGACCCAAGCCCCAGGACAGAGGCATTCCCTCTGGTATGTAGTGCTGTCGCTTTCTTCTGGACACAGAGAGAGTCTGGCCTTCTCTTTGTGTGACATTTATTTTCCATAAGACTTAGGAAGGGAAGAAAGACCATTCATGTCCAGACAGCAAGGGAACAGCCAGGAGTTGACAAGTGGCTCTGGGTCCTGCAGTTTGGAAGGGGCCTGTGTAATACAGCTCAACTCTCTGTGCTCCAGCTTGCAATTCCGATGCTCAGATGGGCACTCAGTAGAAATCGTGATCAAGTTCAGTAGTAGGAATGAGATCACAGGCCTACAGGGAAGATTAACTTGAAAATGTTTGGAAATCTTCAATGAATTACTACCACATTTCTTAATCCCTTTAGGACTATTTTCAAGACTAATCAAATTCCACATCCTACATGTTACCTGCCTATCAAATGGTAACAAAGCCTGCAGCTGCATGTCTCTCACATAGTAATTGATCAGTGCTACTTTTATAGTGCTCTGAAGGCATTAGTTTCTTTACACAAGACAGTCCATTCTTGAAATGGCTTATAGCAGGAACGCACTAGGAGAAGATTGCAAACAGTGAAGAAAGAGTGGATGAGTCAGTGACAGTCAGAAGAGATCCATTCAGACAAGCAGACAGTAGGATAATGCAGTCAGCATATTACATTTACATAAAAATAGGGAAGAGGAGGATGCGGAATCACTGCAATACTGTCACTGCTGCAATGAGAGGGGCAGGCTTTCTGCAAGACCTGAAACTATGGGAGCATGAAGAGGAAGGGAAGTGTGCCCAGGGGGACACAGCCTGGCAAACACATACTACAGACAATAATTATGAATTACTTTATGTTTGCATTCATTACCTCAAGTACATGAAAGCAGATGTTCTGGGCTGTCCCAGACATCGTATGTGGCAGCCTCAACAAAGGAGCCATGGCACTGCTTCAGCACAGGGATACAATTGCTTGTCCACACTGCAACAGATTTCCTCTCAGTAGTACAAAAGGAGTCCTGCTTCTGTCAGCAGAGAGGTGCTTTTTTTCCTAGGCTGATGAAGTAGCATCTTAAGAAACAAATGTAGGCTGAAGTGGCAGGGTGTGTCATGGCATGAAGCAGTTCCCCCCATGCAAATTTAGTGGAGTTCTGACTCATGCCAGTGAGAGCAATAGGGCCTGAACCTGTAACACAGTGGAGGATCAGCATGAGACTGGAAAAACCTACTGGAGACCAAGCACTTGGTCTGGATCTTGGTTGTACGTGTGCAAATCCGTTGTGGCTCCAGTAAAGTCAATACCTGCAAATTAGTGCATAAATGAAAATAATATCAGGTCCACAACAGCCAGAGCCCTGCTTTTGTTTTAGGTAAAAGTGTAGATACTATTTCTGTAGGGTTGAATGCTCCACAGGGAGACACATGGGCATATTTTTGGCTCACTGTACCTGAGGAGGAAGTATTCTTCAGCCCTAGTTTTAAAATGTAGAAGCTACAGTCTGCCACGTGTACTGCTCATGATTTGTCATGAATAATCAAGAAATGTGATTTTCTGGTTATGTGATATCAGCACTGCTGTTTTTAGGGGACAAAATCATAGAGGACATTCAGATGCTGCAATAATCAGTAATTTAAAATGCAGGAGAGAGAGAAAATTGTTTTAGAAGTGCTCATTCCTTATTTTATACTTAATTTGCTGAAGATACGCTGCTTTTGTAACAGATTATGTATTTTTGTGCCTGAGCATAATTAGAACTCCTTTAAAATCTGATCCATAGTATTTAACCATAACAGAAAGAGATCCTTTCATATCCATAAATACTCATAAATTCTAACTAACTCTGGTTTAATCTTTTGGCAGACATATGGATTGCCTAAAAATATGGGAATCATTAAAACAGGCATTCATTTACAAGAATCCCTGTAATATTACATCAGAAGATTACCAGCCTCTAATGGAGTTAGCGAGTCACCCTATACCCTGTAACAAGGTAACATTACAATGCACGGTGGGCTTCTTAAGTAGGGTTGTTGAGGGATGGCATGTCTGAGCGGTGCTCTGGGTGATGGGATCTTGTCCATAATGGTTATGAGGGTCTATAGGTCCACAAGGATTGTATTTCTCTCTTGTGCTTACTGCAATAGTGCTGCAGCTATCACCTTTGGACCCAAATAAACCTGTTAAGTCTCTGTCACTGGAAATCATCACTATGCAAGGCTTCACTCAAACCTCAGTACTGGAGTGATCCTGGTGAAGTGATGGAGATGCTCCTGTTCCGTAAGCATACAGCTCTCTGTAAGGAGCATGCGGTCATGCTGTTAGAGGGACACTGCTTCTGAAACACTGCTCTTCCATGTGCAGTTCAAAACACACTACAAATTAGGTGTTTATCCTATGAGAACTAGACAAAACCTTTCCTTAATCATGCTTTACAGTCTGAGCACTTCAATTTCCACAAAAAGTAACCACCCAAATAGATTTTGGAAATGGGAATGTAGGCTGGAGAAATAAGAACTGACCGACTAAGGGGAACTTGCATCATTTCAATGAAAACTAAAACCCCTTCATTGTCATGAAAACTTTTTTGTTTTCTCCAGGAAAAATGCCTCACCAGCTCTAGTGTAAGTGTCACTTATTAAACATTGTACCTTATTTCACAGTCACTGTTTTGGAGCAAGACAAATGACCTCGCTCATCGTTACACAAAATCCAACCAAAATTTCTTTACTTTGGAGGACACCTTGTTGGGTTATATGGCTGATGGGGTTTCATGGTGTGGAGACCCCTCTGCCCCAGGTAATAAGTCCTATTTTTTTACAAAACAAATATGAACATTTGAATTCCAGATTATTCTTTTCTCTTGTATATCTAAATACAATCCTTTCCACATATTCTTTTCTTGTAATTCAGTTTAAAACTTTTATTGTATTTCTGTCCCATGTTATGAAAGACTGAAAATAATACTTAGTTCTTGAGTTAATTTAAAAAACACAACTTTGGCTGTTATTAAAACACCAAGTTGCTGCTTAGACTAATGGTCACATCTAACCCTCTTTATTTAGTTTACTTGCTTCCTTCCTGCGACTTCTATGGGACAGATTGCAAAACAAGATTGCCAATCAAAAAGGTCCTGGGTGTAGGCCAGTCAAAGTGGAGGGGTAGCATGCAGGTACCCTGGGGTTACGGCTGCCTGCATGACTCCTGGGTGGGTGTTTAAGGCTGGCAACCTCTAAACTGGGCTGGAACTACTGAAGATGTTGAGCAAAGTTTAATTTTGCAAATGCAATCAGAGAGTATTTGTCAAGGGCCAACCTATTTCTCACATTTAGGACACTTTATCTTCCTGTATCACTTTTCTGGGAATTATTTGCATGCAGGGCCTGTAGCTGCCTCCCTAAAATGTGTGTGAGCATACAGGAAAACCTTTGAATGCATGCAAATTCCTTTTCCTCTTAGAGCCCATGTCCTATGTGGGCTTCTTGCTTTTGAAGGAGCAAATCTTTCTGCCATCCTTAGTCAGCTCTCAAAGCCATCCAAACATTGCAACAATATTTGTTATAACCTTAGCTATTTTACAAATGTATTTCTTCTCAGGAATCAACTATGAATCTTGTCCAAAACGAAGTGAATGTGAAAGCAACCCTGTCTCTGTGTTCTGGAAATTGGCATCCAAGATGGTAAGATCTAGAATAAATCTCCCCAAATCCAAGAATGTTGAAATGTATTAAGTTGCTAACACTGCCAAAAATGTGAATTTGCAGATTGGACTTAGAACATGGAATAGTGGAAGTTCACACGAGCTTTGGCTGCAGGTGCTAAAAATCTTGTGGAAATTTGTATTTCAAAGGTCCCATATTTTATGTATGGTATTTAATGTCACTGTAGTTGGGGCATTCTTATCTGTGGACTGTGCCACTGTCTAGAGCAACACCTGGCAGACAGCTGGAGCTTTGCAAATAACATTTACAATAACAATAATCACCACCTTAACTATATCAGAGGATGGAACGTGCTAAAACAAAATTCATTTCAGCACATTAATGTTGAGAGCAGTGCCTGAATTGGCACGGGAACATTCAAAGCAGCAGGCAATCCCCTTCCAACTTCCCGCACAAACCTGAAGAGCACGTCTTCTCGCAGCGGTAGCTGGCAAGGCTCCTATGATGTACCCACCCGTGTGCACATGCCAACTCCCGTCACACAAACGAGACCCTGCTACCCCAAGTTAAGCAGTCAGTCTGGCATTGCTCAATCAGCACTTTACACAGGAAAAGTGCCAGGAAAGAACCTGCTCTCCCATATCAGTTTGATTTTACATGTCTCTCAAGACCTCACCCTTGCTATGACTGTTAGTAGCTGACTGCTCAGGTGGAAAGCAAACATTCCTGTATGCTTCAGCTCTCATGTACGTAAGAAAGTCTATTCATTGTAAAAATATACTGTTTTGTGGGTGAACTAGTGTACATTATTTTTCCAAGGTCAAAACAGTTTCTATATTCTCATTAATCACCTCAGTTCCAGCGTCCAGGAGGGACAGACCACCACACAGAGCCAGACTTGCTCAGCTGCAGGCTTTCTAGATAAAACAAATGTAAAATCTACTAAAAGTCATGATTATTACATTAGAAAGTTACAAATAACAAAACTTTCCTGCAGTTTCACAGCTCCTGAGATCTGAGTTTGAGCCACACTTGTTTAGATGTAACACTTGGAAGATTTGATAAGTACAGTCCCCTGTGTTAAGCTTTTGAAAAATTCTTTGTCTTACCACGGATTACCTATATCTAGTGAGTACTTTATGTTGTAAACTTGGAAGTCTTTAAATATTCAGACAGAAGTTTTAAATAACAGAACAGTGATTACATGATCCAGTAATTTAAAAATCAAATCAAACAAATCTCAATGATGTGTTTGACTAAAACCACTGTGGAGAAAATTTCCAAGCCACAGAAGAGCATAGAGCATGAGTCACAAGGTAATGAATGCACAATAGTTTGTGTGTCCTTAAACCAGTGGTACCTCTGTTCTGGCTCTACCTCACCACTGGAGCTAAAGCAGGGCTATTCCACTTTACTACAGCCCCATCAGGCAGCTGAAGTTGGGGAGCTCTGGAAAGCCCTGTAAAACCTGAAACCAGCAGTGTCAGCAGAGTTCCTATATTGATCGCTGCAGTCTCAGACTGACACTTCATACCCGGCTACTGCACCTTTATCACAGTTTTGCCATAGCTTTTAGAGGCTTTTATTTTTTTTGCACTGACATGTTCTGTAAAAATATTGGCCAGATCCTGCACTTGTATAAGTCAGTTCTGATGACATCAAAGAAGTTACAGTGATTTCTACTAGCTGCAAGTCTGTCATGGCTCTGCTTGTAGTACCAGAATATAATGTCCATTTGCTTTGTTCAGTTTGCAGAAACAGCATGTGGTGTGGTTCAAGTGATGCTCAATGGATCACTAGAAGCTGGAGCTTTCAAAAGCAGCAGGTATTTACTTAGCATACTACGGTCCAAGTTTCTGTGGGGCCTGTGTGCTGGTGAACATGCCTTTGCTAGTGAGTGCCAGTGCAGAATAGATTCTGGTAAACTCATATAGGGGTCTAAACCATTGGCTGCTGTAGAGCTGATTCACTTAACTCCTTCTATACAGTGACTGTAATTGAAATCTACCAGAGAGTATGCAGATGGAGCAAACAGTATGTTCTTACTGCACAAAGTAACTTTATTGGTGCATTGATGGTGCATTTATTCATTATGAATGACACATTTCTAACTGTTTATGGAGTTGACTGGATTTTACCCTTCCAGACTGTGCAGTCTTGAATAATATTGAAAGGTATTGAAGAATATGCTGGTTGGGAGAACAGCCATGCTTATTTCCCTTGCTCCAAACCAAATCAATAGCAAGTAAATCACACAGGAGAAAAGATGGAAAAACTTCATCTTGTTTCAGCCTGCAGATAGTTCTGCTGACAGTGAAATAAGAATGGGGAGAAAATATTTTACCATAAGGCAATTAAAGAGTCTATGAAAATCCATTAACTAGCAAGATAATGTTCTTTCAGGGAGAATAATAGCAGCACTAGTATTTGGGTATCACACTCTGTACAACTTTCTCATATAACTAAGAATGTTTTGCTTTTTCATGCCCCATTCTTACAGCATCTTTGGAAGCATTGAGATCTTTAACCTAAATCCAGATAAAGTCTCTGCAGTACACGTTTGGCTTATGCATGACATTGGCGGACCTCAAAGGTAAGTCATGTTGGTATGAAACAATGACAGTGTGTGAGAGACAGATGGCACCGTTTTGATGAGTGACTGTCTAACAGTAACCATGTGTTAAAACTTGCTCTACATTCACTCTCTTAGCTGCTTACTTTATTGAAAAGAATAACAGTTGTACTGTTGTTTTCTTTAGTATTTTCCATAGATACTCCTGAACTGTTATAGTTAAGACGCAGTGACATTTCCCTTGCTTTCAAGGGGTCCCATGACCTTTACATTCCTTCCAACCTCACAAATCTACACACCTTTAATGTGGGTGCATCACAGAAGTCACAGAACAGGCTATGTTTTCAGGGTGAACAGTGGAAAAATATGTTTTTTCACAGGAATAGTACAATTATTGCTGAGCAGAACCATTTTTGATAAACTAATGTCAAAAGCTGGAACAGGTTTCCCAGAGAGGTTGCAGAGTCTCCATCTGTTGGACATACTTGAAACCCGAGTGGGTCCTGGGTAACTTACTCTAACTAATATTGGCTGTACATCTCAATCAGTCACTCAGCCTCTTGTCAAAAACAGAGCAGAGGCAGTCACAGACTGAGTCAAACAGATAGGAGATGCTCATATCCTGCTTCCACCCATGTTTTCTACCTGCTTCATCCTAGCTCACGTCCTGCCTGGGACTTAGCTGCTGGTTTTCATGACTTGCCCTTTCTCATCACACAGATGACTTGATCCCTTTGTCGTTCCAGAGACTGAATAAGCTTCATTTCATACTCCTGTGGATGGAGGCGAGCAGCAGCTCTGGAGCAGTTCTAGAGCACATTGAACTGTGACTGGAACTGAGTTATTTCCCACAGATACCTACTTGCAGAAAGTTCTTGTGCAAGATGCACAGCTGAATATCACATAGTTTCTACCAGCGAAGGCCCAATGGTAGCCAAAACTCCACACACCAATGGACTTTACAGCGCATTAACAAATGAGCTTTTGAAGAATCTTACCTGAAATAAAGCAAAGTGACATAGTGTGGAATGTATCTGAGCTTCTTGTACACACAAGGAACACAAGTAATGAAAGACTTTTCTCTCCAGTGAATCCTGCTCAGGTTATTCCATAAAGAGGTTAAAAAGCATCTTAGAAGAACGAAACTTTCAGATCACCTGTGAAGACAATTACAGGTAATTACTTGTTCTTATTGGTGGTGACTTCTTAACACAAAACTAATACTGCATCTCCCTCTTGACTCAATCTAGGTTTACAGCAAGCTAGAAGAGAGTCCTCTCTTACTGCCGTCTCATCCTTTGGATGTGGCTGTGTGGTTCTCAGGAGCTTCCACTCTGGCTGCAGACCTCCTGTTGGCTGGGTCTGGGGTTTGCTCTCTGCCCTGCACTTGCCATTGAGCAAGTTCAATTGGCAACCCAGCCTTCTTCAACAGATTCTCATCTGACCAGGCTTTTACACACAGTAATCAGATCCAAATAGGAGCTTTTCCTTCACTATAGCTTAAGCTTACTTTCTATCCAGCTGCTTTGTCAGAGTGAGGCATTGAAACATGATAAGCATTAGTAATTACTATAATTCACCATTGTCAGGAGAGAAAAAGAGGAGTCCAGGAAACAGCAGCCCAATTTCAGACTTGCCTATTGAAGAGATGGAAAAGTCTGAGGTCCTTTATCCCTCTGTGTGGTTTCAGAGACCTTCATTAGTGCTCTTTAGTGACATTAGAAAAGCAGCAGATGTTCAATATTACTCATATCTGCCAGGAACAACTTCTCAGAGTGAAGGATTCACACTTGGGTAAGAGCGTTTCCAAAGGAAACAAACATTTCTACAGACCACTGAACTCATTCCATTAGTATTAAATAAGGAAAAGTTGGTCTGCAAAGGAGACAAATTCCTTTTCTGGTGATAGAGCTTTAATCCTGATGGCAGAGCAATATATTGCTGTTCAGGTATTGCTGAACCTGACTAATGGGTGCTCTGCACATTGTGAAAATATTAACACTGGTGTGGTGTGTAAATGTGCCGAACTGTGTATGTGTACTCGCTTTCTTTTTGGGTACATGCAGCCTCTAACTAGTACTCCCAGGACCTGTAAGTAGGCACAGATCATTTCAGCCTGTGGTGAAATAAACTAGGGGACCAGGGAGGAATGAGAAATATGTAGTACTTTAGATCTGTTGTGGCTTAATTCAAGGAGAAACCTGAAACACATCGTGAAGAGTTGTTGACACAATTGTTGCTGTGGATCACAACTCACTTCTTAAGATGGAATAACAAGTAGATCTTTTTGTCAGAGCTCAACTAAGACATACATAGACAACTGTGTAAAGTGACATGAACAGTTAATTTTACTATTCTTTATAGAGAGCAATAATAAACTAACCAATTTGCATGTGCAGTAAAACTCTTTGGAATAGACTGTATAAATGAGCTTCTCTCCCCTGAAGTTATTCCAAACAGAACCATGTGGGTCCATACCAGCTGAGCATCTGTTTTTTCACGCCATGTAGCAATCCATGCTGATCATTTTCTCTTGCTTTTGTCCATGGCAGCAGTGCCTTCCAGAAGTAACTTAAAAAATAGATTCACTGGATATACTTCTAGCAAAATACCTAATCCTGTCTGACATGGTTAGCAACAGCTTTACATTATAGCAATAGGGGTTACCACTGAGTAAGCAGGATGGTGAACTTCCAGCGTGGCAGCAACTCCGCACTCCGCAGTCTGTGAAAGAGATCTTACTTCTTCATAATTATTGTCTTATCACAGCATAGCTGACATGGTGTGAGTTCACATCCTACTTTATTTTGTACTCACCTGCTCTTGTCCTTAGCCCCTGTAAACACCAAAGTTATCTTTTCGCAGCAAGATCTAAAAAACTATCTCCTAAGCCATCCACTTGTTAAGCTCGTATATAACACACACTTTGACTTTCACATTGCACGTAGTGACTGTGGAGCCATTCTGTTGTACTTGCAAAGTGGTTACTTTTGTTTGCCTTTGTGTCTTGTCACAGGCCAGTTCAGCTCCTTCAGTGTGTGCATAACCCTGACCACACAGACTGCAGACTTTGCGCCAGCTCCACGGCAGCTCCATGAGACGGAGTCCTCCAAGTTACTGAACTTGACTGTGTGTAAAGCTGGAAAAGATGTGGCTAAATAGCTTAGGGTGATAAATAGTAGCGTGGTGTGTACAAAATCCATGACCTGAAAACCTTGCTGTGATACTAACAGCCACATAGCAGCAGATGATACTTTAGGTGTGATGACTGTACACATATGCACACAACACACTATTTCAGAGAGGCTGGGGGATGTTCGGTGGGTGAGGGCAGATGCTTTGCCCTGGTTTGCCCCCTCCTGTACAACTCCACTTGTGCCCAGGGGCTCAGAGCGGGGATTTCCTGGGGTGTGCACGGAGAAGAAAAAGAATTTCCAGAGGTAGGACTTGCTGGCATCAGCACTCAGCTTCCTCCCTGCTGGAAAGCTGGATGGAAAATGACCAAAGCGTTCTACATTCTCTTTGCATCCCAGTGCAACATCCCCCAGAGAGGAACATTGCCCCATGGCACATGGTATAGATCATGTTGCTCCCAGAGACTGTGGCACCTCAGAGCAGATAAAGCAAGCAATGGGAGAGACAGAGCCTCCTTTTAATGGGCATCATAAGTAAGTGGCTGGTGGGGAAATGACAGAGCTGAGCCAAGAAAAGACCAGAAACCACTCAGAGGGTTGCCAGGAGCTGTAAGGACATGTCAAGCATGTAGCTGGGGAGAGAAAATAGCAAGACTGACTCAGACAGCCCCATTAAAATCCTACTGTAAACACCACTGCAGTTCACATTACATTTCATCCTTAATATAGCAGCAAGTGTAAGCCTTCCAGCTTTCGTTGAAGGTCCCTCAGGCCACAGGCTGGCCAGCCACTGGAATAGAGACAAACATCAAACAGTTGCCACAATAAGGAGTCTCTCTTGACCTCAGTTTCTGAGGTGAAAGGTGATGCCTTACAGTGTATAATTCATAGGCACAGACATGCTGCAGTACACTGAACCAGCAGGTTTCATTGATTTTGTTTGATTTCTATACTACTGCTCTCACATGCATAGTCAAGTGCAGGTTTATAACAAAACAAAGATCTGAGGCCAGCTTGTGGTCATGGCTGCAGTGCCTTTGTGCAGTGTCATCGGCACTAACAATACTGAGCAGGTTTTGCTACAGATATACTCTCAGGTGTTGCAGCACCAGCATAACTAGCCATTGTCAATTCAGTAGGCAGACCGAGGTTCCCATGATCCCATAGGCAGAAGGTTATAATACTCTTTGTTTTAGTGACTACCCAGAGTGTGAAGCATCCTTACAGAACTACACAAACCGGTGTAATTTCTTGCACCTCTAGAGGAGCCCTTTCTCTGTAATACACAGGCCTGCACTGAGCATAGCTGGACCAGACTCAAAGCCTCACCCATAATGTTTACATTAAGCGAAATGTATTTTTATTTGCACTCTGCTGTGTAGCTACTTGGATGTATCAACACAGACACATACCAATGCTTTCAGATAGATTATTTCTGACTATAGGTCAAGAGTTTGTCTTCATGCTCACTTTTGTACCTCTTCTGTTGTAATATAAAATGTTGACTGTAAAATCGAGACCTGTAATAAAATTGCTGATGGAAAACATTAATTCATGTCACATTCTGCTTAACCTCAGACTGACCATGAAAGTAACTCACTTCCTAAAATTAACTGAGAAATTCATTCCGCATATGAAAGTCTATATATACCTATCCAGGAAAGCAGAGAAAGGGCACAGTGCATGTCTTTCCCAGACTACTCTCACTACCTCACTTTCCATCTTATACAGAGAAGTCATTGTTTTTGCATGTGGTTGGAAGTGAAACATCCTGTGTCTTTACCTTGAAAACAGACATCTGGATATATATGTTGTTCTCAGACATATTAATTAACAAAGGTGACTTCTTATCAGTGGTTTAGTAAAATGCTAAGGAGCAAATCTGTGTTACTGAAAGCTGAGATGAGCACTTCATACAGGCAACTGTGCTGGAGTAAATGACAACACAGGTCCCAGCAGAAAACCTTTCTTTTACAGGTGTGTAAAAAGACACACCTTAACAGGGAAACTTGGCAATAAACACACTTAACACCAGGGCAATAACTGAACTTGTAACTGCATGGTTTCATTCTGACTGCAAAGAGGGGCTGCAGGCTTTGCAGGTCTGTAGTGGGTGTACTGGGAAGAGAGTGCAGGACACTAATGGTTTGTTTGCTTTTTCCCTTTTCCACTTGCAAGGGGAGAATTGCCAGCCCAAGCACAGTGGCTACCACACACTCTGGATATGCCTCAGCCCCTTTCCCCAGTACCACTCTGAAGTCCCACAGAGCTTGGTGTCATCTACCATGTCCTGCTGCTTGCCCTTAAGGAAGGAGCATTGATGTTGGCCTCCTTTATTTATTAGCACAGGTGCACCATAGCTGTACGCCTGGTCCACTAACACATACTCCAGCCCATATGTGTTACGGGCTTGAGCAGTTTGTCAAACTGCTCAGATTACATGCATAGCAGAACATGAGTGAGCTCATTTCCAACAAGCATTTTTGTTATCCATGATCACACACGTGAAATGCCATGTTGACATGTCCTAGCAGACAGGTAAAATTTAAATCCTATTGCTCTGCTGAAAATTTATAAACCAAAAAAGCTTTCAAACCAGTACAAAGTATCCCAAATTCACAGAAAACTAAATAAAAGGAAAATAATCTGTGTGTTTTTCCTACTATGTGGAAGAAATGTTTCTTGATGTAGTTTGAAATGTTGAGTTTTGAAAATATCTTTTAAAACTGATGAAGGTAATCTCTGTCTCAATTTGTCCAAGATAAAATGAACTAGTTTGTGCCCCAATAGCAAACACTGCCAAAGAAAGAGCGCTGCCCAGAAACCCAAGAGGAGGACTGCCTGGAAACCCACAAGGAATCCAGGTTATTGTGTGATAAGGTGATATCAGTGTTACATACTCCCAGAAAGACACAGCCCTGGGAAAGCTACTTCTATGACTGCATTAACACAGCATTGCAGCTCCCAAGTCTTTGATGCACTTACCCTGACAAGAGCCTGCAATTATTAAACTTACTTTTGAGATTAGGAAACAAATGAAATACAGAAACACCTGTTCTCCTTGCTTGGCCTTGTGCTTGATTTGAAACCTGTCAGCCTCTCCTAGGGTCAGGCCATATGCAAACAGCCCCACATGCCTTGTGCTTCCTCTTGCCTGACCCCAGGGAGCTGACCCACCCACCCCATGGCTTCAGCCTCCTGAATCTCCCTGTGGTCACCCGTCAGGAGCGTCAGCTCTTCCCACTGTTTATGTGTATGGATGTGGGTGAAATTAATGACTCTGTCTATAGGCTTTAGTTTAAAATAACAAACCTAATGAGTCTAGAGAAAAAACTGAAACCTGGAAATAAAGGTTAAAACATGCGAAGGGCAATAAATCTTATCCTCAGGACCTTTTTTTTTTCTTAACCTTTTTTTGTGCTGTTTTTGTTTGGAGTCCAAAATTCTTAATGCGGTGGCATAACATAATCTACAGGGGAACGTCTTTGAAGAAGGGGGTTTGATTTTGTTTATCTGTGTATTGACAGCATATAGTGCGGTGGATCTGGGTTCCCCTGGACACTGGCAGTAAGGGAGTGGTTTTGGATGGAACCCAACATTGCTAAAGCACTATAGAGTATATCAGTCAGAGGCAGAAGTTTCCCCTTGCTTAATCTGGACTACCTTCATGCATGTATATGGGAAGACTCCCTGATAGCCAAAACAACGAGCCTTACACAAATGAGCTCAGTAGAAATAGTAGAAAAAGGAGATCAGCAAGCCTTCAGGTAGGACACCTGGTGAACAGGTTGCACCTCAGAAACTCTCACTTAATAGCAGTACCATTTATAGGCTTAAAACAACAATTAAATGTGCTAAGAGCCTGATCCCTCCTATTAAACATTTTGAAAAGAGTAACGCACTGGCTAATCCAAAGAAAACATTTTGCATATAAAACATGAAGGCTGGTGAAAAGACAAAAAACAAATAGTACGGCTGAATAACAGAAGCAAACACATAGTAAATACACCACAAGCCTCAGCAGTGGATGAAAAAGATACAGAAAAGGTCTAGCTATGTCATTGGATCCTAACAACCATATTGTCTACCTATAACCTTGGGGTGTACACCTGTCTGTCCTCAAAGCTAAACCGCTGGATTCAGTACTTGACTAAGCCACAGAGAGGTGTGCAGGCTTAAGCAGTCCTATGAAGCCTTTCCAGTTTGCTCCTTATCTTGCAGCCCCATCCCTCTGTTCTGCCAAAACAAATGCTTCACTGACCACTCAATAAACCAGGACAGTCAAATGGTCTGGGGTAATATTTTTATCTTGCTTGGCAAAAAAATAAAGAGCTTATATCTAGCCAAAAGAAATGGGAATCAGTGGGACTTTTTTGTTTCAAAGTGTATGTTTATTTTCATCAGTGCATTGTGGAGTGGGAGAGGGGAGCGGCTTGCTCACCGTTCCTCCTTTCTTGTGTGGCACTGTTTGCCCAGATCAGAAGAGCCTAGGAAGCACATACAGGATCATCTGCTCCACACCAGCACATACAGGATCATCTGCTCCACACCAGCAATACTGCTAGCTTAACCCTGATTCATTTCACTACTGAGATTTGGGTGTGCACTGACGTAGAGTAGAGGGGGCTAAAATCCATACTAACTGCATTAGATAGGATTAATATTATTCAAGATTACTCACTTCATTGTACAGACTTCCTCTTTAGTCAAAGGGACAGTTCAGGCACATCCTGAAAGCAATTATCCTGCTCTGCACTGGTGGGGTAAGATACTAGGGATGAGGTGTGCTCCAACAGAAGCTTTTTGTCTCTCTCCAGTGGCCATGAAATTGTCTAGATTATTAGCTCAAATTTATAAAATTAGCTTCCAGGTGGCTAAAGTTGCATAAAACAAATCCCAAACATAAAATGTTTCCCTGTGAGAAATATTCCTAAACAGAAAAGAACATCACAACGTCCTCTCACACACAGAGATTAAAGGGTTTGCAAAATATGTAAGAATTGCAATTTCACAATCCATTTTCTGGGTATGTAAAGCCACAGTTCTAAAATCTGCTGATGTTGCAGGAACTGGCTGTGTGATAATGAAGTCTTTCAAGCATGCCAAATGCAGTCGGTTAGAAAATCTGGTATTGTGCTAGAGAAAAAACCACCACGCTGATATTAATCTGCTGTCTATTTCATATGTTGTTTTCTGTTGACTACTTTTATTTTCAAGACTGAGATCACATTTGCTTGCTTTAGGGTTTTATTTTTGTGCACACACCATACTCCCTTAGATTTATTTTTGCTAATTTAGGCACAGAAGGAATTGCCTGATGCCCCCATGGCAAAAACCTCACAGTTTCTTTCCTATTGCTTAAAGGAATAAAAATGCATCAGGTGTTATTTATGAATTATGTCTACACCATAAATAGCTTAAAGGAAATATTCTTTACTTTTTTTTCTCTTGCTGAAATTGAAAATCCAGGAATCAGTCAATACAAGAGGGTTACACTAATGGCTTGCACAGGACTAGGACAAACTCCACAAAGAATATTTTTCCATTCCTACTCTTCTTGAACTATTAATCAAATCAATAGCCCTGCACTGTAATTAGACCTGGGACTTCTGCAGCTGAGGTCTGAACCTTAAGAGCTTGAGCAAAAGATCTGTCTGTGAACATTAGCAAATTACATTCCCTGTGGGTCAGACACAGAGGGGATGTATAGTTTGATAACCAGTCAGTTGGAGCTGCATTGGGATTGATAATAAAACTTCTTGATGACAAGGCCCTGTGCAGGAACATATTTTTGTGTTACATATACTACATACAATGTTAGGTGACCAGAAGGAGCCAGTTCTGCTTCTCCCGAAGTCAGACTTTCAACAACATTGGTATGCTTGATTTATAGCAGAGAAACATGAAACAAGACTAAGAAGTGGTCTAGTCATAGGTAAATAATAGAAATAAACAAAACAGTAATATGGGTGATAGCCCATTTCTTATTTCTACAGATTTTGTTTCAGAGATTTTTATCAGAGGCTCATAGTTTCTATGAGAAGTATCAGACACATCTGATCTGTGATCTGTGGGACTATTTCACAAAGCAGTAAAACAGTAATCTATGGCTTGCTAAGTTTAAGCAAGTCCTGGGATGCTTGAATATTTTTTTCATCAATTAACTACGTTTTTCTTTGCACTGTAGCTGTATTGAATGCACTTTATTATGGATAGGGGTTAATTTCTAGGGTTACCGGGGACTTGCTATGCAACAGTGGGAAAACAATCCCATCTCCAGAGTTGAGATTTCTTGCCTGGATGGGAGGAACAATAAGCTGATATTTTAACATTTTAAGATCACCAGGGTTATCATAATATTGAAAATGATCTTACAAATTCTACAGCTTTTTAGTTTAATCCTGTATCATGCCTCTACTCCGTCCTCAAATTGTGCTTTAAGCTAATGTATCCTTTGCAGAGAGGCCTCATGCTTTCTGATAACATGAGGCGATGAAGCATCCACTCTTCCCATCATAGGTTATGTCAGTAATTACTCAGTACCATTACTGGAAATTAATTTATACTTTGCCTATGTTCAGGTTCTAGCAACAACTTCTTGTATCCTGTGCTAAAGATCTTTACTTTTGTGGGGAAGGGTAGCTTCTCATTAAAGTAGATCTTAATACAGACACGCCTTACTCTCTTTTTTTGGTGAATTAAAGAGATCTTTGCAAACATTTGAAGATTATTTATTTGGTAGAGTCTGTGAGTTTTTACTTCACCCTCTCCTATTCTTTGCTATTCTTGTAGTGCAAATAGACATCTTAGATCCCCTGCAGCAGGCTTTTGGATTAGACTGACATAGCTAGAACAAAATTCAATCCCTGCTTTTATTGTGTTTATCCCTTATGAGTCATAATAAAATGATTACAGAAAGTAGTCACAGGTTTGTTGGAGCAAAGTTGAGAGGTAGATTCTCTGCTATTGAAAACCAGCTCAGTTACTACTCTAACCAGTCAAAGCTCAGTGGATATTGTGGTCAAAATGCTCAACTGCAGGGAAGTTTCAGGAAACCTCTCTTTCAAACACAAATTATATGCATCATGCTTTACTTATCAGCTTTCCTGAAAGACAAAAACCTCTCACCAGCAACAACATATCACAGTCTCAATTCACCAAGAGAAAACCAACAGTCCTAGCAAGTTAAAGATCTCTTTACAAACTTCTGAGTTCTCTCCAAACCTAAATACTAAATTGAAGCACAAAACCTCATGGAAACATAGCTGTACACCTGCTGATGCTCTATAGTCCTCTTTAACTCCCCAGTCCTGCTCAAGTGCCACAAATGTTCCATCTGACCATAATTCTAATATATTTTTCTGCTTCTGGCTAGTTTCTACTATGTCCTCCATGAAAACGGAGGTGCCCATGAATAAAATAGATGGAAGGCACAAGCCATGAGCTGTGGAATATAACTGAATGTTGAAGCCAAAAAGAGATGATTGATATTTCAAAGAAGAGGAGCAAAATCACTGAATATTCTATGTCCTTTTGGTTTGAATTTTGTGCGCTCACAGTGTCACAATATTACCTTAAAGAAAGTGGCACAGAGATAATTTATTGGGAGAGGACGGATTTTGATCTGGGGATGTACAGCATGACAAATTGCATCAGTGCAGAAATAATTGTTTTTTAATTACAATGTCAAAAATGATACAGTCCCACAGCAGAAATATACCAGTGTGCATTTCTAAAATCGCCACTCTTTTCATTGGCATTACTGTCAATTAGCTCAGCAAAGGTTACTTTGGCTAAGACTTGGCATGATCAAACTTGATGTAGTAAATTAAAAATGGATAGGAAATTATTCATATATCTCCTCCTGCACTCCAGCAGTGGGTGAGTTGTACTAAATATTAATGACAGCGCAATTAAAAAGTGCTCGGCTGCCCATGAGCTGAAAGGCACCTACTGGTCAATAAACCCATGGTAGAGACTGTTAGAAAATGTCCCTAGCCAGAGATAGAAATATCATTATTATCCAAATTTGGTTAAAACTCTGCTTAGTATTGTCAGGGATATTCCATTTAATAATTACAGGGAGAGAACCAGCCTTTTGTGCTGCTTTGGTCCCAGTTCTGAGTCCACCCAGGAAAGAGTCCAGCCCCCTGCACATGAGTGGAGAAACATCCCCAATGTAGTGACTGTGCTCCAGCAGCCTGGTCCAGGGAGTACCGGAATCCACGACAGGAAACATTTCGAAGAGCAGAGCGGGCAGTGGAAGACTCCCCAGAGGAGAGCATCAGCCATTGCCTGGAGCTGCTCGAGCATCTCAGACCTGAGGAAGGGAAAACAGGAACCACTGCAGGAAAAAAACTCCCCAGGGACTGGGTCGGATCTCTGTCACTGGAGACCAAACAT
The DNA here is from genome assembly GCF_028554395.1 of Pezoporus wallicus. NCBI lineage: Eukaryota > Metazoa > Chordata > Aves > Psittaciformes > Psittacidae > Pezoporus > Pezoporus wallicus. The sequence goes on from NW_026642052.1 coordinate 6,797,783, forward strand.
TTCCCAGAAGGAAAAAGCTGGAGGAGGAGTGAAGAAATACAATGCATCCTTGCCAGGGGTGAATTTTTCTTCCTGGAGTGATTGTCAGGATTTTTGGTTATCCCAAAGAAAGGTCAGTGTTTGAACAAAAGTATTTAAACTCTAGAAGGCTTCACCGTGCATGTTGCAGCTGAAACTGCAGAGGAGAGTAGGATGAGCCAGCTTCTATGACTACATCCCCATTTAGCACCCAGCAATGCCCTCCAAACACCCACATTTTTGTGATGCTCAGCAGATGCAGGGAATTTAAATCCAAACTCAGGCTTGAATGAATAGTACAAATTCATAGGTAGTACGCATGTATTGATAATTATGATGGAGGACTAGCATAATAAAGATATAAAGAGCTTGTATTATTGTAATTATTATTTTCCCCGTCACGGATACAGTATCTCAACACAGGCCTCAACAAAACTATAGTTCTTGTTACCAACTGAAACAGAACAAACTGTTCCCTTTAGAGAACACTGTTTCTTGGGATGTTCCTGCTTGTAAAATTCACATGGTAGCCTCAGGTAAAGGCTCTTTCCTGGCAGGTTTCTGGCAATAGTACTATGGAAATGAAGACTGAGTAATGTTGGATTTTGACCCATCGGCTTCAGCTTTAGCTTTTTAATTTTCTGCAGACAGGATCAACATCTGCAGGTTCTATGGACAATATGCTGTTTGTAAGCTGTGGAGTTATTTTATGTTTTGGTAAGTCATTGTAGAAATAGCACAGGAATAACAGGAATCCAACCTGTGACCTATAGGACCTTGGACAACAGCATACATCAAAAGCATGTGTTTAAATTCCAAGAAGCATTGATAACATCTGCATTGGTGTTACAGACTCCTAAAGCTGCTGCAGGCTTTTTACTGCTCTCTCTGTCTAATAAAACTACCATACTTGAGTCTGGTTGCAGACAGAATGTGGAATGACCGCAATACGTCCAGAATTTATTAACATACTATGCATGTACTGTTTTCCTTCAGCTCTGTCTAAACTATTAGATGAGCTGAGTCCTACATAAATGCCTGAAATCCTGGACAACATTTCTTGATGAAAAAAAGAGATGAGGTTCAAGCAAGACCACACACATCGCTCTTAACAGCTTATTTACCTAAATGAACATCAAGCTGCAACATATTCCTCTTTTCCCCTGTCTTCATAGTATTTATTATAACAGGTTTCTGCTCTATTACTAGCAAACAAGGTATTCACCATCATCATATAGCCCTTGTGGTTGAGAATGACTGTGCAGGGCTTCTGGTGAGCTAAACCCATGCCGTCAGTTACACCGCCCAGCGTGACCATTACTGTTGCTTTGGTGCTGGTCATGATTTCCCACCCTATTCGTGCCCCAGGTCTGACCACTGCTGATCCGAAATGCCAACAGCTTTCCTCATCAGGGAACTCTGTACTACTGCCTGTAACTAAGCACTGCAAAGATTCGGCTAGTACATTATATGCAAATATGTCCCTCACATATCCTGAGGCCCTTAATCAAATTCATTACGAGATGATATATAATGAATGTGTAATGAATTATTGTAGGCTTTTGACTAAACTGAAGTCTTAGGCATGACTGTTTGAATATTTCAATCCACATTTGATCCACATGTTCTTATGATTGGCCATTAAACAAAATGTCTAGCAGCAGGTATCATTACTTAATCTTACTGTTTCATTATTATTGTTCTTGATTCTTCCAAAATTCTGGGCAAAGGCTGATTTTTTACATGTACACCTTTGTGATAACTCTGGAGTATTCTGACAGCATTTAAGCTTCATTCGTGTCTTTCCTACAGTGGCAAACACAAGTGAAGTTCAGCTATAAGGCATCTGAAAGGGACTCACCTCCATCTGTGGGAGCTTCCTTGGAGCATTGTGTTTTGCCTCTAAGGCAGGATGGATGCTGCAGACCTGCTCAGCTGTCAACACAGCCTAGAAATCTAAAGCAACAGTGGGGCCAAGGAATTTATTTCTTTAGTGCAATGTACAGATTTGAGTGCTTTCAATGGGGACGTAGAAGACACAAAACATTGTGAATTGTACAAAAAATTGAAGTCACCACATGTTCATTTTAAAAGCTTACTCACAGTGGTGGCCAGGATTGACAGCTTGTTTCATTTGCTGCACCCATTGCTCATAGATTTTGAGATGCCTATCACAAAAGAGGCACACGAATTTCCTTGTGGGTGGAAAAGAGCATTTTTCAAACTGTTTTTCCAAGCTGAATCTCCCCTGGCAGCTCAGCAGCAACGATGCCTTCATCAGACACACTTCACTGCATACTAGCATCTCAGTGCGAGATTTCTTCAAATCTTAGTGAAGCAAGCTAGTTTCTGGAAAGAACAAAGAAAGCATTGTTCATATGTGCTGCTTGTTGCCAGACAGGTGCACATCCAGTGTGCAATAAATCAACTTGGCAAAAGAGATGCAAGAGTGATTCTTTTTCTACAATGATGTCCAACGAAGGTTTCTTTTATACCTCCTGGCTGGAGCCCCTGAGACCTCCGAATGGTCTGCACTGCCATGCACTGCTCAGACAGTGCCCATTATTTGTTGTTTCCTGTGCACCAGCAGTACGTGTGTTTAGTGATTTAGTACTGTGTCATGAAATGGCACACAGTAAAAAGAGCACCACACATCCTCCATCAAAGCTCTGAAGCATAATTCATCTACCTCTAACTCATCAGCTGAAGGATCAAATCCGAAGACTCCCAGATTTCATGAAGGTATATTTCCTTATGCCATTCTAAGTTCAGAGGTCAAGTTTTAGACCCTATTTATTGACTTATGAGGACCAGAGGCATTTGGAAACTTATCACTCCCAGTAAGGGAGAGAAAATAGGACCATAAGATTGTCTAGACTCAGAAATGTTTCTAGCAAACAACAGATATGTTGTAGTCTCTTGCTTGCCTGGAATTGGTAGATGAAATCTGAGGTGACTATGACGAGCAGTAACTCATCAGAGCCGGTTGCAGTAACAAGAACATTTAAACTAGCAGGAACATGCCCCCAAAAAATATTTCAAGAGCTACTACAAACAATGAAATTTGTTTCTTTCCGTACTTAAATTATGAATGATATTGTAACAGCAGCCATTGGATGAGACTATTGCTCACTACCAATGATCAGTCTGAGCTCTGGGCTGCAAGGGAATGGCAACCCTAAGAACTTTCTATCATCAATAACAATCAGGAGCCTGCCCAAAATTAGAGTAACACTCCATGGTAACTGGATGTCCCAGTCATAAAACCAGGCAGAATGAAAACACTTCAATCCTTTTAGGCACACGACCATTTTACATAGTGTATATGGTTTATGTAAGCATGTAATTTTAAGCTGCCTTTTTCCATACATTTCTATTCATGTGTCTGGTTATACAATCTAACAAAAATGTTTTCAAGGTGCCCAGAATTTTAAGTTGATTTATTTTGCTTATAAATTAAACTGTTCAGTTGATTTAGTAACAGATTGTCCACTAGACTGATAGTTTTAACAGGGCAGTTGGAGTAAGTTTATAGACTGGCTTTGCATTATGTATCAGTTCTTCCAGAATCTAGAAACTGGTTGGATTCCCACTTCATGATTGTTCATATTCCTTCTATTCAGCCATACACCCTCAGAAACACTGAGAGAAGCCGATGGAAGTGTTGACATTTTGAATTCTTGGAGAGTGTAGGTGCAAGTGGAAGTCATCCAGGATTTACATGTGCCATTGAGACAGGCTGATCAGAAGTTACAGTGAAATTGCCAGCTGCTGGCCTCTTGGCATCATGGTGTTCCCGAGTGCCATTCTGTGGTGGCCTCAAGAAATGAACACTAAATCAGTAAATTCTGAAGCCAAATTAATACTTAATATAAGTCCTAGGTCAGGTTGCTCATTCTGAAGGTCTTATGACTCATTGAGCTGTGCCTTTTCTTGTTTCCCTGCACAAAGCTGGATTTCTCTCCATATGAATGGAAATCTTTGGTATCCTGTTATTTCTTTTGCTCCCCGATGACTTTGATTAATAATAGTAATGCAGAAGAAAGATTTATTACAGCACCTGGACAGCATCCTGCATATGTATGAAATGTGGCTAGGTTTTGTTTAGCATGTTCTAAGTGAATCTCCCTGTGATACGTAGCAGAACATACTCCAGCTGTACAGAAATCACGAGAGACAATTATCTTTAGAACTGCCAAAGACACTTACAGACAGATGATGGCTTCATCTGCTTTGCAGGGTTTTGATCTTTTTGTTGGTTAGGTCACACCCAGAAGAGCTTTCAACTTTTCCAAAAACTGTAGATCAGTAATCAGAAAACATGAAAAAGAGAATATTGGTCAGTTCTATTGAGTTTGAATTCTGCACCCCTATAGCCCGTAAACTGTTCCCATTGTCCAAACTTGAGCAATAGAGAAGTTTCTATCATTCCTGCAGCAATGCCCATTTTGTTTTTCTCCTTTCATCTTACTATTCAAATTCTTAAAGACAGAGCTTCTACCTTTCTCTAAAATTTCCTCACATGTATATTGCCAGGGTGTCCTGGGTTCAGCAGTAGCAGTCATTTTTCTCCTTCTTAGTAGCTGTTGCAGTGCTGTGTTTTGACTTTCAGCCTGGGAACAGAGCTGAGACGTATGTTGGTACACGTGAGGAGCTGGATAAATCAGATAGATTGTCCCTCAATTGTTTGAGATCCTGGGACAGACGTGCTGTGGTATGGAATACCTCTTTGGTCAGTTTGGGTCAAGTGCCCTGTCTCTGCTTCCTCCTGGCTTCCCCTCCTCCCTGAGACTGCCTGGGACTCCCAGGTGCTGTAGGCTTTTAGGCTGGGAAAACCTCTGGATGATAGGAAAGCCTGAACATGGGGCAATAGTGCCCATTGCTAAGTCTCATCCTTTCCATCATCTCAGCTCTGTTCCCAGGCTGAAAGTCAAAACACAGCTCTGCACCAGCTACTAAGAAGGAGAAAAATGACTGCTACTGCTGAACCCAGGACACAGGGAAAGTAACAGTGTGCTGTTTATCTGGGCAGAACAAAGCTGGTGACTCCACAAATGTCATTCTCAATTAATTCTACAGGCTGTCTGAATGAAGAGCTGGTAGCAACTCCTTGTGTCACACAATTACCTAACAAGGCAACATTTGGAAGTCAATATTATGTTCTACATGGACTAGCTGTTCTCTCAAACCAGGTATTTCAGGCAAATATAAGAGAGAAAGGTATGATCAAAACGAATCATCAATTGATACCCCATTATCAAAGTAGAAGATTTATTACTTAGAAGCACTGCTCAGTATGCTGGCAGCCACCATGAACGGGCTTGAGCTACATATTCCTGGAAACTGAAGAACTTCCATATCCACCAGGTCACATACATATCCACTAGGTACTGCTGAGATCATATTCACTGGAGTGTTTGCTGAACTTGCATTCAGCACTTGTATTCATGAAGAAGCCTAAAAGACATGGCCTAAAAGACATGACCTAAAAGAGTGTAGAAAGAAAGAGCTGTTGGTAGATGTTGTTTGTGCTACTTTCTCCTTTGGGACTGCTTTCAGTTGTTCAATTAATTCTATTTGGAAGCAGTTAATTACTTGGCCACCTCTGACTTACTGGTCGATAGTAAATTACTGTAGCTATTTCAAAGAATAAAATTAATCCTAACTAGAGGCCAAATTTACTTCTTAGTCGTACCTAAGTAAGTCCAGAGGAGCTCCATTAGTATTGAACAGACATGTCATGAGAGTGCTGTTCTTGTATAAATAGGAGGACCTGAGGAGGAAAACACTCAATGAATAAAAATACATAGTTTTCAAATGCCAAATTCAACATTCATTTGGCAAGAGATCGAAGGGTGATATGAAAACTGGTGCTTGGTAGGAAGATGAGTTAGTTTTCATCTCTAAGTAAATCTTGTCTTGATTCCAGAGACTAAAGCCAATATACTAGCAAATATATTAGCTATACTTTTGCCAGGAGGAAGCAGAGGGCATATTCAGGTAAGTCATTCAGACATGACCCAGTATAATCAGCTCCAAACAGAGGTCTAAATTCAGACATTAAGGTAACATTAGTGCTGCAATAACAGGTATAAAATAATAAATAATAATTAAAAAAGAATGCCCAGTTTTTAAGGAAAGGGCTCAAAAAGCAAACAGCATCTGCCAGTTGATGAGTTTGTAATGATTCACCAAACACCACTAAATCTGCTTTAATACAATTCTGGTTTAGGGGGTTTGTTTCATTTTGGTTTGGTTGGTACAGGTTGTTTTTTTTTCATATGCCCCTGACTCATACTTCATCTGTTCTTCCAGAGGAAGGAGACATAAACCTGTGTGTTGTGCTTCTGGAGTGATCCTGGTTTACATCCATCTTCTGTTCTTCCATTGCCACAAAGACCTGTAAAACAAATTAGTGCTTGAATATCCTCCTGAAGAGCAATGTCACAAAAGAAATACGCAAGATAGCAGAGGCACCCAGCTAAACACTAGCAGCTTTTGAAAAGTGGAACTTTGCTTGGAAATATACTCCAGCTAGATGAGGAAAAACTGCATACTCAGGTTCTGAGAAGACTTTTTTAATACAATGGTAGGTCTTTGTTTTACTTTTGGTAATAAAATTACTCTGTTAAAATAGGTCTTTCCTCTATTTTTTTTTCTTTTTCTGCATAACCGTATAATCACAGAATGGTTTGGTTTGAAAGGGACATTAAAAACCATCTACTTCCAAGCCCTCTGACGTGGACAGGGACACCTTCCACTGGACCAGGTTGTTCCAAGCCACATCCAACCTGGCCTTGAACACTGCCACGGATGGGGCAGCCACAACTTCTCTGGGCAACCTGTGCCAGGGACTCACTACCCTCATAGTGAAGAATTTCTTCCTAGTATCTAATCTAAATGTCCCTCTTTCAGTTTAAACACTATAGGCTGTCACACACATAGAGCAAAGACTACGTTCATGCCTGCAGGAAAAAGAGGCAAGACACAAAATTCCCTGGAAGCTTTCACTGCAGGGAAGAATCATAGAATCAGCTATGCTGGAAAAGACCTTTCAGGTCATCAGGTCCAAAATATCCCACTAAACCATTTAACTAAGGACCTCATCAGCATGTTTTTTGAACACTTCCGCAGCAGCCATCCTTTGGAAAACCCTTTTACAAGGAAGAAGGCTGCCATAGCATATACATCTGTAGGGATCTGGCTGCTGTGCAGTATCCTGAAAGCAGTCCCAGCTATTCTGGGAATCACACCACCTCTAGAGTGACTCTAGAAACCGTATCTCCTTCAGGCAACAGATGTAAAGGTAACTCACATGATTTAAGTAATATTCTGTTATCCAAACACACTCATTACATATAATTATTGTACGTATTATGGATGTATAGAGTACATTCCTGCTACAGATAATATTGTAATTCCTGGATTTTAAAATTCATCTTCACATCAAACGTTCTGGCTGACTGGAACAACCCTCCTCATCTTTGGCACACACAAACCACCACAGAGTGCTTATATGGCCACACTCACAGACAGTTTCGAACATGCTGCAGGCTCTCGTTATACAACAAAGCCCCTTTGATGTGTCTGACTGTTGCTTGGAAATCAGTGTGAGACTTTCATGGTCCATTGGGAGCTTCAGGTGAATTAAGTGTACCATTTCTACACAGGGCCTGCTATGATCAGTGGCTGAGGCAGCAACTGATGGGAAGAAGCAACTTGATAGCAAGTCTTCGCAGTTCTTCCACTTGGTCATTATCACTTATTTGTCTTAAAACAGCTATTCCTAGTGGCATCGATAAGCAACTTTGGAAGTTCTAGTAGCTGAATACAACACATACTTTACGTGGATAGTGACATGTTTCTGGAGAAGTCTGTTCCATGTATCCTTGTTAAAGAGATAAGGATCCTAACACATCCTTTTCTTCTAGTAGAAACTAACAGTTAAAAAGCCCTGTAACATGGCCAGTCTTTATGTGTGACCCTGCATTGTCTCACTGCGGTAATGGCAATGGAAGGAGCAAGTGAGGCACCTGGATATCAGTTCAAAACCTCTAGGTATTCAGTGCCTGGTGGCTCTAACCTTACTAGGATTCATGCACTTTGCCTTCTCTTTTTTAACTCTTTCAAGAGAGGTGATGACTGCAGCTGAGGTTCAAAGTTCTGCTGCTCTTTCAAGAAAGGGAGCAGAGAGAAGCTCAAAGATGTTGGAACATGGGTACCAACAGCAGTCTTGAGACCCACAGGATTAGTTATGCCATTTGTGGTGCTAACAGGCAGGAGCCATGCATGCTGCAACCAGTGACTATATTGCAAGGAACCTCTGCAAGCTGGAACCTGCTGAATTTCCCATCCTTGAAGCCGTTTTTTTCCATTTGATCAATTCCCAGTGTTGTATCACTCTTGGAAATAACCTACAGGAACAAACAATGTAATACATTGAAATGGAATGAAAACCAGGCAAAGGCATGGGTGAGGTGCGGCAGCTACCAGCAAGTACTGAGCTGCCTTGCTCAGGGCAGCATCTGAAAAAACTAAGGTAAAGGTGGAAAGGGGAGTGGAATTTATTATCCAGGTTCAGCTATGTCTACATAGATTGAGCACAGCAGTGTAAAATGTGTTGTCTCAACACAGTCTCAGCTATGGTTGGTCAAATTCAGATGAGGTGATATCAGGCGGTAGGTACTCATTGGTCCCCTTGGGGGAGAAAAGAAAGGTGGAGCACTCATGGAGCTTCCTCAAGTTGAAAGATTGAGTCACTCAGCTCTATTCTACTACAAGTAGTCATGCAGTGAATGAGATTAGATATGTAATCTGTGCTGATGCTGAAGTGGTAGATGAATAAAGGAGGTTGCAAAAGGAACAGAAATTTATTAAAATGAAATTGTGTCTGAAAGTGAGTAGAAAACACACTGCATAAAATAATAAAAGCTCTGAAGTTAAAGGAGCTGAAATGTTACGGACTCAGTACTTCATTGCCAGAGCTGTTTGGTGGGCATTAACAATGTCTCCCCATTTTTGAGTGAATAGGAAGATACATGTAACATTTTCTAGGTAAGACTGACATATATTAGGAGATAACTTTGGAAAAGCTCTTAGCTTCCAAATTTTTCTCTCCTCTTTAAAAAAAAATAAGAAAAAGAAATCATTTTCTTTCTTGACTCTCCAAATTTTGGTGAAAATTTGAGAATTTCTGGGAATTTGTGGAGGTTGAGTCCTCTCAAAAAGTTCATCCATAGTATAAAGCAGGTACCAAAAGTACAAATATTCCATACTACAAGAGTAGGGAAACTCTGAAAATTCCTTATCTCTGAAGCTAGACCAAGCTTCCTATCTTCAAAAGCCCTATGCTTCTTTCCAAATAAATATTCAAATTACAATACCCATGGTATTGTTATGTCTGAAGAAACAAACTGTATTTCCTAGAAAGCGAGATACTTTTTTCCAGAGGTATTCCCAATAATTTTAAAATACATAGAAGTTAGCAGGATATTTTAAAAAAACCCTACTGTAGTTCTTGTGCAGAATGATTTAATCAAGAGGCATCAGAAGGGGACTGCTGGAAATCTGAAGATTTCTATTTGGTTCCTGGTTCAGTCACTGATTTTCTCATTTGCCCAGGTGTGAAATGGGGCTGATTTTTCCTCATCTCAGGTTGACAGTAAGAAAGCTGAGATCCTTACATTTTCAGCATGGGAGGACACAGGACTTGGGCTGCACAGACATAATTTAAACCCATTCACTGTTGTCCTTCACTATGCTCCTGCTTGCTCTGCTACAGAAGGTGTCAGAAAAGCCACTACCATCTTTACTCTGAGTTATTCAAACATGAAGTTCTGACACAATGACAACTGGTGCATTGCGGGAAAAGAGACGCAGAATAGAGCTCAGCTTTTTCATAATGACTACAGCTCCTAAAATGAAGAATACCAGGAAATGTTTTATTTTTCCTACTTAGCTTGACTCCAGAAGCACCAAAGTTGTACTGACCTAATTGACTCTAACTGCCCTGAAGAAAGCAATTCATAGGTAACTTCTGTCCAGTGAATGCTCTGTAGATATAGGACTGAAACACAAGGCTTAGTAAGTGCAATGAGACCTTGGATGCACTTCACCATAGACTTGTGGTTTCTGAAATTATGGAAAAGGCTGTTCATGAAATTAGACTCCAGATACATTTGCCTCAGAACCCGGTATTCCAAAATGTGCCTTTCTGGAGAACAGCCAAAATGACATAAACATGGAAATTAAAAGTCCCACCCTTTGGCTGAGACAGCTTTGAGATCTGCACTCTCACATTAGCCCACCTTCCAATGAGAAAGGCTTCACAGAGATATCCTTTCTCTCCTGATGCTCCACACTGTCCTGTAAGAGACCGGCACAATTGCATGCATTGCAGGAGAAAGGCACCCAGGAACTGATGAGATGAAGCATGTTTCCTTACTGCAAAGAGGCACACGTGAAGATAAAAGTTCATCCTGAAAGAAAACAAGACAACGATGCAGCAGAAATCTAATGCAACCCTAGAGAGAAGGATGCAGCTCCAACACATGGGTCCAAGCGCTGACAGTCCTGCACTCAGAGATGTAACTCACAGCTCTGGAATTCTGGGCTGGAATTTGCTCTGGGCTATGTCACTGGCTCGCTGTGCCTGGCTGGACGGCAGCCACAGGAAGAGCAATGCCTCCCGGCAGCTCAGAGCGGCCAGATCAGCTTCCGGAAACAAGGTACTTAGGATTGGACATTTTCCAAGACATCTGGAGCAACTGGGCCTCTTACGCCAGGCCTCATAGTGATCTGGGACTGTTATACTGGTGTCCATATATTCATAACTAATTGCTGCAGCGCATGACTGCTTGGGACAAATGTGTGCTCCTAATTCCTCCTTTGCATCTTTTGACTTTCTTATCCCAATGAGCTCCTAATGGGAAGTGGTGTAGGCCAGCACACAAGAGGTCCAGTAGCTGGAACTCACCTGCACTTGTAGCATTCATGTATCTACCTTATTATTAAGGAGCTGGTAGGTGGTTTTCCACCCTGCTTGGCACCAGAATGTCTCCGTCTTCCAGCCTCCACAGGAGTTAGTATTGATTCCCCTTTTTACTGGAATGAATTTAGTCTGCACAGCCCGGTGTTTCCACAGGACGTGCAGAGGCTGGAACTTCAGTATGAAGAACCTGATTCAGTTTTGCCATTCAGACTGGGTAAAATAAGGCTGAATCCTTCTCAAACACAGCTTGCCTGACTAATAGCAGCATCCCACACTCAGGATATTACATAGAGATCACAGTATTGTAAGTAGAAAAATAATGTAAATGAATATGCTATGAAGTACTTATGAGAGCCGTCTGAATACTGTCCACTTTGAAATATTGTGTTTAATGCCTGAGCTGATGCCACGCCTTCTTCCTGACTGCTAAAATCATTTAAACCCTGTGTAAGAAGACTTGGCCACTACTGACAAGCAAAAAATAGAAAAGCTATGCGTTAGGTGGCACTTTCCTCACTTATTGAGGGCTTCCATCTACATTTAAGCATTTTTGATAAGTTAATTCTTCATTGCAAAGAAAATACTACGTGATATTAGATATTGGCAAGGGTCTATTGCTGTAACAACAAGAGAGAGTAACGCTAGAATGCCCTCCCCAAACATGCTCATTTAAATAAAGAGTACATATGAGAGTGACGGAAAAGCAAAAAGAGGCATTAGGGGAGTTACTCATAAAATATTCTCTCAAATATTCCAGCAATGAGATAATTACAAAGGGAACTGGCTATGTTTTCTCCAGGAACAGAACTATTGGTTTAATTTGCTAGAAATGCCTGGAGAAACTATAATTCATGAAAGTTCAAGTTTCTTCAAGTGGAACGCCATGATAGAAAACCATCCTTCCTAGCCCAGAGCCACTGGAAAAGCGCATCTTGTGTATTCCATTTCCTCCAGCTTGAGTTTCAAAAACCAGCAAAGGTCAGTTGTCATTAGTTAGCTTTATGTTTTCTGAAATCTCTATTGTTGTAGAGTTTGGATTTCTCCTTTTCAAAAATACAGATGAAGTTTAATGAATAGGAAAGTATTTATTAGTGTTGTCCGTACATAAAAATATGTACGAGTTTGGCATTTCCAAAGAACACAGGAGCAATGCTGAGCGCAAGTGCTTTAGCTGCTTGAGTAAAGGCTTCGATCCTGGGCCTATGTACAAGCTTTAAGAGTGATTTTATCTCTGCAGCTCTGTTTACCTGACAGAAAATGTGTAATATGTGCTTCATACTATAGGAGAAAAGAGAGAACCAAAGTTTGCAAAGTTTTCTGACAGCCTTTGATGATATTGGAAAGCTGAAGCTCTCTAAAATTATGGAAAAAATCTGGAAATCTTGTCTCCCTTCTTTATCACAATGACAAAAACCTAACGATAATGTAGATCACTAGCAAAATGTTGCTTGCACTGCCTGAGAAAGCTGAAGGCCACAAAGCTGTGGAAGTCTTTTTAAAACTACTTTATAAGCAACACTTTGCCTGCATCCTGTGGGAGATCAATCTTTGACAAAAGCTTCTTAACACTTACAGAGAAACCAAGTTAGAGAGAGAGAATGTTTTGAAGTTTATTTTTCTTAACAATTTTTACATCAAAAATACGGTACATAACCAGGAAGTGCATAGCACTGAATTCATCACTTTGGCTAGCACAGCTCAAAGAGGGGCAAGGAGGTTACTTGTATGCTTGTGGGCAGCATGTGTAACATCTGTTGGTAACGCTTGTGTAGCAATCTATGTGCAAATAATATCCATAACATCTTCAACTATGTGTATATACAAAATCAGAAAAATATATTCATTTTTTTCTTATATATACACTATATAACATGAGAATAAAATCTGTAGTTTGCAGTAACTTATATGATACCGGGCTTCCATGGCTCAGAGCTTTATAAACACTTCCTCAGCACTTTTTGTCTTGGACCATTGTGATAAAAAAGCTACAGAGAGAAAGAAAGCCTTCTGGACAGTATTCCTCAGCCACCTTTTTCTGATCAATATAATCTATGTCTTCTACACAGTCTTCAGGGCTGTGTTCTGGCTTTTTTTCAGTCACAGAGACAGCTGGTGGAGTCTGAACAACTTCTTTTGCATGATGCATTGTGTTCCTATTTGCAGGACCTGCTGATGTTAGTAGGCTTGAGCGGGTCAGCTTGAGATGAGCACTTCGTGGGCCTTTTCTGCATACTTTAGATTTTAGGACAGTTTTGGGGTCTTGGCAGATCTGCTTCTGCTTCCTTAGGGATCGGGAGACTTGCTTCCAATAGGATTTCTGGCTTGCTGCATACTGTGCACAGCTGGAAGGGTCTCCAGAGAATTCGCACCAGAACTCACCATCACCATGCTTGCATTCCACACGCACAGTAGAAGCATTCACGTCGGTCACTGCCCAGGTGCATTCAGCATTTTCTTTGGTTTTAAACTTGCCTTTAGGAGATGATTTCCCTCCTCTTGATTTTCGCCCTTTTTCATTCTCTTGGTTAGATTCAGCTCGTTTTTTTCCACCGCCTTCTATGCCTTGTCTTCTCTTTTTTCCTTCCTTCTCTCTTTCACAGTTGGTCAGTAGCATCTGGGAGACCAGAATCAACGCACAAAGAAGTCCAAAGCTTTTGATCCTCATGGTCTCTGTGTTGCTTGTTACTGGCCTTCAAAACAAAAAAAGAAACTCCCTTAATGCTGGACTCCATTTGGCAGTTGCAGTATTTCAGACATGGTATTACACTGCTCTTTACACCCATTAAAAAGATGTTACCAGCAAAATCCTCTGTCCTTTGTTTAAATAATACCTGGTTTCTACAAGCATTACGTATTATCTTTGAGAACTGTAGATGGCTGTGGAGTAAGTCCTTCTGTCCCAGTTACTTAATTATCTATGCAATGTGGAACAAAAGGTAGTCACTCCCAGGACGTGTTACAGCCCAGTGACTAAGGTACCTTGATTAAAATCTCTTCTGCAGTCAGAGAAGGAATTTGAACCTGGGCTTTGTCAGTCATCTCAGATGGATATCTTAAGTTACAGAATACAAAGCAGTTGTGGTTTCCATGATCTCCCATTTTATAAGTGGCACATAAGTGATTTTGACTTCAACCTCTGGCTATTTTTCAAAAATATGTCACACAGAAAGGAAACCATTTGGCTCAAGTTAGGCAAAATTATATCTTAGGCATCTTGAAAATTGCTTCAATTCCCTGGTTATGCCAGCACTTCAGTTTAGTGGTAGAAAAAACAAGGTGGTAGTCTTTCCAGACACCAAAAAGCACCTGTTGATGTATTCTTTGCTGCCTTGACTGTTAAACAGAGTTACCTTTTGCTTTTGAAGCACCTGCAGTGTCTAAATCTCCCAAATTCAAGGGATATATATGCAACACCAGTTTTGAAATGCAGCTGGTTAGCAAATAATTATCAAGCTGATCCCTGTGTCTGCACAGAGCGCATTTGTTTCTGTAGGTGTTTATGAAGCAGCTTTCAGGATCAGAGCATAACATAATGGGGGGGGGGGGGGGGATGGGAGTGGAGTAAGGGGTGGGTTAAATTTGGCATTTAGTTGGTTAAATCTGTAAATGTATGTTTCAGATGTTTCCATCATAGCCATTTCTGTGGCCAAGTTTCTCTGTTAGAAAGCAGAAAATCGTGTGAAGGCATGCTAATAAGGAACCTGTTTCAGCACTCAACTATCTGCAAATACCTTTAGTTAGAAATTTAGAATCTAGGGTACATAGATAGCAGCAGATGTGAGCAGGTCCTACTCTTGCATTGCTTTTACTTGACTTGCTTCATGCCTTACACTGCACAGAGATTTTCACTCCATAAAGATCCTCTTTAGGGAACATCATGTAGTATTTACAGTTCTGTTGCTATTACAGCAATTAATACCATTAAAATAAATAATGATGTAACAGTAGCCTTCTGTTGCAAGCGGAACAGTGCAGAAGTAAGATAACTAAAAGACGTACCTTGCACAGGGCTTGGAGATATCCAAACGCAACTCCTGATACAACTGGTCTTCAAAAGACTCAAGAGCTAGTTGTAAAAGCAGCGTGGTATTTATAAAGGCAGAGGCACACCTTCAGGTCTCCAACAAGTCTATTACAACACAGTAGGATACTCCAGTGCAGCGTTCGTTTGCCTCTGACACACCTTCTTGGGAAAGTGCCAGTTCTTAGCATAAAAAAGGCAGAAAACCAGAAGAGCCCTGGTGGAGTACAAGGTATGCTTGCGTAATTTGGATGTTGCTTTGGCCAAGTCCTTCCCTCTTCATGAGCAATGATAAGAACTTTATCACATCCTGGGCTTCTCTACAAGAGCTTTTCCCAGCCACTGAGGGATGTATCTTGCAACGCCCTCAAGTTGCACCACAATGTGTTTAGCAGAGTTTGGGTAGTAGAGTTCAGTGGTTCTTTGTGAAATTAAAACAATTCCACAATGCGTTTCAAAACTACCTTTTGAACATTTTGTTACCTCCTGTCACAGCAACATATTGGAGAACATTTAAAAATCAATATAAGTATGAAGTATTCTGCATTAAGGACAGCATTCATTATGGTGAGATGGTTATGAGTGCAAAGCTCAGAAACAAATTCAAGCTACCTGAAAATTAGTGACTCTCTGGGGTCTAAGAGCTGGGATCAACTGCACAGCACTGATTGATCTATGCTCCTCCCTCTCTCTGCCA
This sequence comes from Pezoporus wallicus, assembly GCF_028554395.1. Lineage (NCBI taxonomy): Eukaryota > Metazoa > Chordata > Aves > Psittaciformes > Psittacidae > Pezoporus > Pezoporus wallicus. The sequence goes on from NW_026642052.1 coordinate 6,813,509, forward strand.
GCTTTTGCATATGGAAACAAGCATGAGATTTCATTATGGGACTATATCTAATGCATATTAACCTGAAAAAGGTGGTGACAGTGAAAGAACAAGCATTAGAGAAGTTGGGAATAGGTATCCCTTAAAGAACTGATGGAGCAGCTAGTGCCTTTGTAGTTCAATTGCTTAAGGTGGTTTTACTGGCGAAAAGTAAGTGGGACATTTGCTACATATGCTTGGGAAATACAAGATTAAAAGGTGGAATGCCAGAATCAATAAAAGTAGAAATTGGTGTAAGATACAGGCAGGTCTTCCTCTTTGACTCTTTCCCATCAGACAGAAATAGAATGTGAGACAAAGGACAAAGCTATAGGCAAGGCATTGTCTAAACTGTTAACTTTCTGTAAAAAAACCCCAGAAACCAAAAAAGGAAGAAAAAGTGTAATTATGCAGTGAGTGGGACAGGGATGTGGGGTCTGATCTGTATGCTGGGATTATCTCCTTATCTATGTGTGTTCAGCTACCTTTGATGCTTTCCAGTTGAGTTCAGCCATCAGATCTGTCTTGTGCCCCTTTAATTGGCATGACTTAGTATGAAAATATTCACAACAGTCCCCTAAGTGGGAAAGATTTGTGATTAGCACTGGCAAAGGCTAATGAACAAGGGTAAAATGATTCAAGGATCAGAAAATATTTAACTGTGTGTCAGGCCGGATGGGAATCAGAGAATGAGGACGAGGTAAGAGATAAGCAAGGGAGGGACTATCTTGCTCAGGAATCCTGAACTAACATGACATAGTATGCAGAATATCATCTGAAATATCAGCATTTAGCAGGGATCCTCAAAACTGTGCAGCTGCCCTAACCTGGCTATGTGCCCTAGTTAATCATGGCTATTACTTTGGGACAAAGTGATGGCTACACTACCTCAGATTCTGGATCTAATTCAGGTAGGGCTTTATTATGCCCTATTGCCCTGTGTAAGCGCATAAAAATAGACTTTTTTTGTGACATTAGGAGGGTAGTTCAGACATATCACAAAAGAGCCCCAGAAAACCAACACCAAACCACCAGCACACACCTACCTCTCTACTGTGGCTGAACAATATCTACAAGTAAGGAAGAGAGGACGGTTGCAATGTAGGGAAACAGGGTTACAGTGAGGAATTATGCATTCCTGTCCCAGCTCTGCCACAGACTTTTTCAGACATTCACTAGGAGATGCCAGATGTTCTTTACCTAGAAAGGCAATGTTCTTGTAGATAATGTTGCCATGATTTTTTGTTGGTGTTTACAAAATACCATTTACTGGTGAAACTAATCACAATGTATGGAAAATATTTAAGCCCTCCATCATTCATCACTTCTAAAATCACCTGTTTTGACAGTTTTGTGAAGCAAAATCGGTTTTGATGTCAGTCTTGGTTCAGGTGCTGATGCTCAGTTCAGCATTATTGGTGAGACATATCAGCCTAGCTTTCCTACTTCATAAAAATGAGGGAGGACAGGGAGAGAAAAGGCTGCACAAGAGAAGACTTGCCTTTCAGCTGCTTTGATATTCCTTCTATGAGGCCATGGCAGACTGGGCAAACATCAACTCTTCCTGTCTTTAGCATGCAGAAAACTCCATAGAGAATTCTGCAGTCAAATGGTTATTGATATGGGTGATTACATCTTTGAAATGATCCATCTTATCTCAGCTAGAATTCTTAGATTAGTTCAAAATCACAGTAAACCAGGATTTACTTATTTGGGTAAGTAAAGTATAGTCTCAGAAGAAGGAGGCTGACCTGGATACCCTGCAGGTTTTTTGCTATGTACCCAGAATATCTTTCTGGGGTTTTGTCAGTTAAACATGAACTGCTGTTTTAAGGATGTGCTTCACCTACCTGGGCACAGAGTATATATTCATACTGTACCCCAATAATTAATGCTGGGAGTTGCCTCATCAGATGATCAGAAGGTTTGTTTTCTTCATCGTGAAAAGGAAGTACACACAGTTAAAGTAGGACCTGCGTTTCATAGGTGCTTAATTAGCACTTAAGCATCACCAAATAATTGCTCCAAAACCAAAATGAACACTTCTCCTTCATACAGTAGTTATGTATGAGTGAAACTAACAGTTTAATCATCTTATTCATCATTTGTAGCCCTAGTTTGACTGATTACTTTCTTCATCTACAAATTCAGTAGTTTTTACTTGCAGTGTTATTCTTAATTTACTTGTTGGCATTATGTTGGCAATGTTTTAGTTAAAATAACCTGAAATTCATTGCTGCCCATGTGTTCTTTATCTTTACCAGATGAAGAAAAATCATGTAACACAGAGGGATGCTACACTGAAGTGCGTGTTTCATATTGATTTTTCCAATAACAGGAAGTACTTAACCTCAAAATCAGAGTTTTATGTATTTTCATTTAATTTTGGCTCTAATAGAAGTTATCATTTTTCTGCCTCAGTAACAGCTACAGACTGTACAAGCATAATCATTTCTTTGTCCTGTGGTTTTATTTGAGCAGGCTGCCTGCTTGATTTATTAGCATAGATATTCCCTATATTCAGGACATATCAAGTTGTTTTGGCAGCCAGGGGAAGCAACTAATTGCTGTCTTAGCCTGCTAAAACTTCTATAGCTTAGAGCAATGCAAGAGTCTGTCTGTCTGACCAGAAAAGTTTCAGAAACACAACCACACAAAGGATTCCTCTCTTACAGAGAGACAAAATGAGTAAGATAATAAAAAGATGTTATTGTACATTACTGCCTGCCATTACACTAGAATCTACTCAGGGTAACAGCGAGTCATGCATATCTATAAGAAGGAAGAATTTGACACATGACATGAAATCGTCAGACACATTGCTAAAACACAAGGGACTCTCTTATGGGCAGTGCTGTTTACCAAAAAATTCTTTCAGCTGTCATGGATGCCTGATCTCTCTTGAAAGCATTGCAGTAAAAAATTCCCCATATGCTTATTCAGAGGAGTAGCTGAAAAAAGTCCTTGCATTAAGGCAATTCTGGTAGATTTGCTACAGGCAAACAGAGGTAAAAAATGAGATTGAACCCTCTTCAAATTCTACTCCACCTTCTCACAAAGGTAAGATATCTTTTCCTAGTGGGAACTTTAAAAGACTGAGGCACTTGCTCTAGGGATTTTTCTGGTGTATACGCAGGGCTCTCCACTGAATTACTTCCTTTATAAGTGACAAAGATGCTAACTGATCCTGGGAACCAAGATCAGCTGAGGCTATAGTGCGGTTTGGAACATCTATAATATTGCCTAGATCAGTGGTGCAATTCTACTGCACCTTGGCGTGGTTGCAGACTGATACAGGATGAACATGAATGGAGTTGAAGACAGAGAATGGAGCTGAAGACAGAGTATGCACGGGTAAAGATGTGGTATATTAGAAAGTCAATCTTTCCTAGCTGCTGACCACATTTTTGAGGTTGTGTCTGGGCTTCTGTAAACCACACCTGATCTGAACCAATATGATCAACAGTATTTTTCCCAAGGAAGATGCAGCAATTGTCTTTCCAAATTTACTTTAAGAAATCAATTCAACTTAGACTTCTTTTCAAGTTTTTCTCCAATGTAGACATGGTCAGAATAGATGGACTTTCAAAAGTCTGGTTTTAATATCAGTGATAGCTCTGGTCTTTGCCTGTTCTCATGAAGTTTAAAGCTCTCTGTAAATAAATTAAGCTGTACTAATAAACATACATGTGCATATATACACAGATATATACAAAACAGAATAAGCATTGAATAGCTTTCTCCCTTCCATTATAGTTGGATGGATCTGCCCTAAGAAAGTATGCTGTGTGAAGTCTTACGAGTTTACCAGTGCCTGGTAATTCTGTGGGGTTTAGCACTAGTTCCAAGCACAGCAAGATGTTTCTAGCACTTGCTATGAAATAAACACTCATTTCACGTACACTTTTTAAATATAGCGGGAAAATGGAAACCTGAACCAAGAAATTGTTCCAGGAAAACTGGGAACCCGGAATGGAAAACCACAGACTTTATGGTGTAGGAGACTGTGCTGGGTCTGGCTGGGATGGAATTCATTTTTCATATCAGCCCATACAGTGTTATGGTTTACATTTGTGACTAGGACAGTGTTAATAACACACTGATGTTTTAGCTATTGCTAAACAGTATCAAGGCCTTCTCTGATCCTCAGTCTGCCCCCTCTCCAGAGAGAAGGCTGCTGGTGGGCAAGAGACTGGAAGGAGACAGAGCCAGGACAGATGACCCCAGCTGACCAAAGGGACCTATGGGATATTCCTTACCAGATGATGTTGCATGCAGCAACTGGGGGTAGACTTTCCAGAACAGCTGTTACTTGGAGACTGTCTGGGCATCAGCCTTCTTGTGAGAGGTGTAGAGGATGTCTCTGCATCACTTAGCATTTTTTTCCCCCGTCCTCACTTATGAAGCTTTCTTTATCTTGAACCACATTTCTTTCTCTCTTCTGCTCTTCTGATTCTCTCCTCCATCCCACTGAAAAGGAGGGGTGAGTGGCTGTCAGGTGCTCCATTGCTGTTTTGGGCCAGCCACCTCAGAGACTTCAATCTTGCAAATAACTAACAGAAATCTTTATTTTTGTGGATTCCAGTTGGAAAGAAACCAACAGGGAGTTCAGTCCATGGGTAGAACTTCCCCTTTGCTAAAAATACTGATGGCCAAGCTACAGGAACAGTGCCTTGCTCCATGCCTCTAAGCCACAACAGTTTTCACAGCATGGACAAGAAGGCACAGTCACAGTTGTGACACCTCATTTGTTGATTTAGATTACTGTCTTTAGAAGAAACTATTCCAGCTGCATGGAAAAGGTAATCTTGGGCTAACACAAGCTATTCCTCTCCAAGACGTGTCAGCCATCATGGGCTGACCTATGCACTGACATGATTAGCCATAATGTCTATCCTCCATCATTTTATGGGTTATCCTTGAAACATAGTATAAGCATCATTTAAATGCACTTGGGCTGTAAGGCTCAAGAGCTCATATATGGAAGAGGCTCTGAAGAGTCCTGCTGAAAACTCAACAAGTCAGAAGAATGACTATATAGGTGTGCATTTCACAGCTATGCTGTGAACTGGCAGCTCTCAGCATTTTCACATCTGACATAGGTCTCTGAAGGCACAGAGAAAGGACAAAGAAAATGGACAAATCTTATCTACCATTTTCATTTTACCGAGATCAGCGTGTTTGGATATAGAGTGAATAGAAGACATTAACAAAGAAGAAAGGTTTTTTGGCCTTTCCAGGTTCTAGTGCAACTTGTTATGGTTACCAAAAGCTGAAAGGACACGCATCCTTCAGCATTTATGATAGACTTGGGGTTTGACTAGTTAAGCAAGAGAAGATCTGCTGTCTCTGATTACATTGTTTTTTCAAAGCTTGGTGTTTTTCTTGGATCATTTCTAACTCTACAGCTCCTCCATGTGGAGATTGGTAACAAATAAGAAATCAGTGATCCTAAACACCAGGTATTAATACTCTCCTTACTTTTTAATGGGTTTGCAGAGGACTAGCAGTATTCTAATTGTTTAGTACATTCTTTAGAGGCATTCAACCCTGTTTAGCCAGAAACCCCATTTTCTGTAACGAGATGAAAAGTAATGCAGTAGTTCTGTAGATCATGATGCTACTGCTAATGCTATGGTGTTGCAATTCCAGTTCTGGTTTAAGTCATCATTTTTCCTCTGTTACCACATAAATTACACAAGCTAGCTTTTTACTCGTGTTTAATTCCATTTGTTCCTGTGTGCCTGTATAAGAATCTCACACCTATGTCCTACTTCATGCTATTGGGGAATTTGGGGATTTTCTCCAGTACTTTGGAAAGAGGACCTAAACCCTGGTTAACTAACCTGCTGGTTGCGAACAGAGCTGAAGGCTGTACTGAGTAAAGAACAGCCTTCCCATACCCCTTCCCACACTGTCTGTCCACAGCCTCTGGAAACCGAGTCCTAGATTATTCAATATCTCGTATTATCTGTGTACTGATGATCACACAGTCCATAGGACTTCATTAAACAATAATAAGAACTAGGCTTGGGGCAAACTGTTGTTGTTCAGTAGTGTTGCATTAAGAGCATAGTCAGTCGCCAGTCACTATCAATAAGAACTGCCATGATTCTGGATTCATGGATAGTGCAGTTTATTGAAGCAACAGAAGCACAGATTCGAATTGCTGTTGACACATTCACTAACTGCGTTAGTGCTAAAATCCAAAGCTTGCCAACGACTGAGCTCATCTAGATGAAGAAAGCAATTGGTCATTCATTAAAATTAGTTCCCACCTAGTCAGAGGCACAAATTTTGCCAGAGGCATCCCTGCTTTGCGGAGGAGAGAGGAGCGAGCCCATCCACTTGTCTGCAGAGTGGGGCAGTATTCTCATCCACTCCCATGGAGGAGTTCAAATGCCTAATTTATACTTCTGAGAGAAGCGAAGATAAGGCTGCAGTCGAATTACCTATTGGTGCCACCACAAATGGGGAGGTAAGGAGAGGTAAGGGGAAGGGGGGCAGCCACTGCCTCACTTGGTGTATTTATTATCTGTAAATGAGAGCTAAGAAGAGTTTCAATTACCTTTGGTCAGGCTGCTCCTGGGCTGTGGGACTTGTGAATAGAACCATGAAACATTCACATCACTCCCTCTTCCACCCCACTGAGCAGCCCATCATCCCCATGAGGGGTTTGCAACTAACACACCTCATTAATCCCTTCACCACGTATCTCAGGACCTCAGGTCTCATTCCTACAAGCAGCACTCACCTTAATCAAGGACATTTGTGTGTCTCAAGCTCTGCCAGTGAGGAGGGGCACAAGGAGCCAAGAGAGAGCAGAAACAGGACGCCTGACCCGAACTAGCTGAAGGCATATCCACAGCATATCGGGCCCAGTATATAAACCAGGGGGAGTTACCCAGAAGGGACAGGCTGGTCATCTGTCAGCAGGTGGTGAGCAATTGTATTATGCATCACTGCTGTTCATTGTTGCGTTTTTTTCTTACCCCCTTTTAGTTTTATATATATCTGTTATTTCCCTTTTTAGGAGTAGTAGAATTATACTAAAATCTAATTATTAAACTGTTCTTATCTCAACCTGTGAGTTTTACATTCTTCTGATTCTTCTCCCCATCCTACCCAGGGGGGGAAAAGGGGGTGAGCAGCTGTCCAAGGAGCTGGCAAAAGGAGCCTGGAGCAGCTTCGTGTGAAGTTCACTTTGGGCTTGGACTTGAGGTTCAAGCTTTAATCCAAAAGAACCATTTTCTGGACCACAGCTTCACTTCTGCCTGGCTTGTGAGGGACAGCAGCACAGCAGCCACAGGCTCCATCGTTGTCTTGGCTGCATCCTTGCATATCTCATGATGGAGATGGTCTGAACTGCCAGGGATGCGACCCGGAGGTTGTTGTCTCTTAGCAAAAGCCGTAGGGCTGCCACAGAAGGGAAGAGAACAGAGCTGCAGAGAGCCCAGGCGAGGGGGGACGGGTGTTCTGCGGGTACGGCAGGCGCCGAGACAGATTCCTCAGCTCTGCTCCTGTCCTGCTGGAGAGAGCACAAGGGCACAGGGATGGTACAGACCCACCCCGGTTGCCCGGACTGGTCTCTTCTCCCAGCACCCCACAGCCCCATTGCTCCGTAGGCCATTTCTATCTCCCAGCCAGGGGCTCTGTGGGGCTGAGGTTCAGAGACAGCCACAGGAAAAGTGGGGTTTGAAGGTCCTGCAGGGGCTGTCTGAGAGCCCCCCATGGATGCTCAAGGTCAAAGGGTGGGGCATGTGAGGGGTAGACTTTGTTCCCATGTGTGTACTCATCCAGTAGAGTTACAAAAATGTGTCAAATTATTGGTTTTGTTAAATACACACCTAGCACTGTTTAACAGAGCAGCTTCTGTCAAAACACCTGTGTCAGGGGTCCCCTCCACTCTTTCCTTACCTTTTTAAGGTGGATCATGACAGTCTATGTCAGAGAGATGCAAGAAAGTTACCTTTATATTTCTTTCGTAAACATCCTGAAATCATAAAATCATAGAATCGTTAGGGTTGGAAAGGACCTTAAGATCACTGAGTTCCAACCCTCATGCCATGGGCAGGGTCACCTCACACTAAACCATGTCACCCAAGGTTCTGTCCAACCCGGTCTTGAACACTGCCAGGGATGGAGCATTCACAGCTTCCCCGGGCAACCCATTCCAGTGCCTCACCACCCTTACAGTAAAGAACTTCCTCCTTATATCCAGTCTAAACTTCCCCTGTTTAAGTTTTAACCCATTACCCCTTGTCCTATCACTACAGTCCCTAATGAAGAGTCCCTCCCCAGCATCCCTATAGGCCCCCTTCAGATACTGAAAGGCTGCTATGAGGTCTGCTATGAGGAAATGTACAAATAGAAGGCAATATGGAAACAAAATGTCTTGTAATATTAAACAACTACAACTGAGAAGCTAACTTCTAGCTGAGCACAATATTGCTGTTGTATTCAGTTTTCCTTTCCAGCTTTACAGGCTGACAAGTGTGATGCACTTACACAAAGCTGTTGTAGAAAGCACACTAGCAATTACATTGTTATATGTCTTTTTAAATAGCAAGGATTATTTTGGATTACATTAACTTCCAGATTAACACAAGAGAAAACAAAGACATGATGATGATGTGCAAATTAATTACCCAGGGGTTCCCTTCTCAGGTGGATTTCTTCCTCTTTCTTACACATTTGCAAAGTGCTTTTCTTTTCACAGATGCTGAAGGCAGTTTTGTACACCACTTTCTAGTGCTTGACAATTTCCTTTGCTCATGCAAATATTGCTGAGTCTGCAAAGGAGTCCTATACTGCTCTTTGCTACTGGAGTTCAGCAAACACGTGGATGTTTAAAAAGGGGCATGATATACCCAATAGAATAATTTGTCTGGTGGTAAGGATTTAAGGTACTATTTAATTTTGGATACTGGGCTCCTTCCAAGTAATAAACGCTTCTAACACAATCCTCCCCCCAAGAACAGGAAGATTAATAGTGAGGAAGAAAAAACAAGTTTGCCTGTTCCACCAGATCCCTGTGATATATTTATTGGATTTCATTTGAAGTATGTTCCTGCTGAAGGACACTGCTGCTGCTGCTGTGAAGTATTTAGTGTTCAAGAAAAAGTTTTATAGTTCCCTAAGCTGAAGGAAAAATGTTTCTGATTTCTTTCAGTTGTTAACTCACCCTGAGCCAAGAAGATGTCCAGATGCCATGTGATCAGTATGAAGCAAAACCAAAGGTTATTGAATTGATTCCAACTGCACAAAAGACTTCAGGCCCCAAAAGGCAAGGGGAAGCAGATGGCTACAGGTGATGTTCCTTGTTGATGCTACTCCATGGCTCTTACCTCTTCTGGTCTGGTATCCTGTGAAAAACATCTCCTGCCATCCCGGTGCAGCCTACCTTCATGGCGGACAAAATACAGATTTCTATGGACAGATTTTAACAACAGCTCTTGGAACATCTTCCTGATAAAATGAAGTGGAGCAGGACAGGTTATGCGGATAGCAGTGCTCGAGGCAGGTGTTGGGGAAAGATGGAGATCTTGTCTGATGAACCATGTCTCCAGAGCCTGCTCCGGCATCCACCCCTGGGCAAACCCACCATCCCATGGCCTGAGTCCATCAGCATGACTTGAAAGACATTGGTGTCCATCCCACTCTGGCTGCAACCCCTGGCAGGGTCCTGCCAGCTACACCTCCCTGAGCACTGCTGCTCCCAGCTGGACTGGGACCCAGAATGCCGGCATTCTGCAGAGCAGTCAAAATGCCTGTATCTATCTGCAAACCACCCTCCTCAGCACTGCCCAGAGCCCCAGCCCAACCCCAGCATTGCTACATGGCCCCATCACACAGGAGCATGCACTGGGGCCACAGGCATCTCACTCAGGAGATGACCCTCACAGGGGCCATGCGACTTTTTCCCCATGGAAAAAACAGGCACTGCTCAAAAACTTGACCTCCAGCTTCTATGATGCTCATCTGAGGCATCAAAGACCTTGGTGGACTCAAGCAATACCTCTGGCACACAGACATGGAAACTCTTCTCCATGCTTCCTCCTGTCACCTTCCCTCACAGACCAGGTCTTCCACATTATTGCAAGGGCACTAGATAACCTTCCCCACCCGCACACATGAATTTGTGGATTCTCATGTTAAAATCATAGAATAGTTAGGGTTGGAAAGGACCTTAAGATCATCAAGTTCCAACCACCCTGCCATGGGCAGGGACACCTCACACTAAACCATGTCACCCCAGGTTCTGTCCACCCTGGACTTGAACACTGCCAGGGATGGAGCATTCACAACTTCCCTGGGCGACCCATTCCAATGCCTCACCATCGTTACAGTAAAGAACTTCCTCCTTATATCCAGTCTAAACTTCCCCTGTTTTTTAACCCGTTACCCCTTGTCCTACCACTACAATCCCTAATGACGAGTCCCTCTTTGATACACTTGTAGGTCCCCTTCAGATACTGGAAGGCTGCTATGAGGTCTTCACACAGCTTCTTTTCTCCAGGCTGAACAGCCCCAACTTTTTTGCCCTGACATCATATAGGAGGTGCTCCAGCCTCCTTATCATCCTCCTGGCCTCCTCTGGACTTGCTCCAACAGCTCCGTGTCCTTAGGTTAAAGTGTTAAGACAGGATCATCTTAGTGCCTTGGTGACAGCACCCATACAGCCTGTGCCTGCCTTGAAGGGGGTTGAGAGGGAAGAATGGTGGGCAGCACTCCTGCCTGTCTGCTGATAAGGATTTAGGCAGAGGAAGTGGTGAGGCCCCTCTGGCATAGTTTGAGCCAAATTCTGCTCACCATTTCCTTCGGTGGGAAGTCTCTGTCCCTCTTAAGCTCCTAGGCAAGTTCTTCATTTTATTCCTGCCGCATTTGTGGGGAGGGCCCCCTCACACACCACATTACGCTGGTAAGACAAATACAGGGGCAACCTATTTCACCATTTGCACATTAATTTTTATGGATGGCGGCAGTAGCGACAGAGCCATGCAATTTTCTACATCTGCAGCCAGCAGACCTGAAAGCACACCTCTGTTTCCCCTCATGACTATGAGCATTGTAAGGCTGGAGGCAGCTGCATACCACGGGATGGATGCCTATAGTGAGCTGCTGGTTATGCAAACAGCTTTTGAGGGAGGTGAGGAGGGGAAAGTGGACTTCTACTCTGCATCAGGCATCAGCTTTGTTTTTCTTGCTCTATTCATACTGTATTATAGCTACTTTGGAAATTCAGCACCTGGCCTCCTGCCTAATGTTTATGCAGTTAACTTTGTATACAAGATGTGAAAGTAAAATAAACACATTCTCAGTACATTTAATACGAAGTGTCCATGAGATAACACTGATGTCCTGTCATCATACTAACTGCATCTCTTCCACTTTGCTTTCTTATTCCTGTTTTTGTATATATATCACATATTGTAATTCTAATATGATCTGTGAAGTCTCACGAGATCAATTCTCTTGTTTGAGAGCTAAAAGAAACCTCCTGTGCTGCATCTGACTCCTTTCAAGAGAAGAAAGCAGAGACTGGGAAAAGTAACAGCAAGAGAAACAGAAAAAAGAAAACAGCAGTCATAAAGTTCCTGAAAAAGAAGGAATGGCAATGGGCAACTTTGGGAAATTTTAGCTTTTCCTTTGTCTCTTATTTTTGTGGAAGATCTCTGTCCCTATAATCCAATCCATCTATCAACTACAACACCTACTAAAATTAAGAATGCAAAACCTAAGACTGCAAACTATGCAAAAATAACCAGATAACACACCTGAACAATTCTCTCAGAAAACACCAGAGTGCACTACTGCATAGTTAAGATGATTTACGGGCAGACTAAATGTTATTGACATGTGCATTTGGTCTACTTCACATACTGCAAAGGGTGATTTTCTTAGTTTTGGGTATTTGATTTTAAGGCAAAGAGACCTGATGCTCAGTGTTCCTTCACACCTGAACTTCTTGTTGTTTTTCTCTGCTGTCAAAACCAGGCTAAATGAAAATAGGTACAGTGGTACTGAACATGAAGTTATCCAAGATGATGCACTCAACTTAATGATGAGATCTGCCATCAGAAGATTCTTAAGAAAATTGTCTCTCATTTTTGATAGATCATCCAAGAGCATTTTTCATACTGTAAGGAGACATGGCAGCTAAGAGAGATGTTCATTATTAAATAACCAGAACTTTTGGTTATACAAAATTAACCATAGAATTATACAAATTAAACATAGAAGAACCTTTCTTCTATGTTTCCATTGTAAACTATATAATCATTCAGGCCAGAAGGCATCTTGTGAGGTTTGTAGTCCAACCTTCTGTTTAAAGCAGGGTCACAGTGAATTCAGACTATGCTGCTTAAACTATGTCTAGTTGGTCCCGAAAAACTCCACAGACGGAGATTTCAGAGCCACTCTGGAGAGCCCATTCATGTATTTATCCTCCTCACAATGAATGTTTTTTCTCACACCAAATCAGAACCCCACCTGTATCAAGTTGCAACCATGATTTCTTTTTCTCCTATCACAAAAGGCAGTGAAGAGGCTATAGAGATTTATTCTCTATAGCCTCCTCATACATATTAGGGGTTAGCTATAAGGTCCCCCCTAAAGCCTTCTCCAGGCTGAACAAGAGCCATTCCCTTGGCCTTTCCTCACAGGAGTGTGCTCCAGTCCTGACTGTTCTGGTGGCTTTCCACTTACACTCACTCCAGTCTTTCCTGGATCTTAACTATGCGTGTTACACACACATCCTTTTATGCACAGGTTCTCCAAATGCATAATCCTACTTTTCTTTGAGGCTTACCTTGTCAAAGTGGTCAATATTCATGATGCCTCTGTGGGAACCTAAACGTGAGGCTCTTGAAGGAGGTGGACTACCTCACATTGCACCAAATTAGCAGCAGAAGCAGCAGGCCTGGGTATTGGGGCTCCCTGGTTGCAGGAATCCAGACAAATGTTTTTGCCTGCTGTTCCTGTCAAATAAATAAAGACAAATTCTACCTCCAACTTGAGCAGATTTCCTGAGGTGCTTACGTATATGAGGACTAACAGGTTAAACTAAAATGAATGGAACAGCAGGTTTCATTCATGCATGAGGTACTTGAAGGTTGCATTAGACTCACCACAAACACCTCTCAATTCATCCTTTCATTAATGAACAGCACTTTCATACCTAGGTTACTTGAAATGTTGTAACTGTATGTTTCTAGTGCTAAACACAATTAAATAGTAATGTAGCTGATACAGTCACAGCACTGTTACAACTAAGGTGGGGGACTTCCCATACCATCCAGATTTTAAGCATTTTTAAAGCAAGATCATTAAACTGATTTGCTGAGGGTGCATAGTATTGCCCAATGAAATGCAGTCCAAGTCATGCATCATTATGGTACCAAAACCTTAATCTATCTGAAAAATTTAGTGCTTACATTTTGGCCACTGAATGTTCTACAAAAAGTATTTAATGAAAGAGGGGCCTTTGGTGCAAGTCTGTTCGATTTCTGGTTTCAGCAGTGAAGCTTCAGGTGGTCATTTCAGACTACAGAGTGCCAAGTGCAGAGCCCTGTGCAGCAGAGCTCTGCTCCAGTGAAATAAGAGTTCCCCAGGAAATAGTGCACTAGCAGTGCACCTCTACTAAGTGGAATCAACAATGGCCACATATTAAAGACTGTATCATCACGAGTTCTACAAGTGTCAGACAACTTTGCTGCCTTCTATGCTCCATGCATATACATAAGAGTCTTCTGCTAGTAAATCAATGAAACCTCTTTGCTGCTGCTATCAGTACAGTGGGCGACTTACTCTGCCAGACTTCTCTAAATGCAAAGCACCGTCTCATTTTTGAGGGCATTACTGTTGTAGTGGATACTATGGCAAAACAGTCACTCTCCAGTCGATAAGCATCATACAAGAAACGTTTTAAAATGTTTTTGAAAGCACATCTCAAGGAAATCCTCAACCTCCCCTTAGTGTTTCCAAATAGTTCCCGTTGTAGTTGATGAATGCAATTGATGTTTGCAAATGGATTACATTATTTTCTATGACAAATAAGTGAATAGGTGTACTGCGACATTTTTTATATACCCACTGCACAAGAGCCTGGCAAGGCTTATCATTGAAGTTATAAATGAAGATTAACCACATTAGATTTAAGGCTGACAAAAATACAGACTTGAGTGTGCATGTTACCAGCAGCCAAGCTCTATTTCTCCAATGATCCCGTGTTCACTGCTTACTGTTCCTTTCCATATCTTTTCAAGAGGCTTGGGAACAGAAAATTATTCCAGTTTTGGTATAAGGTACAAAGTTTAATGATTAGACAATTACAATCTGGAATTATCAAGTGAGAATTACAAACCTGTGAGTAAAACTGGAGAAGTACTGAAGTGTAACACCCTGCAGAAACTGTTAACAGTAACTATAGAGCACCACTAATTTCTGTGGTATGAAGTTTTTCCAGTTATATCCCTGCTGTGAAGCTCCCTTGGGAATAGAAGGGATTACTCTTAAAAAATAAACTGAATATAAATCTCTGACAACAGGCTATTAGGTCTGCTTTGTGTTTTGATGAGATTTATGCAAGTGCCCAAGTGAAGAGATGCAAATTACCTTTCAGAATATTTACTGAACCCAAACAGTACTATTTCCACTAACAGATGCTAGTAACAGTGAACTCTGCAGATGCATCACAGACAAACACTTCTGATCCTCTTGTGTTTGGAAATGTATTCTTACATTTCTCTTCTACTTCTCCAATCCTTCCTCCCTGCTCTCTGTAACTTATCATTGCAATATAAATGTAATAACACTGAAAATATTAATATTAATGAAAACACATTCACAGTGGGAAAGTAATGACTCAGGCTTGTAACTTCTCTTACACATTCCACCAATAATCTCTTAAGAAACAAGCATCAAATACCATGACCTTATACAAGTAGCACCATTTAAAATTGTAAGAAAGCACACTGAATATGTTTTTATACATTTTATTGCTTGTAATAACTGTAGCATCATTTACAGCTTTCATTTCCAACACATCAAAGAGAATCAGCACAAACAAAAACCTATCCAAGCTCAGCACTGCTGAAGTGGAACCTTGGTTATATAAGCGCTGTACACCTTGGTGTGCAACAGACCTAAGAACAGTCAGTTCATCCAAACACTTTAAGTACAGTCACTCCAGCTTCATGCATTTTTCAGGGCTGTCCCAAGTTTCATTTTAGGGGTGCAAAAAGAAGATTAAGCTACAAGATTTACAGAGATGACTCACTTTTAAAACAAAATTCTTACGTCTAAATTATTAAACTACAGCAAGGGCCCTTCTTCAGCTGTAAAAATTTTGCTCTGCAAAACAAAGAAGAAAACAAGATTAGACACATTGCTGCATCAAGCACAAGAAAGATCAGCAGCAGCCTAAAGACTTGCTGGTTCATGCTGCATCTATTCTCATTTCTGTCAAAATTGTGCCAGATTCAGTCACCAGCTCCTGAGCTGAAATGGAAGTAGATATAAAACCAATCACTTCCGCAAGGGCTTTGTCTTTTTAAATCCTGGCTGAAAACCTGAGACTTGCCTGACAAGCGCCTGCATGCAATCCCCTACTATCTGCACAGAAACTTGCAGAGTCTCAAACCAAGACAGTCCATTTGGTTTTACTCATTTCTTTTAGTTGTTTATGAACTACTTCTTAAAATGAAAGTTATTATTAACTAGCCATTGTGATGAACAAGCTTTATCCTCTGATTTCTTAATGTAGGTATAAATCGTTCTAGCTGATGCATTTGTTATTTAGCTTACCTCACTGGCTTAAATACGAAAGTCAGCACAAGAAGGAAGGAGTAACAGAAGGCAGAAAACAAGCCCAATTCAAACAGGTAGAACTGAAATACCATAGAATTAATAATAGATAGAACAAACATCTCAGTACGCACTGAAGACCCCACAGGAGGCTGTGAGGTAGTCCTTAACTAGCAACATCACTGAAGTTTAAGTTGTCCAGCCCCTCAGAAGCCACAGTACAGACTTTGCCATGTTAGATTTCAGTAAATGAGCCTAGAACCTCCCTCCCCCACCTCTAAAAGACCCCCAGGATCAAAATTAAACAAAATTACAACAGGATTACGCTTAGGTATATTCTGCTGTGCTTCAAGGTGGGAGTTTTACCTGAAGTGAACCCTTAACCTCTGAAGATTCCAATAATGTAGGAGCAGAAACCATGCAGGGATTCCCAGCAATGTTCCCGGGCCAGCTTCATTGCTTCTGTTTCATTTTCAGACCCTTGACTATGTTGGGTTGGTTTTGTAAGTGGTAGTATTGGAGGTTTTAATATTTTCTTAATAGAGCTTTTCCCTGCTCCCCTTCCAGAAGTGGAAGTTTTCTGGACTGATCTGACTTGGTTTGCTGCATCTCCTGGTTCCATACCAGCAGCTATTTGCTTCATGAGAGCTTCTGAGGGAGCCTTTTGGCACATGGTGATCTTCAACACTTGTGTGGATTCGCAGGCATGCGGGAGCTTTCTAAGTTCCATGGCGATCTGGTTCCAGTAAATCTTTGGGTTGTTTGTGAAAGCACGACAGACTGATGGCTTGCCAGTGAATTCACACCAGTAGGTCACGCCTTGGCTTCTGCATTCAATTCTAAGTTTCATCTCCTCATCCCCACTCATGCTCATTGTGCAAACATCTTTGGTTTTAGTCCGAAAATTGATTACTTCACCGTTGCTTCTTTTCTTTGGCTTCAACTTCTGTCCCAATCCTCCCATGCCACAGATCACTACTAGGAAAAGAAGAGCAAAACTCTTCATGGTGAGAGGAGATGACTGAGATCCTTGGGCAACACGATCCAAAATACGTGAAAGCAGTAAGTGGCTGCTCACAATTTAAAGGCTTGGTGCACAAAGGAGCCTCTTACCAGTGGAACATGGGACGGAAGGTTTATTTTTTTTTTAATAAAAATAATAAATCACACTTCAGTAAGCATGTGCCATAATTTATAGCCTGAGGGAGTGTCAAATAACCTGTGAACCCCCAAGAAGGTAACAGGACAAACCTTGTAAATGCAGTTAAATATAGAGTGATAGTTGTATAACTGAGAAGCACATTCCTATCCAGGATGAACATGTCATATTTGATTTGAACAGATATTTTCCATTCTCCAGCTGCTTTATAGCCAGCTATCTTCATGCCAGAGCTTGTAAGACCATACTGAAGTAAAAACAGATGAAAGTGCCAAAGCAATCTATGCCGCTACATCTGGGTGATTAAAATGTGTCTTACTAATAAAGGCTGATTTGTGGAATGGGTTTTCTGTGGATTTGTACAGTAAGGATCCAACGTTAACACTTCATCAGCACATGACACATGTCAGCACAGTGGGGACACGTTGAAGAATCAAGTGCACATTCTTTGAGCTGTGAAAGATTTTTAGACTTGCAGTTTTCAAGCATGTTAAGAAATAAAGGTTTAGCAAAATAAGATATTACAGGCCTAAATATAAACCAAACATTTGGAAGTGTATCACCATTGTCACACCATGGGTTGTTTACAGCCAAAGGAGCAAGACAACAGAGTTAGCTTATCATGGCTTTCAGCAGCAGGGAAGAGACCCCAGAGTATGTCAGATATTTGTGTTTTATCACCTTCCACTTTTTTTCTAAATAGGTATTTTCCTGTTCATAATAAATGAGCTGTAAAACTGAAACTGCCGTAAAACTGCCATAAAACAAAGGCAAGAGAACAGAAATGTATTACTGCAGAGTCCTGTACTAGCAGTTTCTGCTACAGCAAGTAAAAGCAGAGCTAAGGAAAATCATGGTAACTTTCTTGGCATCCAGGAGGTCATGAGAAGAATCCCTTCCAAAATTCTGCAAGCCACAGTACATTTCTGGCTAATAAGACCCCAGCAGACATGTATGATACACCAAGTCTGACCTGAACAGCTTCTGGAATAGTGAGCATATAATTTAAGTATGCTTGAATAACTGGGGTGCTAGAAACCCTGGGTATAAGAATGGCCATACACAATGGAATAGAACACTATTTTGTATACCTAGCAGTTCAATACGTATTGATAAAGAAAATAACAAGGTAAAACCATTCATTGAACACAGACAGTGAAGCAGAACAGAAAACTAAAATTGCAAAAGGTGCTTCTCTAATACTTGACACTAGAGTCCCTGGCTGATGTGGCATCCCAGCTTGTCCGGGAGTTGTCTGCTTCAAGATGCAACCACTTGGAACAGCCATTTTGGGTATCCTGAACCTCATTCTTCCAGTGAACATGCCATGAAGTTCCCCATGACTAAACACCATTTGTTAGAGAGAACAGCATAGCTTTCTTTCCATCTCCTCTCTAAGGCAATTTTAATCACATTTTTAGTAGAGGTCTCATTTCTATCTTTTTGCCATTTGCTCCCCCCAACTGTCTCTTTCAAAGGACAGCCTTAGGAGTCTCAAGTTTTAGGAGAAACAGCAATGGTACAAACCTACTTCAGATTCACAATTCACTCTTCTATTGTTTTCTGGAGGTCTTCTTGCCCAACATCCAGCCAGCCAGAAGAATCTTGTTGCCTACCTCACACTTCATTTCACCGCACCTTCATTTCAAGAATTTAAAATCCCTACTGCAAACAGTCAAATAACTATTAATATTTGACAAACAAATGTATTATTTACACTTGGTTATGCATAACAGCACTGACAGTTCCTAGGTTAGAAACTAAAGCCATTCATCTCTCTTGTTCTAATAGTTGTTAAAAAGTTCAAAACTACTTAAAAGTTACTTTATACCAGTTTCAGACCTATTGTTCTGAAAGTTTTTAAAGTGCAATCATGGAAACAAAACAGACTACAAGGACCAATACCAAAGTTTGGACTCAAGAGCACTGGTATATTTATGTATTACAGTTAATATGTTAATGATCAGTGTTTGTCTTGCTCCCATCTGGCATGTGTGCCCCATCTGCCTGTGCATCACATGAAACAGCTCCTGGTCTGTTGTACCAGTGGAAAACAACTGTCCTTTTACAAGTTAAGTCAGGATGCCAGCAGTGAACTACAGGAGCAGAAGAACCGGCAAATATTTAATTCTGCTGTCACTGCTGCAGCACCACCACCAACAGGCAAGTGGTAACACCTTGAGCACTTGCAGGTTATGTGGGTATCCTCTACAACTCATTAGCTCAAATCCTTCCATCTCTGCATAATCTCTACAGAAGATGGAAGCTCCCCCACTCAATATTCTTTCAGTTCTTCCTGCTTCAATTCTTAGTCTCTTATGTTGCTTAAGCTAAAGTCATTAACAGAAGTCAAATATAGCAGAAATACTTAATCATGGTAAAAAAAATTATTTTCATAAGAAGTTAACTCAGTTCATATCTTCTGAGACAGGTCTACGCAACAAAACAACTGAGAATCAAACATCAGGTAGTTAAGCAACTTCTTTTTTATTTAAATGAACTGGGAAACTGGGAATTTTCTCAAATTAAAAATAGAAACTTTTAAAAATCTGCAGTTCTGAACATTACATATACACATATGCTACATACTGGCAATTAGAAATGTTTTCATTTATGACCTAAAAATGAAAAATTTAAGGTTATTCCAGGTTAAAGACTGGTATCGCTTTTCAGCATGTCTTAACAATTACATGACTGTTTGACAGAATTACCCCTACTTCAAGCCAACGAAACTTGTTGGAAACAAAGTTAACAATACTGACATATGAAGAGACAATATTTTAGATCGATATACACAATTAATTCACCCACCTTAATGTTTTACTCTAGTAACAGAGATACTTTTGGGCCTTGTTGATGAATTCTGGTGTTAATTCAGCAATGCAACTGTATGCCTAAATTCAAGGCAGTAACTCTAGTAGTAGAAATGTTAACTCCAATTGTAAAACACATTTGAGTTTCAGTATTAGAAATCATATTTTTAAAATATTTAGCAAAAATAATATTGCTGCCCCCTGAAAGAGTCACAGCTTAACAGTGGTGTTATTAAGAACATCACAGAAGTGAGTGTGAATGAGGAAAAGGGAGGCAGAAAATGTAAAGCATTCTAAAAATCACCCACATATGGCATTTCTCATGCTCTTTTTGAGTACTACTGAACTCTAGAAAGCTTAGCTTTTGCACTATATTATGCATCACGGACACTCCCAACCCTCCCACCCAAAGAGTTGCAAAACAAACTTCTCCCAAAAAAATTCCCTTTTAGGTCTACACTGCGAAACCCACTAAATACTAAATATTTTTTTTTAAAAAAGAGGGAGCAAAACGAAACTGCAACTGAAGTTTTCAGAGACACAAAGAGACACTGTGGATCCCATTACACTTCAAATTTAGTCCAAAGTGACCATTCAAGAGCACCAAATAGCAACACTGATCATGCTGGTAAATTTGTGAAGAGCACTATACAAGATTAAAATCTTAACTAAACACTCAAGTCTTAAGAAAAATGTATATACAAAAGTCTCTGTATATAAAATGCATTTTTATGTAAACGTGTATGCACTGTTTTTAACACAAATCAACAATTTAAGAACTTGACCAGTTGTCAGAGGATTGCTAGGCAAAGACTGTTAATCTAATTAATTTATATACTGTGATGTAAGGTAAAAAGCCCAGTGTAAAAAAGTAAAAAACAAAAACCATTTTAATTCAAGCTTTGAACAGTGGTATTTAAGAGGCAGTGCCCTGATTGCAAGATATTCTGTACAGTAGTCTATGGCATAACATTCAACAGTACAATTGGGATTTACAGTATGGGCGACATAAAATGAGTGGCTCAGGATTTAGAAGATGAATGCAAATGCCAATACACTTGGAAGAATAATGATATATTCCCACAGAAGAATCTCGAGCCTCATTTATATAGCCTGGAAATAAACACAAAACCAATTCAGGGAATCTTTATGAAGACAGAATTATAATGTAATTTAAGTAGAATTAGGCATAGATTTTTCACATGGGTATCAATATGGTTCAATAAGTAGGTTATTTTTTACTTTTACAACTTAAAACACTCATGTTATGGAAAGCAGAGCAGCCTTCTTAAAAATAGTACAGTAGTAATAACCTAGAATTGACTTTAAAAGCTCATCACTTACCCCTTCGTGTTTCCAGTATGTGTTACCACTGTTCCACAGAGCTATACGAGAAAAAAAACACAAACCAAAACCATCATTTTTTTTTGCCCATGAGTGGAACAGAAATACCGCGTCTGAGTAAGGTGAGACAAGCTCAGTTGGCATGAACTATTCTCAAACTTGTACCCACTTAAGCAAGAATTTTTCCAAAGAGGAGGAAACAGATTCATGGATTTCTCCACCAACCTTTCTTTATTATCTTTTTTATCTTTGTTTCATGATAGGAAGAAATGTTTGGATTACTATTCACCACCACTCCTTTGAGAACATAACCTAGCCTCCCATTTTGCTCTCATAAAAGCAGTGGCTGTATTTGAGGCTACTTGTATCTTTGGCACACACATAAAAACACTTGTGTGAGATACCTAGAGATATTGTATTTAGATATTTCATACTTATAAAGAAAAATATTGGCTTCTCCTTCCAGCAAAATAATCCATCTGATTCTGAAGGACAAAAAATCCCTGTGGGATTCTTCACACGTGCAAAAGTGCAGGTGTACAGAAATCTATTTGAATTCATGTCTCAAAGTGTCTTCCAAAATAATTTATAGGAAACGAGAAAAAGGAAGGATAGCGTAAGAGTGAAGAGTTTGCCAAAATGAAAATTAGAAACAAGACTATGTGCTGCAGGAATCCCAGAATGAGAAATTCAAAAAGCATGTCTCACTCAATTAGCAGTTTTTCAAATTATGTCAACATACAGAAGTCAGCACTGCTGAACCTCTACATTTTATTATGGCAGCCCATTTTGAGTAACTTAAAACTTAAGATTTAAGAAAATAAAGTCAAGACTGAACTAGTGGGTCTTTGTTTAAATGATTCTTTTAGGTTAGTAATTTTTAGCTTATGCAGGAGCACTGTATTAATCACTATTCATCAATCACCGAAATATCACAGAAAACATGCTATGAATGTCAAGAATATTAACATTCATATTAAAGATTCAAAGATCAGAAAGGTGCTTCTAAGGCCTGAACAATTATTAGTTTCCTTTTATGTAAAATATCAAAAGACCTTAGCACTGAAAGTCCTTAGATATGCCAGAAGAAAGTATTTTTGAATTAAACACATAGTAGGTTTTAATATTCAGAGAGTACCCTTAAGTTGCAGAACATATCATGACAATTGTAACTGTAAGTATCCCTAAAAGTATTGTTATATATAAAAATTTCCTTCAGAAGAAATCAAGATTTGGTTAGCAAATTAATTATTGTTAAATAGAGTTCTAATGAATAATAACATACACCTGATTCAGCCACAAAATCTGGCATGACTTCCAAACTGTGAGTTCTCTTGCTATTTACCCATTATGAAAGGAATTTCTCTACTAATACTCAACCTGTACTATCAGTCACGAGGTCGCAAGTTAAGGCACAGTGAGCATAGATTTCAATTTTAAGTTAGATCCTTCCTTAAGCAACTCAGATATTTTGCAACCCTAACTATCAAAACTGTGGGACACTCTATGGTGTCCCTATGGAAACTGAAAGTCTCACAGTAGCTAAGGTTTTACAGCACAGAAGTTGGAGATACAGAAAAGAACTCCAATCCCCTTCTTTGTAAACAAAACTTGACTTTCTTATTTTGTGACATTACACTAGTTCTACCCATGCAGAAACACCCACTTTCTCTGTTTGTGTTTTCTGCATGTCCTGCATCACCTGCCTTTTCCACAGGAAAAACTACTCTTGTCACAATCCAAGAAATGAAACAATTTGGGATTAAGAATGCATTCCATCCTATCACTTTCAATGACTATCAGAGTATTTTAACGTGTTTATCAATTTAGGACCACCCACTGGCCTAGATGAATACCTAATCAACTGGATTTTAAGATCTAATTTTGGCAATTACTGTGTTAAGTTGCTGGAAATGACGACAATATCTGCTGCTACGTAAAGAATATTGGAGAAATATAAATCATACAAATTTTCTATAGTGAGTAACCATGCAAAAAAAAAAAACAAACACCCCACATATATAAGTGATTCTCTTTAAAACGTGCAGAAAAGTGGATAGGTGACTAATATAGTAGATTAAGTAAGGACACATGAAGGCATGCAGTTTCAGACTTGGTTTACCTTGTAAAAACAGGATTGTGTATACCATATAAATGCTCTTTATGATAACCATTATTACCATTTTCCGTACTGTAATAAAATAAATACACCAAGAAAGACCATGTTAACTATAAAATGTGCTATGTACAGTATGGCTTCTAAGACATGTACATGGATGTCAGTATTATGTGCAAAGATAAACTGTATCTGTACAATAGAACATACTTTTCCTTTATAACATTCAGGAGTTGTGGTATAATTATAATTTAATATTTTTAAATACTTTTATATATTCTCCAAAAATTAAGTATTTTGGTATTCTTGAATTGGATATTCTAATATAACCTATATTGTCTGGTGAAACAGAACACGTTACCTCATTTGAGGCAACAAGTTACATGAAAAAATATAAACCCTCCCACCAGAATAATTGTAACAAATACCAGCAAAAATGTCTTACATTTTCATGGGTATGGTTTCACCACTAAAAAACACAGAAAAGGAGGAGTAATTAACTAGACACTAATAAGTGAGTAATTTTAGCTGTACATGCCTGTTTCTGCTCCACTGACTAGTGAATGTGTTTCATTACACAGTGTATGATGTGTGATGACCAGTGTGAAAACTGAGAAATGCAGTGCACAGGCTAACTGAACAATGAGCAAAACCAAAGAGTAGAAAACAGTGAAAACAAAACTGATGGGAAAATGTGCAAGAACAGTTATCATAAAGTAAAATGCCAAGTCCCTGAGACAGAGGAACTGCAATTGAAAAAGGAAAGACTTGTTAGGAATAACTAAGACAGAAAGAAAGCAAAAAATTCATTCAAGAAGATTACAAAGCAGGCATAATTCACCTTAACAGGTTACTTAGCAAAGCTAATCACTTGTACATTTAGAATACATTTATATAATCACTGTACATGAAGCTCTGAAAACCTCATTCTGAAATAAGTTTCTCAAAGTCAGGGCTGACACTATCTGCACAGAGTCACAGCAAGTCAAGGCAACCACATCCCACCTGCACAAAGCACTGTGCAGGCACCAACCCAAACCTGCAATACTTTACAAGAACATACAGTTCTAATCTGAAAGTGCAGAAGGTCTCAGGATTATAGTGCCTTCATGTGAGATACTACAAAAATATTTCAATACATGTGCCATTTAGCTTACTTAGGAGTATATACTTACTCATCATATACATCCTCTGTATCCATTCTACGATAGTATTTGGAGAGTTTCACAGCAAAAATTATGGCAGGAATTAAAAATATTGAAGAGCCTCCCAAACCAAACCAGAAGGTATTCTGAAACAGAGCAGAATCCAGGAAAAAGACACTGACATTCTAATCATTTTACTGGAAGAACACAGCCAAAATTAGTGGCACTGGCCTCATGGATTATCTGAAGCTCCTTATACTACATGGGGTAGGGCATGTTAGGTATTCTCTACTGTCAATGTGAACTAAAGTAAGAACAGCACTGTCCTCAAATGTAACCAAATAGAAATGTGTCTGAAGTTGCTCAAAGCTACACAGCCATAGTGCCCTAACTTATTTCAATGTACTCAGCCTTGGGCGAGAAAGTAATTTTGCATCTCAGCATTAATTTACCAGTCACATTTTTTCTTTCTCCTTTCTTGGTATTTTAAAGTATTCATCTTTCTCATGGTTCTTTCTCAAAATCCAAGTTTCCAGCACTTTTTCAAGGTACTTTTAAACTTGCTAACTGCAGCCTGTTTGTGTAACTGATTTCATTATCATACAGTTGAACTGAGTTATCACCAGATGTTAAAAAGATCATTTTTCAAATTTGATTTGTATTGGCTGGAGGCATTGTGACTTTCAAGTGACTCTGCTAAGTTCTATCATCAGGAAAATTATGGTCCATCTCCCACCAGATGGTTAGTGGCTACACAAAGGAGAACAGAAGCTCTGTAACATGCGAGATAATCGATGATTCTGCCAGGTTAGGAGGTTTATGGGGTTAAGCATTATCAAGATTGAGCATTTTGTGGTTAAAGCACTATCAGGGTTCGAATGCTTTGGCTTTGATTGATTATACACATTTACTCTTGATATAATTAGGACCCTGCTACAAGTGCCATAAAGCTAAGCAATAGCTAGGAGATATTTTAGGCAGTTTCCAGACATGGTTTCTTATGCTCTTTTTAATACATACTGCCCTCTTTCCAAGCTCTTTTGGCAAGATGAAAAACCAATACTGCCCTTATCTATTGCAACCAGTCATGTTCCAAGTCTCCACTGTATAGGAATGTATCAAGGTCTGCTGCAAGTCAAATGATAAAACCTCATTCAGGTTTTCTAGATTCCAGGGAAGATACCTGAGAAAGCTTTTCCTTCCCATTTCTCACTCGCTTCCTTCCCCCACTCCCTCTCCTTAAGTCAGAAACATTTACAGCTGAAACTTCAGATCTTTATGCTTTTCCATTTCAAGGTCACTCAGAACCAAGTAATCAAACAGAAAACCAGCTATTTTTTCCAAGATCTTTTATTCCAAACCAGTAGTACTGTATTTACTTTGCAATTCAAGTGGTAAGAAATTTAATAAGAATAGTTAATTTTACAACATTCTTGCTAATAGAAGCCTAAGTTTACAGGGAAGATAAAACAAGTCCAGAACTGGTTTGGCTTTGGATTTGATCCAGATCTGAACTTTTTTTTTTCCCCTGCATAACTTTGAACGTGACACTTTATTGTCATACTTCAGAACAGCCTAGCCAGAATAATTAAATGCAGATGTACATTCAAAGAATTTCCCACTGCCCCAGTTCTGAATAACAGAAAATATTCCTTACCACAGAATCAATTATATAGCTGCATAGAAAAATATCTACTGCTGTATCTATCACATTGGCAATAGGCTTGCATGCTGCTACCTCCATGGCAATCTGAAAGACATTAAGAAAATAAGCATATAGTTCAAAGTATGTAACAGAATAAAATAAGAATCTCAAAACTTGCTACAGATTATAGCTACAGATGCTATTAAATTGTTTTCTCTCACCCTATCAAATTCCAATGAGGGTATGCTATCAACTGAACAACTCTAAAACCTCAGCTTACTTTCTTAAAGGCAGCAGCTGAAGAAAGAAAAATCAAAAAAGATGCTAATGACATCAATTTGAACTGTGCAGTATTAGCACAAATGCTAATGGCAGATTTCAATCTAGCCCTGGGAAAAAAAAAACGTAGTTTTTACATCTTATTCCAATCAACACAACTCATCATTTCTGTTCTATTTCAAAAACAACAGAACTATTTACAGAAGACAAGTTTTCCCCTTCATAGTAAGTACAAATCTCTTACAAACTGAAACTATAAAACATACTATCAAAGCAACATGATCATTATTATCATCTAGATTTTTCACATTCTTTTCAAACACAGCTTCTCTCATGAAGTTAATGCATCTTACCGACTCCTTGACCCACTCAATGTATTGCTCAAAGTAGCCAACAATGGTATCCATGTACTTTTTCGTCTCCTAGGAACAGAAAACAGTGAAGTGAATAAAAGTAAATGAAACTTTATCTCCATGAAATCATAAATTAATGTACTTTAATTAACTAAAGCTCACCTGTACAATAACTAGAGAAGCGTTGTTATTTATGAGAAGCTGGGCAGCATTAACAGCGCTTATGACATTTTTCACCTTAACCTGGAGAGGAAGAGACAGCATTTAATATAAATAAGTAACTTTCACGCTGTTACAATGGCTCTGCAGTCATTTTTGGGACCCTATTCTCTTTAAAAACCAATGTTACTGTCCTGTCAAAACATGCAAATCCAGACAGAACATGAGCCAGCCTATAGATTCAAGATCACCTGACAAAATTCTCTCACTACTAAGAAAGGAGGACATTAATAATTATAAACAGTATCTTTTCCTGAATCCTATTACCGATTTATATACTAGATCAGCTTTCTCTTCCATTCTCTTTCCTTTCTGTAAAAGTAGAAATACATTCATCAATGTAGTATATAATGTTACAGACACATACAGTGCACAGCAAGAATACCGTGCCTGTATTACTATTACAACTCTTACTTACTAGAGTATGATTCTATACAGCTGGAACATGCTGCTAATCAACATGCAAAAGGACTGAGACACTTCTTCAATGCATGTGCAACCCTATTAAGTCTCTCAAAGAACACACACAAAGGATAACGTACATACAGCTTGAAACTGTAGAGGTGTTTCCCAAATACACTTACAGGTCAAACACTGTTATCAGCACCTGATTTCATGACTTCTTAGCCCCACCTTCCAGGTTCAAATCACAGATTCTAAAGGAAACCTAGCTCATCTGCTGCTGTGGACAGGTGAAAACCATAATGGGAAGAACTGGGTTAGGTATAGCCCATCAAGCTGTTGCGACTATGACTCTTAAGTGCTAGCTAGTGTGGCTGGATTCTTGCTAGCAGAGCCAAGGGAGGCTGGTGGCAACAGAAAGCTTTGCTGCAGAAAAGTAACCATCCTGCTGCTTATTCTCCCAAGTCCAGCAGGCTGTGAAGGCAGCAGTCCCATTGTGTGGACATGAGCTGCTACTTAGAGAGGAAACACGGCTGTCCTGGGGAAGCCTCTACACAGGTCCAGACTCCCACAGCAAGGCTGAAGCTGCAGAAGCAGGAAGGTAACAAGTTCTATGCTAAAGAAACAGGCCCCTGGGAGCTGGATGTTGGACAAGATGTAGTTGGACAAGACATGTTAAGCTCTCTTTTCTCAGCTGAATTTTTGTAGTTTACTTCTTGGTTGTCTTCCCCCCCAACTCCCCACGTTTTGCATTCAAGGATTCTAGAAAAAACAACTACAGTTTTAGGAGAATGAGTAACACACCACATGGAACTGAAGTCTAGTTTTCCACGTGACAATTCAGTTTAAAAATCACGTTTAAAAAAAAAAAAAAATCCCAACTTTTTCTTTTCTTTTTTTCTTTTCCCCTCTGTAAGGAAGGGAAAGCCAGGGTAGAAAATAGAAAAAGCTGTACACAAGAAATATCTGAATCCCTGCTACTACTTCAATGCACTCCCAATAACAGAACAGCTAGAAATAGCTGTACTGAAAATATATGCCCTGCATATGCGGTGAATGGACTTAAAACACATAAAAATGTTCCTGTTGCCAGAAAGAAAAGTTTACCATAAGTTCAGATGATGTCCTCTTCAGTAACCGGATGCTCTGATTTAAAGTGCTCTATTAGAAAGGAGGGGAGAAAAAAAACATTCAAGTCACTGCTACAGGTAAGAGCCCATCTCTTTTAATATTATATACATACTTCGATCTTCTCTAGATTACTTCATATAATACAATATATCACACTATATATAGTAACAACAGTTGTATTAAAATGAATATGACTTTTTATAAGAGCAAGTAGTGATAGGACAAGAGGTAATGGCTTTAAATTGAAAGAGGGTAGATTTAGATTAGACATAAGGAAGAAGTTCTTCCCTGTGAGCGTGGTGAGGCACTGGCACAGGTTGCCCAGAGAAGCTGCGGCTGCTCCATCCCTGGAAGTGTTCAAGGCCAGGTTGGATGGGGCTTTGAGCAACCTGGTCTAGTGGAAGCTGTCCCTGCCTCTAGCAGGGGTTTGGAACTATATTATCTCTAATAATCCCTTCCAAACCAAACCATTCTATGACTCTTACGCACTGTGTACTGGAAGACTTTAGATTTAACTAAGATTTATTTGGAGTGAAGAGAGAACGGTTAAAATCAGAACCAAGCATTCAGAAAATTCTATAACGTGCAATTTCAGAAGGGAAAAAGCACTTACCCTAGCTTTAACATATTTCTTGACAGTCGGTTTTGTAAAAGGAAAAAGAGATGAGAATAATTAGGAGTTAATTAGGAAGAACAGCATAGAATTAGACTGGAAGAGAAGACTTTACGTTTTTCTACCAGAGGGCTTTGATAGGGCAGGAACACTGTATCAGATGATAGAATAAACTAAAAGTCATCATGTTACCTAGAAGAAAAAGCAACACCTAGCATATACACAGCTTGATACTTATAAGCTTGGCAAAATCAGGCAGAAGCAGCTCTTTCATATCTTTTATGGCATCAATAAAAAATACTTTTCTTTGGTTCTAAATACTCCTGTCAGGAGTTTCCAATTCTAATTAACACTGTTAGGTGATTGCTAATTCCAAGAAATAAAGTGTGAAAATGGTAACTGCTTTTAGTAATGAAGACAAATGCTAAGTAAAAAAAGAAAATGAGTGAATTAGGGTTAAGATTTTGTAAATTTCTCCCATTTCCTACTTTATTCATATATAATCAAAAATAGATATAGAAAAAAATACGGGGAGGAAAAAGGTCATGATTTTAGAAAGCTTTATAAAGTAGTAGTATTACAAGTAGGAAAACTATTTATTAAACACGTACTTTAACCAGATTACTCTTCAGTGATACAGTGAAAATGCAATCTGTGCTTATGTACTAGCAAAAGTCCAGCTTTCTGTATTTAAGATATTTAAAGATTCATATTTTCTGTAACTACATTTTAGTATTGCTTTAATATTTTACCATAGCTTGCTCTAGTGGAATGACTTGCTGGTTATGAATCATTCGAATGTTGTTTGCATGTCCTTTTAAGGCATTTTCCAGTGCTCCTTTTGGCTGTAAAAAACACAATTACGCAGTATTGTTCAGCAGTCTCAAAGCTTTCCAACAAAGCAAGAAACAGTGAAAGTTGCACATTATCCTCATCCATTGCAGAACAGCTGATGCTAACAACGGGATTTGGCAAATTGAATTCTTCAACACAAAGAGAGGAAAAATCACCATATTAGTAATTCAAACCTCAATAACCGAACCAGATACATTATACTGCTTTTCTGGCTATAACATTATCAGCACATATTTAACTGGAGAGAATTTTCACGTAGTGAACTAAGTCATTTTAAATACAGAGGAGCTAGCACATCCCCTCTAACTCGCTGCAAGAACCCTGCAGCATGGCTCCACAGCTGGGATGAGCATTGTCCAGGCACAGTTTTGGGCACTGTGGTCATCACCCTGAGACACACTCTGCTTTCTGAGGGGCACAGAAGTTTCCCAGATGGTAACTTGGAAATGTGTTTGTGGAAGTTACTCTTCATTTCTGCAGCTCCTGCTTTTCAGTCAGAAGATACAAGTTTGTGCCCTGATTTTCAAGACTGACTGCCTGTCTGGAGATCACACTTGTAGCAAAATACCATGGAATTTGATTTTATTCTCAGAAATACATTTCTCTTCCATTTACTTTTGATGGCAAAATCACTTGGCTCCCTGCATACACTCTTGAATACATGCTGCTTATTGTTTTGAAAGTGTACTAACGGCATACCTCAGAGATGTGTTTGCTTCATGTAAGTGGTCAGCTGTGGCACTGAGCTTCAGGATGCTTCATGTACTGCACTGACAAGCTGAATTCCCTCACCTAACAACACCTGTGGGTGGTAGCTCCCTCTTCCATACCCTGACCCAGTGTTTTGATACAAGTTTTATTCCATTTACTCCTTCCAGTATAAAAACATCCATTCAATTTCACGTAAGGTATCAGAAAATACAAACTATAACCCCATGGTTAAACAGAAAATATAAACTATTACCCCATGGGTAAACTATAACCCCATGGTTAATTAATTCCAAACAGTTTTAGTTTATTCTTTAATTGATGGTTCTTGTAAACTTTAAGAGTTAACACTAATAATAAAGCGGGATTACAAAATATTCTTGGAAATCAGTACCAGTTTTGAAACAATCTAATTTTGTACTATGTCATGCTGTTGTGGGGTTTTGGAGGGCTTTTTTTTTTTCTTTTTTTAAGGCATTTCATAGATTACACTAAGGAAGAAATAAAAACATACACTGTGACAGTGAGCACATTTAATACTGTGGTTTTCTTTATCTTCTATATGAAGAAATTACTCTGCCTAATTATTCTCAATTTGAATACTTCTTTTAGATTCTATTACTAAAAATAAAGAAAAAAAAAAAACTATCTACCAGCACAATAAATTTTCCTTTATGGAGCTGTGTAGAATATACCTTTAAAAAGACACCTCAGGCAATTCTATGTAAAGCATAACACATTTGAAGAACCTCAGCTTTCACTCGGAAAATAACCCAAAACATCAGCAAAACCTCCCCACCTGTATAAGGTTCAAAATGGCACAGTAAAAATTGAAAATTGAAGTGAACTCTGGCCGAAGCTACTGGTATCTGTCAAATTTAGCAAACTACATGACTAAACAGGCAACATGTGGCTCACTCGTGGTACTTGGAGAGGATGCTAGCTACAATACAAGAAAAGCTCTGAGCAGCCTAAACCTGACGTGAGTGCACATGTGGCAGAAAAAAGCATTAAGATGTGTGATCCAATTATACGGAGTAGGCACACCAGCGGCCTCTACTGTGCCTTCTTCTCCCTAGAGGAGGGATGGATATCTGATAAATTCCAGACACCATGGTCTCACTCTGCTCTCTGTGTCCCTTAGTGATCCAAGCAACAGTAGCACATATGCAGCATAACTCTTTCTCATACACCACAATGCAGGCATTTCTCTTAGGCCAGTCTCCAACCTCGTGGCCAAACTATGACCCTCATTTTGAAAAACAAATATGAAGCGACCTTGACATTCATACAAACATATTAGCCGAATATTCACTAACTTAACACAGCTGTGTCATTCTGCAGATTCATCTGCAAGCAATGCCGTAGCTGCACCCTCTGACCATTGTCCACATGCCTGCAGGCAAAAAAGCCCTTCAGAGCAAGACAGGATCTCTTTTGTGTGTTCTCCCGTCACACTGGAGCCCAAGTCCTCATTAGAGCTCTTATGAGCTGCCACAGTATTAATTTTATTGCTAATTGCAAAACATTCTGCTCAGTAACTGAAACAAAATTAATTCAAATCATCATCTGCATCACAGTCTAACCTATTTTCTTTTTCCAACTGGGACCCTAAAACATAAACAGCATAAACAGGAAATACTCAGAGTATTCCCCTCATTTCTTAAGCAAACAGTGGAATTCAAGAAATTATACTTCCAAAGCAGAAAATATACTTCCAAAGCAGAAACTCTACAACAGAACAGAAAAATCAGTAATTAGCAATATTTAAAATACAGTTAATATCCAATATTGTTCTTGAAAGCTTTTCCTTATGTGACAATGCATCATGTATATAAGTGTCTGAAGTGCAAGAATACTCCCACAGGAAGTCTAAATGCTTGTCTATGTATTTATACTTACAAAGTATATAAACGATACATTTTATGTATTACTGCATTAGTGAATTAAACTTACCAGCTGGTCTGCTCTTGCTTCTAAGTCATTAGCAAACGACAGAAGATCAACTTTGGTAACACTTTTATTGATCTGAAACAAGATGTGAACAGCAGAAGAAAGAGTGTATGTTGTTACTGCATACAAACTTTGTCTACCCTTTATTTCTTTAAATGTTTGCTGAGCTTAACTTCTGAAGCACTTTTGCTCCATGTTTTGTGATTCTCCAAAACACACCCCTTCACACAAAAGAAGATTTTTCTGTTTTGCCCACTGTTAAAAGAAACATTTCAGTTTATGCTTTGTCCCAGTCAAATCTCGGTTGACTACAGTCTCACCTCTGCCAAATATGCTGCAAAGTTTATTCCTTCTATTCCTGAAGAGCTGAAATTCAAAAGATTCTCCTTCCCAATTTCATCCAGCAGGATGATTTTGCTGAGGTTTATCTGAATATGCTCAATTTTAAGAGCTACATCTTCTGTATACTGAGAGGAAAACAAAATAAAGCATATAAGTGGTTTGTGCCCAGTGTATATTAGTCTATAGATGCCCCTCCCCAAGTATCTTGTTTTTGCTGACTCATCACTTTCATGAAGAAGCACACACTGATTCTTGCTTACATCAGTTGAATTCAATTAACTTTGATGGAATCCACCAGGTAACATTCTTACCTTCCCTGCAATATCCACAGTTTAGTCATGCCATGTTGTAACCTAGCCATGCATCTTTCATACCAATGAATTACTCGCCTTTCATGACATCCATTTAAGCAGGCTTCTCTGAATAGATGTTAGTCCCTCCCAAGTGGAGACCAAGATAAAAGAGAATTCTCTTTCCTCTTCAGGAAATGTTATGTTTAAATATTTAATTTTTAAATTTTATTAAATTAAATTTAAATTTATTTTTTAAAATTTAATATTTATGTTTAAATATTTAATATTTAACCAAGGAAACCTAGAGAATTCAGTATCGCCGCTGTGGCCAGACTGTCCACTCTGTTGGCCATAGGACTAAATGAGACTCCTCTAAATATGTTTAGTGGGAACTAAAGATGACCTGCTTATCATTACCTGAAGTCTTCCTGCATGGCATCCGAATCTAATATGTCACCTTTCCTGCACAGGCCACAGAGCAAAAGATGAGGAATCTGGAAACCTGACTTCCTTTCTAGCCTCTACCGCCTTCCCAGTCTGCTGTGGACACTCAAAATAATCTTCCCTGTTCATTTGGTGTATTATTTGAGGCAGGGTCTGTATCTATCAAGTCTGTGTACAGTGCCTGGCAGAACAGAATATGAATCCCCTAGGGGTTGCTGTAATGAAGATCAGTATTATAGGCAATCCCAGAATTAGTACAGTCATGTGATTATAGAATCATAGAATGATTTGGGTTGGAAGGGACCTTAAAGCTCATCCAGTTCCAGCTGGGCAGGGACACCTTCCACTAGACCAGACTGCTCAAAGAGCTGTCCAATCTGGTCTTAAACACTTCCAGGGATGGGGCAGCCGCAACTTCTTTGGGCAGTCTGTTCTGGTAATTCACTACCCTCACAGTGAATAATATCTGATCTACAGCTACCCCTCTTTCAGCTTAAAACCATTCCCCTTTTTTCTGTCACTACATGCCCTTGTAAAAGTAATGACAATGAAGTCGTGTAATAACACAGACTTTCAAACTGAAAAGATTTTATTTTATCCCAACCCCTTCCCACTGAAATTGGGAACCATTCTTAGGAGCACAGTATATCGTATCCTGGATCAATATAAATCTGACCGAAATCAGAAGAGAACACACTAAGACAGACATTTAACTAAAGAGCAAGACTCTCATTACACACCATAACTAGTCTTTGGAAGATGCTAGACTTGAACCTTCTGTGCAAGTTTCAAAATTAAAATCAACTATATTTTTATTATCATAAAAAAGCATATCAGAGAACCTTCTGTGGTCTACTGAGATGGGCATCTTGTTCGTAAACAGATTCCTTTCTTTCAAATTATCTTGGCCATTTTTTGCCTCCTTACAGGATAAATTGCGTATAAAACCCAAAATCCCACAAACCCCAGACGTGCCATACTGTGTTCAAACACTTCTCCAGCCTTCAGAAGTAATCATGCACTTCCTCATACTTTCTTTACTTACCATACTAATATTTAGGAATTCATTGATATTGAACAGGTGTTCTAGGTGAAGGGAGGTATAAATTCCTTTGTTTTCCTTACAATCACTGTAAAAATAAAAATATATCAGCCTAAAAATCACTTTGAGGACTAAGTGTTAAGAGAATGACTCACAATGTTTTCATATTCTAAGAGAATCCACCCGATGCAAAATATTTTATCAAAGAGTTCAACTAATATCGTTATACATACTGCACTAATACTACCCCTAATAACTCATGCTTTTGCTACTGATTCACTGGAAAATCAGAACGTCTTCTGGAACGTGTACCATTTTTGCATGTGCTTTAAATATCAAGCATGGAAGATATCACAAAACTAATATGCATAAATTGAATTAAATCTTGACCATAACTTTAGTACCTGTACACATTTTCGAAAGTCAAGTTAATATTTGGATTTTTAAACAGTATGCCAGAAAGATAGTTTTTCCAGTGCTGATTTAGTAAGTAGGGAGTATCCAAAACCTAGAAGACAAAATTCAGTAATGTCACTATAATTCTGAGTTTTCAATTAATGAATTTATTCATATGCAATCTTTTGACACGTACGTATAAGCTTATCACCCACTAATGGGAACACAAGCAAACCAGCAAATTCAACCTCTCTGGTGCAGAAAATGAACATTAAAGCTGAACTTCACCAAGAAATGCTGAATTCACCAAAAAAAAAAGTATCTCCACAAGACAACAAACATGCAGTATTTATACTGCAAAGCAAATTAAACAAAGAAAGGATGAATGTCTCTATTCAGTGTGTAACGGGAAATTAAAACCAGATCCAAACTCACTTAAAGTATCCCATAAAAAAATAGTATGTCATACATAACTGACAAAACCATCAGGACTCATGATGATTCCAGTCATTGTTTAATAATGCGAATAATTTTACCTTGAATAAAGTTTTATCTTCAAAGGGTTCACAGACCAGTTTTTCTACATTTCCACCTGTGACAAAAGTGAGCACGACTACAGTCATCAGCACCCAGGAGAAAAGAAAACTGAATCCAACACCACTGAAAGAAAGTAAGTTGAGTAAGTTTTTGCTTTTGAAGAACAAAGTATATATACTTTGGGCAACAGTGAAGCTAACAGTTAGCAGCTACAATATAACAAGTGGTAGACCTTGAAATACTTCTGTTTTCCATATAGGTTTTTGCCCTCTGAAACAACTTAGATGTTTCAGCTCTGTAAAGTCTTCAGCTAAATAACATTTAAAATGCCCGCATCTGCACCAGGTGTGCAAACCCTTTTAAGAATTAAATTTAAAAGCCACAAAAGCATACAATTTTCTTTTTAAAATTCAACTTTCTAGCCTTGTGCTCTCAAAAAAATTTTAGACAAATTTCAGATGCAAGCTTCTCTTGCACCTAGCAGAAACCACTACTAGGAACTTCCAACAGCAACCTCCAAACTCCTAAAGTGGCCAGGGAAAGTCAAGTGTTTCTTGACTCCTTGCATGGCTTTTTTTCTTTTAAGCAATTGCTCAAGTGTACTAAAAGGCTATGAAACCCTCTTTATATTTTCAATTACCTGTTCCCAGTTTTTGCAGTTTCCAAATGGGCTGTGCTTGTTTTAGCTGGATTAGAGATTAATTTTATTCTAAGTAGCTGGTACAGTGCTGTGTTTTGGATTTAGTATGGGAATAAAGTTGATAACACACTGATGTTTTATGTTGTTGCTAAGTAATGCTTACCCTGAATCAAGGACTTTTCAGTTTTCCATGCTCTGCAGTGAGGACGGGCACAAGAAGCCAGGAGGGAGTAGAGACAGGACACCTGATCCAAACTAGCCAAAGGGGTATTCCATACCACAGCACATCATGCCCAGTATATAGACCAGAGGGAGTTGACTGGGAGCCACTGATCGCTGCTCAGGGACAGGCTGGGCATTGGTCAATGGGTGGTGAACAATTGTATTGTGCATCATTTGTTTTCTTTCCTTGGGTTTTATTCCTCTCTATGCCTCTTTTTCATTATAATTGTTATTGTTAGCATTATTTATATACCCCGCCAGTATTAAACTCTCCTGATTCCCCTCCCCCTGCCACCAGGGGCCAGGGGGCATGAGTGAGCTATTTTGTGGTACTTAGTTGCTGCCTGGGGTTAAAAAACAACATTACACAGAAATATTATCAGCTACAGCACTCGCCTTAGAACAGCAGATTCAGAGATTTTGTCCTTCAGCTATAATCCTTAATGAAAGAGAACCCAAAATTCCCAAGACCCTCAGTGGAAGTACATGAGATCAGTACTTATTTTTGTTCTGATTTTTTTCCAGCACATACACATAGAAAGCATCAATTCTTTTCATGCACATGCCCTTCAAAAAAAAAAAATTAGTAAAAACAACCTTCTACAGGTACCTTCCTTTTATCTTTCACCAATAAGTGAAACTTACGCCATGAGGAAGTTTCCTCCAGTGTTGGAGATGCAGCCTCTGGTTGTTGGAGAAGCATGTTTATCATAACCACAGGTGCCACACAGCAATCCAAGACAATAGAAGATCAGAATCAGGACCACCATGCAGCACAGGATGAGACAACCCAGCCACCTAAGGAATAAAACCCAAAGCGTTTGGTTATTAGCATGCAAAGAATACACCAAAGACCTGCAGAATATGTAAGGCAATACTATATTCCCAACTGGCCCACTCATAGTTCTGTTTGAGCAACAAATATTAGCAAAAATGGTTTTCCTGTACTTGCATATATTTTGGGACAGAACATGATTACTGTTGGATAATAGACAGCTGTTCCCGAAGGACTGGGGAACAAACATCACAGGAACATGGTGCTCCCATCCCATTACTGCAGGTGAACTGTACTGCTCTAAAGTGCGCCAAGTGGAGCAAATAATGAGTCGGAGGAGGCAGATGCTCAAACAGTAATTTATTCAAGAAACAATGGAGAGGTTTATGACTGTACACTCACCATTGGTCATGAAGTACATAACTCTTACTGTAAGGCTTACTACTTTTTGCACACAGTGTGACAGGACTGTAATAGTACGTAAGAGTATTTAAGGCTATTAATACCTAGCTTTATGTTGTCAGTGCTGGAATGCTTTCACTGTATGGAGCATTTAACAGAACTTGATCAGAAGGGAGATACTGAATAGGAATTAAACCTTCATTTTTATTAATTAAATCCCATAATAGTTCTATCTGCCCACATATTTGGAGCACACCCGTTTATTCACACATTTTGTATTTCATTCTAGCCTTTCAACTCCTCCCAATTCCCTCTGCTGCTCCTTTCCCCTTTTGTTCCCTTTTTCCTAGCTTATATTTCTTAAGTTCCCTTTTCTCTTCCCTGTACCTCTGTAGAGGGAAAGTGGGAACCAGAAAAAGGAATATCATAATGAATATGCGCAGTCAAAACAGAAAGAAAAACATTAATGCTGACAGGCACATTTGTAAAGGAATACTTATTAAGAACAATTCATCTGTAATTAAGGAAGAGACAGACAGAAAACAATCTGGACAGCAACAAGCTTTGGTTTCACTTGTACTTGGAAATACTACTAGGTCAGGTTCAACAAGAATGGGTATTTAAGTGCCATGCAAATAAGATATTTCTCCACTTCTTTGAATCCAAATACAAGATTCACAGAGGCATACTGCAGCAGAACAAAGCAATGCATTTATTTGGTTAAATGTAATTTGAGCTTCAAAGAAAATACTAATAAATTTGACACATCAAGGCTCACCACAAAAAATTGCCTGACAAAGAATGGGTTAAAGATTATAGATTGCAATTAAGGTTCAGTCTGCTTATTTTGATTTAAAATTGCATTAATGCCATCAGCACGCATTCTGCAGCAGTGGAACTGATTATGACACAAAGATAGAAACAATCATTGATTACGGGAACAACTGAAGTTTCAAAATGTATGGAGAACTTGATGAGCTTGAGGACTGAAATGACTAGATCTGGACAAAGTTAAATAGTATGAAATAAAAAGCTTTATGCTTCAAACTGTGAGATTATTAATTATAGGAGTCGCACAAGTCTCAAATAAGAAGCATATGGAATATGCTTTTTTCTCAAGGTACAATTAACCTAAGCATTCACAAGGACAAGTACTACACCAGCAGGAACAACCACGGGTGCATGAAGATTTGTAAGGTGTGCAGCAGAATCCCTACTACTCTCTAGAGTAGAAAGGGTGAAATAAAAACAGATTAGCAAGGCCTCTACATTCCCATGCTCTTACAATTTAGCTGCAAACTCAGCAAAACTAAGCCCTAAATAAGAAATCACCCTGGCATTATGAAAAAATCCCTTCTTTTATGTATTATACCTTTGACATCTACCTACATCTATCCTTCCTGAAAAAGACCTGAAGGCCTACACAGTAGGAACTACCTCTTGCTCTGTAGTGAAACAGCACCAGTTGTTGATTAGCTGCAGTTTTGATTTTTACCAAAATGCCAGTAACAAACAAATGCCTCATATCATCTTTGTTTTGAGGTGTTCATCGTTAATATTTTAATTGCTTTTACAGAACATTAAAATATTACAAAGTATTACCAACAGGTAGCAATTCACTCTTGATTTACTTCCTGCACATACCGGTAGAAATCGTACTGCTCCACTACTGGAAAATAATCTTGAACGTATGCTTCACTTTGTGTAAGATAAATTGTCAGATCTGCCAAAATCTTCTGAACAGGGAGGGTTTTTGCGAAGGTAGTGATATTTGAACCAATGGATTCCAGCACGTTTTTGATATCTAAAAGAACATAGTGTGCTATTACAGATTTCATAGAAGAAATTTTCTTTCCATATATGCATTATAAAAAGCTATTAAGCCATTTGCCACATGAAACAAGCAAGTCAGGAAAACAAGCATGAGGAAGAGACAAGCAGCAACAAAAAACATTGAGCTTCAAAGTAACACAATGGCATTTTAAAACACACATTTTATTTTTAGCATTTAATTTAATGATGAAAGATGTAGATGTCAAGCCAGAGTTCTCTCTTTCCTTTTGTTATAATTACTGTGTCACTTCTAATCTAGCCATCTTAAATATTGCTTTTCATGCAATATTGCATACGGTAACACTGAGCAAGACAATTAGCCGCTAAGTTTACAGAGGACATGATCGAGATCTATTTAAATTCCATCCCTTGGGAATACAACAGTGAGAAAGAAATTAGACTGCCTATATTGAGAATCTATATTGGTTATTTTCAACCTTCTTAACAAAGATTACGTAAATAAATTCATTCTAATTAGTTAGCAACACTCTTGAGATAATGATCAACTAAGCCACTTTCCCCCCTCAAATTAAGAATGAATATGCTACCCTAAGCTTACAGTTTCGGTACACACTATTTAGATACACAAAGCCATGATTAATTTACTTATTATACATATTTTCTATTTGTAAAATGCAGTTTCTATTCACTTTTCCCCATCCTTCAACTTGGAGCGTACTTGAAACAGCAGGACCTATAAACTATAGGTTGCTATTTGGCAGTAGGCAACAGTCTCTCTCAAACAACTGGACAAATTTTTGGCTGTTTGTTCAGATGCTTACTCTTCTAAATTCAACCAGATTCCATAACACTCTTATTTTGAAAGTCTACAAATAAATGCCTTTTTTTTTTTTTTTCCCCTAGCAAGCCTAGGTTATTTGCTTTGTAATTCAAACTCAATTTTTATAAAACCAAACTCCCAGCAATTTATAAATAGATAAATCAAGATGGCTTGTCTGTGTTTATGTATCAGCAGATACTGACAATGAGTAAGTCTGCACTGTATTTCCTAATGAAAAGCATAATACAACTTTTAGCTCGGTTCAGGCAAGTTCACACAGTATCCTCTGGTTGTATATATACTGTGTTTCATTTTGCCCAGGAGGGGGAAAAATAGAAAGAAAAACTTACAAGGAACAGCTGTTTATATATGCAGAACAGGTCCACAATGCAAGAACAAAAATTAAAACAGATTAGTATACACACACTATACTACATTTTATTCAAATGTCAAGTGTCCAGGTACCATCAGAGAGTAACAATGTGTCATGGTTTAAAAACCAGGAACATAGTGTAAACCCAAGTACCAAAATAATTAAAAGAGACATTTAAATTATCCGTAAGGCTTAATTTTACCTCCCCTTTGCCATCCACTACATTTTAATACAGCAGCACGCAGGTTCAGTTTTTTTAACACCACACTCCTAAGTATGTTACAGGCACACTGGTCAAGGAAAATGAGCTCTTCAACCAAAAAAAGATAAAGCTTCAGTGTGACTTTGAACAGTAAAAAGCCTAACAAATAAAACTCCTCCATAAAATACCATATGCTCCATTTTTAGATTCAATTTTTGATCCTCATTAACACATAGTGGCTTTCTATGGGATTTTTGTGTTGCCAAATTAAAAAAAATACCCCAAATTTTACATTTCCATTTTCATGCTCTTTAGCTCAGAAGATATATTATCGGTAAAACAAAACAAAAACATCAGTAAGTTTCATTGACATTAAACAATCAAAATTAAAAGACAGTTTGTCCTCACCTGATAAAATATTCCGCGTTTGATTCACCACTAAGTCTGGAGTATCATTAAATGCCGCATAACCCTAAAAGTTGAAAAAACTGTAATAAATTTCTCACTGTTAAATTATTTACTGCATTATTGCTTTTCTACAAGAAGTAAAACTATACACATTCTAAAATGTTTGTGGTGATACCATCAAAAATACGTTTTTACTGCTGCCCATTATAAAAGGTCAAAACAAAACAGGAACTTAATTCTATTGCAGATTCAGTTTGCTCTCCAAGATATTCCTTGGGAAAAAAAATATCTGAATTTAAATACACATGCATCAGTCACATCTCAGACTTTATAGCACTGTTGCCTGTCAGATCTATCTGCTATAAAACTGAGAATGCACATATGATGACGCATTAAGTGAAAGGAGCTGCTGTGCACCAGTCAGTGCCTCCTCTTTGCAAGCGTGTGTCTTCTTAAAATGAAATGCATGTTACAAACAACAAAATCCAACTGACTTTGAAGACTCTGTTAATGCTTTCTTTAGTGAGAAAGGGAAAGAAAGAGTCTAAACCATACAGACCAAGCTCAGTAGCTCATCTGGACAGAAAGAAGCTGCCACTGCAGTGGATATTTGAAGTTTTACTTCCCGCAGACCTGATCAACTTCAGAAGCAGGCAAGGTTCTAAGTCCCCTTTACATAGCCTTTGATTTCAGAAAGTGCCTGCTATTCCTAGAAAACATTTTCAGATTGCTAGATTTTTAAATTGCTCAAACTAAGCCATTTTTTATAGGTGAAAATCATTATGTTTTGCAACACAAACAGTAATCCTATTAGGTCCATTGCACCAGATTTAATACCAAATATTTACATGAAGAATTTGGAAGACATACTTCAAAATAGCTGGAATACAATAAAAATAATTAGGAAAGTGTGGACTTTTCTTTAGTTCGAAGCAAAAAATACAGAGCACACCAGCAGATCCATGTTTCTGCCTTTTTGTTTCTTAAGGATTGTTCTGTCAAGCATTAAATTAGCAATACATTTTTGATCTATAGTACGCTTGAGATATAAAGCACTACATTCATACTTTCAAATCTTGGCCAAACAGTGGAATAATGAGAAATATCCACCATGAGGCAGGATGAGGCAGGAACAAGAGAATTCTGCATGAGAAAGCCTAGGAAAAACAAGTGATATGCAAGTAACCCAGTTCATTAATTAACAGTTTACTAGCCTGTCAAGAAACATACCTTTTGAACCAGACTAGAAAGGTCTATTTTAAGGACATCATTGACCTTCGCAAGCTGTGAGCTCACTCCCGGCAACTAGAAAGCAAAAAGCATTCTTGACTCACATCAAAATAGTAAACTCGTTAATTTAGTAAACATCACAAAGGTAGGAGAGACGGTAAAGAAACTAGAAACTTGATTTGTAGAATTTTTGTAGCACACTCCCAAAACCTTTGCTGTACAGCAGCAAAGCTTAACCTTAGCATTTTTGGGAGGACATACTATTTCACTGCCCAGAGCAGCACTTTAATGTAACTGCTTGACACACATTTTATCCTCTTCTACACAGAAGAGGAAAACAGTGACTAGAATTACCTAGAAACACAGAATATGGGAAGGTCATTTATCTCACCAGTGACAGCACATACCAAGCCATTAACATGCAGAGATACTATTGGGCTTATTCAAGGCAATCACACTGTAGGACTCTGAAAAACATTCTCTTACCCCACTAAAATTGGCGTTGATGTTCAGTTGATTTAGTGAATTCCTGATGATATTGCAAGTTGAGGCAGCCTGAGTTGCAGAGCATGCAGAATCATTGAGGGTGTTGCTTAGGTGCATTTTAACATCTGTCAAGTTTGCATGGAGCCTCTCTGTTCCCTCCTGCAAAACCTCTACAGAGACGCTCACATTTTCCAGTGCTTCCTTTGTTTCTCTGATGGCTGCAAGGATATGAAATTTCAAAAAATCCCTCTAGTCAGAAACCATGCTATAGATACAGATATGAAGAGGA
Organism: Pezoporus wallicus; assembly: GCF_028554395.1. NCBI lineage: Eukaryota > Metazoa > Chordata > Aves > Psittaciformes > Psittacidae > Pezoporus > Pezoporus wallicus. Next base: position 6,856,764 of record NW_026642052.1, read on the forward strand.
AGCGCACATGCATGAATGCTTTATTCTTAATAATATTGATTCAAATAACTCTGACTCCCTCCCAGAAAAACCCTCTAGCATATAATATGTATTTATTGCACATAAAAATGCATCACTTGTATCTTCTTACAAACAAATATGCTCAGGCTACTTTTATTGAGATTCCCAGATTACACTCTTCTACCCTTTCCCTACCTCTCCTTACTCAGTGGTTTCAACAAAAAACTCTAACACTTAGTCACTAGAAATTAGAAGAAAGCCCATACCCACAAAACAGTATTTTCAGTATTTTGTTTATAATCCAACTCACAAAATATAGAGTTGCAAGACAAAAAGGAAAGAGTTTGTGTTGCATCAACCAAGCATTAATGAATGTTCAACACTGTCTGAGCTTTAGATTTCATCCCAATCATCCAATCAGATGAAGTAACCCAAAAAACAAAACACTGAACAGGTGTTTAGTAGACAAAAAAACCACACACATATAACTAAAAATACACAAGTTACAAAAATAGTGCACTTCACACAACACAAGGTTTTATTGGGTTTTTTACCTTTGATAGCCCTTTCCACTTTGACTTCAAGACAAACAAAAGAAATAAATCAAAAAAGGACAATGACGACAAGCAAATGGGAAAGAATTCATGGGTAAAAAAACCCAAAAGTAACTCAGATTCATGGATGCCTTTTTCTCTATAAGCTGTGCCTGACTCCTGAAAAAAAGCCTTAGATAGAAAAAGGAGTAAAGGAATATCTTCTTTGAAAGGAGACAGAACTAAGCATGAGGAATGCTAAACACAAAGACACAATGAAGAAATTACAGACAGCATCTCATAATAAGCTTGGCAGTGTACAGGATGAGGCCATCACATGTTCCTGACCTATTAAAAACTAACCTGCTGACCTACGGACACTCTTAAAGCACAGCTTTCCTAGTCCCCCTTACATTCAATGGAAAAGAATAACAACCTAAAGCAGGGGATTTGGATTTCATCTCTTCAATGACTGCTGAAACTAGGTTATCAACAATAGCACATAAATCTTGATTTAATTTTAAAATGCATTTATAAACCTTAAAATACCAGAAATCCTCAGTTTAAAAGAAGCTTCAAGGCATATAGAAAAATGGTAAGCTGAACCATGGTACTGCATAAAGTCATCCCATACTTCTGCACTAGAAAGACGATGCCCGTTTTACCATGGCAACAGAATATGAATATAACAACATGTACATCTTTACCTCCTGCCATTGTCAGAGCTGCATCAAGTGCGGGACGTACTTCCTTTCCCAGCTGTTCTTGAACTCTGCTTCCAAGCAAAGGTCCAACATCTGTAGCATGGAGAGATTAAAAAACAAACAAACAAAACATTATACATTAGTTCAATTCAAAATACCTCTTAGTATAGGTGCTGTCAGACTTAAAGTATAAATAGATAATTAAAATTTCTCTAAGGCCTGACAATCAGAACTTAGTGACAGAAGATACTGCAGGAACACAGTTCTCCTTTAGCTAGCTATAGACCTAAGAACAAAAGCAGTAAATCAAAATATGGCAGAGAATATTCACTAGCACTTGACCGTACAGATAAAAACACAATCATTTCAAACTCAAGATTTCATTGCATTTACTACTTTTTTTTGGACATTTTTCCCCACGATCTAGTCCAACATCTGGACAGGAATTTTATGGCATATTCTTTTGCTACACGCTGTATCTTTGTAGCGTAAGAGAAAACGGATTCTTTTCCTTTCTCCTGCTCCTCGTGTACTCAGCAATGTCAAGGTCACCTGCAACACAGATCTGCCAAGTCACCTCCACTGAAATCCCTTAAGCGTGTTAAGCACGCATCTCTAGTCCCTGTGCCCTCATACAGTGCATGCAGCACTGATGCTCACAGTGCTGGCTGCATGCTTACCCATAGCTATCCCCACCTCCAAACCCTCCTGCTCACAAACAGAAATGAAGCTTAAATGACAAATAAACACCAAGTAGAGTTTGGTGAAGCATCTTAATTTTACACATCGTTTCGGTAGTTGCTGGGTGCCCTCCATTTCCAGATCATGGTAAACAGCTCTTGAGTTTTTTGCTGTTGATGAGATGGGAATACTGTGTGGTACAGAACCATCCATTACTGTCAGCACTGTCATATCTGGCTCGGGATGAGAATTTTTATCAAGCAGAAAACACTTTTCAGCACTTCCTTACGGTGGGCAAACCAAAATCATCTACATTTCTCTTGAGATTTATGCTACTGTTGATTCCCTTAGAATGAAATCCTTTTGTCCCCAGGTATCACACACTTAATTCTGCTATTTCACAAAAATAAAAGCTAACTTTATTTATTGATGAGACTCTCATCACAGATCCCCCTAAGTCGCTATTAGCTACTGTATTAAACTGGCACTGAGAATGAATAAATATTTGAAATTTCAGTTTAGAATAGCTGAGAAGTTACAAGCTCCTGGAAATGCAGATGTCAATTTATTAGTTTTATAGAACTAAAGATGACACACCTTTTTTTTCAGACCAGGGTGTTCCTGCCTAGGATTAAGTAAGAAGACTGGTTAGCTACAACTGCTATTAATACTTTTTAAAGCACATTCAGTGGGCTTCAGTAGCTTCAAATAAGACACACTGGCCTCAGGGTATGCCTGAGGTAGGCTGGCTGCCTTGAAAACTGCCTTTAAAACACATTTTAAGACTAGACAGAAGCACGGATTCTTGGCATGATAAACCAATTTAGGTTAAGTGGCACACTGCCACAATTGCATACTCTGATCCCAGTAACAATCCTGTTAAAAATTGGTTTTGGCATTCCTGTATTTCACTTCAGTTTGAAATGCAGACACATTTATTAATGCCCACTAACAACGTATCTTGAATTCTAACCTGCACTGCATGTGGTCAGCCCTTTCTGTATCAGTTCTGGAAAGTGATGTTTAGGTTGAAAAAGTAAAAATAAAGAAATCAATTGTTTGGTTGCTTCTGTTTTGCCAAAAGCTTTAAAAGGTAACACCTTGTACTGTAACTGCACTGAAGGGGAAAGTGTAGTTGTCCTATTTCAAGTGCTACCTCCTGCTCTTCAACTGCTCATTCTGAAATGGTAAATACGTTAAGCAGCTTTAAAAAGAAGATAAGCTTATACCTCAGCTTCTAACTGAGTAGAGGACAAAGATATAATAACAAAATAAACAGAGATCTCTCACACCACCAAAAGGGCTAGTAGCTCTGTTCCTTGACATTTGGCTCCACAGTTAAAAACTGGTGACTAATAGTCTAAAAAAGCATTAAGTCTATGTGGTTATGTAACTATAAAAATGGAAAATAAAATAGTAGCCTGACTTACTGTATAAGCAATTTAATAAAATACTATTATTTCAGGAAGTAATAGGCATTATATCAGCTCCAAGACATTTTATGTGAAAAGAATTTTCAGCTTTAGTCTCATTTATCACTGAGACTAGTGCTTCTGTCTGAAAACCCCATTCTCATAAACAAATTTCACTTTGCATTATGAGGTATTTGCATCATCTTACTGAAGTCTTTAAATACACATCGCTAACCCCTTTTAATTCAAAGTACTTACTATTTAGGTCAGAGAGTGCTTTATCCTTAGTTGTGTTGTACTGGCTCACCAAGTAGTCAATTTGCTGAAAAGATGTTAAAAAACATGTTGAAAGAGCTGGAAAAAAGTAATTCTTTTAAATAATGAGTCAAACTGCTCTTCTGAAACAATCAAAATATTTGTGCAAACCCTCAAAATCCTGGCGCTCTACTGTTTTCTACCTTTCTTGGCAGAGCTACACATTATAAAAGATGTATTTAATTGGAAAATCTATTGGAACATCTCTGGGGTAAACGATTCAGCTTATAAGTGTTCAGTAGCAGGAACCATGTTCTTATGAAGTCAGTCAGCCCAATGAAGTTTTGCATGTCTTCACCTCTGTCATTTTATTTTCTAGTGTCATTAGGTCCTCCTTCATGGAGACACGTGGCAAGTTAACGGGGTGGCAATTTTTAGGCAATTCACCAACCAAACTGACTTTTATCTGGGCAGCCTCTCAGAGCTTAACTTGCAGAAAGGAGCTGGCTGCTCTCTCTCAGTACAAATGGTTTTCCTAACTCCCAGTTGGCCCAGTTCAGTCACAACTTCAGGTCTACCAAGACACCTTAACAATAGAAACCAGCAACTTAGTTACCACCAGACCCTGGCTTTGGACAAGAGGCTATAAAAGAACCATCCCAAATGATTCTTTTGAAACAACATTAAATAACCTTCAACTGATTTCTGCATGTTTAAAATAACGTATTACAAATCCTACCCCAAATGAGTTAAAATAATGTAAAGTAACACCTTGACAAATGGGTTTACAATTTTAAATGTGGACCAATCTGGCAGTCTCATGTTTTCTGTGGAGTAAAGAAAAAAAAACCAATACAAAACAACAGACAATAAAGCACCCTTAACCAACCTATTGATCATACAGCAGTGGATGTAATTAAAATACAAACTGTGAGTCAGACCTCCTTTCCCTAAAAAGGAGAAAAAAAAATCTTACTACTAAGGCTGTAAGTATATTTTTATTTGTTTGTCTTCCTAGGGTAACCTAAGGACTAAGAGTTTGCAGGGCTAGAGGTTTTTCATTGTTTCCAGCAGTGTCACAGATTAAAGGTAATTCTGTATAACTAATGGTGTTATCACTCAATACTCATAGTCCGCAAATCTTCTATGACATGAACTCTTAACATGGGACTTCTTTTTCCAAATCCTCTTATATGCTGTACACCTCATACCAATGAGTCAAGAACATCAGTCAGGATTTCAGAGCTTTACAGCCAATTAGTTGGATTCCACAACTTTTTGCAAGAAGCTGAAGTCCTTCTCCTATCCGCAAGAAATTCTTACGTGTGTGTGTGTGAGATATTTATGTACCTTGTCTGAGAAAGTGACTTAGGCAGATGTCTCCTGTTCTCGTACAGTTCTGTCAGCAGAAAACCAGCCCAGAGTTACTGTCACTGGGATACTATCATACTCATGAATCCCTCATAATTGTGGGGATGCCAGCTACTTCCAATTTATCAGCCATGTGGGATTAAAACAGATCAATTAAATTTAATTCATTAAAATGAATGAAAGCCAAGGTAATAGGACTGTTAGACTTTTTTCTTCCTAACCAATAAAGAACTGGAATTTGCACATGAGAAAGTTTACAAGTCTTCCTTGCTAGAATTTAATTTTTGCTTTCAGTGCAAAAAGGATATGCAGAGGACTGCTTCTGGGGCTCTAAGGAAAGCCTGAATGCAGAAAAGAGGCAGTATTTCCTGTTTGGTATGGCATAGTATGACACTGCTTTAAAGAAAAAGCAGTCAAAAATACTTCTGGAAAAGAAATTACTGTAGCTCAGTCCCAGAGCACATATAAGTCAGCCCTTAATACAAGGAAACAGGAAAGAGCAACAAGAAATCCAAGTTTTCACACAGTATCTTTTTTATACGTATTCCTTTTAAAACCGTATTTTCCCAAATGAGTCACCTTCTGTTAGTGATCTACACTAGTTCAGTAGGAGGAAAAGGGCCTACAAGCATCATCATTGCATATCCCAGGAATACAGCTCAGAAGCTGCTCAAAGAATGCTAATCCATCAGGATAACTCCCAAACATTTACTGCTGTGTGAAAACATCTTACCTTGCATCATTTACTCTACTTCATGAGACTGACACACAAAGAATAAGCAAAATACTGCAGGTGTGATTTATACTGTATAGAAAGAAACAATTATTTTCTGCAGCACTTCTTTCTTACACCTCTTCCCTCCCATCCCCATTCCCCATAGAGAAAAAATTCTTTACCGCTGGAGTGTCATTAAGGAAAATTTTCAGATCTTTGAAATTACTGTTAACCAGTTTCTTTGCTCCTCGGACTTGGTTAGTTAAATGCTGGTTGGCAGCATATGCACAGAGCACTCCAACACTACAAAAAATACAGATAATGGGTATTTATTATTGTACAGAACAAAAAAATCACAGCAAATAAAAGGTAAACATTATCAAAATAAAGGGCTTCATAAATTTACATATTCTCTTTTTCTTCTCACATGCACCATGAGGCAGGAGTAGAAGAATTTGCCATAAGGGCTGATATTGTACTACTGATAAAAAAAAAAAAACAGAAAGGAAAAAAGCAAAGTTAACCCAAAGTCTTCCGAAGTCAGTTACTTATCCATTTGCACTGATTCTGTCAGAAAACAGCCTAGGCAAATTAGAGGGGACTTTGAAATGTTAGGCTCTTTTACAAGTACCATTAACCCTCATACAGCTACAAGAAAATGCTCCTAGTTAACTGTGAAAAGGAATATTTTACACTTGAGAACTTCAGCAACATTTACTCATAATGGCCCAAATTATTTACACAACTGCATAGATCTTTTAAAAGCACTTGAATAGTCACTAAAATAATATATGAGGATTTCCCGATGGAAAGTGCGCTAGACATCCAGTCAGCACTGCTGATTATTTTCTATTTGATCACTCCCCACTGTGAAATTCTAATTACAGCCCAGAAGATCTGCACAAACAGTAAGTAAAAAGGCAATTAAAAGTCCCATAAGTGGCTTCAAAAGCTCTCTTAGTGTACATGATCCTTAAGTTTTTGTTTAGTTCAGGTGTAAAACAGACTTAAACAGAAGAATGACTTTTTGTTTTTAAACATCTCACACTAACAGCTAACCTTTCAGATAGCACCGGATAAATTAAGAGAGACCATCAGAGTGGCAATATCCTCAAAAGCAGGCTGTGCCCAGCACTGACTTCCCACAGATTTAACTTGTGAGCAGCACAGATCCACTCAACACACAGGCACGAAATAATCCCCAAAGGGCAGAGACTGACTAGAAGCTGCAGTCAGGTGCATCACAGGCAATTCCTGGATGGAACATTTATTCAGCCTCTTACTTTGCATTGGAGCTCAGTACTAGAGAGGCAGCACTCTGAGAAGCCATCACAAAAATCCAAGCCAAAGGAGAAGGGAGTCACTAATGAAACTGTACTCTTCCCAGACTGATAATTTTCCTGAGTTGGAGTGTGAAGACCACTAGTAGTAAATACTACTGTTTTTAAATAAGGCTTAAAGAAAAACCCATACCAGGCTCCATACAGGACAAAATACATATGGTAAGTATAATTCTTGATCCAAATGTATGTTCAAAGAAAGCCATAATACAGCCACACAAATGAGAAATGAGATGGTGGAAAGCAAATGGGGACATAAAATGACACAATTTATGTATTTTACCAGGGCAAGACAGGTGAAAGCACCCTGATGATGCTTGTCTCCTCTTACCAGTGATCCAAAAACCAAATCTTCATCTTTACTTTGCCTACTTTAGCTTCCTAAAGACTTGTTCTCCCTGTAAAACTGGTCAAGTACAAGAATTTTTGCTGCTCTGAGAAATAAATACTCTCAGTTGGAAAACTGAGTTCAAAGCACGAGACAGGGAAAGATGGCAAGGCCATATGCTACAGGTGCTGGTCTACTAGGGTTTTTTCACTAACGTTTTTCTCAACATCCAAAAACATTCAGAACAGGATGACAGAGTTGGAGATAAAGAGATTGCTCCTCTACCCAAGATTTCAATTACATATTCAGAACTGGCTATTAACTGCCTTCTCAGAAGTCACTAATGAATGAAGGGACACCAACATTTTTCTTGCTACTTATTTAACTAACAGCAAATGGCATAGTTTAATTTTCACTATGACCAACATTCAAGCAGCCAATCATTGGCTACTGTCCATGGAATGAGAACTCTGAATGCACCCAAGAAACTGAGTAACTTTCAACCCAAACCACTGTACGATTCCATGATAAGCAGAAGTAAGCAGTTTCATTTTAGACACATGCAATAGACTATTTCTTCTACAGTTATAAATGGTAATTGTTTTTAAAACTTTTTTTTTTTTTAATATCAGAAGACAAACTGTTTCAAGCTATCAAGAAAAGTAAACATTTTTCTATTGCTCTGAGGTTTGGAGTCTGTAACAACATCCTTGTTCTTCGGCCAGCCAGCATTTTTATGTCCTTTCAATGTTATGCTCACAGAGCAGAAAGGTCAATTGGAAGCTAACAAAACAGTACTTTGTAAGACTTGAGCACGATCATTTTTCTTTTCAGTCTTCTAAATGGAAGGAGTGGGAAGAAACAAGACAGCAGAGATGCTTTAAGCAGACAATTGCAGCTACATTCCAAATATAACTAAACAAACACACAATGTGAGAAAGGAAGAAATCTATTATGTAGCTGAGGCTTCAGCCAACATTCAGTAAGCAGCTACAAGGAGAAAGTCATAAAGCAGTAATAAAAAGGACATGCTTTTTTTTTGTAACAGATTAGAGAACTGTTGAAACAGTCTCTTCAGGAGTCAGATATTCCACCCTCAATTTCTTGTCAGGTTTCACAGGCTGATACAAATGTTACTAAACCAGTTGCAGGAAGGGGACCCAAGCTTTCCCTTTAGCTGTGCTTGCAAAAAATTTCAAGTCACAGAATAGAAACAGATTTACGTTGAAAAAATGTCACCTCCTCACTGCTAGCTAATGAATTCAAGACAATAATGGTCCACAGATTTCTGTACCAACTTTTTCACCAATTCTTTCACATAACGTTGATTCCCAGTTTCTGAAAAAGCATTACCAATCTCACAAAGCCAAGAGGACTCCTATGAAGCCTGCATGAGGTACTTACCACAATAACAAGTATAATTCCCTTCCTTCAGACTTGGCTTTCCTTAGCTTCATATATAACAACATTCACAATTCCAAGAAAGAGCTTTTAACACAAGCTCTCTTGGGAAGGACAAAAAACTTGGCTATGTGCCAAGTCTATCCAATAGCCATGACAGTTTCTACCACCACTATTAAATTTGGTATTTTTGGTATTCAGTGTACACTTTCTTAAAAATCAAATGTCCCTTCCTTGCCTCTACAATATAGAGGAATTGATGAAATTATATTTCTTTCCCATTTCTCTGCCCCTAAACTCTTAACCTTTGAAGAAAAACATGTAATTGTTTTAATAATAAATATGGAATGTCAAACTTACCCAGCTATCTATTTGATACATTATATACATTATTTCTACATCCTGTGCTCTTCAGCAATAGAATCCTACTTTGTTGGACAACATTCACGTATAAAAGCTGTGAATTACCAAAGACTCTGAATGTATTTTTGACTCTATCGAAAGAAATATTTCAAGCACAAAATAGGTGTACTGGATAATGACACACTTAAGGCCTATTTACTTTAAGATGAACAACTGTGCATGTTATAACAAGTCTTCTGACTTGTTTCTTATACCTCTGCCTTGAGGAAAGCATAATTCCCATGTATACCTCACCTTCACAGAGCAGATCTAAGATCTAGCAGATCTTTTAATAAAAAAATATGCCATCTTTATATATTATTTACACATCATTCCAGTAAACTTGGTATTAAAACCTCATCCTAATTACCAGAGCACTATATCACTGGAAAAGTAAGAAGAAATGTTCTTTGTGATTATATCTAGTAGCTGAAATCTTCCAAAATCTACATTAACAGCATACATATGTAAGTCAGTTCGAATCTGCATGCTGGCACACAGAAAAGTCACCCATAACATACATTTAGATGATAAACCTGAAGAAGTACATCCCCTAGAAAACCTTCCCATTCCTTCCAGCACCTTCCTTGTTTTGCTGGGGCAATGGCTACCAACAAGACTGTCCTTTCAAGTTTAAGCATAGTTGTTAGAAAGCTGATATGGGCTTAAACAGATCCAAGCACAGCATCTTCTTTCCCTTGTGAAAGAAGATCCAGGAAGGACAGCAGAATCCTGCTTTATACAGAGGTGTACTGGAGACCAAGAGCACTCAATCAGACTGAGGTCGGTAATACTAGCTTTTAAAGCCCTATCTTGCCTTACACAGCACTCACAGCATTAGAGACTTAGCCAAGGAGTCATATGAGATTATCTTCACCTGTGAAACCTGCAGACAGAGCTCAGGCCAACACCTCCCTTTGGGTAAGCATCTGATACTCCTGATGTCTTACACAAGAAGGAAAAGAAAGGGTGAGTTAAAGAGGCAGTTTCCCTGCTCCTGGAAAGCATGTTACTATGGATCACTGATCTGCCAGTCATGACCTGAGAAGGAACATTTGCCAGTGCTGGGATATGGTTAATATCACTAGAATAGCTGGCAGCAAACACACAAGTTAGAGAGAACAACTGGGAGGACAATCTCTTAGTTTCTCAGCTGGCATGCAACATTCCTCAGCCATTATAACCAGGTTAGCATTCTACAAGCTGGTGTAAAGATAGCTGGCAAGCTCTGTGAGCCAACTTCAGTTTTGGCATGCCAAGAGGTAATTTAATAACTTACTCTGACTTCATTGTCCTATGAAGAACTTTTGTCCCATCATCATAGCAGGAATGCACTATCACCCACAACACCATTTGGCTTCCTGTTCTTTAGAATACTGAAGTGTCATGTTTGTTAATGATGGCTGGGAGAAGAGAATGTATTCTCATCTCATATCAGCACGGCCTACATTTGAGCATAGGCAAGGTCTCAATTTGTCAGGACAAACAGTAGTAAAAAGAAAAAAAATCTAGATTACACTGAAGTGACAAAGTAAATCCCATCTGACTGAACAGTCATACAGTATAGAGCAAAACTCGATTTTTTAATATATAAAAAAGTCATGAAATAAGGAGAGGAGGCAAGTGAAAATATGAAGAAGTTGAAGGAAAATAAAAAGCTTGAAGCAAACAATGTATTTTGAAAACATCTAAAGGAAAAAGAAAAGTCTTGACTGCAGTCCCTCATCACCCGTTAACACACCCAGCTCAGGAGTATGTATGCTCTTAACACCAATAATGGAAAAAGAGCTCCAGACTCCACAAATTTACAGTGAGTGCATGCATGGTTTAAACAACTCAGTGTCCCAAAGTAAACTGTTGTTTTGAACTAATGAGAAAATCTCAAGTACGACAAATAGTAAAGGAAGTCCCACAATTGCTTTTCTCACCCCTACTACTCTATCAACAGCAAAGCATTATGTTGTACCTCAGATTCTCAACAGGATGGTAACTGAACATAGGACATAGTATCTTATGTTCATAAATTCAATGTAACATTCTGAAATTGCCATTTTAAGACTGGCAAAAACTTCATTTGCCAAATTCAAGCTTAAATTTTGTTTGGTTTCATACCTATATTCCTCTCGAGTATACAATGACCTGTGGATAGCAATGGTATCGGCATTTTCATAATGCAGTTTTATTTTCTTTAATAAGCAATGTATTACTTTGTCTAATAAAATCATTTCTGCACCCATAGGGTAATACAGTAACATTATTTGTCATATGAAACTGCAAAGTTAGTGCTATACCAAGCTTCGCATTGTTCTCTTTATTACACTTGCCTTATTATTAAAGAAGCAACAAAAAGAAATGTTGCAAAACAGCTCCTCTGACAGTCAGCATTTTTCTTCTGTCTTTGATGCATTTCCCCACCACAGTTGTCACAGCAACGACACATACAGAAGCAAAGTCCCACAAGAGGCAGTAACAAAATAAATACGAATCCCAAGGCTGCGGAGACTATAAAACCGATTTCATAGTAGATGGCCTGTAATTCAGACAAAGATAGTGGTAACAGCAGATATCACAAAGTAACTGCAATCAATATAGAGCAAATAATTAAAGATCAAACTACAGACTAAACCATCTACTAAGTTACTCAGGTTATGGAGTTGGTATATTTTGTCAATTGACTACTTTTCTAACAAAAAGATACATAACATCAAATACTGATAGCTAATAATTATTTATCTAGAATATTAGCTAGGTAAACTACAGGAGTGAGTACTAGGAGAAAAATACACTCACAAGAGACAAATGTGAATCAGTGCAATTGAAATGGGTTAAAGATGGACACATTTGATTTCCCAGACCACAGATTTACTGTTTCTCACATCTGTTTCCAAAAAGGCTCCACATATGCCAGAAAGGCTGACCAGATCAACACTTCATCTGGGAGGGGGGAAGGAGGCTTAGCTTGTTCTCCATTTTAATCAGTTACGAGGAGAAAGATTTGTATGTATGACCACAAAGGGAAGTACTCCACTGGGTGATGGATTGCAATGGCAGAGGTTGCTCCAAAGTGCTGAAGTTAAAAGTGCTTAGGGATTGGAAAACATGAAGGAGTGGATTTTAAGCTCTCCCAGGTAAAGACATTTGTTCTGCTGCCAAACAGCAAAGCAGCAGCAACTACAAGGATGCTTTTAAAAGCTGGAAAGAGTGAAAGGGAACAATGCAGTGCAATACCCTAACTAGCTTTTACACTGGAAACAGTGCAAGTGCTCCAGGACAGAGAAGCTGGGGCAGGTAGCCCTGGCACAGTCCTACACGAGGCAATGTGGCCTCAAGGGGACAAGCTGTGAGCTGGCCATGCATTTTTCCCTCTGCTGCAGACACAAGCTAGCACATCCCACAAGCTAGCACATCCCGAACAAGATCAGGCAAGTGTCCGCACACAGAGCTAAACAGTGCAGTCTGGGCACACCCCGGTGGTCTTTCTTCCCTGATAAAGATCTCTTTTCCTTTCTCAATTTTATGAGAACCAATTCTCACTCTAGTACTTAAGAGTCTGCTTCCATTTTACAAATCTACCAGCACAAGGGTAACTCGGCAGTAAAAGGATGAAATGCAGGCTCTGTGTTGCCCTGCAAAATAAGTTACAATTTCTCACAAGCTATCAGTCATGCTCCAGTTCCAGCTTTGCTGATGCCCTTCCTCACAATCCTTAATTACCAACTGATCCACATACAGCAACCATCACCATTAGCAGAGTTGGAAATTTCTGACCCAATTACCAATTCTAGTTTGAAATCGGGGGGGGGGCTGTGTATTATTATTATTGTTATTAACTGCTGGTTAAAAGCTGTTATCCCTTCTGAAGAATATGAAATAGATGCTTGGAAGACTAGACCTTGCAAAAGAATTACTGTTGTTTTTTTTTTTCTAGTTAACTGAGCACCTCAGAAATTATTTGAAAACATACATTATTTTAATATAGGTTAGATAGAAAAATGCTACTTAAAAATAGCACTGAAAATAGTTATTGATGTTTTAATAGAAGTAGTGCATACAGACATGGTTAGTTTCTTTTCAAAGCTGCACCTCTACCATAAGACATTACCTGAAGAGTCAGGACAACATTCTCTGGCTGTGGAAGTCAAAACAAATGGAGAATGTGTATAATACACAGGCAGCATGCACAAAAACAAATCACATGAATAATGAATAATTAACCATGACCAAAACAACTGACATAGAAACAGTAACAAAAAGCCACTGAAGTAAAACAATGCACAGAAACACCAATAAATAATTATGGAAAAATATTTACGATAAAATACACAACAGATAATTTCTGGTTTTCTTGGTAAATGAAAGGAATCTAAGATTTATCCAACAAATATTTCCATCTTAAACCAATATTTACACACTGAGCATCTGTTTCATATCGATCCAAACACATCTCTTAAAAGAGAAGGCCAGAGATCGCATTACTTTCTGGTTTAGCAATTTCTTCATAAATTCCACCTGTCCTAACAGATATGATATTCCTGACTAACTTTTTCTTTTCAACACTTATTTTAAGCAGCTTCCATAGCAGTTTTAGGTTCTTAACGCATTACAGACAAAATTCACCCTCACTTTTAACTAATTATGTAGAGAGTAATTTTAAATTATTCAAAGGTAAAAAAAGAACAGGCATTCAAGAACAACTGAAGAAGTCTATTTAACAGGTTCTTAATTGTCTTCTCACCTGTAATTTCAGAAGAACACTGAAAACTAAATATTCAATGACAGGAATTTCAGAAGAACCCAACTTCCCCTTTGTTTCCAAAATGGAAATAGAATTTCTTGTATTTTTCCCCTTCATCTCTGTATGACAAGTTCACAGCTGATAACACTTTCACTTTTCTCATAAGTGGAAGGGAAAAAGGAAACAGACAAGCTAAAGACAGCAAGACCACTCAGCCCAAGGTCTGATGTGTGCAAATCAGAAATGTTCTCAAGTCCTGGGAAATTTTCTTTAGTATTGCACACATCTTTATGAAATATCTACTGTACAATATACTTAAAATGTTTAAAATCAGAACTGTATTTTTAATGGGAGGAAAACTAGTGCTTACTCTCCCTTATAAACCTGGTTCCAAGTACAATTTTGGACGTTTCAAGCAACACATCTCCCAGCAGAGGTAAAGCGACAGCAGCAACCACGAGCTGGCTCTCCCTGAGCAGGCACGGCAGCTGGGCTGGCCTGCCAGACTGCACACCGTGGCAGGGGATGGGGACATGTCATTGGTAAAGAGTCCAACTGGGAACACTAGGGGACACAGCACAGAAGTGGGAAGAGCCTCCTGGGCCACTGACACATTCTACATATAGATTAAAAACAAGCATTAAAAAAGATAGGAAGGAATGACAGCAGACGCAGGTCTGTTCTTGCTATTGAAGGTCTGTTCCTAATGCTTGGTGAATGAGTCTTCTCACATGGCCCATTTCTGTCCCTTTGCTTCTGTGATAGCACCATCTTTTGCCCAAACAAGAGTGCTTTCTTCCTGGTGTTTCCTCTCCAGATATATTTTAAAAGGCAAATCACACCCCTTATCAATTCTTTTCCTAAGCAAAGCAAACTCTTCCAGTCTCCTCTGAAGACCTGCATGCTTCCCAAATCACCCTACTAGACACTTTCTGAACTCATCATAGTCCGAGTTAACTCTCCCCGAATTTGAGTCATCAAAACCACAGACATTTCTAACTACTTACCCACACCCTTCAGTGACATTCGCAATTCCATATTCCCACTGGAAATTCATCTGTGGTACATTCTACAGCCACACTGACCTCTGCACAGCTATCTCTCACTGATGCTTCTGAGGGACCCTCTATTTGCCCTGATATAGTCTCCTTTTCCAAATTTGTTTTGAAGTTTTGCACTGTAGTCAGGTCACATTTAGGATCCATATCTGTTTTGCTTTTTAAGCACACCTAATATTATATTTGCCACCCTATAATCACACTGTATTTTAACAAGTGCCTCCACCACACAAAATTACAGCTGTCATTCATCTTAAATTTCTCATGACGTAGGTGCTAGTTACAAAATACTATACTTGTGCTTATGTATACCACCTATGGTCTAACGGTTTTGTCCATAGACTGCCAATCAAATCCACCCTACATTCCTTCATGGGTGTGCAGGCACTGTCTGTGATGCAGCACTCTCACAGAGCCCCACCAAACAAGCACATGGGATCTGCAAGAGTCACTTCATGCATCATAACAATACCCACACTCTTCAATGTCACGAAGAGGTTATTACTGGAGCAATAGGCTCATTGTGAGGAAGACATGGAAGCACATGACTTTTCCCCTTCAAATCCCAGAATCATTCAGGTCATCCTGATTTACAGCTGAGTGCCTGTATGCCAAGCGCCATACTCATCTTCCTGACAGGTACACCACACTGCAGGGACTATAAGCTAATCCATACAAAGTAACTTGTCCATTGCATGGTTCCTACTGCAGGAACTCAACCAGTGATACTGCTTCAAAAATGAGCTACTCTCCTTGGGAACAGCCTGAATCAGATGGACGTTACGTTCTATCTTCTCTTGCTACCAAATACCCTATGAATTTCAACTGTTACAGGACAATCACAAACCAAAAAGACAGAATGAAAAATATCCTTGACGTGATTAGCATGCTACATAAAATAAAACATACTTTATAACTAGGAAACTTACATGGAAACTTCATGCTGCACAAGAACCAGCATATAAATTTAGCTTAAGGACAACAGCTGAAGCTAAAATGAGAGCTGAGCAGTAATGGTTCCCTCTAAGTGTTTTTAAATAAAATCAGTATTTTTCAGTACAAAGAGCCTTTAATCTTTGTGCAACAGACACCATAATCACATTACAGCTGGAATTTATAAGTAAGCCTTAACTATGCTTAGCTTCTTTATAGTATTTTACAAACTTTTCTTTGTAATATTTTTTGAAAGGATTTTGTCCCATATTTTCTATGAAACCATCAGACTTGTTATTCACAAATTTGATTCTTGCATCCTGTTGTTAAAGCTTTAAATTCTCTGCTTTAGAAACAAAACTAAATTTCAAAGTCAGTTTTCATTGTTTTAGGCAGAGATAAATAAACAATTTACCTTTTGATAATCGCCCTGTGCATTTCCAAACTTCTGCTGTGCCAGTTTTCTGACAAGATCTGAAAATAAGCAAGCATATGCAAGTTTTAAACAACATATATTATAAAAATGGGGGAAGAGAGGAAGGCATAACTTCTATTATTAAGATAGGCACAACAAAATTAAGAACAGACATCAGCAGGATAGTGAAGCACATAACTGTTTTCATAAGCCTGTCTACTAAAAAGATTTTTAATTAACTCTGAGTGCACAGGAAGATAACCAGGTGATCTGTCAATGAATCAATTCCCACCGAAATACAGTGAAGGTTTTTCTGCAGTCATCCTCTGTATCATAAAATCATTATTAAAAGTTAATCACAAACTTATCAATTATTTGGACAATGTTCAGCTCTGCTTCAGGTTATGCCAAGTATATACATGAATACATTATAGATACATGTAAAGCATTCAATACAAAATGTATAAAACAAGCATGTAAACAATGACTTCTTGACTGAATGGTAGAAGGAAGAAGGCCCTTATCTTGCCAGCATTATCTCAACCATTTGGTCTTTGCTCCTTCATACCCCTCATTTCTTTTGGTCTCTGGACCAACAGACTTTGCATGAGAGTACACAACACCACCAACAAATCAGAAAGCCTAACAGATGACAACTTCCTGTGCTTGCAGCTCCATCTAACACACTCATCTTTAACTTAGCCACAGTATGGACAAAATACAGCAACCACAAAGAAAAAAAACCAAACAACAACTCCCCCACCCCTCAAAAAAAAACCCAAAATAAAACAAACCAACAATCAAAACTACAAAGTAGGAATATAATACAAACAGCACCACTTCACATTGTAAATATCATTTCACCACGCCAGTTTCTTTCAATATACCCCAGCAGCTGCAATGAATGGATCTCCTTTTGGGGACATCACTAGCCCACTCTTATCAAGGTTTTGACAAACCTATGGGAACTATGCTGGGAACTGTGGCTTTTCATTTCTGTAATGCCCTGCACTTGAAGAGGGGCACCACCAGCTCTGCAGACCCTCTGGTTGTGTAAAAGCAGCAATGTTTGGATGTTTGGGAGAAATGACTGACCTTCTGTTCTCTGATGAAGAGGAAGCACATTAAGAAGGAGCACACTACACCTCAAGGAAGAGCACTCTGCCCCCCATGCTCATACAGAGCTGGACTTCATGGTATTACTACTGCCCTGTCATTAGTGGCCCTATATGGAAATTAACATACTTGATAAAACCCTCCAGTAAGTTAGCTATCCTGGGGATCAGTAAAGGACCTGAAGGTTCAAAACTGACTGCTGACCTCCCAAAAATCCAAGCCCTCTCAGAAATTATTGTAGCACTCATGAAATACATTCAGTGAGCTCACAGAGGCTGTGATCTCACTCCTCTCTAACCCTGCATGTGGCTCAGAAAACTACCACCTGACAAAACAGCACCCATCGCCCTCCCTCCCCGATACCCTGCAGAGGGAAATATGGACTCAACTCATCTGCAACTTGCAGAGATCCTGAGGAGCTCCTCACAGAAAACTGTGTCCAAGGAAAGAAAACAGACAATGGCGAGGCCACAACTGCTGTTTTAGGGAAGACACTCCCAGCAAGGAAGCTGCAGCCAGCAGGACTTCCAACTGAAAAATGAAAACCTGTTAACGGATCACAGGAGTGTCAAGCCACAAATCATACACAGATGGGAAGCATATTCTGTAACACAGAAAGAGTGCTAGCTGTAGATGATGATCAAGGACTTTCCACGGTGAGGCAACCTCATTTTGGAAAGACCATACATAAGGTAGAAGATAAAGCTGAATCCCACAGTAACAGAAGTAAACCAAAACCACATAGAATAATAACCCAGGAAGAACAAAAGAGTTACGATCCCTGCAAATCCTTTCAAGCTCTGCATCTTGAGAGTTACGAGACCACTGAAGGGCATACGCCACAGTATAGGCAACACACAACTGATCCACTGCTACAGCTCTGAGACATCTTGCACCCTATGATCAACAGTCTTCCCTGTATCAAGATCACCCCAGGCAGCATCTGTGCTTCTCTGGGAATTTCAGCAGCAAGAAGGTTTACAGCCAACTGAGGCAGAACTACACAAAACCCAAAGATGTTGTCAGACAATTCTTCCTCAGTAGAAGTAACATTTCATTCTTCTTGCTTATATACCTACCATGTAAATAAGAAATATTGGTGCACAAAATACAAGCGCAGTGAACTTTCTCTACAGCAATATGTCTGTCAGCAAGCAGGAAGAGAAAAGAGCTAAACCAGCACTCTTGTTTACGTATTTATTCAACCATTTTGCATTGTTGACAACACACTGAAGAAGAGCCACTGAAGAGAAACTTCTACCAACCTAAATGAGAGTGCGATGGAATGGAAGAAAAAGTGATAACTTCTGTGATCCTTAGTGGCATGAGGCAGTACAGACCATGGGTGTGCAAGTGGTCAAATGACAGATGTGACTGCCCAGGATGCTGTGGCATCACCCTCCTTGTTGCTACTTTGACGCAAACCCAGGAAGACCCCCCCAAGCAACCTCACTTCCAGACTGCTCCTAACTTGGAGGTTCCTCTTGCTCTGGAAAAAGGTTGGACCTGATGACCTCCGGAGGTCCCATCCGATCTGAATTACTCCAAAGTTATCCTATAATCATCATGACTTTTTATTATAAACTATTTAATGGAGGAGTGAAGGCACTGTCAGGAAGCATTTTAAGAAAGCTGAACTCCCAACCACTGGGAACTAGTATAAGATAAAATTTCAAAAGCATTAGCCTTTCCTGTTAAATAAAAGTTGAAAGTTTTTAACCATTTTTCTAGCTGAGTGAGTCTCACTCATAAATTAAAATAAAAAATCCCCAACACTTTACATAAAGCTTTACATACATTTATACAAACATATATTTAAAGACATTTGTATGGATATGTACAGCTACTCAAGAAAAACAAAGGATTGTTGAGGATGGAAAGAACTCTCCTAAGATCATCCAGTTCAACCCGCCAGCTCAGTGCACACTCACCCATCTCAGGTTACCAAGGACCACATCCAGTCAGGCTTTAGAAGTATCTCCAAGGAGAACAGACAATACTTTATAAACAAACAAACGAAAACATCAACCAAAACTGTTGCGATTACTTGCAAGTTTAAATTGCTCAGAATGTTCCTGATTCAGTTGTTTATTTATATTGTTCCGGTAATTTATAGCATGCCAGTCAAAAAAAATGACAGAAATCAACCTGAATACACTATGACAAACTGATGGAAAAAACAGCATTTTCAGCGTGTTTTTGAAATTTAGAGGTTCTAAATCCTGCTCATCAGAACCTAATAACTTTTAGATTTATTGAAATAAGAAAGCCTGAAAATAGGTACATAAAGTTCCCACATGGATTGAATAAGTCAAATTGCGAGAACAATATAGGTTTCATTCACAGCACAGTGGCCACTATTATACAGCCCATTTTTCCCCTTAATTTCCCAGAATTTGAGAGTTCCCTGATGAATAAAGATTTACTACTTATATTACTCTGCAATGATTTTTCAGACGTAACGTGATGCTTCAGGGTGTTTTTCTCAGTAGGCAGCACACAGTGATTGACCAGTCATTGCCATAAATTTACTATTTCAATAGCCTTCAGTATCAAATGGATTAGACATATTCCCAGTTAATTCCTTTCAAATGAAATGTGGCAGTCATATTTCTCATAAAAAAATTTGGGCTATAACTGAATCACAGAATAGTTAGGGTTGGAAAGGACCTTAAGATCATCTAGCACCAACCCCCCTGCCATGGGTAGGGACACCTCACACTAAACCATGCCACCCAAGGCTCTGTCCAACCTGGCCTTGAACACCGCCAGGGATGGAGCATTCACAACTTCCCTGGGCAATCCATCCCATTGCCTCACCACCCTTACAGTAAAGAACTTCCTCCTTATATCCAATCTAAACTTCCCCTGTTTAAGTTTTAACCCATTACCCCTTGTCCTATCACTACAATCCCTGATGAAGAGTCCCTCTCCAGCATCCTTGTAAGGCCACCTTCAGATACTGGAAGGCTGCTATGAGGTCTCCACGCAGCCTTCTCCAGGCTGAACACCCCCAACTTTCTCAGCCTAGAATGCAAGAGTACCTGCAGTTACTCACCCACACATTTGCAAGTGCAAACATGCCTTAGTGGTTTTGCAGCATCAAGAATCTCCCCTTCTCATTGCAGAGGGCATTGGACTTTAAAGAGATCTTTAAAGGTCTCTTCCAAGCCAAACTATTCTATGATCCTACTATGATGCACATTCATAGCAATCACAGCTACTACTGCAACACATAAGGGTTAAGCTAGGGAATGTTCTGTGCCAGGTACTCTGCAAACAGAAGCACCATGTTTTCAGGTATGGCTACACTGCTCTCACTGTAGCTCAGTGAAAAGACACCTCTGCTCACATTTAATTCAGCCTGTGATTTTGGTTTGCTTTTATGAAGCATCTTTCCTCCCTAGCTAGTACATCTCCTGTCTAGCTAGTATTGGAATAAGATTTTATTTAAAAATCAAACTAAGGTGACTCCACACAACTCTTCCGCATTATTGGTAGAACACCACCTTGAGGATGATTTCTGTTTGAAACACAAAAGTGCTAGGAAGGTGCGGTAAACACCAGTGTCCTCTATTTTCAAATTAACAGGATTACTTCTGAAATCTCAGCTTGACCAACTGCACACACTGTTTCACAGGACCAGTAATCCAAGGCTTTAGCACAGAACACATTTTATTACTGGGGTTAAAGCGATTTACTTTGTGAGGCTCATTTACACAGCTAATTACATTACTGTTTTCTCTATATCCTCCCTGTTCTCATCACACATGCAAAATGCCATCTGCCCTAGTAAATCTAACTAGCCAGATGAACTGTTAATTTACCAATGTGATTTGTGATGAAATATTAAGCACCTCTGAGGAATCCCAGTTAAGAAAACATAATCACTGACTCCTGCACTGCATGAGTATTGTGTACATACATTCAGTATCTCATTACCCAAGCGAGAAAATGAGGTTATCACTAGGCTTGCCTCTCAGAACTGCTCTACAAAAAGGGATAGCAAAAATAATAAGAGATTTAAAAATAAGCTGGCTGGCTATTAAGTACCAACATAAATTAGTTACAAATTCTTCTTCCAAGAAAGCTTTTCAAATCTAGGTGACAGGAAAATAGTTGGAGTAAAACCTTTGGGAATGCTACACTTCCTCTTCACTCAAACAATTCCACTGAGCCAGTTCAGTTATAGTGCAACTCTAGCATTAATCACATTATGCCAGAAATTAATTTATCTTTTTATGCGTAATATAAAATACTGAGCTTCTATTCTGACAAGGACTTCAAACAAACCAGTAAGAACCATCGCTGAAGCATTCATGTCACACTGAATGGAGATTTCTCAGAGCAACAAGGGAGAATTACATAGATAATATGCATGATAAATTAATAACTGTTTTAATGATATCTCATTCTAATGCATAAAACAGTATTTCATCCCATTCCCTTTCATCTATAATAAATAGACTCAATGGACTACACACATACAGAAGAGTTCAGCATCTCTCTGAATAAGGGTCACTTTGACCACACTTAGTGTAATAAATAAGTACCGAGAATTAGACTGAAATTTATGAATTAAAATTACTTTGAGCTTGTTTTTTTCCTCTGTAATTATGACTCAGACTAACAAATAACTCTTGCAAGTCCAAGAAAACCAGGAAATCTGTATTAGCCTTTCAGACTTATCAGAGATAAAAACTTTTCAGGTAAGTTTTACTGCAAGTTCAGTTTATTGTCATTTCACAATACTTGCTTTGCCTTGAGTGGGGACTTGGTTACTTCCCCAAAGTTAGACAGCCACGAGCCATTAGCCTTTACTATGGTCAGATCCACCTGCCATTGACAAGGTCTCCTTCAGCAGGTATTCCAAGCCCACCTTTGGTCCCCTTCACTGCCACCACCTACCTAATGGCTCTGCTCACTCTCAGTGTCCCTAATCCCACAGGGATCACTTGGCTGTGGTTCCACAGAGGCAAGAATTCAGTGATACTGATGGCCACAGCATCCACCATGCTCATTGGTGCAGAGACTGCAGAAAGGGTCCTGCCACACTGCTCACCCTAAGCAGTCTGTCCTCTTTCCGCAGATCATCAAGAGGACTCACTCTGTAGGCCAATGCAAAGTCTCACAGATGAAATCTTCCCACTTCCCACACAGTAAGTACAAAGATGAGGAATCTAATCCATGTGTTCACTCATAGCCTAGACTGTTCATTTCCAACTCCAGAGTTGGAAAGTTGAGGAGCACCTATGAGCAGTATTGGAACTGTAGAAGTAGTCTAAACAGGGTGAGCTTTAATCACAGTACAGGTAGGACTAGGCATGTTGGAACAGCTGAAGACAAGGCACTGCACAGCAGCCACAGCTGCTGAAGGAGCCAGGCCATGAAATTAAGGAGACCCCCTTTGACGCTTCCTGACAGAAACATCCCTGATCCACTGAAGAAACTAAACAGCAGAGGATCAGATAATAGTAACAGTCCATGAACTTCATTCATGCATGCAAAAAGTTCCCTAATTTTCAAAATATATGGATAAGACAATGGAAGTTTTCCAAGTTTAGCTTTCTCAGGATTGTTGTTAGTCATAAAGATCAAACGGGCAATTTAAGTTTTCCACAGAAAACCCTCACACCTTATAGCTGCCTAAATGTGAGGTTCTTCCATTAGTGCAGTCACACTTTCTGTTTAGGCACATTCTGCTTTCCATCAGCATGCACAGGCAACATTAAAGAGCCTGGTCAGAAAAAGGTTTGGAGAAAAAAAGAAAGAGCCACAATATTGACTGTTACAGGACACTTAGAATGAAAGCTTTCTCCTTTGAAAATAACCTTTGCAGGGGCTTTCTAGCTGTTCTTTGCTACAAAGAAAGTTCTGTTCTTGCTGAAGTTCTGGAAAAAGAACAAAAAGAGAGAAGCCTTTAGAAAAATCTTTGCTTAGGAGGCTGTAATAAATTTGCATGTATCACGCAGACACAAAGTAGAAAGCTTTGAAGAAGTATTCCACACAGAAACTGCATTCTCTCATTTTGTGAAGGCAACAAAACTTCTGTAGCACACTGTGCCATGGCAGCTATTTTTTGCCACTTACTATGCCTGCAGTAGCTACCTGAAGTTCTCCCTAGGCCACCATCTGGTAAGGATTTACAACAGATTACAGGCAATGATTTAACTTGGTGCACTGTTTTAGCACACTGCAGAGACTGAGCAACTTCTTGATAGCGTGGACATTGTAGACATATTGGACTTGTAACTTTGATCAAAGTAGTAAATATTTAGACTGTATGAACAACATTTTTCCTACCCCCTTCTCTCCTCAGAAGTTGCTGTAAACTGAGGGAAGCATATAAAATCCTCTTACATTGCGTAACTTGAATTATTTGAAATACGAACAGAGATAATTGGGAATGACACACTGAAGCCCTGCTGCTACCAGCTTTTAATTACCTCAGTGACTGGTGTTCTGGGAGCTTCATTGAGATTCCTTAGCATTCCTTCTCTCCGTTTTCCCATTTCTGCAAGATTCGCAATTTTCCACATATGTTCAGTATCTGTGCCGTGCATACAGGTTTAAAGTATTACAGAGATCACGACTTCACTCAAAAATCAAAGCAAAAGTAAAGGTCGCTACTTTGAAGTTAATTAGGCATCAAGTTTGTGTTTGTTCTATATAGGTACACCCAGGCATCTTTCAGCTGAGTTAAACAGCTAAAGCGATACTTAGTAAGATATCCACATTCACAACTGTAATCACTGTTAAAAGTACAAAAAATAAACTAATTTGATGTATTTTCAGAGAAAAGTAAGATCTGGACACAATACAGATCATAGTTTAATCTTAGAACTGTCCATAGATGAGAAAAAAAAAAAAAAAAGCTACTATTGGGAAAAAAAAAAAGTGTCAAAACTGTTGGGTTTTTTTGTGTGTGTGGTTTCTTTTGTAACTGGTAGGCTTACACTACAATTATAGACTGACAGATTAGTCATCTTAAACTACAATAGCTGACACTTATGGCAGCTGGTTTCCCTTCTAACAAGGTAACCTGCTTGTTGAAAAGGAAGAACTAGACTCAAAAGCTTTCATATCAATTTGAAAGGATTTAATACTGTTAAAAGGATGACAAAACCCAATAAAACTAATATTTACACATTTTTCTCCAGCAACTTTTGAACAGTGCATATTCACTTAGGAAACAAAAGCATAACTTTTGTTGAGATCTAAGAGTTATGCAAAGCATCTTGAGAAGCAAAATGTGAGAAAAAGGGAGACAAAATATTCTAATTCTCAATCTTCACTGTAATTAAACACTGAATATGAGGACAGTGGGAAGAAGATTTGTTGTGAAGATCTATCAAATTCTTATTACTTCAGCTGATATCATTCAAGAAAAAGCCATCATTGTACGGAACATAGGAGTTTGTTGTTCTGTAAAAGACAACAAACCAAATAGACAAAAAATGAGAAGGCTGGGCTAATGTTATCTAATTATGATGGTCTGTAATAAAAAAAAAAGAAGTCAAATGACTGCTTTTCCAATAACAGGCAGTATCTGTAAGTATCTCACAAAATACTCCAAATGCTTCATAACAGCCAAGACAAATGAAGTAACTGAGAGGACCCTTAGAGGCCTGTGAAAACATTATTCCAGTAAATTCAGAGACATCCCCCATCAGTTCCATGAACTACAAAAGTTGCAAAAGAGAATGAAGTACAACGCTATGCAGATAGATGAGATTGTAAAAGTTAAATGGAGAGGGAGGATTGATAGCAGAGCAGGTGCCATTGTTAAGCTAGGAAACTCATGAAGCCTCAGCAGAGTGGCCTGAAAACCCATAAGATGTCTGCAGTCACAGATAATTTTCAAAGAGGTTCACACACAATGTAAGTTACCAGAAAGTGTGGCTGACCCAAAACTTATTTAAATCCCACTTCTCACCATATAGATGTTGCAGGTATGTTCTGAAGTCTCAAATAAGCTTTCATGCTTACAGAGGGAGGGACACAAAGAACTGTTTTCTTCACATCATTATAATCTGACTCACTGGCATCCAAAAGACAAAACTTAGGCTTTGAACAAGGGTTGATGCCCAAGGTGCTTATCTCTTTGCTACAAGATACTAAATGGGATGGGCAATCTTTTAGAAAAGAAAAATGAATGCACAAAGAACTTAATTCAATGTTTTGCTGTAATTGCTGACACACAGACACCACACCACATTCAAACATATCCAACATTATCACTCCCACCCCCAATACACACACCACACAGTAGTACCAATTATCTAGATATATGGATTTTTAGGACATGGTGCCTTTGCTTTTTTCTTTAAATATACAAACCCTATCAACAAAGCTTCTTTATCTAGAATAATAAATGAACAACAGGGACACCTGTCAAAATACTACTGTGTACCTCCCTCCCTTCTGCTCCTTGCAGGCAGCACCCCTGGATTTAGCTGTGCCCAGAACTCGTCCCCTGCACAATGAGGCAGGAAATGCTGATCAACTCTTTGTGTCTGAGACCTTGTGTCTCCCAGTAATGTCCACAGACAAACAGAACAGGGCTGGGACAGTTTCAAGCACTGGCCTGGCACTGCCATGCTGTAACTATTGCAGGTTTCCTCAGTACCTCACCCAGAAAATGCCCAACCTGCTTGCCAGTAAACGTTCCAAACAGACTGAAAGGACTGGAAGGGGTGGAAGGCAGGTTAGGTTTGAGAAATGTGAGCTGAGTCTCAATACCACATAACTGTAGGACCATTTTATTTACTAGTACAAGCTAGCCTACAAAAAGCACTACTGTTTGAGGCACCCTCCAGTCTATTACCACAGACATCTGTGGTAAAGCCACTTCTGAACACCCTCCCCACAGAAAGTAACTCAATTCCCTCAAACTCTGCTTGAGGTTGATTTTCATTAGTTTCTCCCTTCTGAACTAATAGTGTTGAAATTGCAAAGCTGGACTGTCATTTTCCAATTGCTGTCAAGGCATGTTTTTTCCCATAGGCACAGCTGGCAGGCAATACTAAACCAGATTAGGGCAAGCACTGTGGGCACTGTAGATTCCAGATGTGTGTACAGTGGAAGAATTTCAAATGACCAGCTATACTGCACTGATTAAAAAATTACTTGCATAT
Organism: Pezoporus wallicus; assembly: GCF_028554395.1. Taxonomy (NCBI): domain Eukaryota; kingdom Metazoa; phylum Chordata; class Aves; order Psittaciformes; family Psittacidae; genus Pezoporus; species Pezoporus wallicus. The sequence goes on from NW_026642052.1 coordinate 6,883,300, forward strand.
TTTCCACATCATACTTGACTGCAAAAGAGATTCCTTGTTTACATAATCCAAACGAATGTTCCAAGAAGTGGCAATGACTGCAACTGCAGTTTTCCAGCACTCTCTAGTAGATAATGGGTATAAACCTCCCCTCCCCAAAACCTCTGTCTCCTCCCTGCCCACAGAAAATCCCTTTGACACACAATCTGTTAGATAGCGTGCAGTTTGGAGTAGTTAAGGGAAAGAGGCATCACTCTTCTGACACTTAAGAAAGCAAAAAAAAAAATCAGACCTTAAAACTGCTTCAGAAACATTCTCAGCATGCTCCTTGTTTACATGGGTATGCCATCAAGTAGAGCATCTCTTAACTTCCGAACATGAAACGAGCAGTGATTTTTTATAAACTATTTCCTTAAATGTATATGAGTGGGCAGAGAAAAGAGGCTAATTTATCTTGTATCTTTCTGCTGCTCCATCTTCCCCAGTATTTCCAACATTAGATACAAGAAATTTCTTTCAGTGTGTACACCATACTACCAAATAAAGGAGCGCTTTAAGTTCCCCTTCTTATCCCAGTTCTACCCAAATGACACCACCACTACTTGCTACATACAACTCTTGTCACTGAAATCTGTATTTTTATTGTACACACTTTAGCTACTACTGTACATTTATGCCACAGCTCTAGCTACACCACTAAAAAAAAAAAAAAGGGGGAAAACAGAGATTTCGGAGATAGGACAAGGGGTAATGGGTACAAACTTAAACAGGGGAAGTTCAGGTTAGATACAAGGAAGAAGTTCTTTACTGTGAAGGTGGTGAGGCACTGAAGGAGGCTGCCCAAAGAATTGGTAAATGCTCCATCCCTGGCAGTGTTCAAGGCCAGGTTGAACAGAGCCTTGGGCCACATGGTCTAGTGGGAGGTGCCCCTGTCCATGGCAGGGGGGTTGGAACTAGACAATCTTAAGGTCCTTTCCAACCCTAACAATCATATGTGGTAAAGGCACTGATTCTATAGCTCACCGAAACTGTCATTTCACAATACAACTTAGCCAGTCTAACAGCTAACTTACTGAAGGGCAGGTCTTGCTCCTCTTCCCTTCTCAGTTCCTGCACCAGCTACTACATCTGTGCTCCCAACCCAGCATCAGCATAGAAGCTTTAAGATCAATGCCTAAGCACAGGGGGGCAGCTGTCAAACACAAGCAGTCTGTCACATCAGTGCTGTTTCACACTGAAACTGCACACAAGAGAAAGGTCATTGCAATTTATGTTTTTACAAAAGGTCATAATTGCTTTGGGGGCCGGACTGTAGCATCTGCACGCAAGTCAAAGCCCAAGTCAGAGCCAGAGCACAGTCGTTTCACCACATGCTAGTGTGGTTATACCCAAAGTTCCTGGGAAAGCCTCAAGTTTAAAAACAAAGAGCATTACCAACTATGAATTGCTGAGTTTAGCTCCAATGCTGCAACATCCAGACACATGCACTTTTTTATGTAGGGGAGCTGTGGAAAATTTATTATTAACAGGAAGCAAAACTAGAAATCAAGCAGCCAAGAACTAAATGGTTACAAAAGGCAAATAAATCAGTTTTACATTAAAAAAAAAAAAGATTTAAAAAAATCTGAGTTTTTAACTGAGGGGGTGATAAAGCATTTTGATTATTTGCTTTAGAAGCTCACATCCAACACAGCTAATATATTAAAAATCAATATTCTAGGAGCTCATCAAACCAACCTTCAACAGGCCTTTACATATGCATTTTCTGTTACAGCTACACCAGCTACAGACACAGTTTTATTCTCACCTAAAGTGATTATTTTTTACTGTAAAAATGTTTTAATTGCTGAACACACTTCAGGTATTAATTACAGAGATAGTGAACACAGGATAAACTTGCTGAACTACACAATTTGCAGCTACTTTAAAGGCTGGCAAGGTGAGGAGAAAGACAACCAAAATGGTCAGAGATAGGACTTTGCATTAAAATAGTCAAGTTCTGATCCTCAGTCTTATGCTCTTCAACAAGTGAGGCTCCACAAACAGAAAGAGTGCAGTCCAGGTGTGAAAAACAGCCTGTTCTTGTTCCCCATAGGCCAACAGTATATTTAACTCTTCATCTTATATTCTACCCAGGAAGTACCTGCATTCAACAGTTGATTTTTACATTAAAGTTTTACTCCCACTACAGAGGAAACAGGTTTATCCAGGATAAAAACCAGAAGCTAGAAAAAAGCAGTTATAACTCAACCTAAGTGGCACAGTTCTGCAGTACGTTCAGCAACAGCAGTGTACAGTAAACAGGCCTGTAGTCTTTGTCTTACTTCACCTAAAAACAGGAGCTTTAACCCCAGCTTTTTTGCTTTGTAAACTCTTCACATTCTCATTACAAGGCACAAGCTGGGAAGCTGAAGATTTGCCATGCACATCCTGCTGGCAAGTGGAATCTCGGATTAATATTGTCTTACTGCAACTAACAACTAGTTTCCACGGGAACAAAGACAAAACCATGATAAGATATTCACAGCAGGCAGGGGAGCATACTGACCATGCCCTGTTTACACCACATTCACTTCTGAAGGTCTCCAACACAAGAGGTGACATGCATCATGTCACAGCCATGAACTGACTTCACTTTATTAATAAGCGAATGCTTCAGTTTATGACACATTCTAAGTAAAAAACTGACAATTTGCTTTGCTAGATGTCCTCTTAGCTGACAGATGGAAGCAACTAATAATTTTCTTATTACCATCTATTTATTCTAAGTGGTGCTATTAACAGGAAAGAATAACGATGCTCTACTACACAGTCCTCAACAAAAGGAGTAGTAGAACCACCGTTTCCATCTTATAGATGCAGAAACCAAGGCACAGTAAGATTAAAGTGACCTACTGAGCCTCAGGTAGCAAACCAGTGACCAAACACAGTCTTTTGCACTCCAGTGTATCATCACTCTAAGTGGAGGCTGCTTCCCAGCATAACAGTTCATGCTTGGGAGTAAATTCACTCCCATTCACACCAGTAAATAATCTAGTGAGGTCAAAAGTATTTGACTGGTGGAGTAAAAACGAGAATCTACTTATGCTCACTGAAGCATTGTAATCAGATATCCTAGCACACTTTTTTAAACTAGTTTCTTGCCATATCCAAAGAGCACAGTGTTGGTCCGAAAGATTCAGCAATGTAAAAAAACTTCCTTGCCCTGGTTCTGTTACTGTGCTTTACATGAGCACTATATTTAATCTCATTAACATCTTACCTATTAAATCCAAACTTAGATTAAGTTGTATGCCCACGAACTGGATGGCACGGAAAATTTTTACTCGTATTGAACTCAAAACAAGCCTTGAAAATTTTTTCTTTTTTTTTCCTTTAAATTAAATGTTCCCTTTCAACTTTTAAGTAGCATATAAGAATTTTTAAATACACAGTAAGGCTTAGCGGCATGCAAATACTTTAAGAACAATGTCTCCCAAAGACTGTGACGTACTTCATATTCTGACTTACCGTAACAGTAGAAAGCTCATACTGGCTTTCTTCCTAAAAGGCATACATGGGACTGAAGGGGTATGAATGTTATATTGTATATATTCTGCTCCATCAGAGTGCTACTGTAAGCATAAGGACGATTTGGAGAGGCTGGAATATCTACATGCACTTAGACAACCCTGAGACTTTTTTCCTCCCAGCTAAGAGTACTAGCAGTAGATTGGAAAACCAAACATCCAGTACTCCCAAATATTATGAAAGAAAATATAAGACTACTAAGATTAGAGGTCTAAGTGACTGATGCCAAGTCCTGCACACAAATCACACTTCACCTCTGTTATGGTTATATGCAATACACTGGGGCATCAATCTGGAGCTAACTCTTCTGAAGCACCAGCTCAATCACAATGACAAAGTTTTGAGCTAGAAGCATCAAAAGGTCTGCTTTCTGTGCACATTTGTGATTACATTTGTTTTCACCCCTGAAGCAGAATTAACTCCATGTCAACTTGGCAGTACAAAAAAAAACAAAAAAACAACCCACTATTTTCAATATGTAGCTACATCATTAATAACCTTGATGTGAAAATAGAACAGCATATGGCAAAAGAGATTATGGGGATTAACCAATTAAATGGTATGACTCAAACCAACACAATCCATCGGATCCGTATTTTGCAGTGAGGAAAGCGGGGCCATGGGAAAAGGACTTCACCCGATGCAAATAATGAAAGCCAAACTTCTAAAAAATAACTGATTTGGCAAAAAGTATCTGCCAGGAAGGAAGGAGAGATAAGAAATGCTAACAAGCAAAGAACAAACTTTGAACTCTTCTGGATGTGTCCTTTTCTCCTTAAGGCTGAATTTCACAGCACCTGCTTGACGCAGAATTTACTACAGGAGGTCCCACAGTAGTATAATCGTGATGATAAACTTGATACTCAAGAATTATTTACATGCTTAGGACACATAATATTATATTTGACATACAAGGTTATAGACCAAATTCCTGTTAATATAAAGACACAGCAAATATCTCTTTGAAATCAAGTTTCCACAAACCTAAAAGAATAAAATATTCCAGCAGGGCTTCAGGTAGAATGAAGGCCTGTTCCTAAGAGTTGAATGCAGATGACAATCCTAACACAGCAGGTCTCACAGAAAAGCAAATCATCTTCATCTACATACTTACGTAGTATGTTCATCTAGATGTATGTATGTTTGTTTATATATTTAATGGAAGGTAAAAGGCACAAAAGCAGAGGTATCTGGAAACAGTTCCTCCAAAAGGTGACATTACTGTCAGCTTCATGAAATTGCCCTCATTACACCTCCTGTAATCCTGCAGGAAACAGGCCAGGGTTTTGCCCTCCTCAACACCTGGGACACTGGGCACTTGTCTGAATAGAATTCATTCATTCAAGTTCATTTGAGCTCATTCTTCTACAGCTATTGAAGAAATTTCAAAAATACAAGCAAATAATAATTCACAGGTATCATACTGCTACATGACCAAAGGATTTAAGACTTTAAAATACTCAAGGGTTTAATATACAAATTGAAAGACACGCTACAAAATATAAACACCCATTATATACATTTATGGCTAAACAAAAGGAAATGGTAACAAACCAAAGCTCTTCTTAGATTTTATCGAAGTTTCACCTTAATATAATTTAAAATGTCAGTATTATACAAACACATTAGCATTTTAAGAGCTAAATGAAACAAAAAGCATGTTGGAAAGTTAAATTCTTACAACTTAACTTTCACATCCACAGAGAGTTCCCAAAAGCACTTTTTAATCAATGCAACCTCAATAAGCACACATTTCTGTATCTTAACTTTTCCTTTGAAAAAAGGACAACTTAGTTGGAAAGGAGTGGAAAAAAGAAAGTTTCAATAAAACAGCTGTAGTTTCAAGTCTTGACCAAAGGAATAAGAAGTTATGCACAGCTGTGTAAAGGAACTGCCCTTATATAAAACCTCACTGTGGGTGCACAGATACGGAAGCAAATGAAATTTATTTCAAGTTGCTGAGTTTCCATTTCCTAACCTAAATTATACCATATTATAACCACCTGACTATCATAACATAAAAATCTAAGAGTTGTCCCTTACGAATTTAATATTAAACACGAAACAGTTTATGCTTTACTCCTATCTCATACTTCTGAGCAAATGTAAAAAAAAAAAAGTCAGTTAAAGGAAAAAAAATGGCCTCAAATGCATCAGTGACAGCTTTGTGATATGTAACCAAATTGAAGAAATTTCATTAACAACCTTCCCCCCACTATGCTTAGCAGAAAAATTTTATTTTATACAGAACTGTACACATTTCCAGGCCATAACATGTGCTTCTAAGAAAGCCCTTCATATAATTTACTTCCAGATTATGGTCTCGGTATCTACAACACGATGAATGCATCAATTTAATAAAAACAAAAATAAAAATAAATAGTAATTTATCTGCTTACCTTGTGGAAAAGAATTTGGTTGCACTAAGTACAGATATGCATGTACTATTTTAAACAAAATTCCTATTGGCCCAGGTTCGTGGTATGCACCTGTATCATATGTCTTGGCTGGTACAAATCCAAAATCCAAAGTCCCAGGAGGCGGTTTGTATATAGGCTGTACCTCTGAAACAGTACTTCCACAAAATAGTAGCAGCAGCAAACAGAGTTCCACAGCCATAGCTAGCAGTATTCATAAATTGGAGGTAGAGATATTTGTCCCACCAAGTCTAGAAATCTTCAATACATTCACCTGGGAGTTAGCCTTCCAGCCAGGAATACACTGCTGTGTCCTCACACAAGGTTCTTTAATATATTCTTGCTTTACAGGGGTGCAGAAGCCTCTTGTGGAAATCACTCAGCACACCATCTCTGGCAAAAACAAGAAAGAGCTTGATAAGGTGCATGCAAGCAAATATTAAAGTGCAAGATAACCTGCAATCTTCTGTGAAAACTGAACACACTGACAGCTGCAAAAGCAAGCCAGATCGGACAGAAAAGGAAAAAAAAAAAATCAAGATTTGGTAACAATATGGTCTAATACACACACTGTACTTGAAAGAGGGGCAAAAACCAATTATGCATAGTTCCAGGTCAGTGAGTTTTCAAATACAAACAAAGCAGAGCACTGGGACAGCTCCAAGGGAAACAAAACTAAAGGAACCACATCTGAATTGCACTTCCAACTAAGTACAGTATGTCATATCACAACAGTTACACAACGCATTTAATCAGCCACCTGACGTTACCATAGTTTATGGCAATTATTACAAGTCATATCCCGTAGCTTCTTTAATCTCAGCCTTTCAGTAAAACCTTCCAGATGCCAGCTAATCATCCTCTAAGACTGAGGAAAGAAATTATGACTGAAAAGTTAACACCATAACATATAAACTTCACCTTCCTGACAGGTGACAATAATTACTTTCTATTAACTCAAGCTATCTCAATTCTCCCCTCAGGAACTGGAGAAGTCAACTCAAAAATTTTTATCCATGGCTTGCTAAAGCCGAGTGTCATTAAGGTGAGTTTGGATGCTTACACATTTAAGAAGGCTCTGAAACTACAAAATCACAGTAGTCTAATCATCCACCACCCTCATGTGGTGGATGAAATGTAAACAGAACATACATACACACACCCTCGGGTTCCAACAAAACGACTGACCACATCTCCATCTGCTTGGGGCTAGGCAAGATTTCTTCACCTCAGCATGGCCCATGGTGGCCTCCAAGGAAACAGGTCAAGAAAAAACCCATTAAGTAAAAAGGAACAGAAAACTTCTGCCACTTTTTGACTTCAGAAAGCTGCATGTACTTGAAGAGCATGCAAGTGATCACACTGACTTTCTCACCCATCAGACTGGCTTATCTTTGATATGGCTTCAGTGATTTACCAGAGTGCTGCTGCTGGGAATACCTGGGAACACGGTTTTCATGACAAGCCACCCACTTCAAACTGAGGAGCACCAAGCACAAACTGCCTTTGCTTAGCATAGTTCTGCCTCCATTGCCTTTTTCAGCAGCACTACCCAACAGCAATGTTTTAATCTCCACCGTATTGTTCAGACTATTCACTTACAAGAATGACAGCAAAATAACACAAACACCTCACAGCCTCAGTCAGAGCAATCCTACACCAACACCTTGACTTCCGAGGTGCCTCCAGGTCAAAGAGATGCTGAAGACAAAAGACCTAAAAAAATCAGTAACAAGGTAGGATGTCTCTCCCATGCTTTACAGTCTCTGTTAAAACAAAGGCTACCTTTCTGAAAACCAACAAGAACCCATGTTGCAGGCTTGTTTAGCAGTCTGTGCTGCACTCAAAGGATAGCTCAAGATCATGAAAACACGGAACAGAGGAATACAAGACTACATCAAAGAACTAGAGACAGTTTTGTTTCCCTGAAGTCCAATTGAGTGAAGAAGAAAAATTCAAATCTACTTTTCACCCTCATGGATAGTGAAAATCAGGAAGAATGAACAGTAATAATGCTACAAATAGCAGAAATATCCAAGCCTTATTCAGAAGGTGATGTCAGTAATCACTCTGTAATATGACGCTCAACACAGGAACGTAAGAATTTAGAACATACCAAACTGAGTATTTTCCTATCTGGAAAAGAATGTTTTGTTAAACAATGGGGGGGGGGAAGGTAAAGCTCAAAAATATTTTTCCTCCTTTCATTTTTTCTTGAGATATAGTTTTTCAGCCTAAAAGATATTTTTCAGTGAATTTTTCCTTTATGTGCCTATTACTGTAGGGCTGAACACAGACATGGTAAAAAACTGAAAACTGCTTATGCTGCAGTTTATTATCAAATCTACAGAAGCTCTATGGGACAAAATATCACAAGATCAGAACTGTGTAAAAAACCAAAGTATTTTGTGTTAATGACAGAACAGTGAAGACTGGGCACGTTCAATACTTACAGTTCAACTTGGCTTTCTTAAAGAAAAAGGTTTAAAGACTTTTCTAAATAAATTTAAGCTTTCTAGGGATTTCTCAAGTACACTTGCAACACTTCAGTGAGTCAGGAAAAAAGCTCACGCACAGTGACTGAGCCTTGCTTCCAAGAGTTAAGGAAGTAGAAACAAAAGCATACAATACAGGGAAACATTAGGTGCCTCTGAGAAAGATGAAATTGAAAGGAAAGTGGCCTCCCTAACCGGTGTCTTAAGGCAAAGCTAGAAGACAGGGCATGTTCTCTGTAGTGAGTTCTGTTATACTAGAGAGATGGCATTAGAACAGAAAGCACATACAACTTCTTCATTGCTGTTAGATTTTAGGTTAAGGACAATTTAAATTGGACCTAATTGTACAAACAGACAAATAAAGCAACATCAAAACATCCTCACAATCCAGGGAAACAATCACTATGTCTGCTAGAAATGGGAACTTATGTATTAACCAAGCCAGAAACTTGGCAGTTTTAAGACAAGGACATTACTGAAAGTGCAAGGACACTACCTATACTGCAGATACAAAAAAATACCCTGCTAAGCGGAGGTACATAACCAGCTGAATTCTCCAACTCTACATAATTTTCAGTTAAGCTTTTATAAAATTCAGATTTTTTTCAACAGAGCAGTGAGTTTCTCGCAAATGAAAGAATCTGCATAATTCCAACCATACTTTCTTCCTCTCCCTTTGTTGGCAAATATATCATGATAAACACGCTATATATAATCTTACGGGGCAACTTCTCCAGGCTGACACCAGATCTTCTCTATATTACATAAAAACCTAATACATTTTCAAGGTTACATTAATAATGATCAGGAACTCACAGAAACACTACTACCTCCAAGCATTCAATACATATTCAACCTACCTAAAGTAACTCAGATATAAAAAGCTCTCAGCAGTTATCCTTATCTTGATAGCTGAAAGAAACTTAGGTGAGGGCATATTAGTAGCTGAACATGCTAGACAAACAACATTAAAGAGGAAAAAAAAAATCTATCCATGAAATTTGTAATTGTGAGAACTGCAAAATGACACACCCAAGTGTCACAGAGAGAGACACATAACAGTTTATGGTGCTCTTAGCTGCAGCATGTGGCCATCGCATTTCCTCAAAAACAGCATGGCATCACTGCAGTCAGTGAGCTACAGCAACTGCCAGCACAACTCTCCCCAAGTTCAAATAAATAGTGAATGAAAAGAAGTTGCGTGCATCTTTGAAGATGCATTAATCATCAAGATAGCCATTTTATTAGTATGCTTCAATTAAAAAAAAAAAAAAAAATACACAAAACAACACAAACCTGGAATACTTCATAATAATGAAAGTGTTTATTTTCTGTGTGGTTTCCCAGGGTCCACCTCTAAAATACTAAAGCTTTTGCTTTTTATTCTGTGGTTGTCGCTAATACTCCACATGTACAAGCCACTGAACATAATTCCTGGGGTTTTAAACACTATCTGTGGAGAACACCATCACCCTTTTACCAAATATGCTGCACTATTATCGTATCTCTGACATACCCTGTTATTAAAAAGATTGTAATATTTTCCAAATCAAATAAAGCCTCAGGAACTCCACTGTAAGTTTCAGAGGGGGAGAGGAGACAGAGCAAGAAATGCATTAGTTCAGGAACTGCTTCCATGATACATCAACTCTAAAACAACCAAGCTCAGGAACAGCATGGTGTCCAGCTCTTTGTTTCAAAAGGGCTGGCCTCCTTCTGTTTAACACTGCAATCCATGCAAATACAACACTGCAGTGCAGTGATGCAACGATGATTAACCCTGTGAACTGAAATTCAATCAGCCAAAGGCTTGATTGTTAAAGCTCAATATGGGAGCCTGCTGGCCATGAAGCACGATAGGATGGAATACTGGAAGATGCAGTTGTACATAAGAACACAAAGGATCTGGCTATGCTGGTTACATCTTTTAATTAGTCATCTGAAGAACCCAACTCCATAATCCCCCTTGATGCTGCTCCAGTGGGAGCAACTACCAGAAGAATGAAATGAATTAAAACATTCAAACAGGTAGTTACAGTACACTAAAATTCCCAAGCAGCTATCAAAAAAAACCCACACCACCACCTTCCCATTCAAGAGACATGATGAGCAAGCCAAGTTGGATACCAGCAAGCTAAAAATGCAGAGTTTTCTGTTACAAGTCTGTCCCAAGCCTACCAACAATTACATCCTGTTGCCACAGGAGTAGTAGGAAGCAAATAAACCTAATAAGCACGAGGGACTGCAGAACAGAGTGGCAGCACTGACAAAACCCAAACAAACAGAATCTTCCACACAAGATAGCCTCAGTATGCATCTGACGTGCTTGCTACATCTCAAAACAAGCAAATGTTCAAGTCAGGAAAAGCTGGATATTCAGAAGCCAGTTCTCTTTGAGCAGCTACTTACTAATTAGAAAATAAATAAATAAACAAGCCAACACCAAAAAAAAAAAAACAAAAAACCACTGTTTTACAAGTCATAACCATTTGCAAACAACAGAAACAGATCTGTAATAATTCCAAGTGAGATATCTTCCCCAGAGCATGAGAAGGTCTGATTTTTAGCCGACTACTTAGATGTTTAAAGCATATTTTCACTAGCTGAACAATTAAAAAACATACTTAACTTGATTTTAAGTGGTGCATTTACCCTAGCATTCACAGAGCATTCCTTGTGAGTGCACTTTTCAGCATCACATAGAAAATGCTGAAACACAGTAAAGCCAACACATAAACAGGCAGGGTTTTTTTGCTAACGCGAAGTGATGAGGGCTGGGTACGTGTCCCAATACCAACGTACTGCAACAACAGACCGCACATACTCGCACTGGCAGCTGAGACCAAGTCTTTCCTCCGTCATCTTTCCAATTACTAGAACTGTAGAGATCTCTTCCTCTACCATTGTGCTTAGTCCTCGATCTGCAAACTGCATACTAACACGGTACCGCAACTCTGCCCTGCTGGAACACCGACCGCTTTAGTAGTTTCTTCAGTTACTCCCCTGCATACGCGTGCAGAGGGAAACACAGCCCATCCTGACTGCCACAACTGCCCCTTCTCCCCCGCTCTCGGATGAGGTCCCCAGCTCACCGCAGAGCTCACCCCTGCCAACATAAAGGTTTGACCACCTGGGGTGAGCTGTCGCGATGTGCCCAGGTACACACAGCGCAGCAGCCACCAGCACCACCGCCTCTATTAACTCCCCCGGGGCGGCACCACCGCAGCGATCTGCCGTAGCGAGTAGGGACCCCCGGCGGCGGGCGGGTCCCGTCCCCGCTCACATCCACAGCACCACCGCAAAACCAAGGCAGTAGAGGCTTTGCCTCCTGCCTCCTCCACCCCCGACGAGCCTATTTCGAGGCCAGCACCATGTCCCAGTCCCCCTGCCCCTCCCGGGCTGCTCAGGCCCCACCACTCGCCTGGCCCGCTCCTCGCCCCGGGCAGGTGCCCTCAGCGAGCACCTCCTCCCCGAGGAGCGATTCCCCTCTGCTGGAGATCTCCGGGGCTCTCCCCGCCCCGCTCCCGCCTTTCCTCTCTTCAGCGGGCAAACACTCACAGCCGAACCCGACCCCTCCGAACCGAACCCGCCAGACAGGGCCCCCCGGGCAGCAAATCCGCTTCCCCCGTACCGCCTCCCGCCCCGCTCTCGTCAGCGGGCGGGTCCGCCCTCGCTCCCCGCGGACCGGCACACACCGCCCCGCCATGCCGCAGACCCTTCCCCCCAGCCAAACGCGTCCCTCCCGCAGAGCCCCTGCCCGCAAGCCCGCTTCCCCGGCTCCGCTCAGCACAAACCCGCCGGCCGGCCCCTCTGTCCCCACCTCAACCCGCGCTTTCAGGGCTCCCTCCTTCAGCGCTTCCATCCCGCCACTCCCCGCTCCCACAGGTCGTTCTCCGCAGCCCCGACTGAGCCCGCCGGGACCCACAGCGACCCCCTTCCCACAAGCACCCCGCTCCCTCGGGCACCCGCTTCCTTCGACGGTCACTCACACCCCCCCAATCCCCCTCACCCGGCTTCTCACAGCAGCCCCGGGCCCGCTCTCCTCCCATGGAGAAGGGTCCCTCCTCTCCCGGCCAGGACCTTCCGCCGCCCGCAGCGGGAGCAGCCGGGAAGGCGGGGGAGCCCCACCCCCACCTGCTGCCGGCCCCGCCGCGGGCAGAGCGGTACCGGGGCAGCGCTGCCCCCAGGATGCCTCCTCGGGTCCCCCCCGGCCGCAGCACTCACCGGCCAAGCGGGAAACGCGAGACAGAGGCGGCGGGGCGCGGAGAGCCACTGCGCGGCGCGGTACTGCCCGCTCCGCCTGCCGCCTCAGAGCGCCGGGCAGGTGGTGCTGGTGCTGCCGCCCGCGCATGGATTATGGAGGGCGGGCTCTGCCCCGGGTCGGGGCTGCGGGACCACCCCGGCAGGCTGGGGCTGAGGAAGAGGAGGAGCGTGAGGGGTTTAACCCCGGAGGGACCCGGGAGCCGGGGAGGGGGCAGGTTTCGTGTCGCTGATGTTGAAGTGCTGCCGAGAGGATCAGGCTGAACCTGTACTCGGGCCGGCGGGAGCATGCAGCGATCGGCGACCTGTTGCTCCGAGGCAGGACCTGTCTCCTGCCCTCGTCCTACCGAGAAGGTGTCTGGGAAAGCCGGGACCAAGGGCTGGCCTCTGCCGAGGCGCACCCGTCCTTTCCATCCCAAGTGTGGCCGTACCTCACACCCTTTTTGGTGCTTCTAGGGCTTGGTGTGAGTTCAGGCGGGTTTGTTTTCACATCAAGGTGACTTACCCCATTAGCTTTTGGAAAAAAATCTTGTTTTACCATTCCCGAGGGGTGTCCTTAGTTTCTAATGGGGTTATCATTCTGTGTCGGGTGGGTATCCATGTTTCATTTTCCTAAGTGGTTTTGTTTGTTTGTTTCTGAGGGCGTGTGATTTATAGGTAAAACGAGAAGCAGCACCTTTCCTGTATGTTACAGTAACATACACTTCTAAAGGCTCCTGTGCTTTCCTCCTCCTGCCCTTTGCAGGTTTTATTTGCAGCTTTGGTATTTTAATATGGTCTCCCCCATTGCAATGTTAAAACAACCATGGTTCTTATCTGTTACTAGACCCTTTATTTTTCAGCATCACAAATAAGGCAAAGCAAGAATTTGTGCTGGATATCAAAGGTCATGCTGGTTCCTTGGAAGTACTTAAAACACTGATGGAGAAGGTGTTCAGTCTCGCTCTTGGCAGGCAGAAAGAAATCAAGGCTGTGGCAGCAGTCTGTATTGCTAACATGCGTTTGGCCAAACACTGAACAGCTTTCCCATAGATGTTATTTGGTGTTGCTGAACTCTACCTGGATTTCAGCTCAGGAGATTTGCCAGTGATACACATCAAAGAACAAGTTGACACATTGGCTGCCCATAGAAAGAACAGTTATTCTGACTCCAGCTAATCCTGGATTTGTTCAGCAGGAGGACATAGTGGCACAACCCAAAACGGAGTGACACAGAGCTCAAAGAAAGGATCTTGACCTACTTCTTTTTATAGTTCTCCTATGCACCCTAAGCCATGTGTCAAAGAGGGGCAATGCTGTAGTCTTGGGGAAAACACAGAACAGCTTGACAAAAGGACAAATGTGTTACATTAGCAATGTAGTCCCCAAATCCATTGTACAGGTCCTGTCTTAAGCTTTAGATGAAAATTGTTCTAAATACATGAGAATTTCCTTTCCCAATAATGGCATGTGAGTGCCCAACACCCTCAATCGTAGAATCACATGATCAACTAGATTGGAAAAGACCTTTAAGATCAAGTCCGACAGTTACCCCAGGACTGCCAGGACCACCTCTACACCATGTCACTAAGGGCCTTGTTTACATATTTTTTGAACACTCTCAACGGACTGTGACTCCACCACTTCCCTGGGCAGCCTGTTCCAATGCCTGATCACCCTTCTGGTGAAGACATTTTTCCTAATATCCAATCTCAACCTCCCCTGGTGCAGCCTGAGAATGTTTGCTCTTGTCCTATCGCTTGTTACTTAGGAGAAGAGACTGACCCCCACCTCTCCATCCTCGTTTCAGGTAGTTATAGAGAGTGATAATGTCCACCCTGAGTTGTTTGGATTTTTTCAGCTCAAAGACTGTAAACTTGCGGAAAGGAATATATCTCTCTTATTAAGCAGAGATACCTGAAGACCTTACATAGAACTGAGATGACCTGGTGAATTTTATTCTCTTGCTTCCACATAGGGTTAAAACAAAAGGGCCAAATCAAAATGGCCTCATTGACAGAGGCAGTGTCAAGTTTAAACTGCAGTGTGAAGGCATACAGCTACAGTGATAAATAACTGCAAGGGTGGAATAGTCTGAAGGAACTTGAAGAGAATCTGGAAATGTGGAAGAGAATAGCATGGAGTGAAGTTTTAGGAAATCTTGCCTTGTTTGAGCCAGAGATATTAAGATTTTCTTTTGGATTGTTAATTTATATAAGTTATAGGTTTACTACCATTTATGGTAGTTTGCATCAACAGGAGCATACAAATGGAGTTACAGAAAAAGGATATTATCTTTTGGAGAAGAACTGAAACTAAATCAAGGCAAACACTATTAACAGAGGCATTTCTTCAGCAGACTAAGCCAACACCTAGTTTCTGATTAGTATTATCCGTGTGTAACAGCTTTCCTGTTTTTTTATGGATGATGCCATTATTACAAGAAAGCTTTCCAGTCACATCTGAAGTTTCTTTGTACTACTGGTATCTAGCCTGATACAAGGAGTTTGCCTCGGATCTCTGGAAGTGACCGAGTTAAGATAATTTATATTGTATTAGGTACTGCAAATGTGCTCTCCGAGTAGCACATAGTTAAAATGTCAGAGCTTGTCACTGTGAGATGGTAAATGGAAGCATGACCTCTTCAGCTGCCTCCTACTACGTTGCTGGCAACTCCAAGTAAATGTCTGACCTGAAAGTGCTCTGAGCAGCTGTTGACCTTTCCTTGATGCTTCTTCTCCACTAACTGCATGTCAGGTAGAGGCGAACAACGGTGAAGTGGGAAATACTGCACCAGTTAGCATCCCTTTCCCTCACTCTCTATCTCCCTGCCATCCAAATTACAACTGAGCCAGGGCTTGCTTAGCTGCACTTACTTGCTTGGAGTTTTGCTGTATGTTCTGCAAACGATGTGCTGCTGGTAGGTGGTTTGCATGCACAGTGTAACGCAGGCACATTAGAGAAGCAGAATGTGTAAAAATGGTGTAGTCTTGGCAGGCTCAGAGAGCATCAAGAAAACTTGTCCTCCAGGGACTGCAGCATCTTTTATATGTGGTCCTTTGTGCCTCAGGGCAATTGGGCTAAAATTAATCAAGATGCCTCCTAGCTTTATTCTTTGTGGCGCAAACTTTTAAATGATCGCAGCACTCAGAGCTGCGGTCAGGTTAGTGAGACAGCTAAACCCCTAATTGCTCACATAAATGAGGAAGCAGTCTTTCAAACCACAGCACAGTAGGTGCTAATGCCTTTGAAAACCTGCTTTATAAGCATCCAAAATAGGAACAGCTGGATGATAAAACCTGGCCCGTACTCTCTGGTGAGCATTTGAAAATCTGTGTATCAGTCATCTCTGTTATCTCAGAGGAAAATCCTCAGATAACAGGAAGATACATGAGATTTAGAGCTTAACTGTAATGGTTGTATCACGTAATTGATTTTTAAGTAGAGCTTGTGATTAAAGGTCTATTAGATAAATAGCCTTTTTCATTAGTTGGAGTTAAGCGAAGCATAGTGTTGCCTGAAGAGTTCTAAAATCATAACTCCAACCCTTACCACCTCCCCAAAAGAAAAAGGTTGAAGTAGAAAACCTCTTACATTGTGTTTAGTTTTCCTCTGCCTATCCCCTGATCATGTGTTCAGAGAAAGAAGGGTGCATGGAAGTGGCAGAGAGGAGCAGCATGCCTTCACTGCACCAGGGCTATGGAGAAAAAGTGATTTACACCTTTGTCAAGAGCACACTGAAGAGTGAATTCTGCCAACACTCCAAAATGCAACTTGTCCCTCTTGTCAGCTTTAGAGTTTAGCCTGATGCCTGTCTGGTTTGCCCAGCTTCCTGTGGGCTATGCCTCCCAGTCCTTCCATGCCCTCTGTTTAGCAGTGCCCTCCTTCCTGCCACCTGATGCCCACCTTCCCTCCAGGTCTGGCTTAGCCCTTTGGATTCTGCCAGCCCTCCCAGTTAGCTAATGCTGCCCAGCAGCACACACCAGCTACTCACATACCTCATATCCTCCTTCTTCTCAGCTCCCTATTGACACTGTTTCTCTGACATCCACAGCTGCATCCCTCCTTATCCTTAATTCTCCCGTGGGATGCAAGGCTTAAGGGATTATGGGCTGTGTGAGTTCACGGCCTGAACTCCAATCCTTCCAGGCTAGAGCCAAGGCTAGTCCAGGCTCTGCAGGCTCTGGGAGAGCAGGGAACTAGGGTTACAGCAGGCAGGAGTTGCTGTGTTAGACATAAAATACATAAAATTTGAAAGAATGATTAGGATCCATAAAATAGTGGGAAACATTGCAATTGCTCTGTGCAATTGCCTGCCATGTATTTGCCTAATTTCTTACTCCTGAGGGAAGATAAAAGAAGGAAATGGACAATCTTACTCACATTCATTCTCAAACCTAGAAAACAACACGACATTTCATTGTAGACCTTTGATTCATGCCAGTTTAGGGTATGATTTCAGTGAGCCTTGCCTTCGTTTGAACAGAAGATTTATGCTGCTGTATATCACTTTAGGATGCCTTCAGAGAGTTGATGTTTTGTTAGCTACACATGTCTTGCCATTATGCTATGCTGTGCCCCCTTCTAGTGACTGTGATAGATCTGTATGACAACTCATCAAGGAAGTTAAAAATTGCATTCATTGCTTTTCATCAGAGGAAACCACTAGTAGCTGCTATAACATGTTTTACAGCTAAACAAAGATACAAAATGACAGGGATTACATGATGCATGTACTTGGAACTTGTAGCTTCTTTTATGAGCTCCTCCCAACTCCATTTTTCTATCATCGTCTCTATGTTTTATTTCTGCTCACAAGCTTTGACACTTGCCATCCTGATAAATTACCATGTCAGGAATGCTTGAAATTAAAATGGGAAAGGCACATGTCTTTTTGACACTGGAACCAAAGGAGCATTACTTGTTTCTTATGCTATTTGATAGCAGCTTGAGGAGCAATGGCCATCTACCTCCCCAGATTTTGGTTCCAGTTCTAGCACTTTACACTTGTGAATAAAGGTACTGAACAGCAGCTCCCAGGTTCTCTCTGTGGGAGCTGTATGTAATGAGCTGCCTGACAGAGGGCTGAGAGAGTTGAGCTTCTTCAGTGAGTTGAGCTTCTTCAGCCTGCAGAAGAGAAAGCTCAGGGAGACCTTGGGGAAGCTTCCGGTGCCTAAAGGGGCCTACAAGAAATCTGGGGACGGACTTTTTACAAGGGCAGGTAGTGACAGGACAGGGGGGAATGTCTTTAAACTGAAAGAAGGTAAATTTAGATGCACTATTAGGAAGAAATGCTTCACTATGAGGGTGGTGAGACACTGGCACAGGTTGCCCAGAGAAGTTGTGGGTGCCCTACCCCTAGAAGTGTTCAGAGTCAGGTTGAACAGGGCTTTGAGCAACCTGGTCTAGTGGAAAGTGTCCCTGCCTATGACAGGAGGCTGGAACTAGATGATCTTTGAAGTAATTTCCAACCCAAACCATTCTGCAGTTCTGTCATTCGGTGACATGGCCATGTCATCAAGGGCATTTTGGTTTGTTAGAAAGCAACTTATAACCTTAAATAAAAGCTTTCAAATGAAGCCATGAAACCCTCCTGCACAATTATAATGTCACCTTATAGAAAAATGGATTTTAAGTAAGGTTGTTCCTGTTTACCAAACTCACACACATGGTTTGGTGCCTTTTTCCCTCAGAAATGAGGGTATGTCCATGGAGCACGTCTGTTCTAAACTACTGGTAATTCCTTGCTTGTGACCAGTTAATCACTGACTACCACTACAGCTGTTTCTTGTGGTATACTGGTATCTTGTGGCTGGATTTCACAAGTATAGTCATGAAGTTGAGTCCCGACTAACAAAGCCACTCACACACATGATGCAAGTGTCCAGGAGCTGTATGTGGTACAGCACTGAGCCTAGCCTGCTGCCTCACCTCAGGCTACAGTAGGGGACACCTGGTGATCAGGACTGATAGATTCTTCGTTCTCTCTTGTGACTTATTTATTTGGTTTGATGTTGTTTTAAGGAATGCATTTATTCATCTGTTCTTAAAGGTAGGACCTAAGCTGTACTGCTTGGACAGAGGCAAGAGAGGCTGTGAGAAGTGCTTTAAATAAGCTATGCATCTAATAGGAGTATCTGGATGTCAGTAAGAACAAAACATTGTAGACAAACCAAGTAGAGTCATAAAAACTAGCACAGAAGCAAAGTCATTGATCTTGGCAGTCAGTTGTCAGGAGAAAAAAAGATCAGTTTTCATCTGGTTTTTTTGACCCTATGATAAACAAAAATCCCCTTAGCACAGGGCAACTATCCCATGCTTCCCACAAAATGTAATCCTACCTTAGAAGCTTAGCTGCTGCAGTGACCTTCCTTTGTCTGCTTGCTCTGGAGTAAATTCTGTCTGATGTGAGTGAAGAAGATTGGAAGAAGGTTATTTTTAATATCAGTATAAAATAATCTGTAGCACAACAAAATACAAGAAAGGAAGTCATCCGTTCATTATGTTTTCAGGGAGAGTGACACCACCACCTACAACATCTTGCGGGAAGCACATAAACAACACACATTGCAGGATTAACCTGACAGGGCCCCTTCGCTCTAGTTTCTATTATTAACTTTACACCTAGTGCAAGTCTCCTCACATGAACTGTATGAGGTATAACGATTTATCTTACACAGACTGTACCTCAGCTGAAAATTTATTACCAGGATGGTAAGAGGCCTGGCTTTTATATGCCCTTCACAGAGGTGTGCCAGTTATGTGATCCCTAAGTTTCTTGTAGTGTAGATACAATTCTTATTGTTACCTTGTCTAGGATTCTGGTTTAGGTGGTGAACTTCTCCTCATGTTAAAATGCATGCTTAAAAAAAAACCACTTCTGTTTCTTCCTAACGAAGCCCCCACTTTCCACTGGATGACTGGGACAGAAGCCTACTACCCACAAACTGTTACCATGCAAAACAGAAGTGCAGCTTTTCCCCTTTGCCACCTCACAGCTCCAGCTCCCTCCTCAGTCTTCTCTGGTTTGGTACAAAAATGTTCATTATGGCTGAGCAAAAGATCGCAGCCCCAGTGATAACATGCCCCAAGTAAATGTCATTTTACCCTCTGTAATATAAGGGGGGTGAACCAGGTGTTGCTGATTTGTTTGTTTGGTTTTTGTCAAGAAAGGTTTTTTTCAGAATTTTATGGAGGAGATTTACTTTTTCTTCTCCTAATGGTCTCATTAATTTATTATCTCCCATGTTCTACCTCCCACCTCATTAAACTATGACAGACCAAGTAAGGGAAAAGTATTTCAGTTGTTGAAGCCTGCAAGATATAAAAAGAGAAGCTGACCTTTAACTCTGCTCTCTTGGTTTTTTGCACATCTGAATGTTCAGTGATTTTCCATATTATCCCATGGCAACACTAAGCATTTGAGAACAGGGAACATTTACACTCAGAGGACACCAGAGGTTGGTCACTTCACAGTTAAACTGTAGGCTTAAAATCTAGCCTGAGTAAGAGGTAGCACATAGCTATATTTGTGCAGGCAGCAGAGCAAGAATCACTCTCATGCTTCAAGAGCCAAAGTGTGCCTCTTGGTTCTGCCCTGCTGCAGGCTACATCTTCCCTTCCTCTGTGCCTGAGTTCACAATCAAGCTGATGAGTTCAGCAGGGGTTCTGCCATGTCATCATGCTGGCTTGTTCTTTGCTCAGGTTTCCAGTCTCTGGCTGCACAAGTGTTAGTTCATGTGTAGTCTCCAGACTGGCACAGTTTAAGGAGTAGTGAAGTCTGGGATGCGGGTCATTCACTTAAGCACATCCCTGCTGCATCCTTTGGCCTGGGAATAGAGGACCACACAGGCACAGAAAAAAGAAATGTTGCACACAAGAGCTAAGCAAAACAAAGAAGACTAACTTTCATCATCATATTTAACTCATCACATACTTTCATGAAAGGGACTGCAGTAAGTTATGCACTCTTTGGTCTGCATTGCATCGGATGAAGAAATAAATGATCGAGTGTTGTTTCATAAGTTCCTTGATTCGTAAGGTTTTTCTTTTAAGTCAGATAGAACTGCTAGGATTACTCTGCATGTGATTTATATGCAAAACATGCATGAAGCCATGAAAAGTCACATGCTAGTTTCAACATCAAGTTCATTAGTATGGCAGACTTCTGGAGTACCTAGGTTTCAGATGACAGCAGACCTTGGTTGCTTTGTGAACTGTTTGAATGACCATCTTCTCTCATATTAAAGATTAACATTTTAGCCTTGATTTGAGGTATCTAGTTTCAGTTTCCAGTTTCTTTTCTACTCTTTTGAACAGCCTTGTGATAGTGATAAACAGTGCAGTGGCTCCACAGTACCAAGCAATACCGAATAATTAGGCGTGGTACCACACTGTGGAGATACTAGTCTTCAAGCCTAACCTCTGTTGGCCCAACACTGGTGCCATTTGAACAAAAGAATCTCCTTTTAGTCTTTTCCATTGACAAACTAAAGCTGTTATGACAGTGTAGCACTGTTCTAGAAGACAATCTTGCAAAGTAGAACTTTGATGCTTTTCTCTCACTTTCTGAAAAAAAGTATTAGTAAAAGCCGTGTTAAATAATATGTTTTAACACCCACCAGCACTGGTATTGCCTGGTCACTTGATTAAATTGGTGCCTGTGATGGATATGGTACAATCTATATAGCATAGGAAAAGAGGATCTGTGCTTTGAAGAGGCAGCAGTCCAAAGTGGACATGACAGACAAAAGATTGGGATTTTGATGGCAATTCCAACTAGAAAGCAGCAGTATTCTCTTCGGCATATAAAATCTGCAAGTTCTACACTGTTGCTAAGGTAGAAAAGGTCTTTTGACAAATCTGGAAGCCATTGTTTGTTACTCTAATGCTTTATCCATAAATCTGAGCCTGACGCATATTGTGGCATTCTTTCTGCTCTTCAATTCCCTGAATATTGAATTACCAACATTTGAAGAGCTGGAGGTCTAATAGACTGAGCTTAGATAGCAAACTCCTTTTCCCTCTCCTCTCGCTAAATGGACACTTCATTTAACTCCTCTGCATTTCATCCTGCCTGTCTGAAGAGGCAGTCACAGAAAGGCGGTGCAGGACAATCAAGGGCAGCTCCCTACCAGGCAGATCATTCCCATAATCTTAATGACTTTGTGCTTGTTGTTTTGTCATATTTGACTTTACAAGTCCTAACAAGTCCATGGTAATTTTCACCATATTCACCCAGTCCACCAGTTCTCTGTTTCTGTCACACCTTGCTCATCCAATCATTTACCTCGGTACAGGCTTGAATATTTGCTTTTGCAGATTTGTAGTTTT
The DNA here is from genome assembly GCF_028554395.1 of Pezoporus wallicus. Lineage (NCBI taxonomy): Eukaryota > Metazoa > Chordata > Aves > Psittaciformes > Psittacidae > Pezoporus > Pezoporus wallicus. The sequence goes on from NW_026642052.1 coordinate 6,905,333, forward strand.
TACCCTCTGCTATTTGTAGTAAGGAAAAGAAATAAATTCCCAAATCATGCTGTAGTGATAGAAGCAATCATCCCATAAAAAGTAACCCACAATTCCCTGCAGTAAAACATGCTAGTTTATATATTCTATAGGAGCAATCTGAGAGTTGGTACAGTAAATGCATGCAATTAAAAAGTGCACATCTGATGTATTTTGAGCTTTCTTTAGCAGCTGTTTCATATTGCCAAACATGCACATTGCAGTGGTTTTGTAATTGGATTTAAGTAGCTGGCAGAATATCTCAATACTCAGAGCAAAACCCAGCAAAACATTATAAAGAAGTGTGCATGGTAATTTCACCCAGGAGCTGCCAAAGCAAGAGCAGAGAGATCACATGCAAAATATTTCCTGCCTGTGTGAAATCTGTGAAAATTCCCGGAAAGACTAGGAAACAAAGCCTGCCCTGAGATGGGAATACAGTTTACATTGAACCCAACAAGAGGAGATATATGTGTGTGTAGCTGTCAGCCAAATCTGAATTCTGGCATACATCAAATGTCATTAGTTTGTACTTAGTGGCAAAGCATACCACATACACTTGAGAAAGCCTTCCAGCTGAATTTCCACCCCAAGTTTCTGCGTATTATAACCATTCTGATATTTATGTTCTGCAGTCACTTGGCAATAGCTGAAAGACAGTAAAATCCCATCTTTTGCTTTTGACTGAGAAGCCCAATTTCTTTTTTAATGTTAAAGTTCTGCCATGGGGGTGGGTGGGGGGGATATATTATTTTTCTAATTGGGTTCTTAAATCATAGAATACCAGGTTGGAAAGGACTTCAAGGATCATCTGGACCAAACTTTCTTGGCAAAATCACTAAAAGATTTTAATATACATTTTCTTGCTGATTTTAGAGGGGAGGGTGGAAAAAACCCTGGTTTTGCTGCTGAAGCAGGATTTGCAATACTACCAGCAACTGCAGTTCTGTTTGTGAGCTAGGATTTCTCTCAGTGAAATAAATGGCTCAGCTCCCCAAGGTTATCAAAATTCCCATTATGCCTTTGCCAGATTCACAATAGTCTCATATTTGTTATTTCCACTATATTATATTTTTTCCATTATATTTCCACTAAAAGGAAAAAAAGGAAAAGCATATGCATGCCTGAAAAGCTTCAAAAGCATCTCTGTAGAGCACCTATGTGCTGAAGAGCATTGCTGTTTAACCAGAAGCTGTGTATCCCAGGGCTTGGAACAAAAACCTAGGGGATGGACATTGTAAAGCTAAAACCTCTCTCTATGAATCTGTTTGTCCCACTTTCTCTCACCTTGAGAAACATAGTATACTTGCTGCAGTTCACTTTTCTGGCTGGCAAAAGCAAAATGGTTACAATAAAACCTGCCTTTTTTCACAGCTTTCTGTCAGCATGTATTTCATAAGTGCCTCTGGAGCCCTGTTTGAAGAGCACTGTATTGTACAGTACAGTGTCTTGGGAAATCAGGCAGATGTATGCCATGTTTAGAAATGATTTGTCTGTAAAATGAGATCATAATTGGTTAAATTGCAGGGTAATTAAGGAATTTTTGCTCTTCTTATTAGATAAACAGACTTCTAATTGCAAGCAGTTCTCGTCTTTCTAAATCAGTTCCAGGAAACCCTATAATGTCAGTCACTATTAGCATTTGGAATAGCATTAAGAGCTTTATATGAGCTCATATTAATCTGTCTAGGTTAACCTTTGTATCCAGGCTGCCTCAGTTGCTGTATTTCAAATCTGCAGAATGTCAGTTCTTCTCAGTGGGCAGGAAGAGGTTTAGCACAGATTTAGCAGTGCTTTGATCGTAGTATGAAGTCATTTTGAACTATTTGTGACCAAGAAATTTTCTCTGGAGCATTTTCATTCAGTCTTATCAATTGAGTTGTTTTATCAGGTGAAGCAAACTTTTAGCTCTAGAAACTGCTATGAAGACCAGATGAACGTTAAGACAAATAGTAACGTCAGGAATATTATATTTCGTTCGGGCACCGCATCTCAGAACTTCACAAATACCACTTAGACATAGAAGCAGAGCAAGAAGGGTCACCAATTCTTCTCACAGCTGCAAAGTCTGCCCAGACCATCCTTGCCCAACCTGCACTCCAGCACCTCCTGTGAAGGCAAAATCCCTCAGGCAGTCTGGTCCAGCACTTAATTATGCTTATAATTAGAAAGTTTTCCTAATATCTTACATAAATACTCTTTTGTATTTATGTTTGCTTCTGCTCACCCTTCCCTCAGTGGACAGGGAAAGCAGTTGTCATTGTTTCTATAACAGCATTTGAAATACTGGAACATAGAATCATAGAATCGTTAGGGTTGGAAAGGACCTTAAGATCATCTAGTTCCAACCCCCCTGCCATGGGCAGGGACACCTCACACTAAATCATATCACCCAAGGCCTCGTCCAACCTGGCCTTGAACACTGCCAAGGATGGAGCATTCACAACCTCCCTGGGCAACCCATTCCAGTGCCTCACCACCCTAACAGGAAAGAATTTCCTTCTTATATCCAACCTAAACTTCCCCTGTTTAACTTTTAGCCCGTTACCCCTTGTCCTATCACTACAGTCTCTAATGAAGAGTCCTCCCCAGCATCCCTATAGGCCTCCTTCAGATACTGGAAGGCTGCTATGAGGTCTCCACGCAGCCTTCTCTTCTCCAGGCTGAACAGCCCCAACTTTCTCAGCCTGTCTTCATACAGGAGGTGCTCCAGTCCCCTGATCATCCTCGTGGCCCTCCTCTGGACTTGTTCCAACAGTTCCATGTCCTTTTTATGTTGAGGACACCAGAACTGCGCACAATACTCACACTGGGACAAGTTACCATGTCCTTCTCCCAGTCTTTTGTTTTCTGGATTGAAGACCAGATCTTCAAAGCTATCCTAAAAGTCACGTTTTCGTTTCTGTCTTGTGACCTGTCTCCAATTTGTGTACGTCTTTTAAAACATATAGCTCTCCTGTGTAAACATGCAACTCCAGCTGAGGTCTCCCTTCCTCAGGAAAGCAATTTGATGACATCCCATACCATACATAGCCTCTTCTTTGTACACTGCTGAATCTGCCTTCTTGGTAAGAACATCCTGTCTTTGGTGCATTATCAGTGTGTGTGCTCGTCCCTGCAATATCCAGACTCTCTTATGCAGTACTGCTGCCTAGGCAAGTAATTCTGGGGGTTTCTGTGTGTGTTTGATTTTCCCTCCTTTTTACTTTGCTTTCTTTAACTTCATATAGTTGATCTAGGACTTTCTCAGTTTATAAAGATTATTTTGAATAATCCTGGCTCCATAGTGCTTGCTGTGTCTCAAATTGGCATCAGTTGCATATTTTATAAGGACACACTCCACTCCTGCTGTACCATTGAGGAAAGTATTGTGAGGCACAGAACTGTGTCCCAAAAAGACCCCACTTCAAATGCCTTCAGAGGTTGGCACTGAGCCACTGAAACCTAAGTGCCCTGTTGCATACAATGAAAAGAGTGACATGCCATCGGTTTGCTTGTTTGCATGTGGTGCAGGGTTAAGGGAGGTTTTATCGTAATAGCACAAAACTAGGAGTCAGACAGAGAGTTTTAACTTTTTTTGTCATTTTCACCCCAACTTTTAATACATATATAAAAAGTTATTATAACCTCTCTTTTCATTGATTTCTTGTCCGTAAAAGGGAAATGAAGATTCTTGTGAAGTGCTTGGCTTCTTGGGAGAGGATGGTATTGAAATGCACAATATAAATGGTTGTGTATCCAGCACTGGCATCACTCATGCTAGTGGAAACTGATGTTGATGAAGCCAGTGAATCTGTAGTACTTACACTCTTGGTATCAGAACCTAGGTCTATACCATGCTGGGGTCTTGTCAGGACACTTTGCTTTGATTTGCTCTTCTAACATTGGTCAGCAGGATGTGCATTTGTGCTTGGCTGGCACCAGGGCTGTGTGAAACACAGCTGGAAACAAATTCTAATTACAATTCCCTGCGTTCACCTGGCACAAACCTTCTCACCATTAAAATGCACCAGTCACCAGTAGAAATGGGATGTGGGATGAGGTTATGTTAGTGGCTGTTGCTATGATTTTGTCATTCATATTAAAATAGCTGACTTCTTTCCTTTCTGCTTTTAATCTTTCTGGCAATGATGCAAACCAGTTTTCCAAAGCTTATTTGCAGCAAAAGGTTATAATAATCAACAGCGTGAAGCTGCAGTGAGGTTTGGAATCGCATGGGTAAACAAAACTCATTCCAAATAAAAATGTGACAAAATGCCTGCTCAGTGCCACAAACAGCACCGAGTAACCCATTGAAGTGGCTGAGCCCAGCACCAGCCCTGCAGCTTGGGTGAAGGGGATCTGCTGCTATGCCAGGGACTTGAGTATCAGCCCCAAGGCAGGGTCCCAGGCTTTGTCTCAGCTCCCACACAGCCTATCAGACCCTGCCTGGCTTGTCCCCGTGCTGTGGGACTAAAGTGACCATGATGCTGAGCCTTTGAGGGGAAAAGAAGAAATGTAGATGATCCTGGAGGGGTGGTAAAAAGCCATGTTGATGTTTATGACAGGCTGCTTGCTTGCTATTTAAACATGCAGGGAGACAGCTGATAAATATTTAAGCAGCACAAATTCATTTAGTGCTGTACATGTTTAACAAGATGAATGCTAAAAAGGCTAAACAAATTAAGATTTGCCAAATGTGTCTTTTTTCTTCAGGCTTCTGTGTATCAAGGATGTTTCCACCAGAGTATTAATATATTAATAAATCTTGTGCTTTGAAACCTCAGCAAACATCCTGCACCAAGGTAACCACCCTGACTTAAGCAGTATTGTGTGCCACTGCCACACATCCTTGATGCGTTTGTACCAACAAAACATCTGCAGGTCAGACAAGGCTGGGGCTTCTGCGCCTCTGCTCTGGCTGTCACCTCAAACGTCTTTGTTCTCACCTTGAAATGCTTTGCTTTTGCATAAAGATGGTTTAAACATTTACTATTGCCCTTGCACACTTGCACAATAGGCTCACCAAACTCACAAGTAAATATACATGTATATACATGAAATATGTGACCCCCATGTATTTGTCTCAGTCACATGTGATGGGGAGTAAATCTGAGTGTGGAAGAAGACATATAAACCCTCAGTGAATCTCACCTGATCACTTCTCCTGTCCTGACCCCAATACAGAGGTAAAAATATTGAACGACCTGTACTAAATTAAGTAACACGAAACCATGACTCAAGTATGTATGACTAAATCTAATTTAGTGATTCTGTGCTTGAAGTGTGTCACCAAGCTATCCCCAGAAGAGAATGGCTGAGGTAAATTCACCATGGGATCTGCTTGCAAAGGAAGAATCACTTTTGAATACTTGTTTATATTAGACACAACCATACAAAAGCCCTCTGGCAGTGCTGAGCTTTTGTTTCAGATAGTAGAATACCCATTAGAAATTAAATTACGGCATTGGCATTGTTGAGTGCTTTTTCCTTTTGTCATATTTGATTGAGAAAAAGCCTGCCTTCAGCATGACATCCTGCAGCTCTCATGGCCATTGACATCAGTGCAGAAGACTCAAAATATATCTTAGCCACCATTTCATGCTTTTATTTGCTCTCCCTGCAACACTGATCTCAGCTGAGATCAGAGTGCTGTGCTACAAACACAGGTGTGGATGGGATAAAACCGATGCAAGTCTTCTTGATGGAGTAGACGAAGCTGAACTTCTGTTTCTTTGCTGTGAACGTCTCCTCAATACAGCTCCCACCAAAGAATGGAGGCAGAGCTGCCTCTGCCCCACCACTGGCACAGCCTTGCCTCAGACAGCCAAAACCCTCAGCACCAGCATCAGTTCCCTTTCTAGCAGGCAAAGGAGGCAGTGGCTGCCTGTTAACAGGGGTTTGGCTGTCCCTGTCAGGCTTCTGGCTTCAGCAGCTGCTTCAGCAACTGCCTGGCTTACCCATGTGTTAAACCACTTACAGTAGGGGGAGAGTTTCCACACAGTCTGGTGACTTCTCTTTTAAGCAGAACTGGAGCTATAAAAACCTTAAAAATGCTTTAGGAGTTACACTATTATGTACGAGAAGTATAGCCTATGTGTCCATATATAAAACAGCATTTCATATTAAATACATTTATCCTCATTCTGTCACCCATGCAAAGTTATTTGCACCATTAAAATTATGCATGACAACTTGTTTACCCGTTCTGACTGCACTGGACGGGAGCTAGCTTTCCATTCCAGAGCAGAACATACATCACCTCCACACACAAATATCACATCTATTTAAAATGCTTACTGGAAGATTTAATTCCTTTATCAATTTTGTTAGACAGTATTTCAGACAGGGATAAAGTTTACTGTGGAAAGATCTTCCTTCAGTCTTATTAGCATGCAGTAAGAGGCTGTTGAAGCTCTTTCAACAAACAGCAAGGAAAGGACACTTTGCCAGTGAGTCAATAAAAAGCCTAATGGGAGGCTACCAAAGCCACAACATTGTTTTATTTGGGAGAGGTTTGCCAGGACAGCAGGAGTGCTGGTGCCTCAGAGGAGGGAGGCTGGAATAAAGACCAGAACATTGCTGTCAACTGGAGGAAGACCCAAACCTTCAGCTAAGTCCTCTGGGTTAATCTAGGAGATCAAGGGCAAGGTTTTCTTGTCCTGTGTAATTCAGAGGAGTTATTTTCTCTGGATTTCACAAGACTTGGTTATTTTTACTTACCAAAACATGTTGGGATGTTCTGAAGGAAGACTTCCCAGCATGTGGTCCTGCTTTGAGAAGGCACTCACTAGTGCCTTCATGCTCCCACTGGGCAGGGTTGCCTGAGGCTCCTTCTACTGCCAAGACCACTGCATCTACCAGAACAGAAAGGCAGTAAATATCAGGATATACAAAAGCTAGTTGCCCTCTGCCTTCTCTATTTACAATCATTTTGCCCCAAATATGAACACTGACCTCTTATTGCAAAGAGCCACTTAGGGATGTGAAAGCAGAGGAAGAGCTCAAGGTAAATTTGTGCTGCTTCTGAGTGAAGGTTTCAGTGGCACACAAACACTTGCAGTGCTTGGTCTCTTTCTGTGAGTATCTTTTTTTCCCTAGTCCTGGGGTGAATTGCTGTATGAGATACAGCCTTTAGAAAAACATTAATTAGTATTTCCAACCCACAGCATCTAGCTTGAGCCAGCTGTTCTTTCAGATTTGTCTACACATCACATGTCTGTTGTAAGAACACGTCCGTTACAATTTTATAAACAAATTAGACCGCATGCACTTGTTTTCAGCAGCACACAGAGAGGGCACACGATTTATGTGAATTTACCCTCTAGCAGCTGGAAAGTTCAGTATTTGAACAAGCTATGTGTTGGAAGCCCCCTTTCATATAGTTGCAACAAAATCCTTGTGATGAATGGGGGCAGGAGGGGAGAAGGAATCATGAAATACAGTTCCCAAATTGACAGTCTGCCTGGGTGCTGGGAACTGTATGCATCTATGTGATTTAGAGGTTTATTTTGAGCATTATTGTCAGGCTCCTCCTGGTGCATTCTCCTCTGTTTTAGAAGTAACTGGTCAGAGCTACAAAGCGTGAGTGCATTATTTACACATCAGTGCTGCAAAATTTCCATCATCCACCTACAGAAAATACCCAAATTCAAGAGCACACTTACCAATTCATTACACATAGCTTCCCAAGCCTCAGACACACACTTCAGGCCATGCTTTCCTACATAAAATGCACTTTTTTTTTTTTTGCTAATTTACTCCTTCTTTGCCCTACAAATATCTGTAATTCATTTTGAATATTTTATGCAAAATGCAATACTAATGGGATTTGAGTCTTGTTGATAAGGTTTCAGTTCCTTAACCGGTATTCATACAAAACTTAGTCTCTGGGTTTCAAAACAGATGTGATTCACAGTGCAAAGCTGCTTACAGGCATAGAAATAATGCGTAAAAAGGGAGTTAAAAAAAGGAGTAAGGAAAAATTTCTTCTTCACCAAGCAAATGACAGTGCTGAAACCTCTCCCATTACCTGTTTGGAAGAGCCTGAATAAAGAAAATATCCATCCTTAAGCTGGCAGCTGGGTCACGCTGCAATAGAGTCTTTGTTTTCAGTGTTTGTGGTGCTCACTGTCCAGTCTGCAGCCAGCTGAAAGGGGGAAGATGTCATCCTCCCTCCTGCAGTTTGGAGCAACATGCATCCTGAAAGCATAAAAAAAAAAAAACAGTTATTTTAATTCCCAGTTGCAGAGAAACAGAGATATTTTTGTTCAACCTGGAGCATTCTCTCAGTAGTTTCCAGGTGCATCCAGTTATGCCTTGAGGGGAAATAAAAAGTATTTGAACTATTGGAAATCTCATCCTCTTGAGCTGTTTCTTTCTCTCTATCTGCAATTTGGTTGACTACAGACATATGAGTTTTATTTGCCCTCATGCGATATTTCCACTCATGCAATGGTCCATATCATATCCTGCCTGCATCACTCAATATCCCTCTATTCTCCATAAAGGGTGAATATTGCCTTCCTTATGGCGTTTATTGGTCATGGAGAGCTCCTTCACGCTCTCAAAATCAAAGGAACCCCTTCTTTTCATACAGTTGTGCTCTACACAACATTTTTGGATCAGGCTCTCCAAAACTATTCATGCTAATAGCCAAAGCAAAAGTAAGGACACATCTAAGCAAGACTGGCAAATGAAGCAGTGTCGACACCAGTGTTAGCCTGCCACATTGTGCTGCCAGCATTCATCATGAAGGAATGTCTGACGTCCAAAAACTGTCAGCCCAGTGCTCCATCAGTACTGACAAGCACCTAAGAGACAGGCAGAGCTTGAGCAGCCTTTTCCTGTGCAGGGCTGTTGCTTGATGGAGTCCAAGACCCTCATTCAGACAGTTGTGGCTGTGTGGACTTACACTGGAATCACCGATAGGGCAACTGTAGCTTGAAAACAGACAAGTTACCTGGCAGAAAATTATACATCCCAGATGCAAAGAGTTAATTTTTTTCAGGTCAGAATACGTATAAAACCATTGGGAATTACTGGGTTTATTTTCAAAATAATATGCAAGAGGTTTGCTTTGCTTTCTTTTTAAATAGCAGCCTCAGAGGAAATAGTGACCGCACTAGAAATAATTCTCAGATACTCATCAGAAGAATTTCGGGTGACAATAGGTTTTACATTTCCGAGCTGGGCATCAAACTGGACAGAGCAGCACGTAATGCTGGAAAATGTCTCCCTGGAGTCCATTACGGGTACCAGATTCCAGTTCAGTCTCTCAATTGTTGAAGATCTGTGTGTGCAAGAGTCTTCCCTGATAATCAGAACTATCAGGAATATGACAGGATCTGGGAAACACAGAGACAAATCCAGCAGGATGGGTCTGGAGCAGCCTCCCCTGGCAGAGCTCCAGCAGCTCCGTTCAAACGCTGTGACAGCTTGTGCAGCGCTGACTGAGTCTCCCTGCAGAGTTCAGGTTTCCAGCATATGGTGGCCGTGAAAAGGCACAAACAACTTGCACTAACTGTGCGAGAGAGAAATAAGCAGTAGAGAAGTGGGAAGATCAGAGAGGGAGAGATTATTGTATCAACACCAGATATTATGGAAAAAGTGGTCCTAAGTGACTGGAAATGAGAAATTCTTGACAACCCTCTTTGTGCACTAGTTCATAACTGCATTTATCTCCATTTCTTCACTATTGCCAGTGAAAAAGGGTCTTCTTTGGAAAGGCAGCTGCTGTTCAGTGTGCTTGGACACTCTCTGATGATCATTGTGCTCTGCTGTGGTTAGCTCTCCTGTAAGCCCACAGTGGGAACCACTGAGTTAAATAAGACATCATTAGGTTAAATGAGATTATTCAAGTGTTGAAAGGCCTTGTAACAGGAAACAAACACATTGAAACTAGAAGATGGTTGTTAAAAGGAGGGTCATTGTTTAGGAAGGAAAGCGTGGTGTGAAACCCCACAATAAGCCTTGGCAGTCTAATTCAAACTCATTTCTTTCCATCAGTCACCAGGATTTACCCCATTTAAACCATAATCAACAAGGGAACAGGACTGCTATAATAACGTGGATGTGTTTTCAGAAGTGGTATCTGTTTAAAGAGGAAACCCTCCATGAATCTTATTAAGGACAAGGCTAAGCCACAAAGTTCACTTGGGTTTTGCTTAAATAGGCATAGATATGTGCACAAGAGAAGGAAAAAGAACTCAGAGAGGAAGCCAGGGGGGACTGCCAGGGGTACAGCTGCAAAAGCGCGTGTAGCAGGACATTAAAAGAAAGCCTGTGAAGACAAGGCTCTGGGCCAAGGTGCTGGTTGCAAGGCTGATGAGATGTTAGAAAGGAAGCACCGTCCTGTTTGATCTTTCTCAGGCTCTTCTAACCACCACCACAGTCTTTGTCAACAAGCAGCATCACATTAATGATGCATCCCACGTTCAGTTTCCTCCTGCAGTTAAACAGTTTGAAAGACCTTTCAGGGCTTTCGCTGTCTTGGTTCAGTTGTGTAGCAACCCAGAGTGAAGATGGTGTGTAATTCCCATATGAATTTTGCACAGTAACCTCTGCTGTTCTAGGGCTTCTCATTGCATTATCACGAACAAGACAATGAAGATGAGCGTTAACTCCACTTGCAGACTCTCTTAAGAAAGTCTCCTAATAAAGCCCTCTGAAATTAATGGAACACATAGTGTGTTTGCATTGAGGAACGTTTACGAAACAGCATTTGTTTTGAACAGTGCTACTATGTCTTTGGTCAGTTCTATATGCTAGAACTATCCACACTTATTATGTTTGGATTTTGAAACAGAACAGTTTGATTTAAATTTTGTGATTTGGTTTGGAAACAGATAAATTTGAACTACAAGTTTGAGCTTTACAACTGAAAGAGTTCATTGAAGAGAACCATTCTATCACAAACTCCAACCTGAAGCTGAGTTAGATAGTTTCAATTTATTTTTCAATAGAGTCATGAACAGATGAAAACTGCCCGGTTTAGCACAAGAGACATTGCTGTGTTGTTTTATTTTCATGCTCCCATTCAGCTTCTGCAGGGGAATACTGCCAGAAGAAATGGTACTCACTCAAGTCAAATTAACAGATCATCAGTTAATATCCTCAACTGTCTACACAGTGATGGCCATTCCCTACATGTTTGTAGCTCCTCTAACACAATGTGACCTGAACTATAGCACGGTGGTTGTTCTTGACACAGTAGTTATAGCTGTCAAACAGCAAATACTCCTGCTGGTGAGGGAAATATATACAGAGCACATCCTCCACACATGTGAGCATAGTGAATGTCATCACATTCTTAAGAACGATTTATAGGCCAGGATTCGGCAAAGGCACACAGATTGATGAGCTTTGGAGGATGTTGCTTCAATGGAATGAAAATAGAGAAAAGATATTTTTTTAGCACTTATCCAATCCAGATCCCACTGTTAGCTTTCTACTATAGCCAATGCCACTTCTGCCAGATGAACCGAGAAGCTCCAGTAGGGTATTGCTGCCACAGTCACAACTTAGCTAGTAGATGTGATTGATATATGTGTTACCTCAGTGAAACAGTACAATCATTTTTAGATTGCCATACTAAAAATTTGGTGCAGTGGTACATCAGATCTGGAGCAGACCTGCCTTCTCACCTCTCATTGTACCATTCAAAGATACTGAGAAATCATGAGGTCAGGAAAGAGGAAGACACATTCTATCTCAGACATAGATTAAAGAAGGAAAAAGTGTTCACTGTGTTATCAGAATATTATTAGATCAAGAGCTGTATGTGACTGCAAACTCAACAACTTCTGACAGCTTTTCAGTCAAATTACATTGTTCTGCAAGCCAAATATCAGCTAACCCTGTTCCTAAAAGAGTCTGCTGTAATTGCTGCCTTGAAATGAAGCTGCACACACAGCCAAGGCAATACTCACTAGTGTGCTCATGACAGAGATGGGAATTAGGACTTGTTCAGTTCTTACTATGATTGCTCTTAATAAGCCCATATAATTATATGGTAATACAATGCAAAACTTCTTTGGTGGGTTCTCTGCAGTGGAGGAGCATTTTCCCCAGGGAGAAAATGTTTAGTTAAGGTGGCAAGCCTCATTTGTGCGCTGCAGTCCTGCCAGTCTTGCAGTACTTGCACTTACTGTATTTCCTAATGCTGGAACTCCTGGGGTCTTCTGATTGTCTGACAATCTGCAATTTATGTATTTAGTTTAGAGAAAAAGCCTCCAGCTCTCAGAGTTACAGACAAAAGCTTCAAAAAAATAAAGAATAATGGTAATATAAAACATGTCCTGGAGGTCCAGGGAAAGAAAGTGGTACCCAAACCTTTGTGTTTTCCACATCTCCTGGTGTGTTTCAGTCAAGGTGCTTCAGAGCAGGGTGAACCTGCTCAGAATTTTATCCACTAAGAATGGATAATCCTGAAGCCTAGGCTTGAAACACCCTTACACATTCCCTTAATGAAGCCCCATGCAATGACAGTAAAACAAACAGTTTCCTTTGCTTCAGGGCAGTGCTGCCTTTACCATGGACCAGTGCTATAGAACCTTCTGGCCTTGTTCCTTACGATAACAGATTTTGGGTCAGCAAGCTAGATTCCCTGTACTTCGTGTCATTAATTTCTTAAGCAGAAATAGTCTCTTATGTCCCACTGTGGGAGAACGTGCTGCTGTGAAGCTTAATAGAGATTTATTGGTTTTGAGATTATGGGCTGAAATGTGGAAGCATGATGCTATATTTGCACAGGGATTTATTGTACATTTCAAAAAGCAGAAAGGATTCTGACTTAAGTGAAAGCCATTATAAGAAGCTGAGGTATACCTTTTAATATGTATATCACATTCAAGCAGACACAGGCTTTTAAGTAGCTCCAGTTGTTAGCTAGGGGAGTTGCCTTGGGGAACTATAGTATGCTTCCTAATTAATTACCTCAGATTAAAGGTATCTTTAAACGTTACTGCATTGAAGGGCAAGCTATATTGGTGCTTTCAACTTACAGCCTAGGAATTATTAATTAAATATTTTAATTAGGAAAAGTCAGCTCAAACTGAGGAGCTGCCCCACAACATTCTGAAGATTATTGCAAACTGCAGTGCCCTGGAAATTGCTATCATTTGCTTTAAAAAGACGGTGTGTATGTGTGTGGGCGGGTGGGGGCGGAGGGTGTTTTGAGGTTATGGTTTGGGTAGTTTTTGTTTGTTTTTTTAACAAGTATTTGACCTCAGATTTTCTTCATTCAGATAAGAGTGGGGTCTTTACACTGAATTATCACTGTATGAAATACATTCATCGGATGGGAAACCTGTCAGGGTGAAGTATGTCTCTGATTCTGTGTGATCTGCTGGTATTCCACTGAGAGTACAGGCTCAGGGACTTAACTTCTTGCCTGAAGCATTTTATTTCAATTCTCCTCCAAAAATATAACACCCAAATCTTTGACACCTCACTGGAAGTGGAAGCGTAAAGAGAATTGAAGTGCAAAGGAAATCAGGCAAAGCTTGCACCTTTCATCTCCTTCACGGTGCTACCTCTCGGATTTCACATCAAGACAGTGACACTGTAAGTGGAGCTGATATTGCATCTTAATTGCCTGTTTCAGGTATTGAAAAAAGGTGATTTTTGATTATCTGTAACCAAGGCATCAGGGTCCCAAAGCAAAACCATTCATCTGTATTTATGGCTACTAACGCCTTAATAAAGAGAAAAACAATCTCAACAGAATATGCAAGAGATCAGTTTCCTAAAAGTATTTAGGAAATAAACAAAATTAATTACTATCTAAATCCTTTTAAAGCCTAGCCCAGACTTGGTGCAGTTGGCTGTACCACTACATGGGAATGTCCAAAGTTTATGCTGACAGAAACAAGTTAAAGATCTGCTTTATCAGCTATAAGATACATTAATGGGGCATAAAGTGAAAGGCAACCATTATTCTGTTGTTTTTGTTCCCAATGAAGCCTCAACAGGATTGCTTCTCCTCTTGGAGATGACACTTCAAAGATGCAGACAAGTTACGGAGAGTCTAGAGGAAGGAACATTAAGCAGCTTTAGCCTAGAAAAAAAGATGATCAAGAAGAGGTATGATAACAGTCTTATATTGTTATAAAGAAAGTGATTCATTGCTTGCTCTATCTGCTAGGGTGAGGAGAAAGGAAATGAACATATTGAAGGTTTCCTCTGCTTCCTCCCTTAACAGGTAGCCACCAGACTAAAGATGGTTTAAATTGCTGCTCCAATATCCTGCCAGCAAGTAAGAATTTGCTCTTTGCTGCAAAAATAACACATGACTTGCTGAAAATCCATTTCACAGTCATCACTGCAAGGAAAGAGCAGCAGGGACTTGGGGGACTTCCAGGTGGGTGCAACAGAAAGGCTCCTGCGCAGGGAGATGGGGTCTCTCTCAGCACCCAAGCCTCAGAGTCATTGGAGAGGCACAAAGACAGTAACAGTCACACCAAGTGATCCTGGCTGCTCAGCTAAGATACTTGCAAGAAGGGCTTAAATAATAGAGAAAGTAGTGGTGATGTTGCTCCAGACTTGTGAATCTTTATCCTTCTAGTCAAGGATGAGGTGGAGCCAAGTGCGTCCTGGAGACAAGTGCACAGATGATGTTTGCAGCATGGCTTTGTCATCCTCAGCCATGTGACAACATTGCATGAGCTGCTGAGGAAGATGGGAACCCTCTTGACAAGGAAAGCCTCTTTGTCTGCCAGCTTTCCAGAGCGTGGAGGGTTTAAGTGAGATTTGAGAGGAAAAGAGTAACAGGAGCCCACTGGTAAGCAGTAACAGCTCAATCTGGACTAAAGTCTAAGGAGCAGCAGAAATCAGGTAGCTATTGTAAATCCAAGAGAAGGACAGAAAGGAACACAGAGAAATCCCTTCCCTGAATGTTTTAATTACCTGAATACTGCCTGATCTGCACACTGCTGCCTCTCCTGTGTGGCAAAGGACAGGGCAGAGCTGCAGCCCTCACCCAGTGTTTGAGGGTTATGATGGCACACTGCCCTGCCTTTGACAGGGCTTTGCTTTCTTGACTCTCATCACTGTACATTAGGACATCACAAGGCACTTCAGAGGTTTATCCCATTTGTTCCCTGTTCTTCCGTAAGGCCCTTTGATAAACATGGATTGTGGTGATAGGTTAGCACTTTCCTCCTTTTATCCCTGTAGGCACCAGAAGGCACATTAGTAAGGCTTTGCACAACATATTATGAGAGCTTCTTGAGTCGTGTCAGCCTTCTTTGTCGGAACGCCACACGAAGACAAATCAGACCAGTACAAAGCCACCGTTTCTCCCTACCAAACACCACCAGCATGGGGACTCACACAGACCCTGTCACATCACTACTGAGGTAGGTGAGGTTTTTCACTCCGCTCAGGTCTTATCCTTGGCAGCAAACAAAAAAAAAAACCCAAAGTGGCAATCATTAGCAGTTTTCTTGTGATTTAAAAGAGCAGTCTTTAGAACAGGGAAAAAGGAAACTGTAGAGCAAACCAACTGCAGTGTTCCAGAATTTTTCTGGGCAAGTAATCAGATCTGGGTTTGTTCTTTTGATGCTTGAAGAGTAACACAATGATGAATGAAAGCCAGCGTAAATTTGTCAGATCATTTTTAACCAGTGCATTTCCCTTCAACAGAAGGTGAGATGCAGCAGATAATCACATATGTTGATTTTCAAGAGGCTTTTGATATTCTCTCACATGATATTCCCAAACTAAGGAAACATCCAACAGATTGAAATTGCTTGGAGCAGTTGACAACACTTGTTGGGTAATTCTGCTTGGGGAGTATTTATCACCAGTCCATCATCACACAGCAGTAAGGCCCTGCAGAGGGCTCTTCAGGCTCCATTGCTTTCAGTGTTTTTAATCAGTAGGATCGCGCTGGTGCCAGAGAAAGGTAAAGGAAGGAAGGGCTGTGGATACTCTACATGACAGGAGTTCAACACAAACTTGACTAACCACAGAAACACATGGTAAAAAATTAAGCCAAAGCAGCTCTAATACAGGATTTTACATTTTGGCAGCACTGCGCTGCGGCACAAGTGTAGGCTTGGGAACAATTAGGCAGTTCCATAATAAGGATATCAATCTCACAGCGCATTCAAGCTCTCCGGGGTCAGAGGTGATATCCTGTTTTTAAGAGGTAAATCCCGTACCAGGATATGGCAGCTAAAAGCTGGCTGATGAAATCCTAGGGCTTGGCTCAGCTGGGTAGAAAGGCATCAGCTGGAGTTCTGTGCCTGGTCCAAGCACATCAGGGTGGTTTAGCAAAGGAGCCTGAAGGGAAACATGAACCAGACTCAGCTGCCAGGATGTAAGACAGAAAGAGAGAGAGAGAGAGGAAGGTGAAATTTATTCTCCATGCCCAGGGCAGGTAAAAGTAGCGGAGGTTAAATTTCAGTAAGGAAGACCTAAAGCAGGCAGTAGGAAGGTCTTGCAGGTAATAACAGCATTTGTAGTTGTCACGGTTTAAACCCAGTCAGGCAATTCGTTCACTCACTTCCCCCCACTTCTTGCCCTCTCCCTGCTCCCGGAGGGAGTAATCCTCCTGGGGCTCGGCTCGGCCGCGGGGCTCGGCTCCTCCGCCGCCTTCTCCCGCTGCTCGGCAGCCCCTTCCTTCTGCTCCTCGACCGCCCCGACCTCCTGCCCCTTCAGCCGTCCCGCCGCGGCCTCCAGCCCCGCTCCCGCCGCCGCTTGGTCCCCGGGGCCGCTCTCCCGGGCCGCTTTAGTAGCCGCCGGCTCCCGGGGCCGCTCTCCCTCTGCTCCCCGCGGCCTCACGAAGATGGAGGCGAGGGCGAGGGCCAGGACGGTGAAGAGCAGCCGGACGGCCAGGTACAAGTGCACGGCCACGTCCGTCCCGCCCTGCTGCTGGAGCCCGCCCGTATTACAAGCCATTGCCATAAAGCACAGTGAGACAAGAACCTTAGCCCAAGCCCCACACTTGATAAACACTAACACAGCAAATACCGGCTCTAAGTAAGTTACTGCATTCTGAAGCTGTGAGATCAACAAGAACAACTCTGAGAGCCAATAAATCAGCATTGTGACGAGTGACTATTAATCCGGACAGATCTGTCGTTATCTCAACCCTTCGTGCCCCACGTTGGGCGCCAAAAAGAACTGTCGTGGTTTAAACCCAGTCAGGTAACTTGTTCAGTCACTTCCCCCCTTCTTGCCCTCCCCCTGCTCCTGGAGGGACAGAGAGGAGAATCGAAAAGAATGCAACTCCCACGGGTTGAGATAAGAACAGTTTAGTAACTAAGGTATAACACAAATCACTACTGCTACCACGAATAATAACAATGATAAAGGAAATAACAAGGGAAGAGAATACAACACCTCACTACCAGCCGACTGATAACTCACCCCCCAAGCCCGACCAAGCTCCGACCGATACCTCCTCCAACCCTGCAGTCTTCCAGCCCTTCCGGCTAACTCCCAGTTACATCCTGGGCATGACGTGCTGTGGTATGGAATACCTCTTTGGTCAGTTTGGGTCAGGTGTCCTGTCTCTGCTTCCTCCTGGCTTTCCCTCCTCCCTGGCAGAGCATGAGGCTCACAAAGTCCTTGGCCAAACCAAAACATCGCTATCAGTTCTGTTCCCGGGCCGAAAGTCAAAACACAGCACTGCACCAGCTACCAAGGAGGAGAAACATGACTGCTACTGCTGAACCCAGGACAGTAGTGTACGTATTTGCTGGTCAAGAAGGTTGTGGAACCTCTGTCATTTAAGACTGAGGAAGATGTTAAGTAAATATCTATCAGGAAGTACATGAACCGGATGCTGCAATGGACAGGACCTGAGCCAGAGTAAGCTCTTTCCAGGTTTTGATACCTTGATAAACAAGGTTAAAACAAGTAAAAGGAGTGAGTGCAGCAGTGAGTAAAACAGAAAACAACTGAACAGCTCAGAGGACAAACCTCAGCCCTGGCATTAGGCTGCTCTCTACCACTCTCATGGCAGGGAACCCAGCCATCAGGGCTGGACTATGTGATGAGTGCCAACATAGAGAAACAAGGAGGAAATGACAGCAGAAGGAAAACAAAAGACCCAGATTTTGACATTTGTCTCCCACTGGCTGCTGTAGCCTGGTGTGCTGGACTGTCCTCCCCGATTCTTTAAAAGCTGTGACTGTTGTGTGCATGTGCAGCCCAAGAAAGCAAGTAGCTTGAAAAGGCCCCATAGTGGAAGGGCTGGAGCTGCCATACTTGTAAGATAACTCTTATAAATGCCTCTTTTACCTCCTATGAGGCACTGGCTGTAGCTCAGATGTTCTTACCCTCATCTCCCATGGTGTATGCCAGGCTGCTACATGCCGACGCACAAACACGCCCCATTTTACATGGGGCAAGTAGAACAAAGCCTTCTTCCTGTACCAACCAAATCATGTTATCACCATCACTGCCACAGCACCATCCTTCACCCTGGGCGCTCAGCTGTCAGCTTTGAGATGTAAAAGAAGTCTCTCTTAATGATTCGCTCTGGATGCAAATGTACCATTTACTTACTGCAACATGAGGTCAAGTAGGAAGCTTCTGTACTGTGGTACAAAGGTACGTTATTTACGGTTACAAAGGGGCTTTGACAAAGGCCTCTACGAGCAATCTACATCCAGGAGAGCCTATTGGAGTTCACATCAGGCCATAGCCTCACCTTGGCACCCATCAGCAGAGGGAAACCATACCTGGCCAAATTCCTGAGCAGTGTAACAAAGGAGAGGAAATATCTGCTCTTATAAAGTGCCCCAAACCAGTCCCCCCACCCTTTACTCCACAAGTCAACAAGTCAAGGATTACACCGATCCATGAACAAGGAGGCTTGTTCTCATTTACATACTCAGCTCTTGCTCTACCAGGGCTTTTTGTCTGATATCAGAGAAATGCTGCTCAAAGGAAGACCTTCCCCAGGACCTGAGCATGTACCTTTGCAGAGGCAACTGTACTTTGAAGACCTGGTGCCCTGCAAGAGGAACAAAAGCACCCACTAACCAGTGTTACAGCCACATTTCATTCTGAGACTGATTTTGTTTAGAGACTGTCTTGAAGGGCAAATAGCACTGCTTAGTAGAATGAAATAACAATGAAGGAAGCCTTTACCCTGCTTTGTCCCTACCACATAAACATACACAAATGCAACTCCGGAAACATGTACCCAAACACATGTCATTCCTACTGTTACACTTCATGTATAAGGTTCTACATTTGCAGAGACTATTTTCAAACATCAGATTTTGTTTTTTTTTTCAACTGGTTGAAGTTATTAATCAGCCCCTTCCTTCTTTTTTTCTTTATAAATAAAATCATATATATGCTCTTTATAGATCACTAGCAAGCCTACAAATGACACAGGCTTTAGATTGGATATAAGGAAGAAGTTCTTTACTGTAAGGGTGGTGAGGCACTGGAATGGGTTGCCCAGGGAAGTTGTGAATGCTCCATCCCTGGCAGTGTTCAAGGCCAGGTTGGACAGAGCCTTGGGTGACATGGTTTAGTGTGAGGTGTCCCTGCCCATGGCAGGGGGGTTGGAACTAGATGATCTTAAGGTCCTTTCCAACCCTAACGATTCTATGATTCTATGAATCTAAGTCCCAGTCTGCTGAGCATTACCCCATGGTGGGCAGCAGAAAATCCCTGATTATTTTCTTCTGGGAAAAACATTATCCTGACCAATTTCTCTTCAAGACATCACGAAAGACTTTCAAATGCTCCATATACGCTAAACAAAATCAACAGATTTCACATGGCTTTTAGGCCAGAGCTCATTAATTAGGGAGCTCTGGTTTACAGCTGTTGCAAGATTGTGTTTGAAGGTTACCAGGTGTCCTCATACTTGTATTATCCCATCGTGAAATCATAACACTGATAATTTGATACCCATCTCACTATCACCACAGGCTGTCAACAGCTACTTGCAGCATTACAGCAAAGCCAAAGCCAGTAATTAGAGACAAAATCTTGCTGTCTTGTTATTATAAGACAGCAATGTTTTTTAATAGACCAAGAGCCCTTCCCAAATTAAGTTCCTGTGAGAGTACTTTCTTCTACAGGCAAGATTTATCCAAGATCTAGCTCATTTCCTTGCACTGTAAGGAGAATTTACAGGTAAACTGTAACACCTGCAAACTGAGTATACTGTGTATTGGTTTCTTACTGTGCTCTTTCTGGTCTCACGGACTGCTCACACCAGGGATAAACCACAGATTATCCTGCTCCTTACCGTGGGTATGTGAAACTATGAAGCTTGTATTTTGGTTTTTTAGGGTTTGTGGTGTGGTTGCCGTATCAAGAGCTTAGCATCACTGCCCTTGGGACAAAAGTCCGCATTACAGGAACATGGGGCTGCTGGAATGTTAATGTTTCAGAAAGCAGACTTGTCAGATCAATTAAATAGCAATAAAAACCGATGTGTATCCAGATCAAAAGCTGAAACTTACTTCATAAAAAGTTGCCATTTTGAACATAAGATGTACAAAGCAGATAAACTGATTCCACAAAATCACTCTGATGTCATTAGCAGAACATCTACTGTAAAGAATCACTTACTAAATATACAGTGGGGCTTTGGTCCTTGCTTTTAATGAGGGTTTAGCACAAAAACTGGCTAGAGAATTTACTGCTGCCTGCATGGAGGTGAAATAGCCTGTGGTCACTAAATGGCTGAACAAGCACCATAAACCATTACACCTCAGATGGACCAAAATTCACTCTCCTTCTCCAATGTCAGAGTAATTTTAAGTGACTAAAGACAACTCAATTTTTTAGCCTAATAGGTGGTTTCTCTGCTACTGTATTAAGGACATTGTCTCAAAACAGTAGATAGTGCCAAGCCTCAATGCAAGGCTCCTTTCAACTACAGATACAGCTTGCAGGTATCCAAGGGGAACAGAGCGTTAACTGACCCTAAAACAAGGTTTCATAGCTTTGAGGTTAGATACGTGAGCACATGATACTTCAAGAATTGCTTCCAGAAGAGATAATTTAGCACAGCTCCTGCTGCCTTGGCTATAGAAAGAACTTGGCTAATGGCGATATTGCTGCCTTTAACAAGAATGTCAAGTTCAAATCTAATTTGCAGGAAAACTGTCACCAGGACTGTACTTGCCAACATCAACACCCTCCTGCTTTGATTTGGTGTACTGAGCCCAAGGATGTGCTGTCCAATGCTGGATTTTAGCTTTCATTGCCACACATCTCAGTAAATCAGAGGCATCATTTCCCAAGGCTCCACAATTCCACTTCTCTGGATTATCTCTTCGAAGCTGTTCTGAATGACCTCTTTTAAACTGTCAGCACGGCACAAGTGATTTCTGAGCTACCTTGATACTTCATTTATTTTCAACAGGAACAGCAGATAGAAGCATCTCTCAGGACTGGGCATCACAGGAACATGCTCTGATGTTCAAAGTAGTCCACCTACATAGAAACGTATTGCTGCTTTTGTCCAACAAAACAAGAAGGGATGGGAAGCAGCAACACCAACATAAAACCTGATCCTTCCCTGAACACCAGAATTGCTCTATTAAAAATATACATACCTTGCAACATTACTGTCATACCACCAACCTGAGTAATTTCTGATATAAAACCATGAAAGTAGTAAATGCAATGCAATGTGTAATACATACAATGTGTTTGTTTATTAAATACAGGATATTTTTAGCAAAGCTTACAAAACTGCACCAGTCACCCTAAAATAAAAAGAGAACCCAAGGCAGTGTTGCTGCAACCCACATCTTTGTACTCACCACAAATCAACTCCTCTCTCCCCCCGATGCTCAATGCTTTCTGCAGTTTGGCTGCAAGACAGAACTGCCTCCAATTAGAGTGAAACCTTGGCTCAACTTGGTAGCATTATTCTCGTACAAAGCGTAATGAATGGAAGATATGCACAATCTAAACCAGGAAAGGCACATTTTAATTAAAATCTCAGTTTATTTCATTGCAAACATGGTAATAGTGTTTTGGTCAAAACTGAGGAATGTTTAAAACCTATTATAAGTTTGGATTTTTCTGTTATTACAGCTGCAAGCTTACTAAGAATGTTCTTTGGTGTTATGTACTCATGACCGCTCTTACAATTCCTCTGTTGGCAGTGTTTTTTCTAAATCACAGTGTAACAGATACTCAAGTCCTAGAAAAGGTCCACCTTGGCTCAGGCTTAGTTGGCACGGCCAGTGAAAGATACTGTTCTCCTAGAGAACAGGACATACAGAAATGATACATTAGGTTTTGGATAACCTTCATAGTCTTAAGTATCCCACACC
Source organism: Pezoporus wallicus (assembly GCF_028554395.1). Classification (NCBI taxonomy): domain Eukaryota; kingdom Metazoa; phylum Chordata; class Aves; order Psittaciformes; family Psittacidae; genus Pezoporus; species Pezoporus wallicus. The sequence continues at coordinate 6,927,604 of NW_026642052.1, forward strand.
ACTACATATGGGAAAACTTCCTTGAAATAAAGATGGCCTCATGGTGCTGCTTCCACAGTGTTTGTTACAGCCCCCTTGCTTGCCACTTAGTACTTACACAAAGCTGTTTGGTTCCTTTGAGTCAGCAAAATTAACATAGTCCAAATGTCTAAGAAGCAGCAATTACTCTGAAGAGGTTTCAAGAGCAACCTTTGTTCAGTAACTGTGAAGAGCATTCCTGAAGCCATCACTACCCAAGACTGACACAGCTGGTATAACCACTAGTTTACTCATAATGGAGCAGCCCAGTTTGTAAGACAATGATTCCTAATGTCCTAATTAGACTTAAGTTCTTCCCTGTGAGGGTGCTGAGGTGCTGGCCCAGGGTGCCCAGAGAAGCTGTGGCTGCCCCATCCCTGGCAGTGTTCAAGGCAATTGGACAGGGCTTAGAGCAACCTGCTCCAGTGGAAGGTGTCTCTACCCATGGCAGGGGGGGTGGAACTGGATGACCTTTATGGTCCCTTCCAGCCCAAACTGCTCTGTGATGATTCTATGAATGTTCAGGAAGTCTGATTACATTTGTACTATAATTAAATTGCATTCATCCTTGCTTATCACCACCAAACTGATTCAGAATTGCAGCCCAACAGCTGAGCAGGCATAGCAACCGCAACTGGGCAAATACTGGCTTTAACAACAGGGACCTCAACAACCTTGCTGAATTACAAAGACTTCTAAATGAATACTTAGAGAAAATTTTGCACCACAAAAAGCCAAGACAAAGTTGAAAAGTTTCAACAAACTCACTCTCAAAGAAGAGGCAAGTAAATTAACTGTGTACTTGTGATTGTAAAACTATTGCTTGAGGGGAAATTCTACTTGACTTATGAACATCTGAAAGGCTTCAGGAGATTAATTAAATAATCCTATGAAAAAACACAGTTGTTCCTTAATGCTCCCATAACGAGGAATACTAATTATGAATATACACTCTACTCAGTGTGTGCTTTTGGAATTATTTTGGCAACTGTAACTGTAGTTGAAATACTACTGCTTGCATCAGAACCGCCTAGGTTTTATTTTTGGAGGGATTTATCAATTGAAGAACTCAATTTATTCACTGCTTAACCTCCAATGCTCTTACTTACTTCATTGTTAAGAGAGGATCTTTTCACGAAAGCCTATAGAAATAAAGAACCGTGTCTACAGACAAGAAATTTGGTGTTTCTGGTTTGTTTTGTGGTTTGCTCCCCCTCGCCACCTCAAGAGTTCTAACAGGACCAGCTGGGTCAGAGAAGTTGCAACCTCTCATTAAAGATGCCCTGCTAGATATTCAAGGAATCTCTATTAATTTCAAACAAAACCATGACAACAATTAGAGAGCTTAGAGCAAGAGAGAACAATGAAATTGCATGCCAAGTTGGGCCCCAACCAGACTTCCAGAGAGTTTATGGGGAAGTGATGCATTTGCAATGCCCTCTCTAACCAGTGCCTTGAGCATACCTTGGAATTACTGTGATCTGTACATCAACAAAGTTACAACAAACACAGTGTAACAGCCATATCCCAAAGCCCAGCTATGCTGCTTTAGCTCTAGTTACCACAATTCAAGTGTAAAAACAAAGCAACAAAGGCTGCCAACCTCAGGATGAGGATGTGGGCAGGACTTCAGTGAAGTTACCTGTTGTCCTTTCACTATTGTCCTGTGTTCAGGAAAGGTTACGCCTAAGCTTACACCGCAATTAGGTTTGGCTTTGCTGTGTAGGTGTAACCAGTCCAGTTGTAGTAACTGACTACATAAATTGTAACTCCCTTAAGACATACTTTTACATTTACATGGGTTTTGCCTTTAAAAAACAAATTAATACTAGGCTGGCACTGATACCTTCTTCCTACAAATGGCAGTAAGCAACTGCTACAAAATAAATCAGAAGTCATTGATAACCCAGTTGTTACCCACATTCATGTGCCACATTTGCAAGAATCTTACTTTACGGAAATCAGAATTTAATACAGTAAATACATTGCAAATTCACCAACTCTGAAAATGAAGAAACGTCAACACTGTACTTGTCCTTTTTTTTAAACAAATATTACAAAATTGAATTTTATTGAGTTTCACACAAGATGCACATATAAAATTGATACAGAATGTCATTCAACAGAAAAAAATGAAAGCAAATCCAAGCTTTCTTTAGCATCTGCTAAATAATTCAAAAATGATACACCAAATTGACAGATAATCTGAATTTCAATGTGTGAACATCTCCAATTAGTATAAAATACATCAAAAGTTAAAGAGTTTCAGATTTTTCCCCAGCACAAGTCCTCTTCTTTTTACTCTCATCCCTGAACAGTAACCACAGATTTTGGCCATGCCTCCAGCTACTCTTGATGGGAAAGGAGGGGCTGAAAGACTGCAGCAAGAAGTTCCCACTAGAGCAGAGCATGCTAACCTGTATGGCAAATCTCATTACCGAGTCTGCTCAGATACATGATAACCCTCTTCAGCTGTCTCCATTTGCTATATTACTGTAGTCCTGCAAGTTTCAGGGATCAGCATATACATCAGACTTTCACATGTTCATAAAGCAAATAAACTTTGGCTTTCCCACTCTGACAAATTATGAAATTAGCAAATTCTGTCTTCATTTGTTTGGCACTGAAGTACTTTTATGATACCTTCCCCTGGAAAGCGAAACAAGTGCCTACTTAAATAGCCGAAAGGCATTTGGAATTAATGCGGTGTTTCACAACAATTTATCATTAACTACAGGGTGTCTTTTGATACAAGTCCCCAGCCTAAATTTTGAGCTCAAATTCATTCCATTCTTGGTCTGAGGATTCTAAACCATCTTTCATCAATTCTCCCACAACTGCATTTCACACCAGAAAATTACATGCATTGTAATGCTTGAAAGCTTTTTTATAGATCTAGTCTATCTACTTAAGTGTGGCTAAACCCAATCAATTACAATGGATCATTCTGATCTGATTGTCAGTGTGTGCTTTTATAGCATGTTCTCAGGCATGTTAATACACAGATGTCACTCTTATCAGAGTTAAACCCAAAATGCAGTGCAATATTCTTTTTTGCTGTGTTAATGCCATACATACGGTTCCAACATGACGCTTGCTGCCATTAACACTGCCTTTCCTCAAAATATACAAGTGCCCCTTTGTTATTTTTTCCTACAGCAACAAAAAAATCCTCAGATTTTCAAAATAATTTGATAAATAATTTGCCTTGCAGGACACACAACACAAGAAATGAATATGCTTCATATTTGCCCAGTTAAGCAGAACCTTCACTACTGTGATCTTTCCTTGGTGCTCAGTATTTGGACAAAATAGTATGCAGTAAGTCCTTCATTTAAAGGCAAGATTTTATTCTGATTACAAGATTTTCAAGATACATCTTGAAAAGGTTTCTGTTGACAGGAGTAACTACCTTGACTTACTGTTTTATGTACCAACATTTTATGCATTTGTTGATATAAGCACAAGTTTCGGATTCTGCTTGCAGATGTTTAATAAAACAAGGTAACTGGAAAGGCAAGCTCCTGCTCAAGTTGCATACATTTCCAGGAATATCCTTACACTGGAGGGACCTTCATGACAAGTAGTATGTTCTGGAAGCATGGTTTCATAACGCAGAACAGGCTTATGCTTTTTTTCCAGTCTATTTTCCAGAAAAGTGATATTGCAGCTCTGCCACCAGGCTAGAAACTCACGATCCACCACATTTTCCAAGAGGCAAGTTAAAGATCACTGACTTGACCTGACCAGATACCAAGTCAAGTTACTTGTAGAAAGAAATCAATTTTTTTTGCCATTAATAATTTAAGTTTTTAAATAAATATTTATGTGCCTTTTCTTGGCAACTGTCCATTCTGGTAGCATCTGCTGTCCCCACAGCTCAGTATCCTCAGCACATTGATTAAAATAAAAAAAATCTTAGTCGATTCTGTTTCCACAAATAGTAAACCTGTCTATCTCCAGCAAGTCTTTCTTTGCAGACCTGTGTTTTAATTCTGAACTGTCTTGGCTTATATCTTTTTCTTCTCCATCAGGAGTTGTCAGAAACTGATCAGAATTGCTTGTTACAAGTAAAGATGGTGAGTTCTCCTGGTGCACAGGTTGACTGGTAACTGATGCAGATCCATTTTCATCTGTGGAATTTCCTGTTGGAACAGGAGACAATTACAAAGATATTCATGAATTTAACACAGACATACTGACACACCTGTGACATCCAGATTTAGCCAAAGCTGGTATGAAAAAGTGTGCTGCATGAAATCAGCAGAAGTGACAGAAGAATGCTTGGTGGGAGCCACTACCTCTTCTTAGTTTTACCAAGAGATTTCCTTTTCTAACTGTGTGAAAGGATAGAAAACAAATTCTGTAGAAGTTCAGATAACAAGCAAGAGCATAAGCAGCAGATGTCAGGACATAAACTGCATTCTTCTGGTTTACATTTTCATTTTTGTTGGCTTAGGCAAAAAGATTTTTGACAGTTATTGTGTGAAAAAGACAAATATTTTCTACTGAAATGAAGAAAAGGAAACACTGTAGTGGGAACTAGATATGTCTAATCCTCTACATAAGCACAATAAACCTGTCTTCTCTAGGGATGGCTAATAAATTACTCATGCACTGCTACACACTTTAATAGCACAGGCTCCTAAAGCTGTTCTATTAAAGATATCTATTTTTATTCCTGCCTCTTACTTCAGTGGAATTGAACACCAGCTCCATTAACTCAAGATATTTGTAAGTAATACCCATGTATTTTTTCCATATTTTGTTAAAACATTTAAAGAATTAAAATGCAGAAACAAGAAGGAAATAATTTTTTCTTATTTACTATTTCCTCATAAAGACCAAGTTATTGTTTCTAAACGAATCTGAACTGCAGAGAACAGATTTGCCTAATGCAAAGAGTACTGCAGACTGGGCCAAGCGAACATTATTTGTCAGAATGGCAGCACTATCCAAATTACTACAAAAACTTCTCTCAGTATAGCATCTCTTCAGTGTATACTACCTACTCCTTGAAGGTACATGGATTACTCCCCCCAGTCTTATGCAAGACAAAGGTACAAAACTTGCACTAAGAAAGGAGACAAGTAATGCTAATTACAGAACTTCATTACAAAGGTATTTTCTAACTCAGCAGCTTCCAGAGAGCTGCTCAGCCTATAAATGATCACCAGCCTTTAAGACTTCCACCCTTCAAGAGCAAGTATAAGATTTTATCCTTCAAAATTTTAAACTGTTTCTGTGGTCGAGGTGGAAACTCTAAGGGAAGTGAACTGACTTACATTATAAGCTGACAGAAAGTAGACCAGGTTAATTCCCTCACATTCACACTAGTAGGAGATGGGTTGAGAGACTGTATTGAAAAAACTGTGGTTAAGTGGGGCACAGGGATTAACCAGTATTGCAGAGCTCTGCAGTAATAATGCAAACACAGAGAAGCTGGGTAAGGTAAAATTAGTCTTTCACACAATCGAGGTTTCTAATAAATAAAGAGCTGTTAAAAGGTATAACCCCCTCAAAAAATATTAAAAATTGAGCTTTTTCATCACAAATGAAAGTTAAGAATATTCTAGAAGTCAGGAGAAGCTTTTTGATTGCTACTTTTCAGTCAGAATCTTTCCATTTACAGAAAAAACATCTCTGCTGACTGATCTGGTAAAACTGCTGCTGCTTCAGCTAAAAAAAGAGTCTTCAGGACTTACTTATTGTAAGTAAGTTTAAGGGTTAATCTAAGTAAGTACAACTTATTAAGTGCCATATTCAAGTGTAGTATTATCATTATGACAGTTGTTTAATGAAATGTAAAAGCCATTCAGAGTAATTCATATTACATTCTTTTATCACAAAATGAAGCAACTCTATGAATCTAACTATTTAAAAATAAAGGTCCGCACCAAGTTTCTGCCTGTGATTTGACACAGGTGAGATACAGAGATTTATGACTGAAACACTGACCGATTCTTAATTCTACTATTGCCGGTGAGGCACTATCATGACTAATAAGCACCTTACATTTCAAGCTTTTCAAGTCTTTGGCAAGCAATAGAGTGAACATAATAAAAGCCCCACTGTTAAGCTTTCTAGGGCTGTCACTGAGCTCTTCACAGAGGAAGATATACAACCCAATTCAGTTGACTGGAACAATGAAGGTTTCTGTTTCCTTCTATAATGTGTCACAAGAATAGAATAATGCCCCATTGCAGGTATATATTAACCGCTAATGCTGAAGACCTATATGAGAAAACCACACTGCATGAACTTGAAATGAAGCAAGCAGACCAGTTGAAATACCTGTTTGGATTTCGTAAAGGCTGTTGTTAATGTGTTCATGACAGCTACAAGTAATTGTAGCTATTGTGTGCCACATTTTACATTAATTTCCAGAAGAAATGCACAGACTGCTTCCTTATCAAACTTCAGCACTGCCAGAGACGATGTGCAAATATTTACTGATTTGTGTAGTGAGGTGGCACAGGATTAGATGATCTTTAAAGGTCCATTCCAACCCAAACCGTTCTATGATTATGATTTTCAAACAAAAGCATGGGGGTGTTTTGATGTTTCTATCACCTCCACATATCAAGGTGGGATTTTATCAGAGAGATGAGTATTTATAACCAAAAGATGATGTGTGGACTAAAAGCAATACATTTTATTACATTTACAGGGTTGTGTTCACAGCTGTGATAATGGTACAATTAAGGTCCAGCAACAGCATTACTGTGCAGCAAACTATATCCTACCTCTGGTTTAATACTAAATTTAGTCTGAAAGGAATTTCAGCTGAAAACATAACAAGGTAGTTAGCCTTACCTTGGGTAGATTTAAATGTGTTTTGCTGTTTGCCAGCTGGCTTCCCTGGGGTGGCAGTCAGGACAGGATTGAATAATTTCTCCTCCATTTTTGCCTCCTTCACATATTGACATGATTTCCCCAGCAATACAATACTGTTAAGGACTTTCAGAGATATTAACCTGAAAAAAAAAAAGGAACTGTTTACATATTTGCATTAGCATATTAAAATAATTGCATATTATTCAGACTGCAATTATTCATACTAAAATAATTGCAAATGGTTACTGCTGTCTTGGAAGGATTAGCTAACAAATTAAATCCCTTCTATAGCAAGATCAAACGGTACTCTCCTTTTTCTAATAATCTGTTTCGGATACAATGCTTACTGTTTTGTTTATTCTTTTTTTGAGAAAGTTTTCACAAATTACAGGCTAATCATAAAGAGTCCTTTTTCACATTGCAGAAGACAGTCAATAAAACTCAACAAATCCAAACAGGCAGCACTGCTTTACCATCACAGCACAGACCAGTTGATGGAAGATTCTTTTTTCTATTACCACTAATCTGCAACACAAACTTCGTCAAATCATTGAAAGTCCCTTTATACCTGTCTTCTCAGTTGAAGAACAGGAAGGTCTCATCTACCATCAAGTGCTTTTACATTTGTAACTCAAACGAGCTTTGCAAAATCTAAGTTCCATTACTAGTATTACATGACATGCAGAGTAATGCCCATTCCAGAGGTGAAAGCAGAGGGGAAGCAGGCAAAGGCTCACAACAGAACAAGGAAATAGCAATCTATTCTCTGTAGGATGAATACAAATATTGTCTACACAAATCAACCTACGTAACAGAACTGAACCAAATGCAGGCTTTAAATTCATTCCCCACTCTGAAAATCTGTTTATTATGTATACCACTAACTGCCTAAAAAGAAGAGGGGGTCTAACTGCTTAATCATAAAGTGACCCAAGCACAATTCAGCATCAGCTTCGCTATTTCTCACTGCATTAATGTAACCAGAACTTGTCAAAACAGAAAAATAAAGTACTCTGTGCTTTCAAGAGATTTTTATGCAATAGATTTACATGCAGAAGAAATTTAGAGATATGGAAGAATGAGCAGAGCAGACCACACTCGGTGCTCAGAAGAAACCAACATTTCAGTATCCAAGCAACCACAAAGATGATATAATTTTATACAAGTTGAAAGCAATGGTTCTCCACAGTTTTATTAGGTTATAAGGACAGATTTTGTTTCTGAGAGTTAAGAAGCTCTTCTCCATTTCTAGTAAGTTTTAGAGGTTTGGGATTTTTTTTTTTCTTTTCCCCCTACACTTTTTATGCCATGTTTCTACACTTTTTATATTTTCTACGCTTTTTAAGCTTTTGTTCCAAGAGAGTAGGTGTTTACAGCATGATTTGACTCTGATTTTATGAGCTCAGAAGCTGAAAAGGCCATAAATCAACACTTTACTGTATCAGTTTCAGCTTTTCATGGAAAATTATGCAAGAGTTTCTAGTGATTCTCCTTTATTCTTTTCTGCCAGTCCACACCAGGCTTAAATTTCTAACAATAAAGTTTGCAGTTGTTCAGAATCCTGTAACTATTACACACTATTACAGTAAAATCTGTTCTCACTTTTCAATTAAGACAAAATAAACCAAAACCTATTTAACTCTTGTGACCTAAGCCTTCAAAGAACAGCACTTAATCTTTCATGTTAATCACATTATTTCTTCCTGCCTTCTATCCTCCAAGCCAGAAACAGAACTGGGCTGAAGCAGTGGAATAGTAGATGTAGGGAAATATACGTTGGGAAAAAGGAAGACACCGAGCAGAACGAAGGTGCTGAGCTTGGTATACCACAGCATGAATGTGTGACTCTATTATTAATAGAGAAAACACTTTGGAAATCCACTTGTTCAAGCATTAAGAATGAGACAGTTTCCAAAGACCATAGCACAGCTTTGGCAATGGCAGATTATTCCTGCCTGATGTAGTGACTGTTTCACACTGTGTAAAGAAATAGTGAATAAACAAGATAAAAAGTGCTTGACACAGCTATTTAGAGGGCCAAATGCCTCATACAAGACATTGCTAGTGAGGAATCACACAGCAGCAGGTTCAGAGGTAGAGTACTTTGATGCTGGGCAAGTCAAGAGCACAGAGGAAGGAGCAGAAAGACAATGTGAACCAAGGTCACATTGTCTAGTGTTTATTACATAGAGCTGGTTTTAGAGAGAACATGGGCACAGCACGTGGTACGCTAGGAAAAGAATCAAAGTATGGTGGAGAGGAATATAGTAAATGTTAATATCTGGCCTATATGCAACATCCCAAAGTCCTAGTATGCAACACTAAAGAGATGTGTCTCTACACTGATGTGGACTAGATACACCAGACTGAGTTTACATTTTTCACAGATCAAGGTCAGATTAGAGATATGAATCTAACTATTCATAAAAACTGTGTAGTAATCCCATCCTTTTCATAAGATACTGTAAACCAGCAGCCTTCTCCTTTCCAGTGTACCTGCTGGACCACTGCCCCAGACCTACAAGTGTTTTACTTTCCGTCTTGCTGCCTTTATTTACACACACAACTTGGTAGGATGTTGGAAGAGATATTCCCACAATACCCCAGACAGGTTCTCTGTGCTGCAGCAACCTGAAACACTTAATTCCTTATGATCAATTTTGAGAGGACACCAGTATCAACAAGTACCGAGGGATAACAAACGTTAACACAGTTCAGTACGCAGCTTTCCTGGAAACTAGTCATCCCCATATAGCCTACAGCAAGTGCCTCAGGACAGGCAAATTAGACTGGATTTGAAGTGCAACTAAATGCATCTCAAATGTGTTTTGACTGGTGAGTAGTTAAGGATAACACGGGTTCAAACTTAAAGAGGGGAAGTTTAGGTTGGATATAAGGAGGAAGTTCTTTACTGTAAGAGTGCTGAGGCACTGGAATGGGTTGCCCAAGGAAGCTGTGAATGCTCCATCCCTGGCGGTGTTCAAGGCCAGGCTGGACAGAGCCTTGGGTGACATGGTTTAGTGTGAGGTGTCCCTGCCCATGGCAGGGGGTTGGAACTTGATGATCTTAAGGTCCTTTCCAACCCTAACTATTCTATGATTCTACGTGCAGCGAAGGGATACTTGCAAATTATTGGTTTTGGAAAACAAATTGCCACAGAACATTCAAGGCCAGACTGAATGGGGTTTTGAACAACCTGGTCTAGTGGAAGCTGTCCTTACCCATGGCATGGGGGTTGTAACTATATGATCTTTCAGGTCCCTCCCAACACAACCCATTCTATGATTCTAAGATTATATTTCCCAAGATTACTTACTGACCCATTCTTCCCAGCAAGGTGAGCCTTGCATTTAATTTTTTTTCCTCATATAGCTGTTTCCCAACAGGAAGAAATCTCACATTCAGCTACCAGAGAGAAGAATTCACGATCTGTTTGCAGTACTTACTGCTTATTTTTGTTGACAGATTGAATTTTTGTTCTTTTCACAGAAAGTTTAATTCCTTAGAATTCAATTTCCCCTTTTATGCAGAGGTATGGTGCCTGTCTGTCAAATTCTTTCAATTATTATTCAACTAGTTATTTTCACTACTGAAGTTACTTATTGTGGGCTATGATAACCCGATGCATTTACAGTACTTAGCGACCAATCTGCACTCTCAATTTCAGCTTATAAGCATGTTTTACATTTATGTTCTACTGACCATAAACTGTGTCTACACTTACATTTAGACATACCAAAAGAAGCTTTTTTCACCTATTTGATCAGATAAACATATTTCAGTTGTGTGTATTTACTTACCCACAGTAGAACAGCACAACACAAACATAAGCTAAGACTCCCTGTACTTTTATTGAGCTTGTTACGACTCTGATGAGCTGTTTTAAAGACAAAAGTTAAGCAGTTAAAACACACAGCACATGATTATTACTAGACTATTTTAACAGACCTTGCTTATTTGGTAAATTCAAGAGAGAAGTAAAGTTACTTACATTAACAGAAATTTATTCTAATGTTCCCCCTTGTAGTGCTAACTATTCAGGGTTTTGGTTTGAGTAAGTATTACACTAGCACTTATTTGCAACTTTGCCAAAGCTACAGTCTGGTAATGTTTATTTCTCCACTGATGCTCAAGTAAAATACTGAGCAAAAACAACCCTTCCCAGAAGTCAAGGGCTGGAAGCTGAGTTAACAATTTTTGTGGAAAATGTCAAGAGATGTTGATGCAGTAAAACAGAATCAGTGTTTCAGACTATGCTAACATTCTGAACACAAAACTGCTTTGTGGGCTAGGTATATGAATCCCAAGATTCAGTAACAAATGATCCTGAAACCTCAGGTTTACCTCAGTATTTCACAGTTAGGGTTCCAAGTTAGCAAAGCACTTCAGTTTGTTTTAAAGCTAGTAGTGTCAGGGATATCATATCAGCATACAATTTAATTGAAAAAAGCATTTAAATTCTCACTGGATGTACTTTGCATAGTTATAAAAGAAATCATGATTATGACCCCAGCTGGTATATTTTTTTGGTGGCTTTTTTTTTTGGTGTGTTGCTTTTTTTATAAAATCCTATGCAAAACTAGGCAAAGTCTGTCAATGATATTTTACCCCACCTCTATGGAAAAAAATACATTTAAGTTAATTCATATTGATACTCTTCCAGGAAAATGATGAGTTACCATCCTGGCTGGCAAAGCAAGGGCACATCCCCAGTGTTAAGATAACTGCTGCTTGTCTGCACGTGTGTACGTGGAAAGTCAGACCAGCTATTTACACAAAACATTCTGCAACAGTTAATTCAGAACAGAGAGCATGTGGACACAATTCCAATACTGAAGTAATTTATTTTATAGCAGCATGTCCACATAACACGGTTAACTATTTCAAAATCATGTATTCCACAACAGCTCAGAAGCTCAGTGCCCCATATTGTCATGGTTTAACCTGGCAGGTGGCAAAACACCACACAGCTCACTTACATAAAAGAAAATTGAGTCATTAAGCATACCATTACAGGGAAAACCATGACGACTCCCATGAAAAACCTAAAAAAACTAGTACACGACTGTTAACCTTCTGGCAACCAGCTGCTTTGACTCTTCCGAATGAACAGGATAATTGCCAAAAGGAATAAATGTTTAATAAGCACAGATGTAGTTTAGCTCCACTGCTACAATCCAAGTGCTTATAAATTCTATAAAATTAAAATATATTTGATTTTCTATGAAGAGATGATAAACAGTAACATATTCATGAAGTTACAATTAATATGTGATGCAGATTACACTGAATGCAAACTCAACCTTGCAGCACCATTTCTGTGACTTCACATGATCATTTCATCCTCAAACCACAAAAATGCTATCTCACAGGCATATATTCTCAAAGTGAGATCTTACTGACAGAAAACTTATAGGAAAGATACAACTTACTAAAACAGCCAGTGGAAGAGGAATGAAGCCCATCCTTCTGGAAACCGAATCACTATAATCTGTATATGCCTAGGAAAAAAGAGGAAGAATGAACTATTTATGCAAAAGAATTAACTTGTTTTAGCTTGGCACACCCTCTAGATAAGAATCAATCTCTGCTAACAAACACTGTACTGGTATAAAGTGTACCCATTCACATTCTGAAATCCAAATGCAGTTATCTGTCCTCTCAGACAAAAATGTAATGCTACCATGACCGGCAAGATTAGCTTCAGCATTCTAAACCAAGAGCGACTGGAGTATAATACAAATCTCTAAATCAAGAGCAATTAGGACACTGAATCCAAATGCACCATGATGTTTCATATGCACATTATTACTAGCTTAGAGACCTTTTTGTATTAATTTGACTTTGATCCTCAAATACTGTACAGAAAAACCCATAACAGGGATAAAACTACAATTATCCATCATGCTAGTGACTTTAAATCATTGTGTGAGCATCTATAATTAGCCTCAGGATAATTGTGTTAAAGTAATTTTGAAAATATGTTTACATTTGAACTCCCAAAACACAACTACTCTGCATGACAGCTTTCATGCAGTATTAAAAGTCATGCCAAAGTTAGTGGCTATATGCTGCTAACTTATTTTCCACAGACAATTCCTAGGGAAAGGAATGGAGTTTTGAGAACTACAAACCATTTTTAAACATGTACAAATTATTTGTAACTGAAGGTGTCTAACTCCTTTATGAGGTATAACTACTTCATTCCTAGCAATAGCTGTTAAACATTCTCAAGAAAAGTATATAAATTATAATAATAAATTTCATTTAATAGGTAGAGCACTCATCCAGAGCAGTCACTAATAGTTAACAGACTCATCAAGAAAGGTATGCTGTAAATAATCTTCCCAAAACCAGTACTAATGAAAAAAACAAGCAGTTTGTGTGCTTTTTAAATACCTATGTCACAACAGTAACATGCAAAATAAAAAATCCCTATACATCTGCACTCATAGTGAAGAAAAGATATAAATTCCGGATGAATACTGTACTTTGTTGCAACCCAATTAAAGCAAAAAAGAACAGTAACTGAAAATTATCTCAATGACATCTTGTTAAGGTGAATTACTTCCCATACATCTCAAAAACGTTGAAGTTGGTACAACCATCACCTGACTACAAGTGTATTTGGAAAAGACTTCACAACAACATATTGAAGTGACCTTAACAACTGGATAAAAATAAGAATATATCCTGTTATCTCTGATTCAAAAGCAGGGTAGAATTTCAGTGCTGTAGGAATGTAACAGTTCTGCATTTAAGTGTTTGTTCCAGTATCCAGTATCATATTCTATAATACCCGCTGTAACAATTATGTTAGTTAATGCAAGATGCCTTCATTTTGAGGCTTACGTTTTTCTGTCGACTGCTAACAAGGTCAAATGCAAGGCTGGCTCTGTATTCACTGTAGACCTGGAAAAAATCCAGCACATCGGATGTGTGATTCATTTGTTATTACATTACAGAAGCAGCAGAGATATTAATAAAATAAATCTACGCCAGGCTGAAGTAGTCCAAGCCAGTTTTAGTTAGGTCTAACTACACCCTTCAACAGATGAGCCTACCTTTCCATGATAAGGTAACTTGCGTATATATACAACAAATAAACAGCACTATGCTATGTTTTAAGAATTGAATGAGACTTTATAAAGCACTTGCTAAACTTGAGGATCATCAGAAACACAAAGTAAGAGAAATCATGTATACTTTTTCCCTACATTTCATAATTGTTTTTAAGCTATGTGAAAGGCAGGACTGGGATGAAATTAAGCAAATGAAAGCTTATTTATATACTAAGCAAATGATCCTGTGAAACAAGGAAGCTGTATCAGAAGATAAATGTAGCTTATCTTTCTCTTTAAAACAGTTCTGCATATTAAGACATAAAAGCATCTATTTTAAGGATAAGTGGCAGGGCAGCTGCACTGCAGGTGTTCAAAACTTCTGAAAAAGTCTGACCTAGCAATCATAAATCTTTAGAACTTCTTACAACAAATACAAGGTTTGTTAAATAAATCTTGCAAAATTGTCATTCATGAGCCCCATCCTTCAGCTGTTTCAGCACACTGAAGCATGCTACACTCTTGGCTATCATGACTTCATTATTGCTCTTTTCCACACTCTCTGAAAGTAGGGCATGCATAAATGCCTCTGGCATAAGGGAGCTTATTAAGTACATCCATTAAACTTGTTTCTACACTGCACAATGTAGTTACTTTAGAGATACTGGAAAAGATAGCACTTACAAGTTCTGATCTCATTTCCTCAAAAGAGGTTTTAAAAGTGAAAAAACACTAGCTCATCACTACACAAATTTAACAAGTACATTTGAACTCGCACGACATGCAAGACAAATGGCCAGCGTATCACGCCATAATACATAAAAAGTAACCTCATCTACTGCTTTAAAAGCAGGACTGCACAACATGTATGGCCTAAGAATTTCCAGGAGTGGCAGATGAATATAACCTACTTCGTATTAGTGCTCCAGGGACAGTGGAAATGTGTATCTCTGAACTCAGATTCCACCTTTAACACCCAGGCAACAACAGAGGTTCAGCAGCCTCACAAGATGTTTTTCCTAAATGTTGAATTTTAACCTACAATCCATTCTGATAGGAAAAGGTACAAGCTCCATCTAGACTTGTAGAACAAGTAACTTTCTGTCAATTTAACTAGTGATCAATTCACAAAATAATCTGCCAGTTATGTGCTTTGTAGTGATTATGTGAACTGTTATACAACACTTTCAGTAATTTATGGATCTGGAACTGCTAATTTAAAAGCAGAGGTGTTTGTTCCACATTATAAAGATCCTCAGAAATCTATTGCATCAGGAAATTACCAAGTCTTCCCCCAAAAATCCTATACCTGAAAATAATTTTTACATCTTCTGCACTGGAATAGATTTCAATATTACCCCCCCCAAAACATTGGCAAAATAAACTACAACTTAAAATAGCACTCAGCATTCCAAACAGGATACCTACATCAGCTGTGATGTCATTGAATTTTGTTATAAAGGCATGTTTCACGATATCCACCGCAATTTCTGAAGCAACCACCATGCAAACATCTGGGAATAACACCCAAAGATGATCTGAAGGTTGGGAAGAAACAAGTTAGGCTATTTAATGTGATGCCAGTATACAGAACAAAAATTGTAACAATTCTGCTCAACAGTGAAAAGCCCTCAAGAGTCTGAAGAGTCTATAACTTTACATCACCACTCAGCTTGCAGTGTGCAAGTTCTCACTCATTCCACTGCTGCTCTAGAAACCTATCAACACTATACAATCACACCACAGTTAGGATGAGGTTTTAAAGCCCTTATTTTGTGAAGTTTAATCTCTGCTAGGAAGACAACCTTTGTATGTGATAGCAGATGTTCAGTATGTATGAAGCAGAGCACCTGTGATTTAGATGCTTAAGGTAAAATTTATGTAGACTAGTAATACACCACACAGATAAGGTCTTAAAACTGTTAAACCAGATTTTTAATAAAATAAATTTTATTCAATATGTATTCAATATAAAATCGTAAGTATAATCAGTATTATGAATAGAAATTTTTACATAATCTATCAAATTTCTATTTCATTAGCCGCATGAAATCAAGCTCTCTAAGGGACCCTTCACCCTCAATGTACACCAAGGAAACAGAAGAGCTGTGAAGAAATCATTCAAGATGCTACTTGAAACATAACTAGCAAGTTTGTAGCACAACAGTATATACTTCTGACAGAAAGGAGCAAGTCATCCTTATAAGAAAGCCAGAAACAGAAAAATGAGAATCTAAGGAATCTCTCAAATTAGGTTTCCTTAATTAAATGCCCTAGTTGTCTTTCAGACTGGGGAACGAATAGAAAGATACCGTTGTTGATAGCACAGGAATTTGTCATTCTGTATTAATTTTTTCTACTAGTTTACTCACCTGGATTCCATGAGAACTGTTCCATATTTCTTAGACATACAATTAACAGCAGCACGTAGTTGGTGAACCTCTCCTTTATGTCTAGGTAAAAAAAGAAAAAAGAAAAGCTGTCAACTCCAAAGAAACATTTATTTGCATACAGAGATATCTAATCACGCTGAGTTCTGTCATTTATTAAGTCTTCCTTAAATTATTTGATCAGATTTCAGGGGAGGGGATGATGGGAACCTCACCATGGACAGGATCTCTGCACTATGCTGTGGCCTGACGGGAGGTTTGTCCGATGCTGCATCAACTCAGGCTCTCCAGCATCAGAACAGACTTAAGTTGTGACTTGCTATCACCTTCCCTAATGCATTAATAAAACAGACTTGCTATCACCTTTTCTAATGCATTGAGTCACCTTTCTTGAATAAAGTTTGTGTATTTCTTGTGCGATTCAAAAAGAACCAGCACCTCCTGGTGCAAAAATGGAGACAATACACCTGCCTGCCATTTCAAGTTACCAGCAAGGCAAATTTTGTTTACTACAGATTGCAGATATCCAAACTGCTATATACTGGATCTAGTAGTGGGGTGGTGGAAGGTATTTCAAGACAACTATTACAGCTTAGTTAGAAGGTGTCTACCAGACTTTCACAGCGCCACCTTTAAAAGGGACAGCAGGATACATTAGCGCAGTCATCAAAACCGTAAGAACTGTAACACAAAAGCATCCGACTTGAGAGTGAGTCTTAGGACTTGCCCTCCCAGAACAGGCAAAGTTCTTTTTTCTCCTTTGGTACCCTATCTCCAGAGAAAACCCATACATCTTGCTCCAGGAAGGATCACGCTTTTTACTGTACTAAAAAGCACACAAACCGCAGTCACCATATTCTAGTATAACAATACCCCTAATTTTAAAAACCAAGTTTCCAAATACTGGCAAGCCTGAGGGAAAGGTACAAAAAAAAAAAGCAACTACTCCTCCAGGAGACGGGAACAAAAAGCATGAGAATTCAATCAGAATGAGAAAGCATGCACATTTACGCATGTAAAAAGGTACATTATGGGGTACATAAATTCATCTCTTAGTATGGGCTGGAAAAGGTCAAAGGAAACACAAGTTTCCAAAACGGAACAGGTGGCATATGTACTGGGGAAGAAACAAAAAAATCCTTCGGTAAAATAATTCTGAATACCAAGAGAAAACAGGACACAGGTGAAGTCCTAACCTGCCAGTAACACTCTAACAAGTCAAGTACATTCTTCTATGCTTCTGAAATCATCAAATACTGTCCAACTACCAGAACACAGTATTTTCTGATAAAGCTAGTTAAGAGATATCAGTTGGTACTGTCACCAGCAGATTAATATGCAGTCCAGTATTCCTTGATCTATATTCTCTATCATACCCATTGACAAGTCGAAAATAACCACTAACTTCAAGCTTTTGCCCAAAATCTCAAAAAGGTTTCATCTTGTTATTTCCTACACTGCCATGATCATCATCAATGATCATCAATGTGTAAGACAATACACACATCCCATCTTCAGTGCTTCAGATCCCACTTGAGAATTTCTATCTGTACAGGCCTCTTGGGGAAGTAAAGACCTTAATTCAGGCCTAAACACGAAACCATGTTTCAAGCAAGTCCTTCAGACATTTATTACCTGCTCAAAATATTACCTCACCAGTTGTCAGGATTAAATTGAGAAGGGAAATCTTTGGCCTTAAATTTCCTCTTACACTGTAAAAATAAACTTCCATAAAAATTTTCCTCCCAATAATTTCTGAGACTGGATGACAGGTTGACACCTGTATTTCCCCTCTGTTTATTTTTCTTGTTCTTACTGGCCTGCCTTCTAATCTGTTATCTCTGCTGCCACAGCTGTTCAAGGCTGCTTGGAGTGAGAGGAATGACTGAGGCTGCTCTTCTCCATCCACATCCCTCTCATCAACTGGTTGTCAGACTCAAGCACAGGAGAAAGGGCATCCAGCAATAAACCCAAATGATTCAGAAATTAATATAATTTCTCACCCTTATGGAAAAGGGCAAAAAAGGCTCCAAGATATCCAAAACAACCAATGGTAATTAGACCTAAAAAAAACAATAAAAAATGCACTTTTTTTCTAGTGGTTCTGTGCAGTAAAGCCTAAAAAAGGACTGTACTAAGCCAAATCAGATTTTAAATATTCTTCACCCCATTTACATTAACCCTGCCATTCCAATTCAAAAGGAATTCTATGCCCATATTAATAACACATTCTGCCCTTCTCTAAATCCTTCTGGGAAATACAGACATTCAGTTTAAAGGACCGAACAGATTGCCAACAGAGACCAAAAGTTGAATTGCTGATGTGTTACAGGGTATCGCCACTATTAAAACACATGTAAAAGACTACAGAAATGGATGAAGTTGGAAATAAAGGATGTTTCTAGGACAACACTGCATCTACTATGGACTAGTATAATTAATTAGCCAGTATCTCACACAGTTGATTACTGAACCCATTCAGACAGGACCTGAACTCTGAAGAGCTTAGGTACCTGGCAGTGCTAGCTACAAAGAAGGGCAATGAAATCCCAGGAACAACAATTCAGAAGTGGCACTTCTACTCGCCCAAGTAGAAAGTAGTCCTTAGAGCTCCTATTAATTTCCTTCCAGATTCCCCGACACATCATGTAGGAATCCATAGTCAGGAAGGAAAACACAATTTTGATCATGTTAATCTCAAGTGTTCATATGTTTAGATCAAAAGCTGATTATAAATCATAGCATGTAAGAAGTGAAACATGGTTTACATCTAGGCAAATGCTGATATACTTTAGTGACAACCACCTCTTAACAAGTGACCAGAGCACAAGACAGGATCAAAGACTGAACAAGGAATCATCAGAGGCACTGATCTATCTTAAATACACTCCTGCCCCCAAATCCTTCATCCTTAAAACAAACAGCTGAATTAGAATAATGGCATTAAAAAAACTAAAGCCATATGAGAAAGCAGTGTGAATTCCAGTGACCAAAGGTAAAAATATTTTGTTCAATATTTTGATCAAAGCCAAAAGAGACTTTTAAATCAGGCACAAAACAGAAAGAACAGAATTAACGGAAAAAAAAAAAAAGACATTCTAAAGAAAAAAACCCTGAAGTTTCTAAAGCTTCAGAATAAATACGTTATTTTTTTTTGAGATGAGACATTTAAAAAAAATCAAGGAATAATCAGCCCAAACAGCCAACTGAAGCCAACAGCACAGTGCACTGCATGTAATGTACTACTTCATATGATGTACAATTGTGTCTTGTGAAAAATTTATTTTAGAGCACAGCTTGAAATTAAAATAAGACACTTGAAAGCATAAAGGAGGCAGCCTGCTGGGCTTTCAGTAATGATGAAAGAGCTTCTCTTTATAATTTTAGTCTCTTCATTCACTAGTCCTGAACC
Organism: Pezoporus wallicus; assembly: GCF_028554395.1. NCBI lineage: Eukaryota > Metazoa > Chordata > Aves > Psittaciformes > Psittacidae > Pezoporus > Pezoporus wallicus. The sequence continues at coordinate 6,947,322 of NW_026642052.1, forward strand.
CTACAAAACTAGCTATATCAAAAAGAGAATATACTATTTAAATGTAAAGAAATATTTCTTCCTGCTACAACAAATATACAGTTCTGTCTTCTGTATAGAAATCTCTTCCAATGGCCAGTGTTTAGACTGCCTGGGTGTACATAAATTTTCTAGTAAAAGTCAGGCGACAAAGTGAAAGTACTTTTGCTACAGCTGAGAAATGAAAGCTGCTGGAGCTGATATGCTTGAAATCACAGATTCCATAGCTGCAATCTCAAGCAGGTACACAAACCCCAAGATCTTTTCTGACCTGCACCTAAAAGATAACAGGTTTGATTTTCTTATATAACTGTGTAACCCATGTATATCATGTGTTCTGTTCCATTAGTTTTTATGTACATGATTCACAGCTCTTTTAGACCTGAAGTTTTACTCAATTAGCTGTTACAGCAGAATTTCAAATGCCCATACAAAGGTGAGAAGGATCACTGACTCCACTGCACTAAGTTCAGAGCTGGAAATACCAGGAAAAACAGCATTGCCATAGATCTGCCTGCTATCCACTAGCCAGTGCTGAGCACAATGCCAAGTGAAAATGATTTAATGGTACTTAGCTTCTGTGTACAATTTGGTACCTTTTCACTGAATTTAAACCATGTGATTGAGAGAACAGTAACATTTTAGGAAGAGTCCCAGAAAAGGTGGGGCAAAGGGTCATCTATTCACTCTGTCTAAGCTTAATCAGCTACTGTTGGCATTGTTGCCCAACAGCAAAGATTGCAGACCTGAGAAAGCTGCTAGAAGAAACCAAGAGGAAGGCGGGAAATATATAGGGGAATATATAGAGGAAAGCACTGTATTTAGTGCTTTATTTTAGCACTTTAGTCCAGCCATGCAGTTGCAGCACATTGTGTTCTAGGCTGCACACGACAATCCAAAGGCTAATCGGAATCTCAGGGCACAAGACATAGCACAGTGTAGTACACCAATGCAAGATGCACTACCATTTCAGTTGCAGGAAATAAAACATTTAAAGGATGACCAAGTTATCAGAATACATGAATTGAAGCAATACTGATCCATTCCTACAGAAGCTGTAACACAGTAAACATGTTTAAAAGAGGTGAAAACCTCTCTAAAAACCCGTCTACGTTGTTTATCTATGAGAAGAAAAACATTGCTATTTATAACCATACTAAGAAGCGTTCTGGGAAAAGTTACCTGTTTGAAGGGAATAAATTAGCTTGTTTTGTACACTCTTCTGTGTATGTACTCATGTACTTCTATCCCCGTATGGTATAATGAATGTCATCACTTTTTCCACCAGGGAAAATAATGGGAGACCTGACATTGCTATTACAGGTTTTCAAAAATCATGTCTAGCAATAAAATATTGATACACATTTCTTCTAGCACACTGTTGCAGGTGCTTTTTATGGAGGAAATGACTAGCCACTTCTAATAGCAGTCCCTCATTTGTTTCAACATTTAAATCAAGAAAGAGGCCTTGCCTTTCAATAGGAGAGCTGGGTGCATACCTGTAACTATTTTCTGCAAGTACTGTGATTAATGCGAAAAAAATTTAAGAAAACTCATCTGTTTTCTGTATTTTAGCACACATCACTTTTGGATGTTCTTCTCACTGTAAATTTAAATACATATAATTTAAAAAATCTAAGTATTTAAATCTTGGAGACAAAAATACATACTCTTAATATAGACAAACATCTTACCAACCCAGCAGGAAGATTATTTTGGGGTTTTTCTAAGAATTTACAGGGTGGATGAAAATTCAGTGCTTATTTTTCAGTTATGTGACATATTAAAATTTTTGTAAACAGTCTGTCATCCAAAGCGTCACAAAACAACTGCCATTTCATATCTGCATGTAATATTATTGCAGTTTGCAATTAGACAAAAATCCCATCAATAGCCAGAGTTCAAAACCTGAAGCGAGTCTTCCGAAAGTTTAACTCTGGATAAAAAAAAAATCCAAACCAAAATCTGGTTTTAAAATAAGCAGCTACATTATTAATATTTTTTTAACCTACTCAACATTTGAGTTCTTTGGTTTGAAAAACTAGTGGTTGGAATTGAAAAATACTTTCTATTTTGCTGGCTTATCTGTATAAATAGCTTTGACCAGAAAAGTCATATGCACAAAGTAACAGAAACAAGTGCGCTCAAAGATCAGAAAATATTACAAGCAAAGAAGCTCTAAAACAACCTTAAAGTGCAATCTCTCCTATTAGTTCTGAAACCAAGAATTCGACAAGTATTTCAGATGGCTGACAGAAGTATTAGAAATAGAAGTATTAGAAAGGATATCTGCTTTTCCTCATAAGACACCCTGAGTAAGAGTTCCCGAATTTAATACTAAGCATCAGAACAAGTAAGGAGTGTCAGAAGCATAATGTGTTTCCTAAGTACTGTTATGTTGATACCATGTCAAAAGATAGTCATCACTGGTAAATCCTTCATAAGCTAACTACTTCATCATTACAATTCTTTTTAGGGATGAGGGAAATATTTCAAGACCTATCCTCCCGACTGCCAAACAACATGCATTCGGAGATCACCGTCAACACAGCACACTACACATTCAACTTTTCAAAAACACAGACTACTTTAGACACTTTGAAGCATGGATAATATAAGTAACATAACTTAAATCTAAGATTCCTATTTAATAATGAATTCAGCACAGAGCCAATAGGATGCCTTAGAAACTCAAATAAAAGCTAGCCATTTAAGAAGAAACAGTGTTTGTAGAAAGTGGAATCCCAGTTTCACCCTACTGAACTGCATGGTAATAGGGGAAGTAAGGCATTCAAGTCAACGCTCAAATTCACCAAGGTAAAGTTCTTTTAAAACAACATTAAATAAATAAATAATTTAAGAGAATCAGGCTCTCAAGTCACATTTTCTCCTGCTTAGCATAGGTATACATACCGCTATTTGACATCTGAAAAAGATTGTTCTTCTCAAACTTCTTGAAAACGCTTCCCTTTATTTCAACGAACTGCAATGTTTGGAAACAGCCAGTTAATTTTTATTCATAAGAAACTGACATAAATAAATCAAACAAATAATATGCAAATAGACGTGATACACAAAAATGAAGGATGCTGAAAAAAAAACCCAGGGTAGCTATATAATACTTACATTATTGGACATCATGATGGTAAGCAGTGATTTATTGTGGGAGTTGAAGGCCACATTAAGGGTTGTTGCTTGAACCATTATAAGAATAGCATGCAGGACTATAGATAGCAGGGTTAAGGAAGCATCTTAGGAAATATTTTACAGTACAACAGTACCAAACCTCAAATTTTCTATTTTGCTTCCAAAGTTTAACAAAAAAGTTTCTATCTCCCTATCAACTAGGTTTACAGCAAGACAAAACTTAGACCTTCATAACATACCCACAGGGCTCTGTAGCATGTAGTAATCATGCTAATTTTCTTGTTCTAAAAGAGCCTAATGACATTAGTCAGGAGAAACAGCAACATAACCTGAAAGAAAAAAAATCTGAAATAAAGATTCAGAATTAACCTAAAGATTTCAGAGAAAACAGGGGAAAGTACAAGAATTCTGAATTCATCACCACATCTATCAGAGTACATATCTCTACTTCATCAGTTCACTGTAAGGTTACTTCACACCATTTGCATCAATATGCATGGCTTGAAATGCCCTTCATTAGAAGCAAATGTTTCAAGCAAGGCTTTTTTAACATTCCACTAAATAAAAAAAAAAACAACACTTTCTTCCAGACCCTGTGACCCAAAATACTCAAATACAAATCAGAAATGAAAATTTCCATGAACTATCCAATTAATGGTTTTCATTTTCCTACGCATCAGGTATTTAAAAAAGCTGTCTACTACTGCAGCACTACACCATTACGAAGGTTGTTACTTAAGAGCAGGTTAAAACGTTTTTTCCATTAATTCTGTGAGCCTGCAGAACTGGCAATTTTACTCTGGAAGTAAAGGAACACTGACTGAGGAATCACATAAAATAATACAGAGCAATTACTGTGTAATTTGATTTAGAAAATTTTGTAATTTATGGAAGAAAAGGATACAGACATACAGCACTGCCATGAAGAAGTGAGGAATCACACCTATGTGAGCTCTTTTTCTTTCCTTGGGTTCTGTAGCTGTCCAGTAAAGGGCATCCAAAATATCTTGTCCAAATGAAGAAAACAGACGATCAGCCACCTAAAGAAGAAAAACTTTTTACTACCTTAAAGCAATATTTTTCTCTCCAACACCTGAATATGCCACCATAAGTAAAACTCAACCTAAAAAAAGTTTCCCATATTTATCACCTTTCATCTCTTGCCCATTCCATTTCCATTTTCGGATTTGATATTGCTCCTTTTGTATACTCAGCAGCTTACTTTCCCTCTCAAATTTACTATCCCCTTTTCAACAGTAGTTACAATACATAACCATGTAGTGCTATCTTAGATGCTTCCTTGGAAGACATCCAAGTACTGTTCAAACTTCAGCCTTTGATAAAGCAATATATGTGTTTCCTCAAACTATCCTGTTTTTTTTTTTTCATCCCTCCGGGTTTAAAAGTGGGGGAGAGAGGAGAGGGGAAGAAAAGAAAGTGAATTTCAAATGTGTCATTGGAAACATCAGCTTATAGGTACAAAAAGGACTGAAATTATAGAAAAGTATTTATTTCTATACAGAATATATATATTCTATAGAAATACACTGCCTGCACTGTTTCTTTACATCTTGGAATAAAGTATATACTCAACACAAACCTCTGCATAAAGCAGAATTCAAAAACAAAAGTACTAGAACACAATATCAAGTGATCAAGAGGGACAAAAATTCTGCTAAAAAGGGAAAATTAGTGTGAAAAAAAAATACAAGCATCTGAAGTGTAACTCACAAAAATGCATGCACAAGTAGGAAACCTCCCCTAGCAGTGGTTCTAAAGATAGGAAAAACATGGAGAGCAATCTGAGCTTGTAATTCAATACCGCAGCAAGAAAGGTCACATGCAGTTCCATCAGTTCTCAACACTTCATCATCAACAAGCATGTAAAACTGAAGTTCGTTACAGGGAAAGACTTTTTTCTGCCTATACACTACAGTTCACTAATTTTAAAACTAAGCTGCACCAGATAACAAGAACAGCACTTCAAAAATTAAATCTGGTGTCACAATACATCTGGTTAAAAAATAAAATAAAATAAGAGTTCTAAATGTAAAAATCTTTAAGGGAGAGAAGTCATATTCTTAACTTATTCAAGCCAACAGTCATTGACGTTTCATAAAATTTGAAGGTTGAATTTAACCAAATTTTGACTGGATATCTCAAGTAAACTCTACTATATGTTACACTTTAAGCATCACCTATGAAATAAAATGAACAAAAGCATGAGTTGATGAATTATAAATCTGAAGTTCAAAAACCCATCACTTTGAGAGATATTTACAGTGGTAGTGTTTTCGGCTTTATAGTTTTGTAAATTATGGTGGTCTGCATTATCAGATTCCTGCTCATTGTGATGACCCACTGAGTAACTACACCTGGTGTGATAGCACCAACTACAGAATGCTCAAGAGTTTGGTAAGCTTTTGTTCACAATATTGTGAGGGGTTTAACAGACAAAAATGGTGGCTTTGCTTTCCTTTTTATTTAAGCAGTGCTTTTTTCTTAGCTGACAGGATAGAAAAATATTAAAACCCACCACACAATATTGCTGCTAGCTTTTCCAAATAGGACTTACCTAAACCCTACATGCCGGCTCCAGGCTCCAGCAGAATTCCATGGTGAGTGCTGTCACCAGCGTAACGCACACTGGGGCTTCACAAGGAGCAGGAGCCGGTGGGTCTGAATCTAAAAAAGAAAAGTGTCATTTAAGCCAAAGGTGCTGAATGCTTCCCTGAGGCTGTCTATCTGGAGCGTTCAGCACAGAATTTGAAGTATTTGCATTCATTGTATCTGTGCAGGACAACATTTCCTGGACTTTCCAACAGCCGAAAACATTAGGACATTGTAAACATCTCTGCAGCTCAGTGAATTAAATTAATTAAAAAAATCTTCCTATTTTAAAAATTTGTGAAAATGTAAAGTTTGACATTTTTTTAAAAAAGCATATTTAATAGTTCCATAAAAAGCACTGCTTGCATTAGTAGTAAAGACTAATAACAAAATTCACTGAACTAGCCTAATCAAGGCAATATTCAAACTGTTGAAAGCTGACTATCAACTAGTGAGATCCCGTGACATGTTCTGCCAACACTGTGGCTGCAACCTACCATGGTAAAAAAGCCCCTTAAACGACATGCCCTTTGCTTGGCATGGTGGCTTTCATGAGACACCATGGAAATTAAATACCGATTCCAACTTCAATAGTCTCTAATAACGTTGAGAGGTAACAGACTTCCCTCTTTCCTGAAGAACAAAACAACATGCTCCCAACCAACATCCAAAAACCCCCACAAACAACCCCCCACACCCCGCCCCCCAAAAAAATAAAATCAAACCCCCACTTATTAGTTGAGACACACTTTTGGTTCTGCCAGACATAAGCAAAGTAATTAATCTCTTCATTCAAAACAGAATGGCACATGGCTTCCAATTCGCAGCAAACGCTGCAGTCTCTCCAATCATGTGGTAAGCACACAGTGGTGTACTTTCTAAGCTTTAAGAGAAGTGACTTGAAAGAGTCTTGAAATAAAGAGAAATTATTATTTTGAACACATTTATTTAGTGTATTATTATCTCTCAATATCATAGAATGGTTCGGGCTGGAAGGGACTTTAAAGATCATCTAGTTCCAACCCATATATATGGATGAAAATACACACGACTAAAATTCACATAGTAATTAAGTGCTAATTTAGTATTCATCCACGTTTTTCAGCAAACCTAAAACCAAAGGTAATGCAACCCTAAGAATAAACAACTGAGGTGACTTGTATGATATTTATTTCACTTAGGATAATGAAGTGCATTCCTTTTGCAATATTTTCATATTTTAAAGAACAAAGATCTTCAGACAAAATTTTCAGATTTTGCACAAAGCATACCCTCATTTTAGCAATCTTCAAACAAAAGGTACAGCAAGGATTAATATTATTCAGACATCCTAGAATCCTAGCAGAGTAACTCTCTTGTACAAAGCTCTGATTTAAGAGGCTGTACTCCTAATAGGTCCTACACATGAAGGATAGAGGTAAGACTGTAATTCTGAAAACATTATTTACTTTGTGAATCACTGAAGTACAATTAAAAATTTCATGTTGTACACTACTAACAAAACAGAAACCTTCCTCCCTTATTTCCCCTGAATTTCTCTTTATCTTACCTCCCAAACCAGAATTTCCTTTTCTTGTGTCACTATATTCACTGAAGTTACTGTTTATGTACTCAGGCCTTTGTTTGCTAGCCCAGACTGAGATGGGTTAAGCAGTAGCACGTCTTTGCAAACAATGAAGCTACACTTTCACAGTGAAGAACTAAAAAACAAATTCTACGTCTTCTACTATCTTCCTTCTCTCCTCTCTCTCAGGATATTACCACTACTTCAAATTAATAGTTTCTATTCTTCTCAATTTCAAAACCTCATTCACTCCACTTATTGCATTTCAGCTTAAAGCATTTCTTCTTTCATTTCCAGTTTTCAGTTTCCATTCAGCTCAACTGATTAATAAACTCCAGGAATTAGACAATGTGAAGCAGTATCTACAAAATTTATTTTTCATAAACTAGCCTGTTTCACTGCATCTAGGCTCAGTGAGTGCACATTTGTGAGAATGAGATGTGCCATATTCCAAGTCAAATACTGTAATACAGCATTATTTTAGATAGTTCGAGAAAAAGCATGCTTGATATTCTGATGCCAACATTCTTACCTCAAGCATGTTGTAGATGATGTAGAGCTTTATGACAGACTGTCCCCTTATCAGATGGTACATCATAGAGTAGTCCACATAGTGCATCATGAAGTAGCAGATGACCAATATAACTCCCTTGAGAATGTCACATACCTGAGCAGGTTGTAGCAAACGTCTATCACTGAAATACAAAGGGCAAAAAGTTCCACTAAATGTCATATACTCAAAAGATACAAATGCTACCAAGTTAGTAGGAATTTACACAACCTGTTAATCACAGATATATTTTAAAGTAGTTTATTATTGCTCCTTCCACTGCTCCTCACTCACTATAACCATCACATACATTTACAGATCACACTCCTGAACACATTTGATTAAAATACTGTATTTGCTGGGCAAGAACTCCTATTTCTAAAGAACCTTCCACATGCATGCCCTGTGATTTTAATTTACCTTCCCTCTTCCAGCCAATTTTGCTTATCATTTTGAATTCATCAGTTACAGAAATTGTATTTGCTATAACCAAAAGAAAAATAAATGCAGCAGTCATCTTCAATTTCACTATGACAAACCGGATGCTGAGGAACAGGTTCTAAATGCAATTCAATATCTTCTTTTAGCTCTAAGCTCTGCAGCAATAAATGCAAACAATTTGACATTAGAGCTTGAGTCTGATCTTGAACCAATCAATGCAGAAATTTTCTATCTGTAATTCCACAAGTAACCCAGAAGACTAAATGAGTCATTATACAATTTCATCCTATAAGCTAAAGCTACAGGAAGAAAATAGCTTTACTTCAATTGCCACACTAGCAGCCATAAACATAATGACATTGCTAGGCAGTATCTACTTGTCTATTTACTTAGTTTAATATTAACAGGATTCAAAGCATTTAAGAAGTCTTCAAATTAAATCACAAGGTTATTTGAGAATTTAATGTAAAAAAAATGGACAAGTATTTCCATTACACATTTAATACACACTGAAAGGCTTTTGCAGAAGTTATCATTTTAGGGAGGTCAGAACTAATTAACAGAATGCAAGTTATGAATTTTCATTTGCTGTATTCTTAAATCACGAGGTTATCCAGAGATTAGACAGTGCTCCCATAAACTGGTAACACATTTAGAAAGAAAAAAATAAAGTTGATAAAAATTCATGCTATTTTTAAAAAACATCCAAACAATACTCATGACCTTTGGGACTCAAGACATTTTACAGACCTGGCAGACAAGTCAAAAACCCCAGCTACCTGACTCATTCTATTTAAGTACAACATCTGAGCTACAGCGTTTTACTTCAGGTATCTTTGCTGCCTTCCATTCAAAAGAAAGGAGCCCTGAAGACAGTATTCCTGCATTGTAACACTTGTGGACCACACAGTGTCATTCCACAATGAGCAAATCATGCTCATTCTAGGAGTATGAGTGAGATCACGCTCATTCTAGGAGTGAGATCATGCTCATTCTAGGAGTATGAGAACATCTCCAGAGCTCTCAGATTTACAGAGAGCAACTGCTCCTTGTATTATATATTTTTTTTAATGCATAATCTGTGTTAACATTAATTATATTCCAAATAATAGAATTCAACCTGTTCCAGCGCATCTGAACTGCTTACAAGTGGCTTTTTCACCCTAAGAGACATCTTCTTGCTCTCACAAGTCAGTAACAGCAACCACACCACATTTTATTTCAGACTAAGTCCTTGACAAAAAGCCTTGGTGACTTTTCTCTCCATCGTCTGTCCCAACCCCCCCAAATTGAGTTGTAACTAAAAACACCAATTAAAAAAATTAAAGTATCCATTTTCCAGCACATCCCTTATTTGCCTGCTGCTTAAAGAACCTATGACTACGTCCTTGCATGACACACGCAAAAATGCCTTCTCTAACCTGCAAAATTGCATCTAGAAAGGTTAGTGCCCTATTTAACTACATCTCACTTAAAGGATTATACTTAAATATGTTAGCATATATTGGAACATTTATAGGATTTAAGCAAGCCCACGATTATGATTACCAGTCATATGCTGAGTAATGCGGCATGTTCCTTTTACTCCAACCTACTTCAATTTTGGAAGTGTACTCAGAATCATTTCAGTGTTAAGTCCCCCAGTCAACACTCATAGTGAACAATATAGATTGGGATAAAGTGATAAAAGTGTTATTACTTCACAACAGTAGTGCCAGGTCTTAGCATTTGAAAGAGAATCAAATTTTGTTACTCAGAAAGTTAGCATCTTCATTTTTCCAACCAACACCTACCTTATTGTTAAAGACAAAATATTCAAAAGATCTGTTTTTAAAGTTTGGCAGGATACCAATTTGTATGAGGGGACGGTCTCTTGCTGAAATGCACTAGTAAGCAGAATCTGTTTATGAAGTTTCTGAAACAGTCCAGAAAGATTCACCCAGGAAAATCCTTTGATGTTATCATGCTAAAGATTTTCTGGCTCACAAGTAGCATCAAAGATGCTCAACCACCAGTAGTCACAAACCTCTGTTACTCTGTACTGTTAACCCTATCACGCTTCTGCTTGTGTTGATTTTCATCAGTATGACTTCACTCACTTAAGTAAAATCAACTCATAAGAAGCTACTGTAAAAGCAGATAACCATCACAGGGGAATACAAACTCTAAGAACAGACTACACACAATCAAAAGCACACTGCTCTTGTAAAGGTACTCTCAACTCTGAAAACAAACTCATGAGAACAATGCCATATGAAGGTGTATCCAAACTTGCACACAGCACCCTATACACTGTAAAGATGAAGGTATTCTGAGAATGTGCTGCTTCCAGAACAAACTGGATATCACTACAATTCAATTCAAAGGCTGCTCAAATGGATCAGATCAACGACACTTGACTGCTATGCCTTACAGAAATTAAGCTTTTGTAGAATAGAATATGTTCAAATTATGTTTTTCAAGAATTCTACCTCTAACAGTGACTTAGATTTAGTTTCTCAGTAGTCTGTGTTATCTAGAAAAAACTGCAGTATTTTTTACTTGCGACATTTTAACTAAAAATACTCACTGTTAATGTTCTATTCAGAGTTGTACAGTAACTTCTTTTGCTTCTCATGTACATGAGAAGCAGAACCAACAATAAAACTGTGCCAACTTCTTCAAAACACATCTTTAAAAGAAATCACAAAAATATCCTCACAGTTTCAATCTACTCAGCTTGATGACAGAAGAGCTGTCAGCATCTCTTAACCCCTAGTAAATATAAGGGATTACTGCAAAGGCTGAGTACATAAAACTGCTTTATAGAAAGTAGAAAGAATATCCTAGCACTTAAAATGTATTCTAGTACTCTTTCACTGTACACTAAAAAAGACCCCTTCATATTGACTAGCAAGTAATCTATGGTCTACAAATAACATATTTCTGATTGAGGGAGATTAACCATGACTACTGCATAAAACCACAAAAGCACTTTCACTGCAGCAAAATCCTTTTTTGCCCTGGCTAATAACATTTACAAAAGGATTTTGAGGTGTGGCTGTGAATATAATATGGAACAGGAATAATTATTTCCTAGAAAGACAAGGAAATCAAGTAAATGGATTAAGTCTAATGATTTGTCATCTTTTGGCAAATACACAGAACTAACTGCAAAGCCTGCAGTTATAAAATAATGTAGTCAGCATTCAGTGAGAACTTAACATTGCAGTTTTAGTACATGATCAGGCTCACATTGTTTCAATCTGTATTTGTCACAAATCATTCCTACCATAACTGTTTAATACATATAAACACACAGAGGCCGATATGATTTTATGCCTGCCAAGAACTCTCAGCCCATTCATGACACAAATCACATTTTCTGCATTCATTTCTTTGTCTGTTTCTACTTATTGTCTCCAATAACTACACAGTGCCAACACTGGAAAGTACTTTCAGAACCATCTTGAGCACTAAGTAATGAGACATCATGCTTAATATCACATACCAATTCATAATGCTGAACCCACCATCAACACCATGCATACTACAGAATGTCAAAAAAAGCTGGTATCAGCCAAGCTATGACAACTATACAAAGGTCAAGAAACAAACAAGAAATACAGCATAGTGCTGATAATACTTTCAATATCTCATTTGAAATTAGGGAGCCAAGAGGTAAAAACTAGACAGTACTGAGCTACTGTGATAGCTGACAGTATGATACTGTACAACTCTAGAAACCACTGAACAGAGATAAGAGAAGTTGAAACAGCTTAGCTCATTTCAAAAGACTTTGTATTTTTGCAGTTGTGCATGAAGTATGACAGAATTCAGAGAGAAAGATTTCACATGAAAATTAATTTTTTTTATGAGCAAGAAAAGAACATCAACGAACGTAACCATCTTATTTTGTATTGAATCATTTCAGTTACAGAAAAGCAAGCAGCAGAATCTTTCTATAGAAATCAGTTGCTCTCTTCCTTCAAAGCTACCCCAGACATGCAGAGATGCTGCAGGAGTGAATTAAATATTAATACTTTCCCAGCTTTAGTGAACTCTGCTCTTAGAAGATAGTATCATGAGAGCCTTTGTGCAAGATGCAGCTTCTTTAATATCCTACTGGATTCCAGAAATAATATTATGTGAATTGTTTCACAATTTGGCTGATTACATAGCTGAATAATAATTTAAATTACAACTTTCACATCTCAAACCAGTAAATACGCAGATTCAGGGCATATGGACTGTCATTCAGATGGGCCTTATTAAGATACACAATTTCTGTGTTTTCACCTAATTATTTTCTAGCATATTTCCATTATTACTTCAGACACTTTTGCTACAAGTCATGCTCTCCAAAATGCTCTTTACTGAATCTGACAAGTGGTTTCATTACGCTAAGCCTTGAGTTCCCACATTCAGCTGTACAGACTAGATTACCAAGGAATCAAATTTTTAAATTAAACTTCTTCAAAGTATGTCAATAATAAAGAGCAAGGCTTTTCCATTCTATTATTCACTACATAAAATCTTGTATCGCTTTACTATTACTATCACTGAATACACTAAGCTGTTTAAACATGAGATGATCCTTCAATCTGTGTGAATTCAAAGTGAAAATCAAGCACTCCTCTGCAGATAAACTCTCTTACACTGAGACACTAATTAGCAAATTAAGACAACACAGAAAATACACACAGGGATTTCAATATTCTACAGTATAAACAAGGCATTCAAACTCCTCAGCCTTTGGGTATCCTTTACCATTACACCTACTAATGGATACAAAATCTCCACTGAACTCAGTTACTGTGTCCAAATAATACATATTTCACAAATGCACACTTAAGTGGATATATGAGCTTATTATTCACTTTAAGTGATGTGCACACCTTACTACTATACCACTCTATTCTACCACACCATGCTTCTGTTTCAGCCCAGCCAATTAACAAAAGAAGCATGTCAAGCTCAATACTTATCACACGGTGTTTGAGGCAGTTGAAACTACAGCAGAATTTATACAGTACACTGACATCAACCAAGGACTAGGAATTCAGAAAACCAGTCTGTTACAGAAAATAGTTACTTTTCCTAACACAATTCAAAAGCTCAAGGTTTAATACTCATCCTTCAAATTTTCCAGTTTATGGTTTGCCCACCTTGAGATGCATTTAGGAAGCGTGAATCCAAGTCCTTCCTCTGTTTAGAAAACTACTGGATCTGCGTACATTCTCCCCCTTTGCTGAAAACAAGCAACTTCCCTTATAAACAGTTAGGAAGAATTTGCTACTCTATAAAATTAAATTCAACTACTATCAGAATACTACCAAATATTCTGGGTATCCACAAATTAGTCCTACAGATTTAGGAACAAGGAAAAAGAAAAACGTAAATTTTTTTAATGATTACTTTTGATATCTGTAAGAAAATCCACTGGTACAAAACGAAGTCAAACTTATTTCAAGGTATACGTAAAACAGCTACCCAGTGAAGAAAAACTGGGTGTGGAAAAACACTGTTCATCAAAAGCAACTTCCTTAGACAAACGTAAGTTTAAGAAACTAGCTCCTGACTGTCATTTTCAAGGTATGTCTATTTGGATCATGACCTTTCAAGTATGTTATCATATTTCATAAAGTAATGAGTTCTGTCTCCATGTTCTGATTGAAAAAACATTAGGTTCAATCTTTCATAAGGGCTGTGACCATACAAATGGTCATACTACCAATATATAATGTTTGCGAGAGTTTCAACTGAAAAGCATGTTGGATTTCACAGTATCTTTCTTTTAAGTTATTAAAGAAGAAAAACAGCTCAAGAGTTTGAGTGTATTGGCATTTGGCATTGGCTCCTACCCCAGCAATCCCTTTTTCATTCCAGCAGCTGTACAATTGCAGTTACTCAGCATTAAGTAGAGCATTATTAAAAATAAATCGCAGTTTATTGATATTTGGCTTTAAGATATTACAAGTCACAAGTAGCTAATGAATAAGTTTGCTTAAGTGGCTGACTTCTGAAAAGAACAAAATCAGGTGTTAAATATTTTAATAAGCCTTCCTTACGGTTAAGTCATTTGGAACATAAAATGCATCCCAGGACAAACTGTAATTTGCTCTTGCTGTATAAAAAAAAAAAAGGGTCTAAACACCTCTCAGTACAGCTGTTTATGGTATGCTTTTCAGCACTGTCACTGAAAAATGAACAATATTTTAACTTGTATATTGGGTACAAAGTAATCAGTAGACAAGTATACCTGAGCTTAATTCCTCTGACAGCCAATGCATAAGCACTCTGCATGTATTATTTAAAACTCTAATATCAATAATATTAAAACTTAACTGCACAGATTGTCACATGCTATCATATGGCTACTTTTCTTTTTGTCTTCCAGGCTTTCTGATCCCTTCTAGTCTGATTACATATGGTTTTCCAGTCACCTTGTAAAGTTTGGCTTTTGATGCTTTTTTTTTTTTTCTCTCCAAACCAACAAGAATTCAATGTATTTTTCTTGTTTAAGTTTACAGTTGGCTGAATTTTCAATTGGCCCCTTTAGTACAGTCTCATCCAAATAATTCAGATTACCATAAATAATTACTCCCTCATAGGTGGCACTAAATTTCCAATACTGATCTCACAGATACAGTAATCTAAAGATACCAATGTATTATTGCAAAAATGCTTTAGGGGGATATTTTAATCTTAAAATAATTAACCACCTGCATACATATACATCTATAAACTCTTAAAAGTATTACTTCTATAAATGTTATTGTACTTACACAATTAAAAACCCCCTTTCATTATATAGATTTATTGTTCAGCTAATAATCCACTGAAGAAAAGCTTTAGCACTGAGGTTACAAGCTTGAGCAAGAATTTTACAGCAAACCTTTTCTAACTGTATTATTAACACTCTGAAATAGAAAGCCATTGAGACTTACATTAATTAGTAATATATTTCAGCTACTGAAATGGTGGTCTAGTTAAAGTTCTGTTTGGATATCTTCTCTATTTTCACATTACAGATACTTGTATGGAAACTGAACTGTGGTATTCTGGTTTACATGTAGACCGTTGTATGTAATCTTGATCAAACTCTTTCAATGTAGCCTTCATTAATGAACAGCTGTATTATAAATTTCTAATCTTATATGAAGCATTAACAAGAACAACCAGATCAACACGTAAGGGAAAATTTTCCTGTTAGCATAGCAAATAAAGGTGTCAGGGAAAATAAAACCCAAGCCACGTTTGTCTGCAGGGCATACACCAAGAATTTTCAAAATGTGCAGAGTGATTCATTGGACATATTTTCCTACAAATATGCTCCACTTTGAAGTTAAGTTTGGCTTCCAGAAGAAGCTTTTTAATCAAAATAGCTTTATTTTGATCAATCCAATTCAATACTTTAAGAGAGATATGTATATATGCTGGGCTTAACTGTTATAAAACTGAGATATACAGATTAAGGGATGATAAAAATGTCCCAAATGAAGAATTCTAAGATACAAAGAGCTGAGTTTGCCAAGGTTTCAATTGGCATTTCATTTCTCAGACAATAAAAATCCTCTACATGCACACACCACAGCACGAGACCATGCTAAGAATGAAACAAAACCAACCTTGCTGTTACGCCCGGATGAAAGCTGTCTCAAAATAAATAAAAAAAAATTGAGGTTTCAAATAAGTGACAATTAAAACAAGCCTCCATTAAGCTTTTATTTTTTTCATAACAGTATCAGCTATAACTGAAGTCAGTAAATAAAATACAGCATCTTATCATATGTTCATTATGCAGAGAATCAAGTCTAATACTAAGACACTCGCAATGAACTTGAAGAATTCCCCAAAATTTACATTAAGCATTAAAAAACCTGCTTGAAGAACACACAAAAATATAATTATGAACCTGACTGAAACATTGCTTAGAATAAACGTAAAAAAAGCTTAAGGCATTACAGCAGGGGCTATAGCTTTTCCAAGACATCGTATTTTAAATTGGGCTTAACTGGTCTGCAGGCACTCTATGTAAAAAACGTTTAAAATCTATTAAAATCACAACTTATTTCCACAGTGATGCAGTTCCAAGTGAAAATACACCTATCATAAACAACACTGAATGAATGTGTGTTGGTTTCTCCTTTGAAATACCTTGGCTAATTTAGCTATACCACTCATTTGTAGTCAGTCTTTTTACTGATTGCATGTGCGAATTTGGCTGACAGCACAGAAGGAAAAAGAAAATCAGGATTTACTCACCAAGGAGGAATCCCTGTGACACCACATTCCATCCTATAAAGGAAGTGAAAGTGCTCTTCCCTTCGGTCTGATTTACAAGAAAGAAAGAAAGAGAAGTTTGTAATGTTGCTACACTATGCACTGTTATGGAAAGGAGAAAGGAGTACTTGATCTGAGAGTTTACTACAGAAAATACTGAATGTACCTGCCTTTTTTTGCTTGGTAGAAAGCCAGACGTTTTGGTGGACAGATGCACTACTTTCTCCATGAACTTAACCAGACAATAGGAAGTTTATGTATTTAACAACTAAAGCCCTCAGCAAAAAGTGTGCAACAAAGTTTCAGATTTATTTAATAACCTGATAATATGAACAAAGAAATAATGTCTGTAATAGAGTGCCAGTATATCTGTTTATTTTGATTTGTCTGGGTTTTGTTGTTGGGGGTTGGGAGTGGGTTTTGATTGGTTTATTTGTTTTATCCCTGATACGCTTTCTTCCTACAGTTTCTTTCTTGAAATAATGCTATTCTTATTTCCTACTGAAAAGCTTAAATCTATGACTTCACAGGAGGGTGATGGGAATTTTAAGAGGTATATATAATACAACTGAAGTTAATGATGTTATTGCTGGCAGGACCTAAATTCACTTTAACGGAGAAGAGAGTGGAGTAAAACAGAAAATATTTATAGTCTGTATTTATTTCTACATGGAAGAAAGGTAAAGATCTTGTCAATCAATCTTCACATACAAGAAAGTTCATAATCTACTTGTGTATTTCCTTCAGAAAACCAGAATGTGGAGGGAAGGAAAAGAAGTCTTACTTTCCGTCACAATTCCTTACTTGCTTTGTGGAGAAGATGAACAATATCTTTAAGTGTAATTAAACTGAAAGGCCCATCAGAGTTTCACTAACATACAATTTCAGTCTTCATATAGTGGTGTTTTTCAAATAATACAGAAGAGCTTTTCCCCATTCCCACAAGAGCTTTTATTGGTGTGCAACATATTTCCAAGAACAACAAGAAATTAGCATTTTAAAAGTGTTTGCAAAGAAGCAGAGATATTAATCTGCACAGAACATCTGCATCCGAGGTACTAATAAAAAGATGTGTCTGAACTGCAGAAGGAAACCCTACCTTTCAGCAACAGGTAGGGTTAGTTTTAGGTACCTGTCATCAAGGACTGTAATTCTGAGGAGAATTCCACCAAGTCCACTTATCTCTCTACCTTAGATTTGTTGTTAGAGCAACATATGTGCTTTTATGATGTCAAAGAATAGTTTAATAAGATGAGAGTAATTCAGAAGATTCAAAAAGAATAATTCAGAAAAACTCCTCTCCATGACTTGGAATACATCAGAGCTGGGTTAATTTTTTTTTCCTGTAATTTCAGAAGATGTCGTTTAATTTTGTGAAGTGTTGTTAATTATTAAGAGCACCCTGCTATTTACAGAGCATAGCAGTAATGTAGCTGCACCTGCCAAAACCATCACAATGTGATGATTCAGCTTCTGCCAGTTTGACCACAGCGATTTAACCAGCAGTTTAGTTTACATAATGACAGAATCTTGGATTCTTCTGACTGAAGTTTTCGAAGTTTTATGGTCTCTCTAAAATAGCTATGTTAACACCAATACAGCTCTGACAAATACACTGAACCACATTTACTCAAACAGAAAGATCAAGTGATGAGGAATGACAACTACGCAGTCAAACTGAAGCACTTATACTGTCTAGGCAGCATAAGGAAACAAATTTCTTTAAGATACATTACTCTTAGTTCTCTTTCAAAACTCTGTAAAATGGAATATTAAAACATGAGGAAGAAGCTATGAAGCACTCCCGCTACATTTAAGTACTGCACACAGTACCATTGACAGGAACTAGTCCATCAAACATGGAACATGGTTTTATTGTTTTTAAAAAAATAATGGGTAATATAATCTTTTTCTACACTGACAAGAGCAGCTATTATGAGGAAATAAACAAACTGAAGAGTAAACTGGAAGGAAGATGGAACACTCACTGCTCAGTAACTTCACTGAGATGTTGAGAAAAAAAAAGTCAAGATGAAGGGAGGAGCACTTTTATTTACTACACAGAATGGAATATGATGTTGCAGGTTCAAGTAACAACTAGTCATGTTTCTCAACATTTACTTGACATCTGTGAGAAAAAGCAAGCTAAAAGATAAACAGCCACCTGCTTTGTAAGTACCTTTTGTAATTACAGACGTTTTAGGTCTTGAAATCTATTTTGTTAGATAAAACTCAATTTCCTGAGTGAGAAGAAAATACCAGATCTTTTTTGCCTGAAGAAATCAAATCAGCATAACTAGAAAAACAACAAAAATTCCATCCCAAAATCAAAATGCAGGCACTGAATATTCAGAAATAAGAATCATCATATCTGAAAAAGTTCCAGTACGTACTATAAATATGAATTGTGAACCTTTGAGTAAAAGTCATCAATTTTAAAACATAAATGAATTAGACAAAGCCTCGAGTATTGAACAAGTAATGAGATTCTAAGGAAATAAAGTCCATAAACCTTTGAGGAAACTGTAACAAACAAAATTGCTTCAGGAGTTGTTACATAAACAAAGCTTTATTCACTCAAGATAATTCACTTTCACTGCATCTTACCTGATAACACTTTAAAGTTAATATAACCAAGTTGAATTGATCAAACTGGATTCTATCCTGCATCACACAGTAATAATTCTATCAAGCTAGCAGATTAAGTTTTAATATTGCAGGTGTGTGTACATACAGATACACACGTGTGAGTGTATATGGTATGTTCCATGTCACTTTCTTCAGTATATTTAACAATACCCCAAAACAGCAACTGGTCCTTCAAATTTTCAATCTTACTTCAGAAGAGCAGAAAACTTGTCAAAAAGCAAAGCTGAGTTTATAAACAAGGAAGAACATTTTTTAAACAAGAAAAAAATAGTAAGATCCAAGTGATTTCTTAAAATCCGTTATATATTCCTGAATTTTATTATTCTAGCAATAGTACCTTTATGATATTAACAAATAGGCACATAATTTGACCTGTCAGGAGGCTAAAACTAAATAGCTGCCATAGTTTTTATTCAGCTAGGAAAACTCTCAACATAATGAAAGACTGAGATTCAGCTCTAAGGTAACAGCACAATAAAATATTACACTGCCATCTAGTGCCTATGTTAAGCGCCACCGAAGTACAAACATTTCCAATTAAAACTAGTCTTTAAAATATTATTTCTTTTGCAACTAGACTCGCATTTGCTTTAATCAGAACATACATTCTGAACTACACATCTAAAAGCACTTCACATATTAAAAAAATATTAATAATGCAAATATGAGCAACCACCAAAAAATAATCAGCTACCATACATCAAGTTTGGAGCGATAATGAAAACCCGTAAGTCCGTATTTATTCAAGGAAAAGTTACAACATTGATACAAATAATCCCTTTATTTTAGGCCACACTTCAGACTTACATAACCAGTTTTACCATGAAGTCCCAACTTTTAGAACAGAAACCAGTTCTATCCAATTTTTGATGCCTACACCAGAAAGGCAAACCAAAAATCCTATGAATTAGCAACAACTTCCTCAAATTGATCTGAACAAAAAAGCAAGGCATTAAGATCTAAAATGTCTTAACATTATTCCAAGTAGTTAGTCCCATCTGATTACTGTCTTAAGAGTCTTTGAAAGAAAGAAAACAACACATTTTATTCAGGGGTTCTTTGGGCAAAGTTTACCATGCAGATAAGGAAAACTGTTGTAAAGAACCAAAACAAAACAACAACAACAAAAAACCCCAAACACCCAAACAAAAAAAAAACAAACACACACACCCCCAAGGAAAAAACCAACCAACCAACCAACCAAAACCAAACAAAAAATCCAAACTTCTGTTTCAGTATCAAAGAGCCTATCAAAAAACATGAGCCAAGCCATTAATTCCAATCTAAGGGATCTTGAAACTGTTCAGATACATGTTGGTTAAAAGAACAAAACTACAGGATAAGCTTAGACCTCCGTCCTTTACTAACCTGAATATGCCTAAGTGCTGCTGTTATCAAACTGTTGTGTCTGAAGAAAATAACCATGACAGTTAGTGACTGCTGGCAAAGCTTACAGATCCCACCTACAAACACCTTTGTTTTGGTTAGATTAGACCAAAACTTCTGTTTCACAGTGGAAGAAGTCATTAGTAGTTTAAACAGCACTGAAGGCTGTAAAATTAAATACAAATAAACATTATTTAAGGGTATCAACACCTTTCTCTTGAATCAACTTACCGTAAGCCATAGCAAGGCAAAGTGATGAACCGGAACATTGCCAGAAAAACTCTCAAAGGAAGCAGGGTGAATACATAAAGAAAAGCATCCAGGCACAAAAAGATTCCAAAAAACATCAACTAAATTACAAAAATAAAACAAAAGTATGTTAGTAGTTTATAAAGAATTGTATGATTTTATGAAAATTACATTTACATAAGACTAACCAAATAAGCACAATACTCTCACTTGTTCAATCTCCTGAAGTGTAACAAAAATAAAATGCTATGCACTTGGAAGACTATTCAGCAAAAATTCCGCATCACAACATCCAAGCAGCAAAGGCTTTTCCAGACTTCCATGGCTCACTGAACTCAGTCTTTACTGGATAGATGAATTACGTGTGGATATAACTGTAGTTCATCTTCCAATGGTGACCTTCCTCTAAGGTTGAAAAAGTTAATGTTTTTAACCTTGGAGGTTGTGGTATGTGTCAAGTAGAGCTGTGTGTACACGTGCACAACCATTTTCTGTCTACCTCCTTTTTAATATGCTTTTCTTTTTCTTACCTTGTTAATTCCCTATTGCACAGTTAATTACCAGATATGGTAATTTTCCTTCAGAAAACATCTTTTTCATACAAAGAGTATAAAATACAAAGAGGTAAACTTCCAGTTGCCCTCAGTTTAAATGCTTTATCCTTAATTTACAGGAACAGTTAAAGCCATTTTATTACAGCCATGAGCCAAGCAATTCTGTCATAAGTAAACTAGACCTAAACTCTGCCATTAGAAATCTCTTAATTAGCAAGCTCTTGTATACCACTCTCCCCATGAGTTTCCTTCCTCATCTGCCTTTTGAATTTATCTAAGGTTTACACGAATGAGACTCTAGACATAGGCTTCTACACTTCTGTCAGACCAGTAGCTAGTTTTTTTTCCTGCAAGGAAATCATTGGCTACACAATTAAGACTAGCAGCCTCTAAGCAGGCCTATACATCCACAACCAATATGCATTTAAAGTTTTTATGTATTGCTGATGGGAAAAACAGACACCAGTTTGGGGGCTGGGGAAGGGGAGAGGTAAACCAAAGGACAAGCAAATTACTTTTAACTCCCACAATCTGTTTGCCTTTCAAAGTACCTTCTTTGTCAGATTGAGCAACAGCCAGTTCAATGTCCAATGAGCTAGTATCACTGAGATGTACCTTTCTCTCATTCATGCATCCCTGTAACTTTGAAAGCAATCCTACAGAATATGCTCTAGTACATCTATCTGCAAGTGACTGATGACTGACTCAGGTCTAAGAGCACAGCTGTCATTTTTGAATTGTTGCCTTCCCTTATTATTTATTAATATTCCCCATATTATTTCTACCAATTCTGCAGTCTGTACTTCAGTATCACACCGTGACATTAAGGTCTTCTTTCCCCCTGACACCAACTCATTCACCTCTACCACTGTTTTCTAAGATCTCAGGAGAGGGTTATCAATAAAAATTATCAGGAGTGGTGGTTACAAATAATGGATGAATTTATCCACTGCATTTTAATATGCCATTAAGTTACCCATTTCTTTGCTAACTTTTAAACCAAGTGCTGAATATCCAACCACTGAGGATGACTGGAGCTGAACATGTATCTTCCTTTTTTTAACTCCTTAACCCAAGCAAAATTGAAAGACAGCCTGTCATTTGGTTTGACTCTTTGACGGCATCTTTGTAATCCAGAAAACAACTCTGCATTTTCTTTTTGATTTAAAGAGAACTTTTGTTACTGCTTGGGCAATTACACGTTTTCACATTCTATAATCTTGCATTAATATCTGCAATTGTTTAATGTCCTCATTTTCCTAATTTTTTCACTAGACTGAACTTATACATACCTGATGAAATACAATCAGCACTGAACCTTCCCCTCATTTTGGTAAACATTTTTGCTGCTATATTCCAGATACTGAGGAGCTAACAGAAAAGCTTAATGAGCTTTTCCATCATCATAACTATTTTTTAGCACAAAAGCTCAAAGTTTAATTTTGAGATGAATTGACAAGTTTTCCCCTAAGATGGCAGAATAGGGACCACCTTTTATTTACTACAAATAACCTATTACATTGAAGAACTTTCACTGAAACTGCACAAAAAGTTTGAGCGGAAGTAGCATTTATATTGCAAATTATCTAGTTTGTCTAAATAAAAAGTATTCAGACCAATAACAAGATATTACCCTTTAAACATTACACCCCACTCTAAAAATACGTACATGCAAAAAGTGCATGCTAAAGAATATCTCCCAAGATTAGGCTCTGACAAACTTACTCCAGTTTACTCTCACTCTACCTGATTATGATTTTCATTCCTACTCTGTAATTATACTATTGGGTAGTATACAACACAAACAATTAAGAGAATTCTTCTCTTCCTTTCCTAGTGCCTCATGCTTTATTTCATTTAAGCAGACTTTGGAATCACAAAGCAAGTGATTCCTGCAAGATATGATGATTCGTACACTATTTAGTTTGCTAAATAGTGTAAATTTGTTTCCAGATTTTAATCATTGTACTTTTTCAACAAGTATGATTCGATTTGATATAGCTAGTATGTATACTAACATGGACTAAACCCATGCAAAGAAATAAAGAATTTATTTCAGAATCTCTAAAGAGACAAACATCACTTTTTAAATCCATATGCTTACTACTCAGTTTCATATTCTTTCATATTGAAAGTACAGACTGAAATATGATTTACCATGAAAAAACTATCAATTTCACCACTTACAGCATCAAGTTTATTTTTAAAAGACTGTTGGCATTGCCTGGTTCTTACACACTGAAATTTTTATTGGAAATCTATGCTGATGATCATTCAGCACAATTCCTGTGACTTGGAGAGGGCATGTAATAGTATACATAATTACAATGGAGATGATGTAAAACTGCTATAAAGTTCAACTGAGAGTCTTACCATAAGTGGAATATTCTACCATAAAGAGTAAAGTTCACAGTGAGACTGTGAAGACAACATCCATGGAGATGCCTAACTGGATCTAGTCCTGAGCAAGCTATTGTAAGTGATGCAGTTTTAAGCAAGGGCTTGGACTACATCATCTCCAGAGGTCCATCCCAATCTCATTCATTCTGTGATTTTCTGCAGTAACTGACTGGGAATTTAGTTTTATGAAACAAGGTCTCATCACAGACTAAGGATGAATTTAATGATACTGAAGGAGAAACCTGAGGGCTGCTGACGAAAGGACTCCTACTGTCCCTCCATCCATCACTGCTCTTTCATCTTTCTACCCCTACCCCAAGCTACACAGCTCCCCTTCTGCCCTTGCGTAGACTCTGGATTCTCAAGAATACTAGCCAAGCAATTCAGCTCACTATCCCAGTGAAGAACAAACCCCGAGCAAGAAAAGTGAAGCATTCACTGCCAAATTATAAGCTGGTTTAATCCTTCGAACAGTCCAGCAAGCACCATAGTTCATGCAAAACAGGCAGCATGCATAAGGCAGGACACTGAAGTGAGAAGAATTACACAGACTCTCCCTTCAGTGTAAGCTAGAGCTAAATTGATTTAGCCCTACTACGTAACTTCATCCCTAAAAGTTTTGAGAATTCTAGCTAGATTACTTTTAATGTTATCGTTACAGTGCAGCCTAGCCAAACCTTATTACAGTGCTGCCTTACTCATCATCCTTGAGCATATTCCTCTGCCTCCCAAATCAAAAAGGTTAAGACAGAATAAAATTCTCTTCTACATTACAGCAGTGGCAACAGCTCACTGCATGGCCAGAATTGTATCTAAGCTGACATAAAGGAGGAATGCTTCAGGAAGGGCTGTAGCACTGAGAAAGAGAGGGAAGATGTGTTAATTAGTTGCAAAAAGCAAAATAGAAAGCTATGAAAATTAAGTCAAAAACCTTAGCTAGAAACTGACCCATCATCATATTTTAAAGGACTGAAATCTTCCCACCCTCAAATCTTTAAAACTTTTTTTTTTTAAAATCACATCTTGCTGTAAAAAGTTTTATTTTGCTTGACTATTCCTTTAAGGATCAGTGACATCTTTGTATTTGAATTAATTTGTCATCATCTGGTCTTGAAAGTTAGCCATGCCTGCCTTTACTAATAACAGCAGCAAGCAGTAAACAGGCAAAAAACCCTGAAACAAATGCTTAAGTTACTAACACTGAAAACTAATCATTACAGATGTTTAACTTTTTTTAGTAGCAAGTCTTTGAAAAGTAAATATTTCTTCAAATAATATAATACAACAGATTTAATCTCTAAATTAAAACAAATCTTAACAGTATACTTCACCTTTTCCAGTTCTTTTGGTATTCGCATGCACGTATATACTCTCTCTCTCCGTTCTGTGTATTTTGCTTCATTGTGTTCAAGGAAGTAGCCTCTCGTTAGCTCAGCACTGATGAACCTCACCAATGAGAGATCTATATTCAGGAACACATAAGTAGAAGACATTTCAGGCATGACCTCCAAAGCATGAGAAGACAGCTATGTTTTTTTTCACTTGCTACATATTTCATCTGTATCATATCTAATCCCAAAAGTTTCAGCTGATCATAACCAGAACATCAAATAACTTGGTACAGAAGGAACCACAACAGACACAAGTCCTATGCTCTACCACATCCCTGTTGCCCCAGGGGAACAACCAAAACAAGCCAATCATCTTCCCACTTCTCTTCCCAGCCAGTTGTTTTCATCCCACTTCTCCAGAACATTACTCAAAGCAGTTACATTGGATGCAGTTATGCTGAGCTGACCTAATCTTTAATGTACTGACAGTCCTCCTAAATTTACTAAGCTCTATTTTAGACTTCTTAAAAGCTATTTCTTCTCCCAGCAATGCTAGCAACTTGCTCTTTAAAGAACTTTCTGTAAGATCAAAACATTCATGGATACACAATCCCAAGTGATTGATTCAGGGCACAAACAGTACAAGCATGCCGATCATTTCATGATCAGACCAAAGCCTTTCAAGACCAAAAAGCCATCAAGCACATACAGGTCTCCTACATTTTAATGACTATAGGTAAATAAGTCAAAGGCTGACTGACCTAAGTTTAGTCAACTCATATGGCTTCTAAAAAAGACTTTGTGTGGAGCAGTCTTGCAAAATTAAATAAAATTTGAAAATTGCAATTGTGAAAATTCAGGCTGTCAGGACAAGGATGTTGAGTTTAAGCTGTGATACTCATTGACAAAGTCTGACATTACCATCTTCTGGTAACACTTCAGAAGTGACAGAACACTACGATAAAATCCAACATTTCTGGTTACTACTGGCATTCAAAAATAGAAACTCTCAGTGTTCACACAACATTCAAAAGACGGAAATCACCTATCTAGACAGACAGATGAAAAGCTACAGATCATTTACCATGACATAAGAACACACAAATAGTAAATTCAGATTTTAGCAAAAGACTTAGTGACTACTAGGCAGGGGGGTGGATCTTGCATGGTACAATGCCTTCCGTTTTTGTGGAGGAGGAAAAGGCTGCACAACACACCCTTAGTAAAACAGACTAGATAACAGCTGTTAAGAGAGGAATGCAAGTATACATGCTGTGTGTAAAGACTTCACCCAAAACTGCCTGACAGTGGCTCCTCAATATTCATCACATTGAAAATGATGAAGAACATTAGCTGGAAGAACAGCCATAAAATTACAAATGGTTTTAAAGCAAAGAAGGAACCAGCTCAAACAGAAATATAAAGAAGCAGCAGCAGCAGGGTATGCGTATAACCTACACTGCTTTGGGTGGGGGGCACGTGTATTGTATGTGATTAGGATTCGGGGGGAAGACAAACAGGCATTTTGAAGCCTGTGATGGTGTATTAACATCCTGTGTATGTCTAATATTGTGATTTATCATGTTGCTGATACTGATCACACCTATATAATTCACTAACTGCTGGCTCATTATGTATTAGTATATCATTTATACCAGTATTTGCTTTAAACTGAATGGTTTTCCTCTGTATGAACTTGTTTTGACAGTGATTTTAATTTATATATATAATATAGATACATGTATTGCTGATCCAGTAAGCAGACCAAAACCATTGTAACACTTAATTTATCCTAAAACAAATGAGAACATGTAGTTTAATGAGTAGTAAAAACCTAATATTTATGGGTAAAGCTTCAATCAAAGTTCATTCCAGGGAAACAAGGCAGAAGTTCATTCCATTAAATCATTTACCCACACCAGTCAGTCTCATCTCTGTGCCTGGCAAAATCTTGGAGCAGATTCTCCTGGAAGGGCATGATAAGGCACATGAAAAACAACAAGGTGCTTGGTGACAGCCAGCATGGCTGCACTAAGGGGAAATTCTGCCTGACCAATTTGGTGGCCTTCTATGATGGGGCTACGGAACTGATGGACAGGGGTAGAGCAGTTGATGTCACCTACCTGGACTTGTGCAAACTGTTCGACACTGTCCCACACGACATCCTTGTCTCTAAACTGGAGAGACATCAATTTGATGGATGGACCACTAGGTGGATAAAGAACTGGCTGGATGGCTGCACACAAAGAGTTGTGGCCAATGGCTCAATGTCCAGCTGGAGACCTGTAACGAGTGGTGTCCCTCAGGGATCGGGGTTGGGACCGGTCTTGTTCAGCATCTTCATTGGTGACATGGACAGTGGGATTCGGAGGAACCCTGTGGAGAAGGACTTAGGGATGTTGGCCAATGAGAAACCTAACATGAGCTGGCAGTGTGCGCTCACAGCCCAGAAAGCCAACTGCATCCTGGGCGGCATCAAAAGGAGCATGACCAGCAGGCCTAAGGAGGTGATCCTGTCCCTCTACTCTGCTCTTGTGAGACCTCACTTGGAGTATTGTGTGCAGTTTTGGTGTCCTCAATATAAAAAGGACATGGAACTGTTGGAACAAGTCCAGAGGAGGGCCATGGGGATGATCAGGGGACTGGAGCACCTCCCGTATGAAGACAGGCTGAGAAAGTTGGGGCTGTTCAGCCTGGAGAAGAGAAGGTTGCATGGAGACCTCATAGCAGCCTTCCAGTATCTGAAGGGGGCCTACAAGGATGCAGGGTAGGGACTCTTCATTAGGGACTGCAGTGATAGGACAAGGGGTAATGGGTTCAAACTTAAACAGGGGAAGTTCAGATTGGGTATGAGTAGGAACTTCTTTACTGTAAGGGTGGTGAGGCACTGGAATGGGTTGCCCAGGGAAGTTGTGAATATTCCATCCCTGCTGGTGTTCAAGACCAGGTTGGACAGAGCCTTGGGTGACATGGTTTAGTGTGAGGTGTCCCTGCCCCCTGCCCATGGCACGGGGTTTGGAACTAGATGATCTTCAGGTCCTTTCCAACCCTAACTATTCTACTATTCTATGATTGCTCTGAAGTCTTGCAAACTTGTTTTCTAGAGTCTTCCTTTTTAATACTATCACTTGTAAGTTTTTTTGGTTTTGATTTTTTGTCCCCCCCCCCCCAGAAGGGATAACCTTAGATATAAACACACCAGTTAGCTACTCTGTTAACTGCCAAGGTGTATTTCTTCCACCTCAGATAACCAACCTGCTCTGACTTAAAGATAATGCATCTCAAAAAACTAGTTTCCTGCAAAGTAAATATGGCATATACACCACAGAGTAACTTAGTGTACCTTTACAGGTCCCTTCCAACTTGAGATATTCTAACTAAATGGTATTTTCCCCTCCTTACCCCATACAAATTGGTTCATGGGTCTATTGAAAAGCAAATGATTTTAGGTTTCTTCCACCTGGTTAGACTTTCATGCCCTTGAAATTAAGAAATGACAACTCCTCATGACCGGGGTTGATCAGTACACAAGCTCCAGACTGTGACTGCAAAACAACCTCTGCAGTGAGAGGGGGTACACTGAAGCCCACAGTTGTTCAGCCACCTCCTTTCTGAGCACTTACTGCCACTCTACATTAGCCCTATCTCTGCGTCAGCTGTGAAACAAATCAGTGGCTAGCCCTGCAGGACAAATGCAGCAAGAAGAACAGCATGAGACACCAAGGCAGGACAGAGTAATAAATCACCTGAAAAAGTTTAATTCTGCTATCAAAGCATCATTTTCTTCTAAAAGTAAGTAAACGCTTTAATTCCTACTTCAAATTCCTTCTCCACTTCAACTTTCCCCTATTTTGCAGTTTTAGATTGTGTTTAAACACTACGTTCAAACTGTTCAGACAGCAGACTCTTAATGCTTATTCTCATTTATCTCCCCACCTCAGGACAGAAAAGCACAAGCATATTCAAAACATAAAAGGCCACTAGTTCCTTCAAAGTAAGAAGATAATAATTTACCTAAGTTATACTTCGATGCATAGCTACACAAAGGATAACCATTAACCAGAAATGGAAGGGAAAATTTCTGCAAATGTGAAACGTACCGTACCTAGATACGCTTCTACTGCTGTACAATCATAACCTCAATCCTAAATGCAACTACTACAGGAACAAATTTCACTCCCCTTAATCCTAAAACCACACTTCTATCATAAAGACTCAACTAAATCAATCAAGACTAAACCAGCACAATATGGTGGGGTATTTTTATTTCCTTCTCCTCTAAACAACCACTCTGTATAGTGAAAAATCCCTTCTTCTATTGTGTAACAAACTGCTAGCACTAGATGAGCTAGAAGTTTCAGTTGCTCTACCAAGAAACCTGTTCTTCTAACGTTCTCCTGTCCTGAAGAGCCTGAGAGCACCAATGTTTTTAACTATTTCAAAGTTTATGATCAATTTCTGGAACACAGTTAGGAATTCCTGTGCATGCACACAAGTTAACAATTTCCATACTTTTAACTAAGCTATTTATTCATCTTTCAGGAACATTAGTATGCATCTTGACCACTCTTTTTTCCCCACTAAAAAGCAATTCATAACGATCAAGCCAATTCTTTACAACTATGGAAATTACCTCAGTTTCATCAACACCCCAGAACTGCAGTCAATGATACTGCATTTCCTATGACATAATACATGTCAGAAAGGGACACAGCACCTGTCAAATTTAGAAGGAAAGCCTTCAATTGGTGGCAGATTCTTCAAGTTATATCCTAATTCCTACTTTTTCTTTTCTGTATTTGGTAACACCTGTGGGATCACCTTCAAACTAACACTGCGGCAGACAGCCTGGACACCTGAACACCACTTTCAGCACTGCCCAGGTTTTCAGCAAGCAGCACAACTAAGAACATAGTGCTAATAAAGTTATTTATGATCTTACCAACACCGAATCAACCCTGTCACACAGAGTGATCATTATTACAAAAAAAAAAAAAAGGCAGGGCTTCTTTAAAAAATTACTCTGTAGATACCTAAAAAAAGCCCAGTTCAAGTGTAAATGTAAATACAGCTGCAGATGGATAGCAAAGACCATGACATTTTCCCTATTTTTCCCTATAAAGTCTTCAGTTAGTATACATTTACTTTGAAATAATCTGCACACAACTTTCAACCGTACTGTTACATACAGTAGTAGGGGCAAAGGCTCAAAGCTCGCGTATATAACAAGAACCCCTTAACACGACGACCATTGCTCGTACTTAAGAAAGTTCATCGCGCCCGCAGCTCTCCCTGCCGTGGAGCTGAGGAAATCCAGCCCCATGTGTAAGTCCCCTGCTCCTGTCAGGAACCGGTGTGCGAAGCGCCCGCTGCTCTCGCTCCTTGGCAGGTACCGACCGAA
Organism: Pezoporus wallicus; assembly: GCF_028554395.1. NCBI lineage: Eukaryota > Metazoa > Chordata > Aves > Psittaciformes > Psittacidae > Pezoporus > Pezoporus wallicus. Next base: position 6,977,887 of record NW_026642052.1, read on the forward strand.
CAGCCTGAGCCTCCGCTTCAGTGTATCACAGTGGGACAGGTAATGCTCATGTTAACACCTCCCAGCACGCTGCGTGACACCGAGCAGAGACCCGCGCTCCTCCTCCTGAACACGCTCGTGTGGAAAGCGGGGACACCACGAATCACGCTAAGGGGCACCAACACAGGCGAGTTCTCTGCCGAAACTTAAGGCAGGGAGAGCGGAGGCAGCACAGCCGGAGCGGAGCTCCCCGCCTGCTCGCCCGCGCTCCCGGAGCGGCCGAACGCCGCCGCTCCCGAACTCGCCAGGTCCCAGCGCACTTTTCTAAGTCGCTCGACAAAGTTCGCACAGGGCGCCCTCGGCCCTACCTCGGGCACCCATCAGGCCCTGGTCCCTCAGGCGGCCCGGCCGGCGCTGAGGAGCCAGAGCTGGCGACGCGCCCCGGAGGCACCGCCCGCCCCGGGCACCACCGCCCCGGCCATCCCGGTCTCCCGAGCGGGACAACCCTGCCTGGGGCCCTCGCTGCCCTCCACCCGCCCAGGCCTGCGGGAAGAGGCCTCTCTCCCCGCCACCGCCCCTCACCCGAGAGGCTCCGCTTCTTCTTCCTGCCCCGGTCGCTCTCGTAGAAGCCCAGCGTCTCCGCTCGCTGTTGCGGAGACAGCTGCCCCGGGCCGGGGGCGGGCGGCCACGGCTCGCTGCTCCCCCAGAGAGTTTTCGGCTCATCCCGGCAGCTCTCCTGCTGCTCCGGGCAGCCACCGCGCCGCCCATCCCCGCTGCTGCTCGGCGCGGCGGCGGAGGCAGCGGCGTCGGGAACGCCGGCCATGTTCGCCGCCAGCAGCAGCGCCGCCCGCCCCGCGCCCGCAGCCCCCGAGCCGCGCGCCGCCCCGCGCCCCTGGCGGTGACTCATAACCGTGCGACAGCGGCGCGCCACGGCCACCGCGCGACTGCCCAGCGCGCGGGGCGGGGCGGAGGCGGGCGGCGCCATTTTGGTGTGGCGCCGCCGCAGTTAACCCCGGGAGTGCCAGGGCCGCCGCTCTGCAGTGGCGCCTCAGCGCCTTCTTCTGCCCGGCTTCATAAGCGCGTTCTCGTACTGTAGATGCTGCTAGGCACAGAGAAAGATGCCTGTGTTAGCGCAGAGATCCAGCGGGCCCTCTGCTGTTATAAGAAATGTGTGTCGTGCCCACGGTTTCACCCACTACAACGGGCTGGGAAACAGTGGTTCAAAACAGTTGCAAATAACGTGTTTAATCTACACTGCACAAATAAAGACCTTGTTAGGAAATGGAAAACGAGGTGAATTATTACCTCTAAAGCCAAGAGGATTTCAATGAATGAGACTGGCCACTTGAGGTTGCAGCCCTGTGCTCCCAGGTGTGTGTAGCTCTTGGGCAAGAGGCGTCTAGAAATCACAGCGCCAGGCTCACCTGCATGTAGGCAGGTGCTGCAGCAGCCATCTGGCTCATACGGAGCTCACCATGCTCTGCTGGGCACAGGAGGGCAGGTGACTGAGTACAAGGAGCCCACAGAAGTCAACAGGCCCCACCAGCCCAAGAACCAGTGTCTGAAGTCTTGTGGCTCATGAAATGCTGAGGCTGGAAATGCTGTTAGTTACTGGCAGCATGATATTGGCAGTGGTAAGGCTTATCAGAGGCCATACTAGTGAAAAATAATTGTTCCTGTCTCAAAGTGCTTATACTTTATTCAAGAGTAAACATGAATGTAAAAAGCAGGAAGCTCAAGATAACAGTAAAGCACTTGTTTGCGGGGGGAATTCGCATGGGCATGAGGACAAAATACCTGGCCTGAATTTGAAGTGCACACATGCAGTTCTCATGTTCTTATCATACATTCAAAGGCCAGATTCAGTCAGCTTAATATTTAGCCACTTTTCCTGGGAACACAAAGACTGCTTTATTCTTTCTTTGGAAAGGCATAGTAGTTTTCCTCTATAAGTTTCTCGTACAGTTGTTTCAAAGAGCATTTCAGGCTTTGGATAGACTGGAGGTGCCCATTTCCATTGCCATTAGTGGTTCTAAATAGTTGGTGGTTCTAAATGCCTGGTAGAATTCATCCAGGTCTTGACATCCACGCAGTGGAGCGCTTTTTACAGGCACTCATAATGTGTATTGAGTACCATACCAGGAGCTAACAGCGATAGCTACTACACATCATTATCTTGGGTTTTCTTCTCCCATGTTTTTTCTGCAGATGTAAAAAGCTGTTGTAAAAACAGGATGCAGAACTAAGAGCTCCAGAAAGAGCTGAAAAATTCCCCCAGCTGGAGTCCTGTAGCAGACCATGCAAAGTTACATGACATTCTCAGAGATACTCTGCTTCTCTCCTTCCAACTGTGTATAAAAGCTATATCCATCGGTAAGATGCAGTGCATGATATTGAAGGACAACAGTCACAACCTTGTTATCAGTCGTACCCAAAAGAAGTTGTTCGTAGCATCAAACATCATCTAACAACCAGCTATGTTATTTCTCCTTCAGGCTCACTGAAATGCTATATAACAAACTGCTGGCAGCAGTTGTGATAGCACAGACATTTTCTATTCACAGGTTGACCCAAGATAACCTTGCTTAGTTTACAAGATCTTCCAGTCCTCTGCTTGAAGTAGTTCAGCTGAAGGCATGATAATAGTTTGACTGCAATATGATTCAGCTAAGAATTCACTTGTATTTTTGATGCCTCAAAAGCACACTTAGCAGCTACCCTCAAGTTTTTACCCATAGTCTTTCTTTATGTTTTTTTCTGTACTTTACATTGAATTTGTAACTCACCATCGGTCAGAATTTTAGTGCATTCCTTTCTACATTCAATCGCGTATTTCAACTATAACATAGTATTTTGTCTTGGTGGCCACTTCCAGAAAGTCAACCCAACTGCAGCAAAATCCAGTTTTTAGATATTTGAGTCCTTGATCTAGCCAAGTCAGACGGGAAAAGTTGTTTAGTGAAAAAAATGTTAGTGGTGTTGATATAGGAAGTAGTGGCTCATTATGATATCTGCTGTTGGGAGTTATCTGGGACCGTCAGCTGTTGAGAAGCTGTATTTTGCTTTCCATAGCTTATCTGCTGTGAGACATGCTACGGAATGACTCTGCAGCATGTTGGAATCCACTCTGCAGTTTCATAACCATTCACCAATCTTCTTCCTAAAGCGGTTTCCTTAGAGCAAGACACAGTCCTATGTTACCACAGCTGGATTTCTGCTTTTTTTTTCTCCAAGAGATCATTAGCCGGTGGGGGGAGGGGGAAAGACGAGGTTTGGCTGAAAATAATGGCTGTCTCCAAGGAGAAAAAGGAGTTTCATTCATACAACAACAAAAATCATTAGGATAGTCATGCAGTTAAGACAGACAAGGAAGTAAGAGTTATTTGAATTTTATTAGAAATGTCAGCAGTGCTGATCTTTGGGGCTTTATGCAAGCTACTTAATTTTCTGTCTTAAATCTTCCATATGCTAGAGTAATGTTTATATACCTAAAATGTGTCTTATACATAATCATCACAGAGGGATTTTTGCTAATTTGATGTCAGGAAAGTTCATTCTGGCACTGTCAAGTATTAAAACTTTTATAGTGTGTCCAGTTGTGCTTTAGTCTCTGAGTACTTATTGCTGCAACTACTCTGTCTCCTAGTGAAGATGGTCTTTTTCTAAAGAACATTTTTACATGGTCTAAAACTCCATTTTTTTTTGTTAATGGATTTCCCCCCCCCCAAGACCAAACAGAAGGTTATTAAGAAGAAGATTCAGATCATGGTTAATATTTTTTTGTAATGCTTTTTGCTGGCTGAACTTTTTTGTCTTTTCAGACCTTGCCATATATGTAATTTAACCCCACCAACTCAGATATCCCCTCTTAACATAGTGGTCTCAGTGAAGTATGCTAAGAAGAGGTCAACTAAGGTCTTCTTTTTAGAGAGCAATATAAACATGGAAAAAATATCTGTCAATAAAATTATAGATTCATAGAATCATTGAATGGGTTGGAAAAGACCTCAAGATCATCTAGTTCCAAACCCCCTGCCGTGGGTAGGAACACCTTCCACTAGTCCAGGTTGCTTAAGACCCTCCCTAGCCTGGCCTTGGACACTGCCAGGGATGGAGCATTCACTATCTATAACTCATATGAGAAGTAAGTTATGGACATATGTTAGTAAATACAGAAGAAGTCTGGAGAGAACTGTAGAAACTCAGTGCACTGTACCAAACAGAGGTAAGTGAAACTGGAGAATACATTAACTAGCAATAAAGAAGAGGCAGGTTCTATAATGATGATAATAACAATGCAGCACTCACAGCTGTATGAAACAGTTATGAGCAGCTGCAATACTCATAACTCTGTGAAAACATCTGCTACCTCTCTACCATTGTAAGCTTTTTGTCAGCAAGACTCAAACTTCTTTAGACTTTCCAGTATAATTCAAAAAATACTAGACACTAAAAATGTATTGCTTAATGGTTTAATTTCTTGAGTCTCCTGAAAGAATTATATTGTTGTAGTCTTCAATGTGATTTTCAGTCCTTGTTCATTTTTAACAATGCCATCACTGAGTACACCTTCTTTGAGAAGGAAAGTCAGCACAGCATGTGATGAACCCGAAGTGCAATAATGCTGATTTTTTCCCCGCCATAAAATATTTTCAGGCACTTTTGTAATATAAACATATTATTTTGTGTTGGGTTTGTGGCTTTTAGTTCATCAATCCACTTAGTATGTGGATGCATATTCATTCTTCTACTAAAGGCAATGCATCTCTTAGCAACAACTGATATTAACAAACTTAGTTCTAAATCTTCCAGAATCGCAGCTGTCATATATTTGCAAGGTACCAAAGTATTGGTTGGAAGTATAATCTAATTCTGTCTCAGTCAGTTCTGTTTGGTAGCTGAAGTTAAAAATATCTGTTTACGCCCACAGGAGAAAAACCATGTAAAGATTTTTTCCTCCATTTTATGTTCAGCGTCTAACCAGCACATGAATTTTTTGCATGGGATAATCTTAATCTATGAAAAATAACCAATACAAGAAATTGTGGTATAGACATTAGCACCCTCATTTTTCTAAATGTTTCATTTAGTAATTTTTTTTTTCCTTACCTCAATATGAAATTTACAATGCTAGAGTTTACAGATATTTTCTGGAGTTGTAGGCTCACTAAAGATTAGGTTGACTCCTATGTAAGCTAAGGGCATTACTCAACATCAGCATGTCCTTGAATAACGCAATTACAAATACTGTTATGCAATACTACAGTACAGGAAAGTCGGGTTTGACTTCTTCCTGGTACATTTCCATTATTTGTTTGCTTTGGATACTGTATTATATAGGAGGGGAGCTGCTGTGCAGTTAAAATAAACATGATTTTCCTCCACACCTGTCATTTTTGAAATTTTTTTGGGAAATAATTCTTTTGAGGTACTTTCATGTGGTGTCTTATCCTGGAACCATAGTTCAAGGAGAACTGAAGGGCAGAGGTACAGGCAGTTAGTTCAGTATTACAGGTTTTAAAAAACATGCTCACATTACCTTAATTTTTGTAATATTCTTTGATTTTTTTTTGTTAAGACTTCTGGATGTTCCCTAGTGTATTGTTTTATAGCTCTTCCCCCATAAGGTATCATCTCGAGCATTTTTTATCAAGGCAGTACTTTTTCTGTGAGCATTTTTCTTGCCCATGGTCTGATCTCCATTTCTCAGTGTCAAGATTTCTCGAGGATTTATACCTTGACCAAAATACCACAACTAATAATTAAACTGCTGCCTGTACTAGAGTGCAGATACCTGAACCTCTGACACCTATTACGTCAGAAAAGCAGCAAATGGTCTTTTCAACATCAGCATAACTGTGTGATACATGGGGCATTTCCCACAGGATTCGAACCTTTCACATTTGCAGACAAGGTAGCAGGAAGGTTCCTAAATTTCTTTGATTCCAAGTAACTTTATCACAACCTTGGAAGTGTTATAAGAAAGGCTTTGTTATCTCTTCTTTCCCCATTTTTTCTTGTTACATATCAGTAGCTATACTATATAAAATTTAAAGATGGTTGTATACACGACAAGATGGTTTTAAGTGTTACAAAGGTGCAGCTGCCTTTGACTCCATCCTTAGCTGCTTCCTCAGAAGAGCTAAGCCAGACATGAGGTGTGAGGGAAATAGGTGGGAGGAAATCAGTAGAGAAAATGCAGACAGAAAAATGGTTATGAAAGCTCCAAAAGTCATGAACTGAGAAGAGAAAAGCACTTGGGTAATAGTGTCCCAGCACTTAAAACATGAGTTTCCTGTACCTAAGGATGAAATTCCCAGAATCAGACAGAACGTGTAAGTTTCAGTCTACCATTTCTTCAAATTTTTCAGGTTCAGGGAGCAGCAGTGGTATCCCAGATTACGAGTATCCTGGGGTTTGTGCCTGAATTTACAATGTGAGTTTTCAGTCATGCCAAACCCAGGTGGAGATGGAAATCTCTGAGAATCATTAGCAATCAGAGTTGCGGTAATCCATCCTATTGATTTTAATCAGTTGAGAATCTCAGCTCAGCAAGAGCATTTCTATTATGATAAACTATGCAGATATATACATGCATACAAGCTTTGTGCCTAAAATTAGATTGTGAGATCTCTAGATAGGATCTTAAGTCTCTCACTTCTGGAAAGCATCTCTACTCAGAAGATAATTCAAATGTGTTAGATTTAAACATATGGGTAAGTGCTTTTCTGGTTTTAGGCAGTAAAAATGTGTTCTTAAAAAATGTTGAACCTCCTGTAGGGCAAGCTGAATCAGTTGAGAGGTTTTGGGACCCCTAGTTTAGATTTCTGTTTCTGGAAATCATGGCTCATTTTGTAATTACACTTGCATGTGAAAAATATGAACCGTGGCATATGTAGAAATGTATTGCTTATAAATGTATAACTAATGGCTTTGAGACCAAACCTTCAGTCATTGTATGTCAAAAGAAATTCATGACCCTTAGTGGACTCGTGCAATTTTCATGAGGTTGGGACTGTTCTTGGATTATTTTAAGTTTGAAAGAAAAAGTGTGTTGTTTACTTGTTACTTGCTATTTAAACAATGCTTCAGATGACTGTGCACAGAATAACGGTGAAAAACTTTATGCAGAAATGCTCTTCATGAACACAGATGTTGTTTTTATAAACACGCACAAATGTTTATTTACATATGCATGACAATGGGATACTGAAATCAAGATCAACTTCAGGAGCTAAGTATCGTTTCAATGTTAGAAATATTCTAAAATCAGCTTGTCTCTTTCAGGCAAGTTTTTTTAATAATTGTCACCCATTGAGACTGGGTTCTGTTTTTGTTATTAACTCTTACAATCCAGTTGTCAAACATGACAACAGCATTTGAGTAAAATTTAAGTCTCATTTAATTTCCGTGACTTCAATATAGTCCGCATAATCTTTTATGTATTAGTTTGCAGATGTAGATTTTTGATGTATTTACAAACTGTGTCTATCAATATATCAAATTGTGTCTATTGATAGCGCAGTTAATAATTAACAATGGTGATTTCTTATGTCAAGCACCAGACCTATAGTAGTATGATGAGCTAAGAGTACATTGTCAGCTGGAACTCAAAATTTCCCATACTTTTTTTGCTCAAGATTTAGATTTTAAAGCAGCCAATTTTAATTTGGCAGGCTCTGTACAAATCCAATTACCATTTGGAACTTCAGGAGGATTGTTCTACTTTGATGAGTAATAAGATGTGCTGGAATGTGTTTGGGATTGCTCTTTCAGCCATGGCAAGTCAGAAAGAAAGGCACTTAAAATGCGAGATATTACTGCAGAGTAACCCAGACTGCCCTACATTTACATCAACTAGCAGAGCATTAACTGAACATGTTTTTCCTTTCCATTTTCAAATTGTTATTGTTGTGAGATCCTGTAATTTACAAGTTACATGCATCAAAGCCACATTAAGAGCTGATAGAACTCATGGAGGGTCATCAAGGGTAAAAGCTGCGGTTCCATGTCAGCCACTGAGCTCACATTTGGAATATCACAGTATAGGTATTGGGGAAGCTATCAAATGGTTAAAGAATCCATCAATTTAATTGAAACAATATGAAATGTATTTCTTTTTGGAAAACCATATGAAAGCACATTTTTAATTATGGCAGCTGACTAAGAAAAAGTCCTGGAAATTATGTCTCTTAACACTATTTCATCTAAAGTACTGTCAGCATTTCTGTTACCGGGAGTTACTGTGGAGTACTAGATTAACTTCTAACTCAGCCTTAAGAATATATGCTTCTTTACAATCTAATGGCTTGTTTTGGCTAAGAAACTTGCACAGGTATGCACTGATGTTCATGTGTTTGTTTAGAGCATTTGCTCACAGAAATGTGTTCACATAACCCAGTACCCATACGTTCTGTAGCGATGTTTATAAGCAAAAAGAGCCTTAGACAAGCAGTTACCCAACCAGCTTGCATAAGGGTGACTCCCGTGCATGTGGATATTTTTGTGGGCATTAGTCAGCTGCTTGGTTACAATAACTTGATCCAAAGTCTGACTCTAGAGTTATTTTAGTGACCAGGATGCGCTATTTTAGTTCTGTATTATAAATCCCTATAATCGCTGACAAAACCTTTATCACAGCATTGCTAGCAGATCATTTATGATCATTGTGATCTGCTAGCAGAGCATTTATTCATTCTACTCAGGAATAAATGTTTGATACATAAGTTTTAATAATTGCAGCCCTGCCCAGTCAGGATGACCCCTTTCCAAATGACTGGAAGTTACATGACTCACTCCCTCCTTTGTATATTCCCAGCTGGCACATTCAGTTCCCTCCCAGTACTCCTATATTTCACAATCCATAACAATCATTCTTCCCTTTCCTTAAGTGAGATTGTTTGAACTGAAATCAAGAGAGTTATCAATTAAAACAGTTGAATGTCTGAGTGTTGCCCTTTGGATGAAAGCAGAACTATCATCTTAATTACAAGAAGCATACTTTATGGTAATATACAAAGCACATCTTGTTTAATAGAAATATTTTGCATTTCCAGTAAGATGGTTAGCGTAAAGATCCAGTAAGATGTCCTGATGTGTCTGCAGAGCACAAGCGTGCATTTGAATTGGGAGCCCATGGACAAGCAAGACTAATAAGGTGATACCTGAGAATTAATAGGAAAAAAAGAAAAAAAAAGAAAAAAATATTCACAGAAGTACTGTGTCTTCTGATTTACTTTTTCCTACTCACAGCATATTCCTGGCTTCTGATGCTGGGAGTTAGGATTGCTCATGGTGTCAGTTCACCCTTGCCTTCCTGCTGTGTGCCTCCATGGCAGATACTGTTCTCACCTTTTTAGCCATGTTTGGTTCCTGTTCTCAGCAGCCAAATATTTAAAACTTTGCCTGAATGTTTTACATCTCTAGCCCAACTTGGGTGAGCGGGTGTAGTGCCTTTCTGAATCAGCTGCATGATCAGCATCATAGTGTCCTGAGGGCACAGCCAGGAGTGGAGTGTTTCACTCTGGAAAATAACTAGTGTCCTGGGAGAGAGGAGCACCCTCCCATTTGTTTGCAATGACCGTTCAAGCACTGTGATGCTAGAAGCCAGCTGGTTTAGGAAGTTAAGGAGTAGACTGATCCTGAGCCAGCTCCTTCTGTGCAACAAAGCCCGTTTTCTGTGAGCTTTCAAGGAAGTAGTTGAGGAGATAATTCAGTACTGAGAAAGCGAGAGCACGGTGTCTTACTGGGTTAGAGGCAGTTAGAGGTGACAAACATTTTTGCAAGGGTGTCACGTGAATTTAGAATTTTAGATCTGGGCTGAGGAGTGTCATTCTGGACACACACAGTTAAAAATTGTAACAAATTCAGAAGTGGGTTAACAACTGAAGTTTCTCTTGTGGGAAGTGGATTTTCAGCTTGGGAGCAGCTGTAACAAGCAGTTTTGCCATTTACTAAGTATAGCTATTTTAATTTGCATAAAGAACATGGATATGTAAGCCCCCAATTACTTTAAAAGCAATATTTTGACCAATACAGTGAAGCAATTAGCTGAATGAGGAAATGCTATTGTATAGCGGAAAGCTTGGTTTGCCAAGGATCAATTTGTTGACATTTGAATCAAACTAGAACTTAAATGCACAGAACAAAAAGTAGACTATTTTAGTAAAGAGCTATCTCATCAATTTGAACCAAATGAAAAGCCTGCCTGCTTCTCAGCTAGAGGAGCTAAGTAACAGATTTCTCTGAAGTAGAAGACTTACAAATGATAATTTAAAACATGAGGAGAGTAAAACAGTTTATGATTAATGAGGAATCAACTTTTATTTTCTGTATTCTAGAAGTAATTTCCATAGCACTTTTTCCCTATATATAAAATGATGATACTATTATATATGCCTCCTCTTCACAGAACTGTGATGCTTGATTCAGCAACCTCTGTTAATATCTCTGAAATCCCCAAACAGGAAATACAACAGGAAGGAAAATACCATAACTCTGATTTGTGTCTGGATTTCCTTTTCTTGAATGTTGCAGTTGTTTATGTACTGTCACAGAAATTCATAGCATCTCCCCTACAAATAAAGCACAAGATTCTGCTCCAGAAATTTTCCAGTCTAAACTGGATATTATCCAAGTGAAAAAATCAACTGATGATAATTAAAACTGAATGAGCTACAAGGGAATGAAGAACATAGCTGTGAAAGGTAACAAAATCATTACTGTAATATGCATATTTTGTTCATACAAAAAAAGGGAAGAGACAAGGTGCTTTTTACAAGCAAGGAGGATTTCTTCCTCAGTAGAAGATGGATGTGAAGGCTGCTGATCTCACAGGCAGATGTATGAGTATTTAAATTCTCCAAAGTGCAATGACTCTCGTTTATTCTTGAAAATGATAACAGGTTTTAATCGTTCTATCATCTTAAGTGTGGATTTAAAATACAAGGACCTGCATGAAAATTTTGGTTTTGCTTTTTTGTAGAATCACATAAGTAGCTACAATAAATTGTCAAGAACCATTAATTCCCATTCTAATTAAAGAGAAAGGTGGTATCTAAGTTCATTCATGTCAGTGTCAGGTAATCACTCAGAAAGAAGCTAGTAAGGGTTCACTTTGTCCTCTAAAGATTGTGTAATCATGCCTGCCAGAAATAACTGTATTTAAAAAAATCTACTGAAATGTATAGGGACCCTCTACACAACTGAATTTAAGTCAAAATAGGGATACAGACAAGCTCTTGTAACGCCATGTGGCTATGGTACACAACAGCTTCAAACAGAAAATTAAGATAAAATACTCAGAATTGCATTGGCAAAGATTCACTTCTGTGGTAAGGATTAATCTTCATTATTTTGACCATGAACCAATTTTTAACTGGTGGGAGTTAGGAAAATCTACCTACAGGAACACTTTTTATTCTAGCATGGTAAACTTCAGGATCTCTTGCTCTATTCTCCCAGGAAATCAACTAGGATTAAAGATAAGATGCTGGAGACAGAATACTGCCTCATTGTAAGTAGAGTTCTCATCAGCTATGGCCATGCTTATGTTATCTGTTTAACCAAAACATGCATAGATTTTATGAATTCCAGTACAATAGATCTTTTGAGGGTCACACAATGAGCAATTACCAGTAACTGAGTGCTCCCCTTAAAAACAAAGAGAGCCCTAAAGTGGCTGTGTGCTGCTTTTCCATGTTTGCAGTTCCGTGAGTGAGCTAGGTCAAGTAGAGAACTAGCTCTGGCACACTTCCGTTCTCTGCTATCTTCTGCTTCAGCTGCCTCTTGCAGTTTTGACAGAAGGATTTCAAGCTGACAGAAGTCATTTATGTCTTGCATATCAGCAGTCACTGAGTTCTACCACATGCTGCTGTTGTAATCTGGTCCAGACTGGAGGCAGTACCAGAACATCTGACTTCACCTGGGCTTCTGCTTCCATGTGGTCTTGGGTGGCTTTCTTTACATCGGCAGTCAGAAGGAGAAGATTGCTTGTGGGTCTCTTACTTATTCCTAATTTGCAGGTTCTGAATTTATGCCATTTTGAAGGACAAAAAAAAAAAAAATAAAATGCAGAGACTGATCATTTCTGCGATGAAGAAATTCCATTAAGTCTGAGTATGCATTCTTCATTTGGGCATTTTGGAATCGTTAGTGATATACCCCATTGAATCCTCACACTTGTAATAATGATAACAAGCCAGCAATCCATGTTAACAGTGATTAACATCTTTCATAATAATACAAAGCATTGTGAATTGTGGAAACAGCCAGCAATTAAGTATATTTTGTATTCTACAGACTTGCCCCAGCTAGGCTAACAAGGCAAAACCAAAAGGCTTCCCAAAATACTGGAGTGCAGCTAGTCGTATTGACAGACTGAGTCTCACCACGGCTTGCAGAGGTCAGTGCAAGACATGTCAAAGCAGTCTGGGGTGAATATTTGGTGCAAGAGAAAAATATGCTCTGGGCAGTGTATCCCCCCTGTTGTTTGGCTCCAGCAGGTTCTGCAGGGATGATAAGTTGTGGGAGACATTCAGACTAAGCCAGTATACTGTAGGAGCTGCGCACACCTGAGATAGCATATATACTTTTTAATTATGGCATTTCTTAGCTCTCTGTTGACCTCAGGAACCTTCAGAACAGAACTCTGTTCATTATTCTGTGTCACTGATGCATCCAGGCTTGTATTTATGAGTAATCCCTTGATTTTTAAAACTGCATCTTTCGCTTCACTATACTATTTCTTTTCATTGTGGATTTCTATCAGATCTGTGTAGTTGCCAGTGAAGAGTTCTATCAAGAGTTGGATTATCACTCACTCTGCTATAATTCTGATGTGGATATAAATTGTTTGCACTTGTCTGATTCTAAATACAGTTTCTCTTTGAAAGACTCACTGTGAAGAAAATCCAAAGAATTCTGTAGGAGAATGTGAAATAAAAAGGTGACTATGCTTCTGTAAAGTATTTAATAAATTTATCACCAAAGGCGAAATGTTTAATGTTTAATGTTGTTCACTGCTAAATTCAACATTTATAGTATAGAATCAAAAATGAAACACAACCTATCAGTATCTCTTATTCTATGCTGCCATCTTGTGACAGTAAATGTGACCTGCTGGTATATAATTAGAAAACCAAGCCCTTTAAATGCGTCCTGTGCAGCTCGCTGAGGACGTTTTATTAAAATCCTCTTTCTGTTCTTACATAGTCAGTCTATACAAAACCTATAGTAGGGAAAAAACAAAGAAAATACTTTGGCAATATTTCTGTTAATGCAGTCGTCAGAGAGGAGTTCCAAGCTTCGCCACTGTGTATAGGGCGGTGAAGTCATCTTTCTCCATGAACGTTTACGAGAAGGAAATTTTTATAAGCATCCATTAAATCAGTTCCCACCTATGGTAAACAGATCCACCAGGCAGCCCCTCTTCAAAACTCCCTAGAGAAAATACCAAGTTAGCTTTCCTATCACTATGGGAAAGCAGCATGAAATAGCAGCCAGCCTGTGAGTTTCTTCTCCTCTCTGTAACATAAAGAAACAGACATTCAGCTTGGGATGAAATTCAAGGTTGAATAAGAATATGTTATAGAGCATTATATCCTTTTGTTTCCACAGTTTGGCTTTGAGGAGTCCATTGAAGATGAGTGAATGAGAGCTAGCAAAGAAGGTGGCTCTTAGCTGCTAAATGTGCGGCAAGATCAGCAATGCCATGCACTGTTATCACTAGCCCAAAGCAAAGCCATCCTGGAAAGCCTCTGATTTTGGTGATGCTACTCAGATTGAAGTTTTGCATGTGAAAGCACACCAGTTTACAGTAATGGATAGATACAGTGGATATTTTCATCTCACACTTCCCATGCACTGTACTGTAGAAATGAGCTTTCAAAGCTGAAGGACAATATTTAGTAACAATAACTCAAAATGATCCAAGGCTGAAAGATTATGCAAATAATTATTGGGTAGATCACAGAGCATAACTTGTTTAAGAATAAGTTTAGCCTTGAATTTAGGGAAAAATTTGTAACCACTTAGGTTTTGAAATGGCCATCTAGAAGAGCAAAAGAAACCTGGCTAATAACAGGATGAATCTTGTTAAAGCTATTGAAAATATTCTGGCTGGAATTCAGGAGTCTGTCTGCAGTCCAGCTGAGTGGTTGCTGCAGTTGGATTCATACAACAGCTTTTGAAAGCTGTTGTAACAATTATAGTTACATGAACAAATAGAAAGTGCTGTATCTTAACAAAGTAATGTTAAAAAAAATACCAGACTCAACAACTTGAGAGCCTTAGATGTATCTTGAGTTGGAAAAGGGGACAGCTTGAAGGACATAGAACCACCTGCACAGAGATGAATCTGAAAGGAAATGGAAGAGAAAAGGAAGACCTGAATAGAAAGTGAAGACCTCTGTTACCCATGCTGAGCTGAAACTGGCAGATTCAAAAGTTAGTTCAAGATCATTGGTCCTAAGTGTGCCTAAATTTGCCTCTTAACACTGATGAAGCCTGGCAGATTCACTCCTTCCCACATAAGTGCATTTGTAATGAGGAGGAGGACCTGCTGGTTGAAAGAATTTGTGGTGTATAGCTCCAGTTTGGAAGCTTACATGGAGAAATGTGAGAAGTCCAGTTGAGACAACCCCACATTACTGCATTGTTTTAAGTATTTTCTACTTTAATTTGTTGTTCACCTTCAGTTTTATTCAAATAGTACATGATCAGTGTGAATTAAGAAATAACATTATTTAGAAACTAGGTGGAGCTATTTGTTTAGCATATTCAGCTGGTCTAATATGTTGCACTCTGGGTGCAGAATAAAGTGCATGTTTTACATACACTGACAATGCATGTATCACCTATATTTTGTTATGCATACGTTTGCTAAACTTCAGTGAATGCAGTGATACATTTCATGCTGGATCCCAGAGCTGATGTACTGTACACATCATGTACATTTGCAGAGTGGCTTTTCCTTTTATGTTACTATTTTCAGACTTCTTGAAGAGGAAAGTGGCAATGAGTTGAGTGGCGGAGTCAGAAACTACATTTGAGATTGACTGGTGAGAAAAGTCTTAAAAGGAGCCAGATGTTGCAATAACAGATGCTTTGAAATTATTGAATTTTAGGACAGGTGTATGTAAGATTAGCGTAGGAGACCTGTGGCATTTTGCAGATCTTTTGAATCTTCCACTGGATGTAGCAAAGTAAACACACTGCCATTTACAGGTGCTCAGAAAGAGAACAGCAGGGTGGAGATTGAAGAGGGGTGTCAGAGATTGGAAATTAAGCTCTTGAACCTGTATGTGCCATGATGTTCCTGCTTTCACAAAATTGCTTTGACAAACGGTACCAACATAACCTGCTTTCTCTGAACAGCAGTGAGCTAGTGGTGAAATACATGGCTCATATACCATCTACATACATCCTTTTCCAAACCTACTCTGTGGTTAGAAGGCAAAACCATGTGGTAAGAAAACTGAGTTGGGTGCCATTTAATAAGGCCTCATGGCCCTATAACCTTTCCTTCACCCTGTACCATTCCCCAGATAGCTCTGCACACCTCCTTCATTCTGCACCTTATAAATACCTTGAGTCCAGTTGCACTGAAAAGTGACATGCAGGTTGCAGCAATCTCCGGAGTTCAGAATCCAAACTTCTCTACTTCTGCTCATGGAGTTCCTTACACCTTTGACTAAACAAGGCTGTGCTATTGCTGGATGTGCTACACCTTGGAAGAGCTAGGAAGCTTCTACTTCTGCTGCTTTCGCAGGAGCTTGAACTTGTGGTAGAAAAGCTGGCCTGTGTTTGATTTACTGAGTACAAGTGCTGGCTTTAGAAAAATAAATAAAATCATGTAGGGCTGATTTTTGGCTATGGGACTTTGTGACTAATTCAGCCACCAAACAGGGCAGCCTGGCAAAGTAATATAGGTTTTTTTCATCCATGAGTTGCAAATAAATTGAGTGGTATCTAATGTATTACAATCTATTGTTCAATGTGGGTTAAGTTTATTCCAGTTTTTAAAGATCACAGACATTGATGGTATTAATTAACACCGGGTTAAATACTCAGTTAAGGTTGACAACATTGTGGTAAAAGACCTGACTGTGGTCATAGTCTTTTCCGTCCCACTGTTTCCATTCTCTTGACTTTGGAAAATAAATGTCTTTTGTTAAAATTACCTTTTCTCTCATTTTTGGAAAGTTTGCAATGCTTGTGATACAGACCAGTGGTGCATGTAACAGAGAAGGCTTCTCCAATTTGTATTTCTCTCAAGTCAAAAACTTGAGACTATTCCTAAAGTCTTCTATTATTGCTTACTTCAGTTACCTCCTCCATAACTCAGAATTTTCATAGAATCATAGAATAGTTAGGGTTGGAAAGGACCTTAAGATCATCAAGTTCCAACCATCCTGCATTGGGCAGGGACACCTCACACTAAACCATGTCACCCAAGGCTCTGTCCAAACCTGGCCTTGAGCACTGCCAGGGATGGAGCATTCACAGCTTCCCTGGGCAACCCATCCCAGTGCCTCACCACCCTTACAATAAAGAATTTCTTCCTTATATCCAATCTAAACTTCCGCTGTTTAAGTTTTAACCTGTTACCCCTATCCTATCACTACAGTCCCTAAGGAAGAGTCCCTTCCCAGTATCCTTATCTGCACCCTTCAGGTAATGGAAGGCTGTTATGCGGTCTCCATGCAGCCTTCTCTTCTCCAGGCTGAACAGCCCCAACTTTCTCAGCCTGTCTTCATACAGGAGGTGCTCCAGTCCCCTGATCATCCTCATGGCCCTCCTCTGGACTTGTTCCAACCGTTCCATGTCCTTTTTGTGTTGAGGACACCAGAACTGCACACAGTACTCCAAGTGGGATCACACAAGAGCAGAGTAGAGGGGCAGGAACACCTCCTTCAACCTGCTGGTCACGCTCCTTTAGATCAGCCCAGGATACGGTTGGCTTCCTGGGCTCATGTTCATTTTCTCATCAACCAACACCCCCAAGTCCTTCTCTGCAGGGCTGCTCTGAATCTCTTCTCTGCCCATCCTGTAGCTGTGCCTGGGATTGCTCTGACCCAGGGGTAGGACCTTGCACTTGGCTTTGTTGAACTTCATAAGGTTGGCATCAGCCCACCTCACAAGCATGTCAAGGTCCCTCTGGATGGCATTCCTTCCCTCCAGCATATCGACCAAACCACATAGCTTGGTGTCATCGACAAACGTGCTGAGGGCACACTCAATCCCACTGTCCATGTCACCAACAAAGATGTTGAACAAGACCGGTCCCGACACCGATCCCTGAGGGACACCTCTTGTTACTGGTCTCCAGCTGGACATTGAGCCATTGACCACAACTATTTGCATGCAGCCATCCAGCCAGTTCTTTATCCACAGAGTGGTCCATCCATCAAATTGATGTCTCTCCAATTTAGAGACAAGGATGTTGTGTGGGACAGTGTCGAATGCTTTGCACAAGTCCAGGTAGATGACATCAACTGCTCTACCCCTGTCCATCAGTTCTGTAGCCCCATCATAGAAGGCCACCAAATTGGTCAGGCAGGATTTCCCCTTAGTGAAGCCATGCTGGCTGTCACCAAGCACCTTGTTGATTTTCATGTGCCTTAGCAGGCCTTCCAGGAGAATCTGCTCCAAGATTTTGCCAGGCACAGAGGTGAGACTGACTGGTCTGTAATTCCCTGGGTCATCCATTTTCCCCTTCATGAAAATAGGGGTTATATTTCCCTTTTTCCAGTCATCGTGATCTTCACCTGACTGCCATGATTTTTCAAATATGATGGACAATGGCTTAGCTGTAGCATTTCACAACACGGACTCAAGTTGATGAGGAGACTCAAATCCAACTTTATTGCAACCAAGCCCTTTTTGTCCCCCCGTTTGGTACTTTCACAACGTGTGCATACTTACAGTGTTCAATCTCATTGGTCCCTGTAAGACTCTCCACGTAAATAGTCCAATCACAGTGTTTCAGACCCTCTCACAACCCCCACATCCTCTGGCCTCCAGCTGAGATTCCGCCACAGCTGTATCCTGGCCCATCCTCCCAAGGCTTACTTGTTTACTTTCCCTGTCCTTCAACCTTCCAACTCATTGCCCCAGGGTTTGTCAAGCACCAAGGCCTCAGAGCTCATTCCCAATCTCTTTTTCATGCAAATCTTATCGCCTTTCACTCCCCACACTTAGCAACTTCCTTCGACAGCTCCTTCAGGACCCGCGGATGGATTTCATCAGGTCCCATGGACTTGTGCATGTTCAGGTTCTTAAGATGCTCTTGAGCCATCCACTTTTCACAAGTATAGCCAGTCTATATATTTCTTCCCTTTTCTAAAGTCGTCTTTGAAAGACAGTTATCCCCTTTCTTATTTGCTGCATTAATGCTACTTCATTTATGTTCTCTTTGCTATATCACTTTACAAGAGGCAAATAATGCTATTTTTTTCCTACTCTGCACAATCCATCACACACTATCTCCTGTGCCCAGATTCAGGAAGGTCAGCAAATAAATACCTTTTGTGAGGTTTCCATCTTCTGCTCAGCTTTCATTAAAACGAAAGAGGTAATGCCCTCAACAGCAGGGTTAAGAAGAATACGTGAATATCAATGAAGTCCAAGAACTTTTCTCTCATGAGAAAATGACTGATTAAGAATGCTCATATAGTAAGCATGTTGATACAGCAATACGAAACAAACATGTTTTCATCTACCCAGAATTAGTGTTCTTCCCTGGTTTAGATTATGTTTCCTCAACATAGCATAGGTAGATCACACATAATGCAGCAATGTTTCCATAAATAATTTCAAAGAGGTGTTAGCTATCCTGCATTGTTTGTGAGAAAAAAGACAAGTATGTTGCCAAAGTTTTGCATCACCAACTGTAAGTAATCTTTCTTTGGGGCCACTGCTGAGATTTTCTTTTGACAGTAGGAATATGAAAAAAACAGAGCAGACAAGGGGAGCTTTTGAGTTCAATCTACAATACGCAGGAGGAAGGAGACTTTCCAGTATAAGTAAGTGGAAATTAAGGAAAATGCTAATGGATTGCCAGCATGGAACCTATTGGCAAGTCTATCTAAACAGAAGTGAAGGCGTTGGAGTGGCAGTGCTCCAGTGGCAGGTGGGAAAGAGAGCCTGAGCATGTCTTCCCTGAGAAGGTAAGAAAGGTGAGCCATCCATCACTGTTGACCAAGTGTCTGAAATGCAACTTCCAGAAAACTTATTTTTTCAGTTAGAAAAGGGTGAAGGGAATTAACCTATTCTCCATCAAAGATACAGGCAGGTGGAGAATCAAGCAGTATATATGCAGTTTAAAGGGAAATATATCTTGTCAAAGTAAGCTGCAGTAGGTTAATTCATCACTATATCAGTGTAACTACTGTACTCAGAGAGGAGGGAGGGTTACAGGAAGGTCTTGGATCAGTCAACTGCTTGGTAAATTCTCTCCAAGGCCTGTTCATCTGTTTTCATTTTAGATGATGTTGAAACATGGGCTGAAGATAGGGAAATACATGGTTGCATACAGCAGCATGGTATATCTTGGGAATGGGTATGAATTGTCTCTATCACTGTTATAGCTTGGACTAAATGAAGGATGTTGTGTTTAAACACAGTTAGCTAGTCTGCTAAACAGAATATTCAGTAAATTCAGGTAGATCCAGAATTACCATGCTTTTAGCTTTGTTAAGAACCCAAATTAAGGAAGGACCATCCAGCCTCAGAGCAGGGTTTCACTCTGCCCAGTGATCGAAAAAATGAATTCTGGTATAACAGTGTGACCAAGCATGAGTATCAAATTTAAGTAGCCCTGTTTCATTAGTTCTCCTCAGTAGAGGAGAAGGATTTGCTCTCATTTTCTCATGTAGTTGACACACAAAGGCTTCATCTCTCAAGTCCTGTTGTGTTCCTCTGAAGTGACATAAATCTGCACGCAAGCTTAAGAATCCCTTTCAAGTGAAATAGGAAGAGATTATTTAAAAAAAATTAGATAAAACCAAAGTGTTTTGAAAATACATCCAGTACCAGGTGCCTGATCTGGCCCTGGAGCAGGTAGTTGGTTACTTTCAGATATTTTGCTGCGTTAGGCACCATAGGCACCAGGGAGCCACGAGTCTTTGAGCTCCAGAGCTATGTGCACCATCAGGTGGCAAGGTAAGGGCCTCACTAGTGTGGTCTCAGTCCACGGAGCTTAAATGCAGGTGATAGGTCATGGGCAGAGGATCCACAGGGTGTCCCAAGCAAGGCTTATTGTAGCTCTTTCTCAAAGGTAGCTGTTTTCACACAGCCGTGCCCCATCCAGGCTGACCTGGGCTGCGGGATCTGAACTTACATGAACTGCTGCTGCGCACAGGCTTTGATGCTAGGCATATTAGAAGTTAAATCAATGTGGTCAAAAGGTATTTCACTACTGTCCTGGGTTCAGCAGCAGCAGTCATTTTTCTCCTTGGTAGCTGGTGCAGTGCAGTGTTTTGACTTTCAGCTCGGGAACAGAGCTGATAACAATGATGTTTTTGTTTGGCCAAGATCTTTGTGAGCCTCATGCTCTGCCAGGGAGGAGGGGAAGCTGGGAGGAAACAGAGACAGGACACCTGACCCAAACTGACCAAAGAGGTATTCCATACCACAGCACGTCATGCCCGGGGGGGTAACTGGGAGTTAGCCGGAAGGGCTGGGAGACTGCAGGGTTGGAGGAGGTATGGGTCAGTGCTTGGTCGGGCTGGGGGGGGGCGAGTTATCTGTTGGCTGGTGATGAGGTGTTGTATTCTCTTCCCTTGTTATTTCCTTTATCATTGTTATTATTGGTGGTAGCAGTAGTGATTTGTGTTATACCTTAGTTACTAAACTGTTTTTTGTCTCAACCCGTGGGAGTTGCATTCTTTTCTATTCTCCTCTCCATCCCTCTGGGAGTAGGGGGAGGGAAAGAAGGGGGGGAAGTGAGTGAACGAGTTACCTGACTGGGTTTAAACCACGACAACTACCAAGGAAAAATATTTTAAGATGTTCAGGAGCCTTGAATAACATGCATTAATTAATACTGATGAATGAATGAGTTTGTTTTAATAACCATAGTGATCAAGGACTGCCTAACAAGGTAGCAACTGTTGTTGGTACATGGTTAGAAAAGAGCAAGCCATGTGGCGAAGAGCAGGGCAGAAGTAAGCATTTAAAGTGAAAAAGCAGAAGCTAAGGATTTTGAATTCATCAGAACTGCAGCAGGAAGCATCCTCCTGCAGGAACCTGCAGTCCCTGGGCAGGCAAGTACTGGCCAAGCTCCTGATCCAGCGCATTGCTGGTTCACGAAGAAATCTGGGGAGTAATTACAGCACTGCTTGCCTGGACATCATGCCTCTGTCTTGCTAAGCTGAAACGGTCACATCCAGATTAGAGCTAATAAGTTGAAAGTGACTCACATAACCCACTCTTCAGCAATACAGTATATCTGACTACCAATGTACTAAACATGGGAAGAATTCATCTCTGCACAAGTATATTTTAAACCTCTGTATTATCTACTATTGTATCTAATAAAGCATTTCAAATAGGATAAAACTAATTTATTGCTCTTCTCTCAATTCAAGCCCTATCACACCATAATGTTGTACAGTTTTAATATCAAAGTAGTTAATTCAGTACCACCTTACTCACTTTTCTTATTATGTCTGGGCTTACAAACGCTTGAGCAGCTCCTTGTGTCTCTTTAAAAATGTCTTTTTGTGCATTCATAGGCAAAGCAGTTGACTGGCAAGCACACTTCTGTGCTGCATAGTCACAATGCATGAAGTGAGTTTGATGCTTTACTAGAGAACTACAACAAAATCACTTTTGTTACCTGCTACAGGACTGGCCAATCTCTCAGCCTCCTTCACACTCTAAATATTGTTCCTGGTAATATAAGAACTGAAGGAACTGAGATTAGGATTCCTTTAAAGAGAGTTTATTAAAACCTCAGAAGGCCTGTGTACATGAGAAAAACTTCCAGAGCTAAAATTAAAGTTGGCACTTTAATAAAGAGTGAGATTCCTGAATAAATTGGTGGTTCCACAGGTGCTGAGCATCTGCAACTAACGTTAACTTCCATAACAGCAGAAACCAGGCAGCACCTATGAAAACAAAGCTCTTTTTGTAGGTACTTGAACATGCCAGAACCATCCCCCTACTTCCCATCCCGTTGACTGACCTCAGTTTGGCTAACTTGCTTTCAGTATGCTCAGTTACTGCACAGCTGTTCATCACAGCCGCCTAAGATCAGGGATGTATGTTCACACAGCTCTGCCCATTGGAAATGGAAATAAGATTGGAAATACCCTCTCTCCCCAGCTGTATGATACTTGCTTATGCTAGAGATTACTGTCCTCAGGAGGAATCTTGTCAATATTTGCTAATCTGCTTCAGACAACCACAACTCGGTTAATTTAAACAGCTGATGAAACTAGTTTGCACTATTGGGGCTGTTTGCCTGAACTGTTCTAGAAAATCCACCCAAGATCCCTTCCAGGAGCAGAGCCATGGGGATAGCTTCCAGCTGCTGGCTGTGCAAACAACTGGAGGTAGAACGGTTGAACAGCACTTGGGATCTTGAGGAGGACATCTATCCGTGTCCTAGCATGGAGTTATCTGAGACACTGGGAAAACAAAAATGAGTCACAAGAGCAACACTGAATAAGGACAGAGTCCAAAACAAGGGTTTGTCTCCAATTTGTTTACCATGGATGGCGATTTCCGCTACAATTCACTGCTGATGTCCAAATGTCCTTCAGCATCACAAGGAGACGAGTCCCTTGTGAAAGCGTCTTTAATGCCTTTAAGATACCCGACAGTGCCTGAGTGTCCAGATTTGTAACCCAGCTACCCTTTTCTGCTTTATGATTTCAGAAGACAAAAGAGAATGAGAACAAGCAAATAAAATGTAATCTCTCTTCAGTAAAAAATTAATCTGTATTAAAGCTCACAAATACATCTGTTAGCTTTCAGGCATTCTTCACAGCAACAATGTCTGCCTCTTATCCTTTCCTCTCAGTAGGGAAATGAAAAGCTGGAAAACACTGTTCCTTTTACCCCATCCCAAACATCGTAATATTTTCATTTCCATAGTCAAGTATGTAACTCATTCCTCTCATCCATATTTTCACAATTGTGGTAATACAGCATTCTCTGTGCTCCCTTTTCCTTTTTTACCAAGATATATTATTACCTCCTGTACATTTTGCTCTCTTCCTTTCCACCATATTTCTAGCACATTGCATGCCCCATGTGCTGGGTGAGAATTTTAACTGATTTTATGATTGTAAATAACTCTGTTAATAGATTTAGATTAGTGCCAGATTTAGTATAATGCTACTTCTACAGCTATGTTTCAAGTGTGTGAACGCAGACTGGCCTCATTGGGCTGGTTTTGACTGCCACAGTGCTTTATCCTTCACACTGTAAACAAGATCCTGTGGCTCGCATCTGAAGATTTAACCCTGCAAATACAGGAAAGTATCATCTATGAAGCAAAAAATATCAGTAAGCTTCACTGCGAATTTCCCCAACCACTTTTTCATGCACCTCAGACAGCCAGTAACATCTGGCTTGACAGGAAGTTTTTACATGTTATCTCCAATTTGTGTTACATTAGACACCAAAGTTACAAGGTCTGATGTGTTTTTACATGGTCTTTTAATTGTCTGATGTGTTTTGCTAGGGATAAGCTTACTGCTTATTAACTGGATAAAACCTGATATTAGCTTGGCTTTGTTTAATTTCTAATGTTATTTACTCTGCCATAACTGACTAACCTCAGTTAACATAGTGAATTGTTTGCCCTGTAATGACCAAATATTCTATCCCATTATGTAAACTATTTGCATAGTGATTATGATTTAATGCTATTGGTAATTAGAATTATTTGCCTGCTGGTAATGCTGTATAAATGATCTGTCATTAATCACAGGACACACCTTACCAACAGCTCTAATGAGGAAAGCTGCAGTTTAATGTCATTTAACTATCAGTCTCCTCTGGGCCATTGTTTTACATCACGGAGAAACTGTTTTCTGTATTTATTGATCATTCCCTGATCATTGCCATAAAAGACCTGGGGCTTTGTAAATGTCTTTATTCTTTAATGTAAGATATCACTAGATTTTGAGTCACAGCAGTCAAAACGTATAGCTGCTAAACTTTGCTGATCAGATTTTCATACTTGCAGTTTTAAACCACAAGCTCCTCCTCTTGAAAAGGACAAAGATCCATAGTCCACATCCCTCACATTATTACAAAGACCAAGGCCAATGAGACCCTGGCCAGCAAAGCATTGTCTTTAATTCAGGGAAAGAAACTTCCAAGGGGAAGCTCCTCTTCCCCTGCAAAAAGCCAACTGAGAAATGTTACTGCTCTTTTCTTTTTTTTGTACCTGCTACTTCATATCTATCTCCTTGCAATAAGCTACTAGTAAAGTAGTTGGTGAGGGGAACAGCAAAAACACACTCAAAATTCTTCCTACCCCTATTTAGTGATTGCTGTGCCTAGTTTGATGAGCTGAATGACTGTTACCATATAAGCAGAGAATTCTGTCTGCTTGGAAAGCTGAGTGTCCATTCAAAGACCGGTACCACAAAGCCAGCCCTATGAGCTCTGCAGTGATGAGCCAGTGTGTAACAGCAAGCTGAGTCCACACTGCAAATGTATACTGACACTTTCTGTGTATGAAAACCAGGACAAAACCATTATTTACCAGGATTTCCAAGGTAGGAATTAGAGCGTAAGAATTCCAAGACCCAGAAAAGCAGGATTTAAGGCATGCTTCAGAATCCTGCACCCCTGTGCATCCCTGCAGGCCGTGGACAGGTATTTCAAGGTCATATGAGAAGTCCAAGTCAGATATTCACATATCCAGTCAGTGCAAAACCTGAGTGTTCTGTCTTGTCAGGCTCTGTAGTTACTTAAAATCAGACCTATCTGATTAACCAATGTAAGATGATAGTTATTGCCGAATGAGAGACATTCTGAAATGAGAATCATGCCTAGTAAAGAGCCTTTACTATGACTTAACTGCAAGGTGTTTAGTATAAATACTTTTTCTGAGTGTCTGACGGAGCTAGAACTGTATATGAAGGGTGAAAACACTTGTCACAACACTTTCTGTAATTTTTGTGGAATAAAGAACTGTTTACCTGTATAGCAATTCAGTCAAATTGCAATGCCTGTTTATCATGCTAAAAGATTTGAATAGTCTGAAGGAAATATTTGTATGGAAAAGCTTTATTTAGAATCAAAAGGAAAATAGCTGAATCCTACTGAAGCAGAAAATGTATGCAAAGGATGATCAATGTGAGTAAAATATCTCTTTTAATTTTTTACTGGGGGAAAAAACAAGAATCAGAATGTTGTTTTTCATTTTGAGCCTTCGTAAGATTCTGAACCGTCTTGGTTGTGTCTTGGAAGGTTAAACAAAAAGTCTAGTCAGTTGTGTAAGGGAGAGCTGGATAACAGAGGAACATAAAGAAGAATTACATGTATTTAAAAGGCTAATTCATGACTGATCAATGCAAATAAATATTAAATATGAATGATGAGCCTTTCTCATGGAACCTGTGTGCTTCATAAAATCTGAACTATGAAAGTCTAGCAAAAGATTTGGAAGACAAGTGTCTGTGCATTCTTACTGAATAAGGCAAAAAAAACCCCAAACGTTTCAAAGTATTTGGTGATGTGTGCTTTGCACCAGCCTGTACCCTTTATAAAATGTCTACTGACAGAATGAAGTAGCCGAACAGTGAGATGTGCATACAGCAATATATTGGAAACATGGTGGGTGTCTTTGGTTATTCAGAATACAACAGCTACTTTTTTTGTGAAGCCAAATAAAATGAAATGAACAGTTGTCCACTAACATTACGCTTTTCTCAGACAAGAACAGTATGTTTCTCGAAGTCTTTTGATAAACACAGAACAATTGCCCTGTAATAACAAGAAATTGAGGGAATGTTGTTTTATGAGTTCTGTGAGCATTTTGCTAACATAGCAGCAAATGACTTTTTCTATGAATGTAGAGATGTGTTTTGCATTTTGGCTCATTTCATTTCAGTTATTTCTTTCATCAGCAAATGAAACCATAGAGGAGTATTTTTTTTTTAATTTAGAGATAGATTGTTTTTTCCTAACAGTGATTCCAAGAAATATATTTCAATTTAGGTTAGAATACTGCCATACATCAGACAGTGCATTCAGCTAAAACCACTGGAATAACACAAACATGAGTGTTAGGTAGATGCTACAGGTAGCAACAGTGCTGCAGATAAGCTGCGTAAGAAAACCAAAAGCATAGGTCTGATTTCAGATGCAGGAATCAAGTCACGTATTAGCTTTATCAGTGTTTGTGACTTCTCCCCCTTCTCCCTCCACTTCATCAATTAATGAGTTTAGGAAATCCCGTTAATGAATCCTCTGAGTCTTTGCAGATGGGCAGAGAAAATAGCAGTTAGCATAGAAAGGTGCTGGAGCGGGGGATACTCACAGACCCTACTGTTCCTTGAAGTTTTTCAGAACATATCTCTTGTGGAAAAACAGTCCAGCTACACTTGTGTGTTCCTTGTCCAAGAATTGAGCTAATCTGAGTTTACTAGCAGGAGTCTGTATGTAAGAGGAGTATGTGAGGAGATAGTCCTCTGGTCTGGAGGGGACAGACGATATGGGACAGCCATGTGCACAATACCCACGGTGTCCCAGACCCCTCACGATTATCCTTGCAGTGGAGGATCTGGCTCTGTGCATACTGGGGTACCACAATTCTTCTTGCTGAGAGTCTTTGGATTCTCTTTTTCTTGTTCATCCTGAGGAATTTGGGGAATTTCTAGCATTGCTTTCTTCTCCAGGCTGAGGAGACTAAATGATTTGTAGATACTGGACTGATGCCACACTGCAGAGACTGAAAAACGCCCTCAAGCAAAGGAAAGAGAATTACATATACATATATGCTAAAATACAGCCTGAAGAAAAACTTACATAGCACAAAATAGGACAATAAGTGTAGGAAAATACTGAAAAAGCTACTGCATAATAGTTATTGAATTTACAAAAAAAAAAAAAGCCATTTGCAGGGATGCCTTTTTGTGTGTTTTTAAATAAAACATATGACTCTCTTAGCAGTTTAATTCTGAGTAATACTGACTAAACTTTGCTTGGCCTTCAGCTGAGAAGTAAAAAAAGGGTAACATCTTAGAGTTACATATAATACTACCTCAGTGCCTCCCTAATCCATAACAAAAACATTAATCACTGTGTCTTTGTCATGGCAGCAAGGCAGTTTGCAGTCTGTCTGTGTACTTGATTTATGAACAGCTGATGGCCATTGGCTGCAGCAATCCACCAAACAGTATTTTGTACTTCCTTCTGGTCTGAGTATGATTGTTACAGAACACTGACATTATATTCCATCTATGTTCAAGGTTATAATATATATACCTATATATAACCTATAAGCAGGCTTAATTTTGTCAGCTCCTTCATTTTCGTCTTTCTTTGGTCTGTTTTTTGTGTCTTGCTCTCTCCACCTCCATCACAAAGTGCTTTGCTGATCTCAGGCCCCCAGCTCACCAACTTGCTTGAAAGTCTGGGCTTTGCCATGCTCAAGAGCAGGATCAGCGCACTTCTATCATCCAGAACTATCAAGGTGAGATCCTGTCCCAGCTGAGCAAGAAATAGCATGGTCCTCCAGCCTCTTTTCCTTCACCTCTCAGTATGTTTCCTCTTCTCTCATAAGTTTCACATGAAATTAGGAGTTTCAAGATCTGATGCAGATTCTTTTGGGCAAGAGTCCCCAGTATGTGAACTCTACTCCACTCAAAGTCTACTTCACTTGGTTGCTTTGAAGGAGAAGGAAGGAGCTTAGATTTGCATTTTGTTCTTTTGCAGCTGCCTAAGAAGTGGGAAACTCACCTTGAGCTACCATTTAGAACCCCCTTGAGGGTCAAAGAGAGGCCCCTTCTCTGCTTTTCCCCTTACAAACAAGGCATGAGTCCCAAGTCTAAAAAACATCAGGCTCCAGTCTTTCGGAGGGAAGTGGCTCCCTATAGGTATGTACCTGCTGTGACATGGCAGGTATGGAAACGCAGGCATGCTGTGAATGTGACCACTTTGTGTGGATTTTCTGTTGTGGTCTGGTCTCTGGGGGAATTCTGCCCATATTTGGTGAAATACTTGTGTCTTTTCTTTCTCCATGTTGTCTCGTTCCTTAGCCCACCTCTGTGCTGCGGACTGCAACTTTTAAAAGCCAAGGCTACAACCAAATTTCTATTAATCATAAGCCTATGACAGTACAGCAGATTGCTGCATTCAGTAGCATTTAGGAGGGTATTGCTTTGTAAACTGTACTGTTGCCTGTCTCAAAGCACTCTTTGTTGGTTAATGGTATCTTGGAAATAACAGTTAAATTTAAGGCATCTCCAATTCTGGAGAGTGTGTTAAGGAAAAAAAAAATAAAAGAAAAAAGAAAAAGCCAACTATTAGAAAAGCTGGGTCTTTTAAGCTTTATCTCACCTCTCCTGGTAAGAGAGTGAGGGATGTTTTCATACATATTTGAAGGGTGGCTTGAAGAGATAGTGGTGCCCTACAGGAACTTGTGGCATCAAAGGGTGTATAACGAGGCATAATGGGATGCAACTAGGCAACTAGGCAATAACACTATCCAGATAAGTAGTCTTTCATCCTGGAAGTATATTCCAAATGTTCATAAATTCACTTGCAAACATTTCTGAGGGAGGATTCCCAGGTATGCTGGGTATGGGCTGGCTAGGTGGGAAGGGAGGGAGGGAGGGGAGGCTGAACTGCACCCTTGCCCTGGCTGGCACAGCACTGGCTCCCGCACAGCCCTCTGCCACGCCAGAGCATGCTGGGCTGTGTGCCACAGGGGTTCACTCCCCAAGGAACCAGCTGGAAGCCCCGAAAAGCTGAGCTGAACCAAAAAGCTACTATAAGGCTCCACCTTACACTGGTGAATAAAACCCCCGGGGTAGGACCAGGACGAGGGCTTGGCCCAGATAGCTCCATGCAGCCCTTGGCCCAGAGCCCAGGTAGCTCCGTGGGAGCCTGTTGCTGCTTCCATGAGCATCACATCAGCAGCAGGGCAGGGGAGGCACGGACCCCCGTGTGCACGGTGAGCATGCTTGGCTCACGGGCAGGGACACAAAGCAGATCAAGGATGCCAGCGTACGTGAATTACTTAGGCTGTAGCCACTGTAAGTGGTGAGAACAAAACACTAGCCCCTTTCTAGTGAGAGTTTGGGAGGAAATGTGAGATAAAGCAGAGCAAAGTCAGGTGGTGGGGCTGCAGAGCGCGGAGGTACTGGTTTGCTGTTTTCAGTAAAAAGCTTGTATTCTCATGATATCTTTTAAATGGGTGAAAATTTAAACATTAATAATATTCCGATAAGCAGAAAACGACTCCGCATCCACCGTCACCCACGAGATGGAGCTCTCGGCTCAGGAGCAGGGAGGATTTTCTTTGTGTTGCCGAAAAATGAAACGTTTTTGCTCTCGCCCCTTTCTAATTTCTGTCTTTTGCTAATATAATGCAGATTGGTTTTATACATTATTTATGGAGTCCAGAACTGGTATAGGGAATGCTGTCACTCATTTTAATGATTTAGGTATGTTTTTTATTTTTATTATACTGTATAGGCTTTGGAAAACCCTCATTTGGATCCCATTTAGAATACAGGAAGTTGCCCAAACCTTGGATGTGAACCTTAATTTACTGAAATCCTTGTAAGGCTGAGAATATTTACTGCTGGCATTTATTGCTCCTGTGAGAGTCAGAGCAAGGATGGGAAGGGGGGGGGGGGTGCGAGAAAGGGAGAAAAGGCAACCGTAACTTCAGCCAAAAAAGCAAAGAACATATGTTGGAGTCGTGCTTGGCTGTGTGAGTGCAGCAGCAGGGTAATCTGCCTCTGAGCCACTCTGCTGGGATGAGGAGGTGCCTTACCGCCTTGGAGATCAGCAGAACTCTTAACAGGACTTGTCCTTTGGAGAGCTGCATCTGCTTTTCTGAGCCCTCCTTTTATAGAGTGGGTTTCACAAGCATTTAGGATGCTTGGCTTGATGTACCCCATAGAGGATTGGGCCCTTTATTCTCCTGCAGCAGAAGTCCCTTTGGACTTTCTACTGTGCTCTGCAGGTAAAGGCTGTAGGAATTTTAGTTCTGTGGGGTTGCAGTGATTCCAGGGGTGCCTGAGGGAAATCTGAATGCAGGATCCCAGGCAGCCTTGGCTGGAGCAAGGGGAGTGTTGCAAATGCACCCCTGTGTTGCAGGGGGCTGGAGAAGGTGACCCAGTAGCCAGGAGTATGGAAGCAGGAAAAGATCTCCTGTTTTTTCCTCCTCCTTTCAGTTACATTGTGCCTGCACAAAATATTAAGCCTATACAAGGTTTGGTTGTTAAAACTTGTAAAGAAAATACTCCTAGTAGAAGGGTAGTCTTTGGTTGGGATACAAGTGCAAGTGATTTCATCAGCTTCCAGCCTTTCAGAAAATCAGAGTTCTGCACCTCAGCAAAATGAACAAGAAATTCCCACCATGTTTTTTTTCTTTTAGAGAAAAGCAGAGCAAAATTTTTAATACTTTTTTTCAGATGTTTGCTTTATGCCCCCCTGTTTCTCCCACCCCCCTTTCACTCAGCTGCGTAACCTACCTTTCAACCAGTCTCTCTGCTGGCTTATTTGTCCTGAACCATGACAGTTAAAATGGCTAATAAAGCAGCTGGCAGGAGGATGAATGGACTATGCCAGCTATTGCCGGTATTGTGGAAAAAATAATGGTGAAATTTTGATACTTCTACGTTGAAATTTCATGAGAAACCTGTATATTGTAGACCAGAGAGTTCTTAAATGGATGCCTTCTTAAAGTAACAGAAAGTTCTTAAAGGTAACAGAGGTAACAGGAAGGGGTTCTATAGGTGCATTGCAAATAAAAGACAGACTAGGGACAACGTGGGCCCTCTCCGGAAGCTCTCAGCAGAACTGGCTACCCTGGATTTGGAGAAGGCTGAGGTTCTTAATTACTTCTTTGCCTCAGTCTTCACTGGCAAAGGCTCTGACCACACCACTTGAGTCTTGGAAGGCTGACACAGGGACTGTGAGAATGAAGACCTTGGGCCCATGGTAGGAGAGGATCTGGTTCGAGACCATGGTCTCGAACAGGAAGAAGTTCTTTATTGTAAGGGTGGTGAGCACTGGAATGGGTTGCCCAGGGAAGTTGTGATTGCTCCATCCCTGGCGGTGTTCAAGGCCAGGTTCAGACAGAGCCTTGGGTGACATGGTTTAGTGTGAGGTGTCCCTGCCCATGGCAGGGGGGTTGGAACTGGATGGTCTTAAAGTCCTTTCCAACCCTAACTATTCTATGATTCTGTCATTCTATACACTGTTTCATGAATCTCTAAAAATGCAATATGCTTTCTAAAGAGCTGTTTAAGAGACTGCTTATTTGCATGAAATACCTATTACTGTTTGTTACTATTATTTTTTGATGATATACTGTCATTATTTTGCTTTGTTAATATTTACTGGCACTGTGGAAGGATCAGGACATTTCTCAACAAGGAGTACCAGTGTGTGGTGAGACAGTTTTTCTCTAGGTGCTCACAGCCAGAGTATGGCTATAAAGGAAAGCAGAATGGGGTGAGCAACTGGAGTATTGCAAAAGCAGACAAAGTCAGTCTATGCAAAGTTTTTCCTCTCTTAGAGGTTATATACTGCATGTGATAGTGGAGTGAATCCCAGATACAAAAGGTTATTGCTAAAGTCTCAAATCTCAAATATAGCTCACTTAGAGAACGTGATTGAAAGAGTAAGTATATAAAATTCAAAGATCTGTGTTCATGATACACTATCTAGATGCTTACAGTATAATTATAATCATAGCACCAGATTGTCTCCTGCATAAACACCTAAGATGTCTCCAGTAAAGACCTTCTGAAGTACTTTAAACGATGTGCAGGTAGTTCAGATATGCAATATCTGCTCCTAGAATTAGGAAAAGTAAAATGAAGAGAAGGGATCTGCAATTTTTTGTAGAGCTGGAAGGTTAGTGATCATCCTTTATCTCTTACTGTGTGAGTGGGAGGGCACCCATCTTGAGCAAACCACTAGATACAGTTGTTCATTTTTACATTAAGATGTCATTTCACAATAATTTGAAGGACTCCACTGCAAAATGTGGTGGCACAGTTTCATTCTTAATAATCTCATAATGATTTCAATTTTGAGAAGATATTTAAGCATTGGAAAGGATAAGAAAATGGAAATTCAATCATTAGAGCTGTTCAGTACAAGTTGGACAAATATCTGTCAGGGCTGACATAGGTATAGTTGATTCTCCCTTGAGGCAGAGGAATAGATGAGGTGACCTATTTACTCTTTTCTATGACTTGTGTAAGACTGGCTGTAGGTGCTTAAATGCTGAAAATATTCTATGTCAAAATAACCAGCTCTGTTGAAATAAAGTTCAACTTAACCTGGAGCTAAACAAGAAATTTGTAGGGATCATATAATTGTCCAAAATCAAACATAAATAGTTCTAAAAGTCCAAAGAGAGGTGAAATTTCAAGCAAATACATGGAAGATAGGATAGGAAGTGCTCAGAAACAGCATCCAAGGAACTTCAGTACTGCTGTAAAGCAACATTACCAAACAAAATTATTCCAGTGAAGGGCACTTACGTATTTCTAGTTCCAGACTCAACTGTTTGCCTACAATAGAAGTTAAATAGAAATTATATATATATATATTTTTTTTTTTTTTAGCTCTCCCCTCTCTTTGTGTCATCACAGTGTTCCCCTTAAGAATATAGCCAGCAGCTATTTTCATTAAGCGAAGCCGGTGATCTCAGCTGCAGGAAGAACAATGGAAACATGCTGTTCTTCTCAAAATGTCCCTGTGGATATAGGCTTCTTCTGCTCTGCTTTTTCATCATAAACTCTCTTCACACCAGTACCGTGAGCCTCAAAGCAGCCAGGGAAGAGCAGGGTCAGACTGGATTTCTGGGTACCTCTGTCTCTTGGCACAGACTGGGTATGTGCTGGCTGTGTCCTCAGGTTGAGCTGCAGGATGACTAGGCTGCTGTTCTGCATTGCTTTTGCCATGCTGGTGCTATGGTCTGGCCAAGAGCCTGCAGACCAGATTTCTTGGCATCTTTCCTAGAAGGGCACTCATATCTCATACCATATGCTACAAAGGTAGATGGGACTGATGGGCAGCCTTAGGTTTGCATACTGTGAACACTGGGACCTCATCTGTAATCACCCTGTTTCCATAAATGTGTCCTCAGAGAGCCAGGTCTAGGAGTATAGTGGGCTATATTCTACCCATGTGACCTCTTATTCAAGCAAAGTATAGATGCAGCATCGTATTGGGCCTTTACTTCCACTTAGAGGAAAACAGCAGTTTTGAAAGATAAGCTTCCCTTTTCCATAGAACTTCCAAAAATACCCATATTTAGGGGGAGAAATGGTTGTTAATCGTACAACACTGTCTTGAAGTGTAGGACACGGGGGTTGGACTCAATGATCTCCAGAGCTCCCTTCCAAACCTAATGATTCTGTGACTGTGACAGGCTTCCATAGTTTTAACTACTCAAACAGAGTAAGGAATCACCTATTTTACTAAGATCACATAATCAGAGGAGCAGAATACTACTTTTATTCAAGATACCCTTTTAAATTAAAATTCACTCCCAAACTGACTACCCTGGTTTATTTATAAAACCCTAAAAATTTATAGCTGTTTTCTGCTTTCCCTCATAACAAGGTAGGTATATTTGGCAAGGCCATGACCTTCCATGATCATTTGTTTGAGGTCTTCATTGACTGATGGGTATGGTGAAGAACCAGGCCTTTGAGCTGACACCATTTTACTTCAGGGTATCACATGTTAGAAAGACATAGTCTTGTTGGCTCTGCTTGATGAATTCTTGCAGGTGGGATTAAATTGAATGTGTAACAAGCAGTGTACAGTGACCTAATTATTTATCTTGTCAAATGGAGTCCCTGGACATAACTATCAAGCTGCCATTGACTCTGGAGTATAACCAACTCTGTATTAAACTGTCCAGCTGTGATGTGGAGACTGCAGCAATTGTTTACTTAAAAACCATAACACACAGTGCTAAGGATGTTTGAAAGATGTGAGAGCCAGTGTAACAGTAACTGCTGCCTTGGTAGCCTCTCTGAAGGTGTCCCAATCTCAAACTTTCACAAGACTGCTCTAAAAGGTCCTGTTTATATCATCTGTAGTGCAAATTAATGGAACATTAATGGACATAGCTAAAGTATCCTTTTTCTTAGTATTTTCGTCAGCTACTTCAATCAACATAGGGGGGTATGATCAACTAGTGATTTTTCTAGACCTTGTCCACCAATGGCCTTCATTAGACTTTGTTAACACAGTTGTGTTTCCACTGCAACTGAAGGGATCCTCTACCGATGTTGTAGTTTAACCTGACAGGCAGTGAAACACCACACAGTCTGCCTGGTTTCAGGTGGGGTAGTAGCTGGTACAGTGCTGTATTTTGTTAATAACACACTGATGTTTTATGTTGTTGCTAAGTAATGCTTACCCTAAATCAAGGACTTTTTCAGTTTCCCATACTCTGCCAGTGAGGACGGGCACAAGAAGCTGGGAGGGAGCACAGCCAGGACACCTGACCCAAACTAGCCAAAGGGGTGTTCCATGCCACAGCACATCATGCTTAGTATATAGACCAGGGGGAGCTGGCTGGGAGGGGCTGATCACTGCTCAGGGATGGGATGGGCATCAGTCAGCAAGTGGTGAGTGATTGTACTGCATATCACTTGTCTTTCTTCAGTTTTATTCCTCTCTCTCTGATTCCTGTTATTAGTTATTGTTGTTGTTGTTATATTTTACTTTATTTCAATTGTTAAATTCTTCTTATCTCAAGCGATGGATTTTACCCGCCCACTGGGGGTGGGGTGGGTGGGTAGTGAGTGAGTGGCTATGTGGTACTTAGTTACCAACTGGGGTTAAACCATAATGCAGCCGTTCACTTGCTCTCCCCTGGTGGGATGGGGAGAGAATGGGAAAAAATGGGTTAAGATAAAAATGGTTTAATAACAAAGAAAAGGAGGGGGAAATAATGATAAAAGAATATACAAAACAAGTGATGCACAGTCAGTGCTTAGAATGCTCCTCCTGTTTGTAAAGGGTAAGAACTGAAAGTTTGGAGAAGGTGTGCTCATTTTCTGTACATAATAAAAATGGCGAGTCTCTGCTTTAGAAGCAAGAGAGAAGCCTCCCTAAACTGTAGGGTTGTGACTGGGGCCTCCATACCAGAACGGAGAACTTTGTGGTGAGGTGGGGAAGTGAGCCTTTATCAAAGAGATTCTCGAAGGTGAGACTTTTTACAAAAGATTTGCTGTGAATTGGACCCATTGCAGAATGTCTCTGCAGTTGGGCTTTGCCTCTTCTCCATCATGCTTCCTCCAACAGGCAGCCCTGGGAGCAGGAGGGGCTGCATATCCTTCTAATGCCACATTTCATCCCTGTGTCACCTCCACAGATTGTTTTCTGCTTATACTCTAAGTCCTCTGGTCATCATAAACTCGTGCACAATCTAAAGCTATGATACCATACTGCATTTTAGACACAAGACCAGCTTTGAGAGGTCCCCTTTGCTTGCAGAAAATCTAAGCATCAAAAAATGCTGCATATCAGCACTTAATCAGAGTCTGTGATTCCCGGTATTCATGGGAATTAATTGGCTGTGTGAAATTTGAGAATTATACAGGTTCACTGCTAGAACTAAGTCACAATTAGTGCCAAGTGCTTTTACCACTAAAAAAGCCCCATGGATTAGGCCTTTCAGAATAAAGAAAATCTGCTTCTGAACTTTTTGCCGCAGTTGGATACTCAGTCATAGAATAGTCTACATACTGCCAGTACATTTACAATGTAAACGCTTTCTTTTCAAGGTCAGGGTTTTAAAGCACTAGACTGCTATTGAAACTGCAGGGGCAGAGCCTGAACAATTCTACTGGTTTTCTAAAAATAAGGAGCTTTATAGCTAAACTGCAGGATGTATTTTAAAAGAAAGAGTCTCAACATTTTTCTTTTTACTGCTACTTGTATCCCATCTCTACCAATTTTTACTGCTTTACACAAAGGCACATCTATCGTAAGGCATAAAATCAACACTCTTCCATTCCAGCAGTTAAGCCCAGTCTTACAATATTTGTGATGTTCACAATATTCAAATACATTAACACAAAACCTGACCCACCAAAGGGAATCCAGCTTTACAAATGAAATGACAGAAAGGGAGAGTGCCACTTGGCTACTTCAGACTTCTTAGCTGCAACTAGTATGTTGAATTTTACATTTTAAAATGTCATATTTTCATTTAAAACCTGCATCCTTCAAATACCTCAGGAAATCCTGCAGGACTCCGAGGCATGAATGAAGCAATTGCACCCTTCATTGTAAATGATTAATTCTAATCAATCAGGGCTTAGTATTCCCAAACCTTTAAAGCACTCTTGTTTAGCTTTTGCAGCATTTGAAAATGTTTATTGGCCAAAGGGTGTAAATGTTTTTTCTTGTTATTGGAAAAGATTTGCTGTTAACTGTGATACTTGAAAATGCTGAGGACTAAATTCTAGTCAGTTTGTAGCTAGGTGTGCTGGCAGCAAACCAGTGAAGTGTTGGTGCACTTACAAGGTTACCAAGAGATCATCCCATGTTGTAAGTAAAAGATCATATATCTGCTTATATGCATACTTCCCTGGAGGCTGTGACAAATGGTGGTGTGTTTTCAGGTTTAGAGGATATTTTTGGTGTGTACCTGGTTGTTCCTGCTTCAGATTTCAGAGTAAGCTACATTGACCATAGCTTAGTTGACCATTTTGCTTGGATCAGCCCCATATAAGTGCTGCCAGTCTTGCTTACTGGCTCTCACTGAGCACCAGGACCAAGGAAAAGCAGATGATGATGAAAAGCCTCCTGCATGGATAACAGTGACTCATCTCATTTTCTTCTGCAAGATTTTCTCTTTGGCTCTTAGTACCAGATTTAAAGGTGAAATACTTAACCTCTCTCTCATACCTGTCCAAAGATCTTGTTCTTCAATTCTAAGCAAGTCTGATACTGATGGTGTGTTATCCATCATTAACCAACTGTACATGAACAGTTATTTTTACATGGTTATTACATCTTTGGTAAAATATTTGGTTGAGTAAGTAAGAAAACTAAGCAAATAAAATTATGTTCTTCCAAAATTTTCTGCTCTAAATGTAAAGCTTTCCTTTTCTGCTTGTCCTAACTTTTGTCCTGAAGAACAAATTTTTTGAAGTCAGACAAAATATAGCAATTGTCCGAGTTCCAGTCGTAGGTGAATTTAGGTACTGGGCTGTAAAACTTCATTGTTCTTCTCTAAACATTTTCAGTTGCATCTACATCTTTCAACTTTTTTTTTTTTTACCTGCTGTTTAAGGTTTGCAAAAAATATTATAGGGAAACTAACAATACTTTTAGAAATAACAGAATTGTATTTGATGACCTTACTAGTTTTTATGACAAGACTCAACTATTAGTAGCTTTAGTGTGCAAACTGTATCACAGAGCTATAATGCTTTCTGATTTCATTCCTTCTTGAACCAGGTACACTAAGAAGAAAATGTTTCCATTCTTTAGCATATAGAAACCTACATGTGGTTTGGTATTACTGCTGCCCAGTGCCAAAGCCAACATCTCAATCTGTGCCATGAAGCAGGAGGACAGCCCATGGGTGCGCTTGAAGCGTGAAACAAAAGGAGGGAAAGGGAGCGAGTGGGGAAAAACCGCATGCATATATCCAGAGGAGTTAAGTAGTCAGAGCATCCATTAGGGAGATGAAGGACAAAGACCCATCTTCTTCTGTATGTTCCAAGAAATTTGTTTAAACTCAGCTCTGCCAGATCCCAAGTGGCCAAGCTATTTGGTTACTCCGTCCTTTACAAATGTTTCTTCTTAGAGATATTCTATAATGAATAAATAAAAGGTATCCCTTGGAGCAGGGATGTCCTGTTCATGTTAATTAACTAGTATTCTATATGTTCTGCCTCTTTTTGTTCCTGTGGTAATTATATGAATTGAAACAGCATGAATGGCACAGATGGTCAGCTTAGGATGAAACTTTCCATGGGGATAGAAAATGTTGCTGAAGTTCTTGCTGTGAGCAAGAGCTGAGCATGGTTGCAGGATGTGTCTCACTTCTCAGGATTCTATCAAATGCACATACCTGATCAGAGTTAGCTGCTCACATCCAGGTGGGTCAACCACTTTGGCTCCTGAGGTTTGTCCTTTTCTCTGAACTGCAGTTGTATCCAGTAAAGCAGTTCTCTCTTCTTCCAGAAGTGCTCTCTGCTCCTACAGACTCCTAAATGAGGGATAGAGATGGTATTAGATGGCAATCATCTATGAGCAAGATATTTCAGTGACTAAGTTACTTTGAGGATTTATTCATAGCTTTTACTGAAATCAGTGGGAAATGCACATCTAGATTTCTCTGCAAGTCAGCCCTTAGGAGATTCAATGGGAAAGGAATGTCTGGGCATCATCTGTGTTATTAAATTTTATTTTTGATACCTCCATAGATTTTATAGCTTTGCAAAAACACATACCAAACATGGAATTTATTGCTCATAGTACATCCAGGAAATGTGTCATAGTACAGGATGGACTGAATGTAAAAGAGAGATGTTTAGGTTTTGCTTTTCAAATGTTAACAAGTGCATGGCAATGCTCTGTAAAACTGTTAAATAGATCAATAAATAAGTCCAGTGATAGCATATTGAATTTCAATAGTCAGTAGAAACCAACACTTTAAAAATGCTGAATCTTGCTTTTCTAATAACTAAGTCTGTGTTACTTTACCACAAATACTCAACTTTAGCAATTATCATCAAGGCCTTATTCAACAGGAGTCTAATTTTAACAAATGTAATTTACTACAGTAGTGAATTGTTGATACGCTACCTATTCTTTATTCCTTGATGAGGTTAATCCATAAATCAATTGTTTAAATTAAAATGTCTGCAGAGAAATTTTGGGTAGGCCTAAGGAATAGAAGGCAGGAAAAAAGCAGTATTTGTAATGCTTTTGGGATATAGAATCAAAGGTGTTTGACTCATCTGACATCCAGAAAGCTGGAAGCATCCAGTTTTTAGAGAGAACAGCTCAGCTATCCCAGCTTACCAAGGTAGTAGGATTTGTTCAAGGACTTCTGCTGTGGTTGGTCAGTATTTACATGGCAAGACCTTCAGTACTGAAGCGCTGAAGCTTGCAGCACCTAACCCTGCCATCTCAGAGACCCAAAGTACAAATCATGAACTGGGGGAGTCAGACACTAAACATATGTTCCCAGAAAGAACAGAAGACTTCCAGACCTGAGCTGGGAATCACAGGCAGCTTTCCAGGAACTACTGCCTGAAAAAAATGAAGCATTGCAAAGCACTGATTTTAGAAGTTAACTGGAAATATTAATATGGACTGTAGCAAATAAATTTGTGTAACAAAAATATGGAATCAAAGAGATAACAGAGAGCCATAATTTTATAAATGTAACAAAAAGAAGACTAGCACCAAAATTATTCTTAAAAGATATAAACCCCATTAATAGATGACTAACCAGTTGGTGCTAAATCTTGTCCAAGCTTTTTCTGTTAAGATATGAGAAAGTGAGGACCTTTCTGACCTGCAGGTGAGGACCTCAGCAATCACAGATGTTTAACTGCAGAGGACTGCTGTTGTAGGGCATGCAGATCTTTATTATCTAATCATTATTACCTTATTATCCAAACATTAATACAGGCTGCCTTGTTACAAATAAAGCAAGTGGGTCTATTCCCAGGCAGACTGTATCTGTGTGCATGAGTGTGTATTCTGGGATTAGCTAAACCAGCCTGGTCTCACACTGTGGTCAGTCCTATGTGCACCAGGTCATTCCTCTTTTTCATCTTAATTTTTCTTTTCTTGTCATCTCTTCTGACTGAACTTTGGCGGACAGACTTACTTTCTAAAACACTCTGTGAGGGTGTCTTATAAAATGGACTAACACCTATTAACATTACTACATCCCCTCAGGCATACTCTTTCTCCATTTCTGCCTTATTCTTTATGTTAGGATCAATCCTTTTTTTTTTTTTTCAAACTGACGTTTGTACAGAACCTAATCTAATAGGGTTTTGGTCTCTCAGGTGCTGCTGCATGGAGCAGCGACCCAGTAGGATATATGAAGTAGACAGGTGTAATTTAAGGCCTTGGCCAATGAGAAATGAAAAGGGAAGCTCAGCAAAAGCAGAAAAACCATCTGAGATAGTCAGAATTAGCTATTAGACCAGGCACCAGACGTGGTCAAAAGGGAGTGTACCCACAAGATGTGTTCATATTAGGCATGAAATATATCCTGACAGTGCCAAGAAGCTTAGAGCTCTGGGTGATATCTAAACAGGCACCAGATGAAGCTTCTGTCAGAAGCAGAGTGTTCGCTGTGAGCCAAATGGGCTTCCCATAATGGGAAAATATTTCTAGGAATGAGTTTATAGTGAAAGAAAACATTATAATTTGTTAATTTGGGTATAATAACAAAAATCCCACATTTCATGAGCCTGCTGCTAGGCTGGAAATCAAAAGGTACAATTATAGCCACCAGAACACAAAAGTTACAGATATTTCATGCTTTCCTCTCTACCACTCACTTGATAGCTTCTACAGGTAAACAATCTTGACATGTAACACTGAGCCTAAAACCTACACTCTCCCATTACGACTAAATTGTCTGATGACAAGTTTTTATGGCTTCCTTCCCCTTCACAAAAAATAAGTTAATTCTTTTTCATTCATACTGTGTTATTCCTCATTCCTGCATAACACTGTCTTCTCTGGGTAAACAACGTAGTAAGTCTGCATGGCTTATACAATTTAGTGCAGTTTGTCCAGCTTGGTCTGGTTGTTCTCACTCTGGTTTGTCCTATTCTCTGCCACTCTCCCCACCCCCTCAGCTTTCCTGAGGTTTATAAAGGCACATTAATGGTTTTGTGACCTACTAAGCATGAATGTTGTGGAATGTGTCTGGGAGCTGTAGGTCACTACCTATATTTTATCCAGATGCAGTAATTTAATAAAAATATTGGATTCAGCTTCTAGATACATAAAGTATTTTGACGTTGTCAATGTCACTTAAATCCATGGGGAATTAATTATGTATGTGGAAAGTAACAAACTTTAGAGGAACTATTTAATGTTGAGAAAAAATATACCAGCCCAATGGCTAATGCACCAGCTTTCATAATATAACAGCAATAAATTTCTGCATGCATGAGAGATGCTGATAAAGCAGAAAGTTTAGTAACATACTGCTGAAAGCTGTATGATCACCTGTAATCCCACTGCCTCCAGTAAGTGTACTGGGTACTGGATACTTATGAATGAGCAAGTCCATGTGGAAAATTACTTTTTCTTTCCCTTGGACGTTATTTAACCAAAGGTATTCACATTCATGTCAGTAATTTTTGCCTGTGAAAGGGGTTTGTTATTAGTCTCTATAATAATAATAATTTGCTGTTTTTCAGATAAACGTTTACACATTATGAGCTATTAATACCTAATTACATGTTTCAGCAAATAAGTTTTGTTTCACAGTGCAAATATTTATACCATTTGATTTGTCTTAATAGCTCTTCCTTATTTCTGTATATATATACATTAGACTAGTCAGCGCCAAGCAACTCAAATGGCATGAAAAATATTACCTCACATGCCTATTAAAATGATTTATAAAATGGAATCAGAAAAAAAACCCCTAACATGGGCTATTTATCACAGAACAAGATCGTAGTTTCTGACACTTTGTTTAGTTCATTTATGTACTCTGAGACAGAGCTTTACCTGAAACTAACTTTTCTTGCCTTCAGCAGAGCTGGTCTAGGGACAGATCATGAACAAAATCTTTGATCTTGAGTCCAGTTTCGGTGCTCTCTGAAACTGAGAGCTGCTTTTCCAGTTGCTCAGCTCAACACATTGACACTGGGCAGACCTTTAGGAAAGTGAAGAATTCCCTGGAGAGACCAGGTTGCATCTTCATTCTAGTGTGTTTGTAGAAGCCTTAAAAAAGGTCTCAGAGCTTCCTAAAATCACAATTGCTATAAATGTACATGATTACTGTAGATCTTAAAGAGGTGAAGGGAGCTTTGCTTGGGGTTTGTTTTGGGAGGGTTTTTGTTTCTTTTTTTCTCTGTAGGTGCCCCTGTTACTGAAAGGTCCTGTCTCTCTGGGGATTAACAAAAGCACTAGCCAAGAGCGTGTTCAGACTGTTCTGCTCTACTCAAAACTATCTATAGCTGTATATGCCATGTTACACAATACAGAAATTTTTGAACTTCTGGTGGGACTTATTATTATTGTGCTTGTGATGTATTATTAGCATTTCTGGTCCTGGAACAGGCTTGGGGTGTCACTGCTTTGAGGGTTTTTTGCACTGGACTCAGTTGAGCTGCACAGAAATGCTTGTAGACAGGGATCAATCCAAGTCTGGATGAAAGCCCAATCTGATCCTGCCAAGAGAACACGTTTTTCTCATGCCCCAAATTCTTTCTTTAACGTTGCCTACTTCATATCACAGAGTGGGTGCTGATTCTTTGGTGTCAATCTGTACAAGACAGATGTTTTTCTTGCCTCCTAATGGGGTGATACTGCTTTCTACTCCTTGATAGAAAAGCACTACTGACACCCATCACACCTTGTATTGCACTGCACCCCAAAGGTCATCTTCACTCAAGTCAAATCATCTCAGCTACTCTTCCCAATCTAGGTCACACCCTAAAACCACCTCAAAAGCATTTCTGTCTTTTCTGTACTGTCCTTTCAGGTATCAGGCTTGTCAAGAGGACTCTTTTGGGCTTGTCTTGATGCAGAAGTTTGGGGGAAGTTTGATGCAGAACGCAAAGTCAGGAACTGAGATGTGTGGTTGTTCCTGAGCTTCTGCTCAGCAAGCCCAGCTCTGACAGACTTCTCAGGGGGCAAATACAAAAAAGAAGGTCGTACAGTGGCTGAGAATCTGTCACACTTGTTTAGTTTAATGTGAAAGAATAGGGGCCATAGTGTTGCAGCACTGGGATTTGCCAGGCACGTGCTGACCTCATTTAGGTTGGTGACAATACACTAATTCAACTTTCACCTCATCTGCGGTGGAATTTCATTTCATCTGAGTATGTGTTTTGTTTGAAGCTTTTTGCTTCTTTGTTTGCTTGGGGTTTTTGTATGAGTGTGTAGTTAGGGCTTAGGTGGGGAAAGGAGCAAGTGCCTAGTCCAATCCTGCTTGCTGTTCGGATATGTCTCTTGAAGTGACACTGCTCATTCCCATAGGATGCCCCAGATACGTCAGTAATACTCTGCTGTCAGTGGCACTAAGAGCTACACCTTGCTGATGCAACAAGGGTTCTTGCCCTCTCTCACAGATGAGGTGGACAGTGGAAAAGACTCAATTCACCATTAATAGGTTGCTATGCTATGCCTTCATTTCTATGTGTTCATTTAGAGTTTGTAAGGCATTGCTCACGTGTATGGACAATCTCTTCTTCTTTGGGAGTTTTAAGCAGCTTTAAGTTCTATCAGTAGATGAAGTTTTAAATGGTTCCCTTCTGCTCTACCAAATTTTTACTGCACAGTTTGGCCAAGCTGTTGGTTTTATTTGCTTTAGGCACATTTGTACAGTTTGTTAATGCACTATAAAAAGCCTAAATATCAAATTTGACCATCCTCATGTTTCACTTATGCACACTTTCACTTCCTACAAATAAAATTCTCAGCGTCCTTATAGTCCAAACTACCCATGTGCTTGTCCTCTGTACTTGCTGCTTATTAAGGAACAAGATTGGGGAATTTCAGATCATTTCAAATGATGGTTTTGAAATATACCCTTCGTATAATTTCTGGATTATTTCTTTTTACCACATCTTAACTTTGAATATCAGAAATCCTTCTGCTGTGGACAAGGGTTGTTATTACCAACCTAATTTCAAATGGACTTTAAAAATCCAATCTTTTTAGCTCTTTAGGTTTGATTGTGCATGGCTTGTAGCATTGTAGCTTCTTAGTTTTAATGTCTATTTTTGGATGCTGGTTTGGGGTCAATGGTTAAACACTCTCAGTATCATTTTTTAGTGCTGAAATCTCCTTTTGATTTACATGTCTGAAGCGACAAAACCTCTTATTGTTATGATTTTTGAAAAATTGCCAAGATACAGCCGAATCTTTCACTGCTCGCTGCACAGAGCTGGTTCTTGCCTTCGTGTCATGTACTGTAGAATTCATTATTGTAATGCCTTGTTTACTTACATTTCTTTCTGGTGATAATAGGCTTTTCAGCCTTCAGCATTCAAGGCCTTTGTCCATTGAGGGAAAGAAAAAAAACGGCAAAACATCAGGCTCTTTCATCAAGCTTTTCAAATCTGATTTCAAAAGTTTGTTAACCATTTCAGTAACACAATAGAAGGAAAAGGACCTTCACAATGAAAGATCTGGAATCAGAAATACCTCTGCAGGGAAACAGCTTTTGTTCATAAAGCTGTTCTGATGCAAAGTGTATCTTCCAAGATGTATATTCCCCTTTCAGGAGTAAGGGCTGCCTACTTCAGATGCATTCTCCAGTGTATACCTTTC
The DNA here is from genome assembly GCF_028554395.1 of Pezoporus wallicus. Lineage (NCBI taxonomy): Eukaryota > Metazoa > Chordata > Aves > Psittaciformes > Psittacidae > Pezoporus > Pezoporus wallicus. Next base: position 7,022,557 of record NW_026642052.1, read on the forward strand.
AGTGAAATCAGAAAGTAATGTGGTAGCATCCTTTCTATTGACATTTGGTATGTGGTCATTAACCAACAAAGGACCAGATTTAAGAACTGATCTATACGTCCCTGAAAGTGTGAACTTTCTTGTACACTTCGTTTAAGAATTCAGTCAAGGATAACGGGATTCAAGAAGCTGTTGGAAAATTGCCAACCAATTTTCTTTCTTTTTGAAACCAAAATATCGTCTGAAAAATTGCTGCCATTGTCAAACATGTTTTGTTTTATGATTTTTTTCACTTTTTTAAAATATGAAGGGTTCACAAAATGTTATTTTTTGCTATAAACATATTTTGTGTGACTATTAAAACAGTAAGAAAAGCTTTCTTTATCAATCACCAACAAACCTGACAGTTAAGAAGTGTGCGTGTACTTAATCATAGAATCGCAGAATCATAGAATAGTTAGGGTTAGAATGCATCCCTATAGGCCCCCTTCAGATACTGGAAGGCTGCTACGATGTCTCCACGCAGCCTTCTCTTCTCCAGGCTGAAGAGCCCCGATTTTTTCAGCCTGTCTTCATACAGGAGGTGCTCCAGTCCCCTGATCATCCTCGTGGCCCTCCTCTGGACTTGTTCCAACAGTTCCATGTCCTTTTTATGTTGAGGACACCAGAACTGCACACAATACTCCAAGTGAGATCTCATGAGAGCAGAGTAAAGGGGCAGGATCACCTCCTTCAACCTGCTGGTCACGCTCCTTTTGATGCAGCCCAGGATACGGTTGGCTTTCTGGGCTGCGAGCGCATACTGAAGCCGGCTCATGTTCACTTTCTCATTGACCAACACTCCCAAGTCCTTCTCTGCAGGGCTGCTCTGAATCTCTTCTCTGCCCAACCTGTAGCCGTGCCTGGGATTGCTCCAACCCAGGTGTAGGACCTTGCACTTGGCTTTGTTGAACTTCGTAAGGCTGGCATCAGCCCACCTCACAAGCATGTCAAGGTCCCTCTGGATGGCATTCCTTCCCTCCAGTGTATCAACCGAACCACACAGCTTGGTGTCATTGGCAAACTTGCTGAGGGCGCACTCAATCCCACTGTCCATGTCACTGGGAAAGATGTTGAACAGTACTGGTCGCAACCCCGATCCCTGAGGGACACCACTCGTTACTGGTCTCCAGCTGGACATTGAGCCATTGACAGCAACTCTCTTTGTGCAGTCATCCAGCCAGTTCTTTATCCACCGAGTGGTCCATCCATCAGATTTATGTGTCTCCAGTTTAGAGATAAGGATGTCATGTGGGACAGAGTTGAATGCTTTGCGTAAGAATTTTGTTTGTGGATCAGTATTTCAGATGGGTTAAGACAGATTTAAGACAGATTTTTAGCTTTTCCAGAGTTAAGACTCAGAAAAAATTATTCTTTGCAGAGTTAAAAGTATTTTAAAAAGTCTCTATCATGCTCATATTTATAGCAGAATTTGAAATCTGGCCAAGGGTGTTGGCTTGATGTCAATGACACTCCTTTTTTTCAAGCTCATGAAAATTCATTTTCTTCTTGCCCTGTTGAGACACATCAGAGTTTTCTGGCTAATTGTGAGATTTCATCTAAATTGAGCAAGCTCAGTCTTCTTACAGCTCCTCTCTGCCAGTTAGACCATTCTGTGCCTGAGCCATCCCCCAGCAGGATGACCAAAATATATTGTTCACAGGCTGCTCAGACTTTCCAGCAATGCTGCAGCTCTGTCGAAAGCATTTGCCCAATTAGAATACTGGCACTTTTGATATCAGCAACCCGCAACTTCTGAAAGACCTCTTGGTCAATAGCAAGTGTGCATCTTCCAGTATTTTGATGAGGACTTCCAATTCTGAACCTTCCTCTTGAATTTATGGTTAGTTTGGAGTATTTTTACCTGATACCATAGTTATGTAGTATTTACCGATGGCTAAATACCATTACTTTAATTTTAACCATTAAAAAGCAGGAGGATATTTAAATATGGAATTTGAGTGTTTTAATAAACTGTGCACATTTTAAAATAGTGCAGTCAGGTTCCTATTTTAGTGTAAAGATAAAGAAACCTCTAAGGGTTCAGGGAAGGATTCATAAAGTAAACAGTTCTCTGTTCTTTATAAGTATCTTACTGATGTATAATAAAATAATTTTACTTATAATGAGTCTTGTAATACTATAAACAGGAGAATCTGAAATAAATTAAGTTTGGAAATGTATGTTTTAATGAGTATATGCTGCAGGCATATCCATCTGCAAGTCTGAACTTTAGCAGTCAGGTAATTGTGCTTTCAGTTTGGCATCTATCTTAGGACTATGTCACTAAAATAATTAAGAAATATTAAGTGTCATAAGATCTTCCATTTGAAATACTGCATTAGAAACAGAGTTTTGCTAAGTTATTTTTACTTGCAACATTGGCACATATAAGTTTCTTTTCCTTTAAGGCTCTTGGGGCCTGGTGAAGTCCCCACATTCTGTGCATTCCTGTGGGTTTTGAATTGCTCTTAATGGGTGGACATATGAAGACGTAAAAATGCTTTACCCCCAGCCATAAATTATTCATACCAATAGGCCACTCCTGCTGCTCCTGCACAGGCTGGGGAAGCTGGTGAACAATGCATGGACAGACTGATATTCCTAAGTGCTTTAGCATGAATCATGTTGGAGAGGTTTAAGACAGCCAGCAATTCCCTGAAGATGGAGTGTATGTGCTTTCTTCTTGGAGCATGTGCTCATAAGAAACCCTCAACTTATTCTCCAGCTAGAGTGCATTCAAAAGGTCCTTCTGAGTATATTAAGTAGAAACACTTCAGCCTTCATTAGCAAGCCTAAAAGTGAGCAAGAGCGTTCACGAAAATGTTGGTACACAAGGCAGATATGATCCTGAGCCTGCAATAAGCTGCTTTCAGAAAGCATTAAAGCAGGACTGAGAGTCTGGCTTGCAAAACACCAAATTCATCTGACAGAGAGATAGAATGACTGTGTGAAGCAAGGACAGGGAAGTTCACTGGTGCGAGGATGCTGGATCCCGATGCTTCAGATCAGTTTAATCATGCAGCAGAGACCCACAGGAGAGCTGGCATTGTGGAAAATGCAAGCACCAGTCTGCACATATGGCTGCTAGTTTTCAGGTGATATATGAATGTCTTGACTATAGGGTTTTTTCCCCTGTTTAATTTTGTGATGACAGCAGCCCCCAGTTCAACAAAGTGCAACCCCCTATGGATGTCATTGACACACACATAAGTAAGTGCTTTGTTGAATTAGGGCCAATGGCAGTGATGATATCAATATGTGGGAACCAGATAGTAGGGGTGTAATAGATTCATGAACCAAACCCCAGAAAGCTGGTATTAAAAACTTCAAAATTAGTTGAACATTTTGTCTTGGCACCCACAGGCAGGAGAAGGCAGATATGTGAGATGCTGAAGAGCTTTTTAATTGCCCTTTTTGTTATTGTTGTTTTGCTTTTACTTTGCTATTTTATGTCCTTGATTCCTTTTTACTCATGCATTTAAAACTAGTAACAGTGTTATTTTAAATTATTTTTTATTACACCAGAAGATATGAAGCTGCACAACATAAACCCAAAATAATTATTACTCCTATTAGGAATTATTTTTGATGAAAAAAGCAGCATGTTAAACTTAAAAGAAAAAATATAATAGTTCTTCAAATCTTCAGCCAGAATCAGGGGAAAAGCCCTCAGAAGCAGAGATTCATTATACAGGCAGATCAATCTAAAGTATAAGGTCAATGCACTTGTGTAGAATTTAAGGATTACTGTAGAATCCTTTTCATAGTTTCATATATTCTCGTCTTAAAACAGACTAAAATTGGTTGAATTTCCTTACAACTATGTAATTAATATATCCTCATTAGAAATGAGTTAGCTCTGATAATTCCCATTGGTGCCATGGCTGATAAACTGAACACCAATCAGTGTAATAAAAACAGTGAAATATAATTTCTTGTTGTTCAAAGTGATAATCAACTAATCAGCAGTGAATTTAATCAGAACATATCAACATCAATCAAACATATTAGTGCTTGCAAACTATAATAACCAGCTATGTCTGACAAGTTATGCGTACTGAAACAATTGTAGACCATGTGCACATTGAAGTATGCAGTTTACACATACATATGCAAACAGTTTAAACATATAAGAATATAAAACTTCCATGAATAAAGTAGTTAGCCTTGTAGTAAATGTCTATTGCTTGAACAGCCTATGATTTCTAAAATCTGTACTGTGCTTTATTGCTAATGGGTCCAAGAGACTCTTACAAACAATACCACCTTTTCTGCATGTCCTGTAAGTGTGTCCACACAAAAGCTTTAGTCTCCTCCCCCTTGCTGGTGGGCAGTAAGTAGGAAGAAAAATGGACCTAACATTTTCCTAGATTTTCTTTCCTTACTTAAACAGTAAGGAGGGAGTAAACTGAGGACCCTCATCTGTTCAGAGTCTCACCCCATCAGTGGGGACTCAAACAGATTTAAGATGTCCTTCTGGAGAAGAGCCTAGCAAGGCTTCAGAACAGAGACATGGGTTACAATTGAAATAGCTTCTAGGGCAGTAATGGAATATTTTCATCCCAGTCATCAAAATTCGGGCTATTTACTGAAGAACTTGAGCTCAGGCATATAGGATTAGTTGGAATTTATTAATTCCTCTGGTGGAAATCTAGACTTATTATTCAGGGCCTGACCTTTAAGATGAATATATTTGCAGTGTTTAATTCTGCGTTGCACATGTTTGTGGTAATGACTGAAGATCTGAAGAAAAATTTTGAAGACTATTTGATATTAAGAGAAGCATTTTAAATTATCTTCAAATAGACCACAAGTGTACATCAGAGCAGCGTTCATCTGTTTGGGGTTAGTTTCTACGGCTGAATGAATATTTTGTAGTAAATAACCTACTTAATTGATTTAACCTTTCTCTGTTTGCATATTTTCTAAAGATACTTTATAATTTTCTTGGATTAGTGGAAATTACTCTTTCAATAGGTTCTCTGAAGATCACCTGTAGATTTGAAAGACTCACTACTCAAGATCAAGAATGTAAGATCTTTCTGAACATCACTTGCCATGTATCGTCATTTCTATTCACAAATGATGAGACATTTTTGATGAAATTGCTCCAAGCTACAAGTTTAAATCTACTTTGTGAATAGTGTCATTATTTGTAAAAGTTCTTCAACACTCCTGCCTGTGAACTCATCTGCGGGAATATTCAAAGGAAGTAAATAGAAAGAAGACAAACAGCCGAGATGCATTCACTGTTTTTCTTGAGTGAATATTCTTAGAAAATATTTAGAAGTATTTGCTCTGTTATTAGTTATATAAATATTCATGCAAATCTGTCTATCAGATTGCCTCCCTGAAATTACTCAGGCTTTTTTAGTGACTTGGAGAAAAAAGTCTCTTAAAAATATATTTCTGCACATTTTCCAGAAGTATAATAGACTGGATATGGCCTTATAAATTACAGGCTTTCCCATACTCATCCAGTCATGGGACCAAATCTCAAAGTTAACTTTAATAGGATTTTGGCTCAGGGAGGTTGGAGGAAGGGCAGCAGAATTTAGCCTGTGATTTATACTGCTTTCAGAAATTGCTCAGTGAAAAAAAAAATACAGCAATGTTACTTATATAGTACAGTTGCATGTAATTTATTTTCTGCATAACCCACATGAAACTTAATAAGATATAAAAAACTCACGTTTTTGACTGAAGACTTACAAATTCTAGCTTTAGTGAAAATAACTACTGGCTTCTCAAATGAGTTGATCGAGTAAGGTAAAAAAAGTGGAAAACATCTATTCATTGCAACGTGGTTTATTTGATTATTTTTATTAAAAAAAGGGGGAATTGCATTTCATGAGACGCACTAACATATGATAGAAATTAGGAAATGTGCTATAGCTGTGTTCTCAGTAGGGATGAAAAATGAGAATGCTCTGGCAGTCTAGGGAGATAGGGTTCAAACTCCAGGGCCAGGAGTTATATTAGCCTCCAGGATAAAAAGACTGATTTTCATTAAAGACAGTGGTACCCACTGCCTTTAAACCAGGAAAAAAAAAAAAAAATGTGGATTTAGGAGCTTTCTTTGTAGAATATCATAAGTTGGAACAATCACCATAAAGAAAGCTGTTGTAAGCTATCAGCTTTGGTAACTTCTCCATAGATTTTTATACACACTTGTGTGTGTTTGATGATGAGATATCAAGACAAAGTGGCAATCAAACCCTGATGTAGTCAATTCAAACAGGTTTGTGGCAAATAAATGGAATTCAGTGAATAATACTGTTTGTGAAGTTACTGAGGTAAACCTTAAAGCAAAGTAAAATGAAAAAGCAAAACAGAGAGCTGCACTCATCCACTGGGGATTTCATCCAGCCTGCCACCCAGAGAATAGCTGCCAGCCACAGGAGCTTTGCTCTGCACCTAAAGAATTTGGCATCCTTTGCAGAAGAGAATGATACAAAATTGGCAATGATGTATATCATTTTACTTAGGTGCAGTAGTAATTCTTCTCATGGAACATGTATGTTGATTACAGACCCAGGGACTCTTAAAACAAGACAAAAGAAGAAATGCCCAAATTTTAATTGCCAGCAGTTCAGTAAAACTTGTTCCATATAGCCACAGGGTTAATATGTGCTTGTTGTTCTTTGCAACTATAACACAGCAGCTGAGAGACACTGGCTTTACACGCTGTGCAAGGATGACTCAGATTAGACATTGAGAACAGACTGCCTGGGGCACCTTTGATGCTGGAGGTCTGTAAAAAGGAATTAGATAAATATTTGTCAGGAATACAATAGATATGGAAAACCCTGCCTTGGTGCAAATGGCTGGATTCCTAGCAGCATTCCCAAACAAAGCAATGTATACAAAGCTACAGCTTAGGTCAAAGCTATATATTCAATAAACCATAATCAGAAACTCTTCACTATTATATTCTTTTGACACCTATAATTAGTCAAAAAAAAAAAAAAATTAATTGTACAGTTCAGGCTTTAAATTTAACCTAAACCGTGTATTTCCCTATAAGTAAATGCACAGATAATCACAAATTCCTTTTTTTTTCTTTTTCAAGAGGGACACTGTTCCTTTATGCTCAGAAGTCTACACTAAACATTTGGAATTCCACTAAGGGCAAAATCTTTCCCTTGCATGCAGTGTTCTCAGAAATGAGGTCAGGCATTTCTCAATCCCTGGCAAGAAAACTTTCTGACTCATTACTCCACCACAAAGCATCCAGAATTTCCCCTTGGGTTCCAGTCAAATTGTTCGAATGCTTTGGAAAAATATATCTTTTACATCCCAAGAAAGGGAATATAGAAAAGATGTCCTCATAGCATGTGTCGCAGTTTAAAACCAGTCAGGCAGCTCGTTCACTCACTCCCTCTCCCTCACTGGAGAGGAGAATCGGAAAGAATGCAACTCCCATGGGTCGAGACAAAAAACAGTTTAGTAACTAAGGTATAACACAAATCACTACTGCTACCACCAATAATAACAATGATAAAGGAAATAACAAGGGAACAGAATACAACACCTCACCACCAGCCAACCGATAACTCACCCCCCCCAGCCTGACCAAGCACCGCCCGATACCTAGTCCTACCCCACAGTCTCCCAGCCCTTCCGGCTAACTCCCAGTTACATCCTGGGCATGACGTGCTGTGGTATGGAATAGCTCTTTGGCTAGCTTGGGTCAGGTGTCCTGTCTCTGCTTCCTCCCGGCTTCCCCTCCTCCCTGGCAGAGCATGAGGCTCACAAAGTCCTTGGCCAGACCAAACATTTGAGCAGTAACTAAAACCATCAGTGCTATCAGCACCATTCCCAGGCTGAAAGTCAAAAACACAGCACTGCACCAGCTACCAAGAAGGAGAAAAATGACTGCTACTGCTGAACCCAGGACAGCATGAAAGGATTAGGGTCCTCTTAGATTTAAAGCAGAATGTCTTGCAATTTCCAAGCTATTATTATTTATTAATTCATGCAATGGGCATCACAAGCACTGAAGTGCTTTACAGAATTACAAATTCTACTGTAAAAATGTGCATGTGAAAGTCCCATTGTTATGGACACTGCTGACACATGACCAGTGTCCATGTAGGACTCAGAAATCATCAGAAATCATCATTATCTTGGCATGGGGATGTCTAAGACACCGCTGCATGATTACTGGGCACTTCCAAATTCCCCAGAGCTTCTTGGTCCTGAGATTAAGACATCAGATGCTCACTTAAAGCACTTTGAACGCCTCCTCCATTTTCACTTAATGATCCTATATGCTCATCCAAGCCTTCTTGTGGTCAGAAATGATCTAGCATCTCCCACAGGAGAGCAGGTAACTTGGGTACCTGGTACTGCTATTCACTTGTGTCTTTAGTGAGCCTATATACTCTTGAGAATGGCTTACACAAAAAAGACTGTGAGAACTCAAGGCTGGTAGGGGGGAAGGACAAATGGCAACACTGAGTTGGTGATGAATTCATGTTCCTACACCATGTATACATCTCGAGCAAAGGGAAAAATGAGGTAAGCAAGGACCACTCTCACTGTGTTGGAGTGGCGAAAAATGGAAACTTCTCCCTCAATAAAATGACAATTTTTTGTTAGTGAGAAAGCAGACAAGATCTCCTGCCTTGTAATGTGCTACAAAGCAGATGTAAGGCAAGACAACTGGTAAGGAGAAGCTTTTCCTGAGAAGTCCCTGCCTGTGTACATGGCTGACCACCATCCCCCTTCTTCTATATCCTCTGAATTATTCCTATAAACTCTAACACTGACTTTGGTACTGGAAGGACAAGGTTAAAATGTTTGTAGGATCCCCAGATGGTCCCAAGCACGCTTCTCCAGAAGCATTCATATACCTAGATGGTGATGCTTCTATTTAAGCTTAAAGTAAGTAAATAAATATACTAAATTAATTAAACTGATCAGTTTGTGATCTTAAAAATGCAGAATTATGCTTACACAATTAGCTGTTTCTGAGCCTTATTTAAGGCATAAGACAGAAGAAAAATAATACTGCTTTACTTTGTGCACAGGACTCGTCCTGGAGCTGGAGACTTCAGGATGGCTTAACACCATTTCATACTTCTATCCCTACATGCTGCAAAGGCCAGGCCCTCCATATGTACCCCTACTACTGCCACCTCTAGTAACCACATCATCCAATCCTGTCTAGAAAATTTCTCTTTCTGACAAAAAGAAAGCTTTTTCACCCCATTTAACCCATATTGGAAAGCAGTAACAGAATATCAGTTGTTTAGTGCATGACTATATATCCAGGGCAAAGTGGTAACAGGCTGCTTTAGAGAAGGTGAAGTGTCATGTTAACATATTATATTCCAATATTAATAATTTGATTTAATATTTAATATTTCCTTTTTAGTGTTTAGATAAGAATTCAGCAAGTTTTCTCAATCATCTCCCACACGTCAGCTTCTTGAATATTGTCTGCCCTGTCCTTCACAGCACTTATTCACACATTAGGAAAATATTGACATGGTGTCACTATCCTATTTGTGCAAAGGTCTCCTCTGCTATTGACACGTCTGTTCCTTTAATCAGCCCTAAGAGTGCTGATGTGTCATACAATCTGTGACAGACTTTTATAAGCCCAACCCAGTAGCTCTGAAAACTCCCAGTGACTGAAGTGGGAGTTTAAAATGTGTAAGGGCAGCAGGATCAGAGCAGCTCAAGCAAATGATCCCTGCCTACATTCACAGAGGACAAAGTGAAAACTCTTGACTTTTAAAAAGAGTTTTACTTACTGGGACTTCCAGCACCCTATTTTTCATCACTTTTTGGCTTTACATAGCCAATGATTATTCTGATTAAGAAAGTGCTTGACTTTGTTTTCATTCAGGGTAGCAGAAAAACTCTTATTAGCATACTACACAGTGGTTCCTGGGAATTCAACTGCTTCCAGGTTTCGAGGATCAGGCCCTGATTGATCTCATTTCAGGAAATCTTGAGACTGGAAAAACTGGCTTTTTGCCAGAAAATGAGTCGAGTAGATTATGTTGCTTAGACCAAACAGATTAGGCCCATCCTCCAGAGCTTCGTGATCAGTTAAAGATGTTCTTCTTCAAGACACTTTTGTCCCAAAGCAGCGCTTATGTTCCCCCCCTTTTTACTGCTCTGTGTTTGTCATTAATAAAACTTGGCATATATTTGCTTTCTGTTTCTGAAAGAGTTTTTTCCTTATTTAAAGAAGTTTAAAAGTGTGTCCATTACCCTTCACTGGCACAGGACTGTAGACTGGGCAGCCAAGCAATTGTAATCCAGCCAGTAACTCACTGAGCTCCTGAGCAGACGAGTCAGACAAAGCTCTCACTGTGAGCGATGCTGGGATTCATTTCTGAAGAAAGGCTTGTGGGAGAAAACATAAATACAGGACTATCGAGTTGTTATTCATTTCAGCCTTTTCCCCTACTCTTGTAAAAGGGATTGTTCTTATACTGGACACTGCAGAAGACAGTAGTGGGTGTTTGCTAGGCTCCTGGTGACTTTAAGAGCTACTGAGAGCTTTCAGTAAGTTGTATGAGAATGAAATCTCACCCATTTATTACCATCCTGGTTTTGCTACCTCGTGATAAATGCATGAGCTGTACCACAAGGCAGACACATTACATGTTATTTGTGTTAAAACGGCAGGGATATTCCTCCCGCCTTAGGAAGCAAACTAACTGGCATTTAAGTGAAAAGCTTCATTTTCCACTTCTTACCTGAGCAATGGATTCAGGCAGACAACTCTGGATTTTTGGGTGTCTAAATCAGGTAATAGAAAAACCCCTCTCTCTTCCCTTATGAAGACAGCTTCTCCTCCTAACTTGTTTTTGGTGGGAGACTGAATGCTTTCAGCTCCCCCACCCCATCCAGACTGGTTTCAGAAGTTTTGCAATGCTGAAGCAAACTAAGGGAGGAAACAGCGCAGATAACGACGAAGGAGTGTCAAATAACAGCCTTGCATACACCATACTGAACAAGGACTTTCTAAAGGCTGTGTTTTATTTTGATGGGGTGTGTGTGCAATTTAGACTCTGTTTAGCTTTTAAACTGGCAGTGAAAGGACAAAATGGAGCAAGTTAAAGTACACGTTCACTTGGGTGCATCTCACCTTCAGCACTGTTCTGGTGTTTTGTTGCTACATTTTAAGAAGAAAAACTACAATAAGAATGGTTTCAGGGCATAAAGCTTAGATTTAGGAGTGAAATTTCTCAAAGCTTCAGAGTATGTGAAATGAAAAATGTGGTTCTGCCTGTTGTGGAGGTGAGGGAGGAGAGCAGTTAAACTGTAGACCTCAGTTTTCTTCATGTCCTGGCACAGTCTGGGCTCTGGGTTTTCGTTTAGCCCTGCACATATCTGTTCAGCTGCTTGCTTCTCTCCTGGGTATGCAAGAAATGGAAGGTTTTGAGGAGGAGAGGAATTTATGTAATTATCAAATAGAGATATTTTATTGTTTTTTTTTTTCCTTGAAGTGTCACAAAATCAGAAAACAAATGGGGGAAACAGTCATTGCGACATCTTGTCAGTTCTACTCTGCCTTTCCTCCCGCCCTCACAGGCTGCGCTGAAATGCAGCTATCTGCAAATCTGTAAGGTATGAATCATCTCACACATTGCCGAGGTGAAACCTGACAACTATTTAACAGCACCGCTGCAACACTATGGAACATTTTAAGACAGGAAATTAAGAATACCTGAGCCAACTAAAGCCACAGGGGGAAGTTTAGATGGACAGAATTTAATTACTCATGTTGGAATTTGGCCAGGACACCAAAATTTACACCCCAGCCCTCCTGTAAAGTGCCATCAGACCTTTAATACTAGCAACTGGTCAAAACATCAGCTTTAGATCTGCTCCAAACGAGAACAGCACTAAAAGTTGTCTAAGACCTACTGAGGTATTTATTTAATACTGACTGACAGGAAAGACTGCAACATCCCGAGTCAAGCAAACCAGCTATAGTACAACAGGAAAAATACCTTTCCTAGCAGCACTGGAGGCTTTTCTTCTCCAGAGGTAGCTTAATAATCTTAATATTTTTAGGAAAATTCTCTGCATTTTCAGAAATGCATCACGTGACTTGGGAGTGTCCCCATCCCCCTGTCCCCTGTCCCCCCCGCCTTTTCATTATCTCAAAAGTCAAAGTATCCTTGTGCTGCCCTTGCAGAGCCCCCAGATATACTTGAGTGCTCAGCCTCTTTATTGCCATTTATACCGTGGAAAAGAGGCACACCATAGTGAATAACAGTGTGTTGACTGGAAAGGGAATGTTAAAGCCTGAAAGTCCATACTTTTTCACTTCTCACATTATTTTTCTAAAGAAAGCTGTATGCTATTTAATGTTTATTTGTGGGGAAGAGGAAAAATCCTGTGGGTTATCTTTTCTAGAAGTGTAGGATTTCTACAAATCAGAATTCTTGAAATTCCTTAGGCTGAGGAATTATGTCAGCCCTGAAAAGCATGGATTCATTACTCACATCTTGTTACTCTGTTGACATAATTCCCTAACAGACTGGGACATGAGGTGTCCCAGTTTGATACTTCAACCTACAGTCACTGCTTTTGCCTTCTTTAAATAGTAAACAATTCTGTGTCTGAGTTCCTGTTTTCAAAAGTCCTTTGAGCAGTGAATCTATGCAAAAAAGAAAATCTGGGTTAGCTGTGGGCCACCAGCAATTTATCAAGCAGTATTAGTTATGTCTGTGGGATATTTTTCATTATCTGAGGATTATTAATAGAGACACTATATAAATGGTGATTATTCCTTGACTAATAATTGAGATAATATTGATATGAAGTCTAGTTTCATTAACACCTTAGTAAAGAGACTATGATGGGAAGGGTATTTTTTTCCCTCCAATTTGTAATCAAAAGTTAAATAGTAAAATCAGCCTTTACTTATAACAGAGGTTGCAGACTTTGGGAGTTGGCAGAGCCAGCTTCTGGGCTGCTGGGAGCCAGACTCTTTTTGATCTTCTTATTGAATGGTTTCCTTTGATCACCTAGACAATAGATCATAAAAGAACAGAGCTTTTACCCATATCTCCCCAAATTTGCAGGTAAATAATGAGATGGTCTGAACTGAGGCTGGAGTGTAAGATTTTTAACAAACAATTCTTCCCTTTGAAGTAGACTTAATAAAATTAGCATATAAATGAGCAATGCTGCTACATAAGGACATGTGGCTGAAGAAGAGGGATAATTGGACTGAGTGGGTTAGTTTCTAAATGAGGTCGTTTGCTAAATAACCCACAGTTAGACTACAGGTGTGTTGGTTTTGTGAGTGGGAGATGAGGTTTGAACAATAGGGTATGCTCAAGGTGGGGACCCCCAGCTGGTGTGGGTGAGGACTGGAGCTTTGTAGCTGGCCTGGAAAGCACAAAGTTGGGTGGGAGGCAGAGCAGATGCAGGCCATGCCTCTGTGGGAAGAGGTATCCTAACCGATGCTGTAATGTCAGGATGTGGTCCATTATACCGATATTTGTCTTCATCATTTTCAAGTATGCAAAGCTATTCAGTATGCTAATTCATACATCTCTGGAGGTCCATTTGCTATGCCTGTGAAGAAGGACCATTATGCTGAAGTGTCTGCCAGGGGCTGCACAGGTTAAACTCACCAAACTCAGAAAGCTAGAACAAGGGTTTAGTGTGGTTGTAGCAGGTTAACATTAGGATCTTTGAACCTCACAGCTTTTGATTTCACCAAAATCAGAGGAATTACCTATCCCAATGGGAAACTGACACCTCATTACAGGTACCTTGGACTCTCTTCTCTCTGTGTGTCTGGGACAGCCCCCCTGGCACCAAAATGACTTTGTCATTCCATGGCAGGGACACATGGCTGGAACTCTCCCAGTAGCTCAGGTGTTCCCTGATTTACTAAATGAAAAAGAAGTTACATAATTAATGTGTAAAATTAAATCCATTAAATAAAATAAATGAAGTTAATTAAGTAATTTCGTTTTGAGTCAGGTTTCAACCAGAATTTCTTAGTGTGCTTGAAAGAATCATGCTCAGTTCACTGGAGCTTGATACTTGGGGCAATTCACTTGGGGCTTCTTTATTCATTCTGACAAAAACTGAACTTGAGATTGACAGGGGACAGTAGATGGGAGGGAGAGTGATCCCTAAGTCACCTGAATGGCCAACAAGATAGTGTTGTGGTACAAAAACCCAAGCTCAGATCTCCCCTTTGACTAGTTTGAAGGAAAGACATGGACTAAATTTCTGCACAGAGCACCAGCATCCTTTGGATCTGTTAGTTGTCCTTTGGCCCAGGTACTCTTGAGATCATCTTTGCCCTTCAACAGGAAGTGAGATCACCCTCCCTCTAGTGTAACCCTCATGTAACATATGAGGGTGAGTACTGAATCCAGCTCTTTCACATTTTAAGTGAGTGTTAAGGGCAACATTTTTGCCAAGATACAAATGACATTTCAGTCTCTTGTGACTGTAACATGAAAAAAGGGTCTGTATGTCAGATTTTCCCCCATCATAACTCTTCTTTCCTGCCTTCAGAGACCTGTTAGGACAGGACTCCATATTACTGGTGTGTGCAGCATCTCTCTGGGCTCTTCCATTCACTGGTGGAGCACAGTCAGAGGCTTTTTAATGGGGTGAAGATGGGCACAATGGGCTGCAGCAGCCAACAGGGAAGAGCCAAGTACCTTCTCTGACACAAATCTTTGATGCAAGAAGAGGGTTTGGGGAGGTTTTGTGAAGGTGCTTGAGGCTGGAGAGCTCTGGGTGGATATGGACAAAGAGAATTTCATGCAGAGCATTAGAAAGAGGTGTAGCGTACTAGAGGCTGGGGGTTCTCCAGGTGGGACCTAGGCACGTTCATGAGAAGGATCAAGGGTTGTAGATGATTGTAATGGATGATTTGGAAGCAGGAGTTTGGCACAGGAGGTAGGAGGGGCTAGGGTGGGGAAACGATGGGCACCAAAGGAAATGGATTTATTAAACACATCTTAGATGTTGGATTTGAGGCAAGAGAATTTACTGCCCTCACCCACCTTTCGTACTGGCAGTAGGAGTAGCCTATCCCAACCAAACAGAGCTGATTTGTGTCAGAAGAATTGATTTGAACTTTTTCTGCACTTCTGAAATCTTTCTGTCCTCACCTTTTATATTTATTAGTTCAAAGTGATTCACCAAAAGTTGACCTGAATTCTCAAACTGCGTTTCTTCTGGCAAATAAACTCTTCACTAAAAACATATGTGCCTGTCACTACACTAAGTGCATGCAGTCTATTTACTTGCTGTTGGGCTGATGGCTGGCCCTTTCCCAACAGTGCAGAGGAGATGGAAGGCATTAAGAAAAGCCCTGAATATTGCTGGCTGAATAGTCTGCAAAAAAAAAAAAAAAAAGCTAGGGAGGATAGGAGTGAAATCCTAGCGCTGTGAGTGGCACTTGGAGAATTTTGCTTCAAAGTTTCTATTAAAAAAGAAAAAAAAGAAAATCAATGAAAGCCACCCAAATAAAACCCATGCACAGCACTTTGAAACCACACCAGTGTGCCTCACAATGCATGGGATTGTAAAAATAAATAAAGAAAAGTGCCTTAGTCATAGGCAATGCACTTTAATGGCTCAGCTTAGTGTGGAATAACCTCATGAATACACATTCCAGAACTGGCCTCTTCATCACATGGAGGAAAGGAGCAGACGAGCTGCAGATAGAGAGGCACATCATATGCTAAGACTCCACTGCCTGGCTGCAGCTCTAGTACACCTACTGTCCCTGCAGAGACTCTTACACAGTGGGACTGAGGCTAGCCTTGCGCTGATGTGCTTCTCTGAAACCTACAGGAAGAAAGGATGGGTAAACAGGACCACTGAACATGAAGTTGTTGCTCAACGCCACCTTTGGTAGAAGACACAGAGGTCCTCGACAGAGCTACTGGTTCAGTTCGAGGTATTTTAAATAGCAAAGAGGGGGTGAGGAGACAGAGAATAATGACAGCTTCAAAAAGGGACTGAACTGTGCTGTGCCAATAGCCTGACTTAGATACACCAGCAAGAGTCACGTAAAGAAGGACAGGACTAGCCTATGCTGTCCTTAGGCTAGTGTAGTAGGATTAGAAAATGGATGTATATCCTCTAAATGCATTTCCCAGTACAAAGTGCAGGTCGGTGCCTCAGGCAGGTGGCAAGGCACAGGAGGGAGTTTCTAGAGTTTCAGTGGGGTAGGAGGTGTTTAAGGAGTTAAAGGGGTTAAAGCAGGCAACACCTGCTCCTGGGGCTTCCCTAGAACCAAACGTCCCTAGAACTGAAAACATATCTCACGGGATGATGAAGAGTGGAACAGAAAAAGAGTGGGTTTGGTTTTTTTTTTTCCACACAGGGGGGTCCATTTGGTAGTACAGGGAGGGAAATATTTCCCTAGGAAAGAGGAATAATCATCAAGGAAAGATGTGGGAAACAGAGAAATCACAGGCTGAAGTAGGCTTAGTAGGAAAACAACTGGGGGTTTGAAAAATTACCAGAAAAGTGATATTCTCAAGAGTACAAGCAATAGCACAGGCTCCACTGAAAATGAGGTTAGTTTTGGAAATTAACATCACATCTGTCTAGTTCCAATAAGCCTTGTCCATTTAAAAATGGAACTCATGCCACAAGATACCTGCTATAAATAATCAAATACATCATAACCTGGACATATCCTCTATGTAGAATAATCCTGCTATAAAAACTGAGAATAAAGGAATTTGCTGGATGACTAGCACTTAAGAAATTGTTCCCTGGTGGGTTATTTGAAACCTATTCTCTACTTCAGTAGGAGTTTATGTTGAATAACTCACAGCTGTGGATATACCTGCACAATGGAATCTAATACTACTAATAAAGGGGTCCAAATTGGCACAGCTCCAGTCAGGACTCATTAATGTTAAGACATACAAGTGTCTCGGGTCATGTAAAAGGCTGAGTGACTTCAGCGCAGAACCATGGATGCTTGGGTGGAGGGGTGGTACCAGGTGATGAAGGATGGGACAGGGGTAGCTAACGCTGAGCTGTGTGTGCTGTGCCCCTCACCAGGGCACCTTGTGCCTCCTGTGAGGAGCCATGGGTGTGCCACAAGGCCAGCTGAGCTCAGAAGCCTTTTATCTTTGCATAGAATGTGGGGTCCTCAGCGCAGTCCTTTTGTGGGAATCTTCAGAACCTGGATTTAGGAACAGCAAAAAGGGAGAAGGAGTCGGTCCTGCTTACTGCCCTGTATGCACCGAAAATGCAATAAAACCACCCAGGTACACAACAGCTGAGTTATGTGAGGGCTGTTCAGTTCTGGTCACATTTAAAATACCAGCTGCCACAAGAACATCCCAAGATGTAAGCACAAACTCACCTGGAAAGCCAGAGCTGACAACTCTTTATGATTTGTAGTTTTTTTCCCTTATTGTGACTCACCTGGATTAGTCTGTTTTCAGATACTGAAGGGAACTAGGGAAGGGAGGAGAGGAGAAAGATGGAATAACTGATGCTTTGGGTGCTCTATATCACTTGTATGGCCTTCAAGCTACCTCTGTGCAATGTTTACAGGCATACTTCTATAGAGAGCTGGGCAGGACATGATCTGTGTAATTCACTCTGCAACATCGTGGCTTAGTCAGGAGCCTTGAGAAAGTAACCTCATCAGCTAAATCAGAGGCGCTTATATCTGATATTCAGCTTTTAACTACAGCATTTTTTAAGCATTTGTTTAAAATCAAAACCAAATTTGCGGTGCTTGTAGCTTCGTGAAAATCAAATCTGGAAAAAAAAAAATCAAAATGTAGGTTCAAATGTCAATATTTGGAAGTAACCAAAAGAAAAGTGGAGTCAAACCAAATGAAAAGTTTCTGGTTTAATAAAATAAAAAATTTAAGAAATCATGATTTTGGGGATTATTATTTTTGTACATCTATTCTAGCTGTTTCATAGAAGCCTGCAGTCACAGGCAGAAAAGTCAAATGGCCACAAACCTTCCCACTGGGGAAGCACCAGTTTGTTGGAGATTGAGAGGTGCTGGGGGTGAGGTATAGGTGACCTGGTGTAACAGTCCCAGAATAGCTGTGACTGCAGCCAGGCCTTTGATGTGACAAAATGACTCCACTGGTTTCAAGGTAAGACTGCCCATGAGTCTCGTTTATTTTATGTCAAAGGTTATTTCAAATTAATCAATCTGTTAATCAGTTAAAGGAGATTGTTGCAGTTAAAAAAACAGAACAGTTTTGTGTTGACCTCTGTTATCACAGATTATTAAAAAAAATCTATTAATAAAATTAATAAAAAGTAAAATAAATATTCCATTTCCTTTTCAAATCTTGGTCTTGCACCTATGTGCCCACCCTGGTACTTGGCACCGCCTGCATGAGGCCCACCTCTGGAAGGTTTCCTTCATTACTGATTGCAGTTTTCTTCCTCAGTATATGGGCTTCTCTTGGAAACTGCTCTCTTGTAGAGTGCCGCTTTCTGAAGTGACAGACTGCTCAAAGGCAATCAGTACAGAGACCTCTCCTTCCCTCCCCAGCAGTTCCTCTCCCTACTTGAGAACTGGCTATACTGCAGGTCTCACAATAAAATCATACTTGACAACTCTGTTTCCATTTGAAAAGCGCACATCCCACTATTGCATGGTCTTCAACTTAAAAACATTGCATCTCTGTGGAGTACCACTGTTCAGTTACTCATTATAAACTGACCATTAGTATTTTTTCCCCTCCCTCACAGGAATGCAGCTGGCATCTGCAGCAAAGCCAAATGTTGCTGTGTGAAATTTGTGAGTTAGGCCCTTCTCAAGGGAGTTCTGGAGTTCTGTCTCAAAAGAAAGACGGGGGGGGGGAGGGATGGATATTTAAAAATAATATATTTTCTGGGAGAAAGAAAGCGGATTTAGGTTATATTTTTCTGAGCCCTTAGGCTGAAATACCAGCAAAACATGGAAGTTTGTTAAGCAAAGCCAACCTGAAACTTCCTATCCCTGTTGACATAAAGCAGAAGAGTTAGTTGTGATATGTAAAAATGAAATTGCATTGCTCCTACAAAGCTTGGGAACCACAATAAAGGCTCTTGATCACTGTCCAGGGACACCTTAGCTATGAGCCCCACTCCTATAAATTGAACTCCTGTAGCACTTCACACCTCATTCACATCAGAGGAGCTGGTGATTTAAGCACAGAGAAAGTCATAGAGCTGCTGAAAACCCTGTATGAAAAGATAGCTGTCTCAGCTGCTCACCTTTTGTTATCACCCTTTGGAACATGAGTTTAACCTGGAGGGGAGATTTCAAAGAAAACAGCTGAAAATTCCCTTTCAAAATGGAGTTTTCAGTCAAATGCAGACACAAGCCCCAGCATCCATTAGTTCCTAAATTTCACACCTTCTGACTGCTGAATTTGATCTCTCTTGGCAACCCAGGAGCAGCCCACCTTGGTTTTGATGAGTTTGTCTGCGTGGAGCACAGGTGAATCCTGCATTTTGTTTTACACGTAGCCAGAAGAAGATGGAAAGTTAAAAACTTTGGGCAAAGCAGCAAACAAATTTTCATAAGCTATCAAAGAGAGATGAAAGAAAATTGAATAGAAAAAAAACCTCAACCCAGCATCTGAAAGCACCAAACACAGTTCTTAAAAGCTTTTCCAGTATTCAGACCCCCCAAGAGATCACTCAGGGAGGATAAAACTCTATGTGATGAAATGAGGGTTGCAGACAAATGTGATAAGGAGTGTTAAATGCCTGCTTCATATCAAGCATTTACTAAAACGTTTCCTAATGCACTTACAAAGGAGACGCTAACTTTATACATTATAGCTGTTCAATATATAATTATACATAGTATCTCAGATGAATTCAGAGTTGTTGAGACAGAGCTATTAATTAAACTGGGGCAATACACAACTTGAAGATCTCCAGAGATTAGACAGAATTCATTTTAGCATGATATAAGAACTGCTTTGCTCTCCCCTATCCCCAGACACACTCTAACAACTGTTCTCATGCAATATCACAACTGGTAAGATCTTGGACACCTAAGAAGCATTTTTACCATAAAGCACTGCAAAAACTACAACACAAATAACCCAAACCCTAGACCTCTCCACCCTCGTAAAATCCCCCCCCAGCCATGCACAGAAAGAAAATGAAAACAACCTGAAGAGTTTTAGACTCCCCTTATGAGCACAGACTTAAAGGATCCTAAGTG
This sequence comes from Pezoporus wallicus, assembly GCF_028554395.1. NCBI lineage: Eukaryota > Metazoa > Chordata > Aves > Psittaciformes > Psittacidae > Pezoporus > Pezoporus wallicus. The sequence goes on from NW_026642052.1 coordinate 7,042,760, forward strand.
GGGATGTCCAACAGGCATGGAAGCGCCCTCGGTGAACATTTATCTGCATTCAGCTGAAGCACACACTAATGTGCTGTAACAGCATTCAGCACCTGAGCTATCTGGGATGCATTTAGTAACATATCCAAACAGAAGCTTATCAATCTCTTCCTGCTGCTTGTAAAGTTGATGGAAGTACAGTCAGGAGTTTCTTGGAGAGCTGGGGTGGTTGTGCTCTGTTGTGCCTAGATTTATAAAGTTTTGATTCTGTGTGCACAAGTGTATTATTCTCTGATGTCATCTTTACTGCATAATGGTGTTTTAAAGTGTGCTTATGGATTAAGTCTGCACATAGACCCATTAAAATTATTTCTTGGTGTAAGGGATATAGTTCTTTTATTTCAGAACTGATTCATAGGGTCATAGAAGAAATGCTCCTGCAGTTAGATTCCTCCATCACTGTTCCAAATAAAGCCTCTCCCTTGAAAAGAACTGGTACTAGTGGCTGTCAAAATAACACACTAAATTAGAACAGATTTTAATACTGTGAGTGTTAGTGGAAATTCATATTTTCTCATGAAACATAGCAGCATGGTCCATACATTTAGAGACTTCCAAAAGTGACTCTTTATCCAAAGGTACCATCTGCCATTCTCCAATGCTGGGGTACCACCAGTCTTCCTGGTAGAAGCATAATGATACACCAGCATAACATCAGTTCTGTGGGATGTTAAATATTCAGTAGCTCCTCTTACCTAGTAGAAGATTTGGGTCTTAGCCTTGTATAAAAATATGCTGTCAAAAAACAAGAAAAAACATACAAATCATCCAGTCCTACACAGTAAAACCAACTGCTGGGGTTACATGAGCCCCAGGGCAGCTTTAATTTGGACATGTAATGTATCACCATAGGGCTACTTGATCAGAGTTGCAGTCTCAGTAAATTTTTTCAGGACTATTCAATTTCCATTAGCAGTTTCTCCAGGATATATTAGGCACAAACTGGGTATCCTTCAATATCAATCATCCATGTTTTCTCTTTCATCCTGTCTTTGCTAAAATGGGATTTTCATGGAGGTCATGAAATTGTAAAATTTAGCCTGTTCTTACAGCCCTTCTATCATTTAGGCTCCTTTAATGGTGTTTTGCAGCAGAAGCTGGGCAAGGAACCTCTCTCTTAGAGAAAACCCAGTAATGCCCAGTGTTTTGCCATTCCATTCAGTGTTTTCCTTCCCCTCTAGCCACATCTCTTTCTGCACACTTCAAGACTTGTTTTCCTTGGCAGCTCTCTGGTCATTGGGTACTTTTGCTCTGTTCCCCAAGGACGTAAGTTGGCTACACTTCCCTAATGTGTGAGTGTAGCACCTTCTTCAGGACCAAGGTTACAAATCAGCCACTCATGACTTTCACAGAGCCTCATGATGCTGCAAGCATACAAATAATATACAAATCCCAAGGTCCCTTCCAGATTGAATTATCCTACGTTATTACATTCCTACACACCAATGCATAGATGATGAAACATGAGGACACCTTCTTTCTGAAAAGACTACAAAGCTGCAAATATTGCTTATGAAAAGGGAGAAAGTAGGAGCTTTAAGAACTGCTGTGTTCTCATGAGGTGCAGCTGGTGAGACCAGCCGATGGCTCATGTGAGGTGGGAGCTCTCTGGGAAGGGGACTCTGCTGACCCAAGCCCCAAAACAATATTAAGATTCCTAAACAAAGGAATTCAAAGAATAACAAAACCCACTAGTGCTTATTGCTCTTGCATGGTCCAAGTCCTTTGCAACAGCAACCAGCTCAGTTATCAGTGCTCTTACTCAGTCACTTTATTAATTATGTGATTCTACTTTTCTAAGTAAACTGCTGGAATTTCCTCTCTCTGATTTGTGAGGGCATTTCTCAGGGCCAGCATTTCCCTCCATTTTGCTAAAACAAACAAGAGCTTTCTCTTTGAATGTATTTCAGCATCATGAGATAAATTTCCTTCCTCCTTTTAATAACTGCAGGGCTCCCCAGAGGAAAGTGTCAACAGCATTATTTCCTTCCAATTTCTGAGAGAGATACAATGTTCTTGTAGGTGGTGAGATTAGATTACAGTAAAATTAATTGTTGGTTTCAAGCTTTCATTCTTCAGGCTGCAACCTCAGCTCTCATAAACCTGTTACTTCAACTCACCTGTGATCTTTATTCACGATTTCTACTTTCTGCACCAAATAGTTATGGAGCTACAGTGTCATTTAACTGCAACCCACACCCAAAAGGCATAAAGTCCAGTAGTTAATGTGATCATTGTACCTTAATTCTCTACCTGCAGGGAGTGTTCCCAAGGACAAGGCACAAACACATGGGTTCAGGCACACGAACACAGGCTCCTTCTCTATGACTTTACTGGTGTCATTTCAAACATGGTAAGAAAAGCTCATGTAGTAGCCCAGGGCATGGGGCTGAAGGAAGCAGCAATGCCGAGGCTGTGTGGTCAGCTGCTGCCCACCTCAAACCGCTTCACTGAGCCAGCCCATTTGCACATTTCTTTTATGAATAAATAAGTGAATAAATAAAATCAGCTAGCTCCGTCTGTTGTTCACCCCAAGCACAATAGGGTGGATTGATAGCTGGTAGACAGGGTTTTTGAGGAGATATGGAGAAAGTGTCCTTCCAGATTAATTCAAGGACGGCACTCTAAGGAGTCTGTTACCCATTTTTCAAGTGTTCCTATGTTTATTTACTGAAACAACAGGAGTAATATGACACCATAAATCTTTTAAAAATTGAAATAGTAGTGCCAGTTATGAAAGATTAATACTAAGCAACGCCTTTTAGAATGTGCTCATGGAAAAGTAATATGAATGATTAGTGTTTTTGAACATTAGAATTACAGTGTATAATTGTAATGTTATATCAGCTATATAGGAGCCTTAATGGAATACATTGTGAATTTAATTATTTACATGGAAAAATTGGGGCTGATATAGTCACTGAATGCTAGACATACAGCTTCTTACCTCCTGCAAATGCTACGAAGGAGCAACACTGCTATCTATGCTGATGCACTCAGTCATGTTTGCTATTTAGCTTTAAATTCTACCCTACAGTCGATATCCTTGTGCTCCAGTTCCTACAGAATACTGTAGCGCCTTTTAGGCTATCTTCCTGCAAGCCTATGATAGGTACCAAAATTCATCAAAGGAGGATTTTGTTTGCAGGAGAACAGGGCCCATGTTGGCAGCTGAGGTTCACCCTTCAGGCAGGGAGGGAGATGACTCCTGCTGAAGAACCAAGTGGCCATGCAGGGTGCTTTGTCCTGTATGTCTTCTCCAAAGGTGGTTTCAAAACTATTTGTTGGAATCACATTCAGCAAAAGCATGCTTAAATAGTATGTATGTATGCTTGGGAGGCACATTTCCCTAGAGTGGCTTCTGGGTATACATACAGCAACTCAGAAAAAAACCCAGGGGTTCTTCAGATGCTTTTATGATGTCAGCAATATTAAGAGTACAGTTTCAGTTAAGACCAAAACCTCACTCCCCTGCACAAAAGGCAGGATTGTGTAGATTCAGTACCTCTGTGTTGGTAATTCTCCCTGTATTTGCCACCTTGCAGGGCTTCTCAGCTGCCTTGGGATGCATGCGGGTGCCTCTGGGCTCAGCCGAGGGGCTTTACACACTGGGCTGTACTCAGAGTGGCTGCACCAGACCAGGGGGTTTGCTTGCTCCTGTGAACAAGTGATTTGACAGCAAAGGGAAGAAAAAAGGAGAATTTTTAAAACCCTCTCAGCCCCAGTTGAGGGACTCATCATAAAACTATGAGACAGAATTCAGCAGAGTGGAAATCCCTGCTCTGATAAGCCCAAGACCTGGAAGGCAAGGGATGCAGAGTTCAGGGTGGAGGGGCACTTGCTAGATGTCCTCACTCCCTTGTGCTCAGCTCTCACTGATGCTACCTACACGTGGTGTTACACATCATTAATATTAGAAAAAAGAGCTTCTAACCAAATTGAACTGTAAATGATTCACACCTGAAATGTAGATTTCCTTTTCTGCTGGAAGAAGACTGTATTTCAGTGAAACACCAATTCCAAAAATTCCTAGTGCATCATCCTGCACATGGGTTTCTGTCTTTTGCATGCAAAGAACTGTAAATGCACCATATAAGAGCATATTTGTTAACACAGTTTATTGGCACACTTATTGGCAAAGCATACATAAAATACAGTTGTATTATATAACACACTGACTCACTGTGTCTTTACATGGTGAATTGAACATATTAATATGTAAATGAAAAAATTAGTTTCTCTTATAAAGTTTCACATAAATACACCAGAATCAAAAAAAAAACCGACCAAACAAAAAAAACCCAAACAAACCCAACCAAAACCAAAACCCAAAAGAAAAAAAAAGTTAAACCAGAAAAAGGTTTGAGGGCTTTACAAAAATATTATACAAGAAATATACTATGAAAAGAAATAACAACAAAGCCAACTCAGGTACAATAACAAAAACACAAAAGTTTTAGATTTATTAAGCTGCCCACAAAGTTAATGGATTACATGGCTTTAAAATATCTGGATCAACAGCAATTTTACAAAGCATAAACTCTCATAGGACTGGGTGTCTTTTTCCACATAAAAATATTTCTCATGTCTTTGATGAAAAAAAGACATTTCTTGTTTCAGTATTTTGTATTAAATGATGGAACGAGAATCTACTGGCATCAGCTAAACATAAATGAAAAATGCTGGATCCTTGAAATGTTTAACCGATGAAAGAAAAGTTAAGGAAAGAACAAAAGTTACTTTAAATTACTTTTCCTTAAAAACTGATCTTTTTCTGAAACAAGAAATTTCAGGTGCAAGTTGAAAAGCAGAAAATATATTACAATTGTAAAAAGTTTTACATAGTTACCTTAATGAGATCCTGAGCACTGATGACTTGTTTCAATATGGCCATTGTTTGATGAGGAAAAAAACAACCCCTTCCAATAAAATACATTGTCAGAAATTTGCCACGAGATGCTATTTCATTTTCAATTGTTTTAACTGAGGTCAGTGCCAGTATCACATTGCATGTGAATGCTTCCAAGAAATTTATATGGAAGCTTATACAAGAGTTTTCCCTAATTAAAAAAGTTGGATAGCTTTAGTTTAGAAAGAGATACTTTGAAATGATATCCATTGAAAGGTGTTTTTTTTAAATTTTACTTTGAGGAATGCTGTGCAACAGTAATTAATAACCCACTGACATACACTGCGGTGGGTACTGCTGCAGAACAACCTATTGGGAAGCTTGTGGTGTGGGGTTTTCAGATTTAGTCTCCTGGTTAGCAGGAGGTTTGCTGTTCCACGGGCTGTTATTTCCCAGTGCAGGTGAATTGTTGAAATCTTCTTCATCATCCATGCCATTTGCTGCATCATACTGTGTATTCTCTAATCTAGTGATAAGCCTTTCGTCTTCATCCCCAAATTCGCCGCCCATCAGAGTTGGTTCTCCTACCACCATCACATCCTGTGAACAGCACCCAATATTTGTTATATGGAAACCTTGAGAGAGAAAAAATCAACTTAAAAAAATCATGTTAGAGAATTTGCATCTCTTAACTTTGTGAAATTTGAACAACAGAGTTAAAAGTTCCTGCATAGTAGGAACCAGGAGACAGCTTACACCTTATTGCTAATTTTAATGAAAAGCTATAACACATCTCTCTAGTTGCATGCTTATGGCTCTGGATCTCAGAAACCCCAGAACTGAAAAGCTGGTAGTCTGAAACAAGTGCATGATTTTAAGCAAATAAGCAGGCCTTAAACTCCCGCTTGAAATATTTAGCCTTCATCCAGTAATTCTTTCCTGAGCCATTTTATTTGGAAAGGCATCAGGGTGCATCTCGGCTGGAACTTGGCGAGATGCGTATTTTAAAAGTAGTTTAAAAGAAACCACATTTCTTATCCTCAGACTTCTCCAATGTGGAGCACAGCACTCTAATAAAGATGGTAACTCTTATCCATAGTCAGCCAAGCCCTTTTACGCATCCAGTATACTTGACATTCTGCTACTTAATTATGGTAATTAATTTAGGTAAAGTTTTCGATAAAAACAATGTTCACACTGATTTGACAATTTGCATAGCTAATTAAGTCATTAGCAAAAACCTGCTGATTGCCAACAAGCCCTGAATTTACCATCTGTTATTTCATGGTGCCTGTCACCTAACTCCATGTAGGCAACCCTGCCGCCAATCTGTGCAGTAAGAGGACCAATCTGTCCAGCTGGTACCATAAAAGGAAGATGAAGAGTGCTAATTATAATTACACTGATGAAGCTAGTAGTCATCAAAAACTGAAGCATGCAAGAAAGAAAGAATTCATCTAATCACTGCTTTAAGTACAAATTGTCCTTCCATGAAAACAAGTAAACCGCCTACTGTACTCCAGTGCATCACAGATTTGCTGCAAAAAACCTAAGCAGCATGGGATAGAAAGGTGCAAACTTGAGATTGGAAAGCAAAGGTGCAAAGCCAGAGAGCTCTCTTGTTCTCTCTGTTCAACGGAATCAGGCTGTTGTGCTAACTGCTACAGAAATATGTGGGATGCATCTTTTCATGCAGCTCAGGTGGCACGGCATCAGCTAGCATTTGGTAAAAGTGCAGTAATTCCAGATGTCTAGCTTTGTACCTGCTGATTTAACAAGCCCTTCCAGGAATCCTAGCAATCAACAGAGTCAATAGACTCATATTTTAAAGGATCTGTTCCTCCTTAGGAATGTAAAAGCATTTGTAAAAAGCAAACAGAAGACAAATGTTTGCATTTAATCAGGTTTCTTTTTAATCAGCTATGTACCTCATTCACCATGAAACAATACCAATTATTTCCTGCAAGTATTTACAGTTTCTCATCCCTCAGCAAAGGCTGACATGCTGCAAAAGAATGTTTATATCATATTTTCAGCCTGTGCTATGTGAAAAATTTGTGACTAGATGGAAACTGTTGCATGATTTCTTCTTTACATTGTCTATATTTTGTTACTCCATATAGCTATAAAATGTTAAGTTAAATAAAACTCACAGATAGCTTTGCGACATAGAAGTTTAAAAGACAAAGGCGTTTATAACCAAAAGTTTATTCTAATTTATTCCACCCCTCTAAACAACAGACAGTGTGCAGTGTGCACTGCTGAACCAGACCTGACCCCATTGTATGGCGAGAGCGTTAATGGCAAGAGAGACCTGGCAGAGGATAGCAAGTTGGGTTTGAGTGTGCAGTGTGATACGGCAGGCAAAAAGGACCACAGTGGCTGAAATACAGAATCACAGACCGAGGTGGCAACAGTTCCTCTTACTTCAACGCTCTTGACTATGCACCTCAAGTTCTCCCTGTTGCCATACTAGCCAAAGGTCAGCAACCTAGATGAGACTTAGAGATGTGCATCAAAAATAACTGTGGGGCTAGAACAGCTGACTGGGGAGGCCATGTGAAGGAATTAAATATGTATTACATCCACCAAATGATTGGGAGGGGTAAATATGCTTAACAGCTACAAGTGCTGAAAGGAAGAGGACCACTTTAGGCCAATCTGATGAGCTGTGAACTAGGGTACTAAGATGACATTAAGTAAACAGAAATGTAATCCCCACTGCTAAAACAATATTCCTGTTACTGAGAACTGCAGACTGAGGATTAATGACCCCACTGGAACAGTGCTAGCTTTGCTGCTCAGGTCACCTAACACTGGGCTGGGAAAATCTGTCTGTGGTGGGAAACATTTTGCATCAGCGGGGAGATGCTCAATGACCTTGTAAGTATGTCCAGCTCTGATTTCTAAGACTCTTTACAAATAAGATTCCTTTATTATAATGACGCCCACTGAGAGGACAGTTTGCACTTCTCTTCATGCTACTGAGGATCTCTCTGTCTCTCTGGGAATTAAACTACAATTCTATTGAGGTTAGTGGAGTTTTTCCTTGTTCTACTTGAAAGATAGATATCACAGCATTAGTTACAGGACATTTGAAAAAATAGTATATATATTCTTGACAATCTTGCCACTTATAGCTATGTCAGGCAAAAATAGTGTCTCAGGAAGCGCACATGCTGGTTCCTCCCCAGAGAGGATTCTGCTCCTCAGACTGAAAGCTGAAGACCCCACCGAGTGCACCCCATTGAACCTCCACTCACTAGATCCCGTGCAATGACCACCAACCTCTGAGGAGGACTGGAAGTGACTCCTTTTAGAGCCCCTCAATGCTTCTCCTTAAATTGGCCAGTGGGGGTCACTGCTGTTGAATGACACAAGGCTCCATCCCTCCCAGGGTTGAGGCTGCAGCTCTGGAGTGCTCCTAGCTCCTGCTCATGGAGTGAGAAGCAGAATCCAAGAATTAAACCCTAGTCTCTTGCATGGCAGCATACACTGCTATGGCCTAGTTATGGTAGTACATATTTGACTAGGTTAGTTTAAAAAAAGATTTAGACTGTAGTCACTCAATCTTATTAATTTACTCTGTGATTAGAAACAACATTTTTGGTCAAGGAATGTCTCATGATAGTAAAATATGGTTGCAGTGAAGCACTGTAAATAAAGCAGTGGATGTTTTACATTACGTGATAGAAATTTAATAATATAACCACAAAAGCAGCTTTCACGTATATCATACCTTACATCCTGAAATAACCCTAATTGCCATCCAAACTTAAATTGATGCATATAAACTACACACAGCGATTACTTCATACACAACTCAAATGCAAGCACTTCTATTTAACAGACCGGTCATTTCTCAGGCTTCATCTTTTTTTATACCTAGCCTCAAAGTTTAGCTCAACTATGCCCAGTTACATAACTGAACTTTTTAACTTGGGATCTTAAAGATCATTCTATGGCTACACAATGCCTTACTGTAGTGTGGTGGTAAAAATGTGTGGTGGGCCATGTAAAATTCCCCATCCCTATGCCTACTGTCTTTGCTGCTCTTTGCCCTGGTCAGTGTGTTACAGTGATCAGTTGGTAGATCAGATGTCACAGTCCCCAGAAGTACACAAACAGTGCTTCACAAGCCTGAGGTAATTTAAAATGCCTGAAACTATCAAGTGTATTGTTTGAGCAAGTCTCATACTCCAAGGATTGAAAGTTGCGCTAGTTTTAGCAGCCAGCATGCCCCTAAGTGCTAAGTCAAAGGAACAAGGGTACCTCCTCCTGCTTTCCTTCCTTCTTATGGAACTGCATGAGTGGTGATTATTTCAATAATTGACTTCTTATCTCCTTGTCACAAAAATTATTAACGACTGAAAGCCCCATTGCTGCCCACACCCATAATGGTCACTGCTCCCAAGAAAAAAGCATCAGACTGACACTAGTGTTGAAATGATCTATAGAAACAGAACTGACATTTTAATTAGGTTTCAGAGTAAACACTTTGCAGAGGAAAATGTTTATCTTTCACATCGCATCATGGCCCTCTCTGTTAACTTGACATTCTGGTCTTGTTTGGAATATTTTTCATAAAGCGTAAAAACTGGAAACCAATTTGCTCACTCTCATCTCCTCACAGCTAAATCTTAGATTCTTAATTGCACGGTTCTGAGACATGGGATAATTTCTGACACTAATCTTCTGGCCCTGCCATTGCTGCTCTGGTACTACAACATCTGTTAGAAACCACCTAAACCCACCACCTCTTTCTGAAACATGTAAGAGAGTGCTCCCTTCCACATTAGCAGGTTTACCTATTGGTTTGGCTTTTGAGGAGCTCACAGAGAACTATAAAGAGAAAGAGAGATTATTGAGAATGCAAGGAGGCTCTAATTAAGACTCTAAATGTAACAAAGAACATTTGATTTACTTAGTGGCATGTAATGATGCTTTATTCTTTCCAACGCAGATGATATTTCACTGGGTTCACGGTTATAGTATTACACTCAACAGGATCTTCATTAGTAAATGAAAGCAAAATCCACTTATTAATTTCTATGGTTATGACTGAGAGCAGCCTAGAGTAATGGTTCTCAGAATTTGTGAGAGCCGTGCATTGCTGTCAAATTTCCAAATTCAAAGATGAATATGGATCAATATACACTGTTTTCATTGAACTTAGGAGAAAGTTATACTTAAGTGATAATAGGTGTATGGACCCCTTCTGATGCATGCAGGTACTACCTATAATCTACAGATCCCTGTGTACAAATCACTGTTCTATGTACAAGAGTCTGAGCTTGCAAGAAAGTTTTATTTGAAACAGAGGAATATGAAAAATGTAAATGAATGCAATTTCAGCCAGTAAAGAGGCTTGAAAACTGAGCAAAGATTTGGGAAAACACTGCAGCTAGCTTCAAACAGAAGAGATTAGTATTGTGCAAGTGACAAGGCAATGACACACCCAAATTAGACAACTAATTTCTGTGAAATCATAGGCTAATATTAGAAAGCCATGTTTTCTGTGAACCTTGCAGAAGGAGTCTTGACCATCTTTGATCTTAATTTTGAGGAAAGAGGAAATTGGTAATTCCAGTTTCTGCCCAATGAGTTAACGTTTCTTCCAAAGTTCATATATGATCGAGAACATGAACGAATCTAAGTACTTTTCAAATGACTGGCAGCTATTGAGACTAAGACAGCTGAGGGGACTACAATTTCTGGTCCCTGTTGTCTCAGCTTTCTTTATGCACTAAAAAAGACATTGTATTTGTGGAAAGCACTGGCAGTATGGAGCCTGCTCCAAGGACAGCCTGAGAGAAGAAAACTTCTGGTGAGAAAAATGCTTCTATATTTGTGCTATTGGAGTGACTTTGGTGGCACTCGGTTCTACTTCCAACACTCTTCAATGTGTTGCGTCAACATCTCTGGGATTCAGGTTAAAAGCATCACTGGACAAGTAATAGGTCAACGTAGGCATGAGCTGTGAAGTGCAATCACGTAGCACACTGGCTAACTGCGTTTGTTTTAAGAATGTAGGGAACGTGTAATATGTAACAAGGCACTTAGGCAAGAAATGTCCCAAGTGATTGGGATTGACAAGAGATGCTGAAGGTCTGCCATCAATAGAATGGGCACTATCAGAATCAGAGAAACCACTGTTTTTCCTACCACTGTAAGGGAAAATGAGTGTAATAGAGTGCAAGTGACTGTCAAAGGGCAAAACATTGTATTTTATTTAGAGGGTTGAGAAAACATAAAAAATAGTTAGAGATATGAGGACAGAGAGAGTCTGACCCTTCTCAAATTACTGATGAGAGGGAAGATGCATACCCACCCACTGGCAGAGACCCTTAAGATGTTTTTGAAGACTCTGTTATTAAAAATGCATCAGAATGTGTCAGCACAGTCAAAGTGCTAATAAATTTAAGGCAACACAAAGGGCACAAATGATACTGATGAATTAGGGTTCAGCAACTGAACTTCAGGGTGCAGTGCCAATCTATCTGACGCATGCATGGAGATACAACCACATCATTGCAGTCTTTGGGCTTGGCTCTATTGTCAGCACTGTCCCTGCCTGAAGAACAGGAAATAATGCAGGTAGAGGAAATGGCACAACCTCGTATTACTGAAGAAGAATGTGTATGTGACAATTACTGCTCATCTCATTGGGGGTTTGCTTACCCCCATGTATTTATCTGAAGAACTGGAAGGGGTTATGGAAAATGACAAATCTCCCTGAAGTTTCAAGCTTTGTCATAGCTGAAGGTAATTCAGCTGCTTTCCAGTCACATGGTACATTTGCGTCTCCAGACATGAACATCTCATTAAAAAAGGAGAAGTTAATAGTGTGAATGAGAACTGTAGATGAGGTATATGTGAAGTTCACATCTTTGCCAGAGTGTACACAGCATTACTACAGGAGTGAAACAGAATAATTGCTAATGTCCTAAACCAAGAAACATTACATAGAATAGAGGATAAGCAAGCATCATCTAACCAGGATTAATTTACTATCAAACAGAAAACAACACATAAGCATAAAAGTGACAGGAAAGTAGGATTTAAATTCTGTTATGGTAGACAGACTGTGCTGGCTGGGAAGAAATCACTGGAGAAAAAGAGAAAGCTGAAGTACATGACTTCATATTAATCCAGGTCTGGTATGGATGTGAGCTCATTGTTAGGATTCTCCAGAGAAGTGCATGGGAAAAATGGAATTGAAACTAGCTCTAGTTATGTGAGTCATCTGGACATAAGATGCAGTGATCTCATTCCCCTTCTCTAGTGAGCGGGAAAACGCTTTTACCAGTGAAAATGAATGATTTCAGAAGATTTTTTGTACTGAGCACAAAAGTCCCACTCACAGAAAGCTCTTTGGCCAAATGAAGGTTTTGATTAATTGAAAACAATCAAATAGTGTTTGGGGTTATCTTGTCTTCTATCATATATAGAGGAAATCAAGCATTAACTATCGAATGATTAGTTCTAAGGTAAAGTTATGTGAAAGAAATAGAAAGCAAGTTACTGCTACCTGCAGCTACCTTCAGAAAGCAGTGGCATGCCTGTAATAAGGCCCATTTCAAATGCATAATTTTGAAGAAACATCTTGCTATTTAACTGAAAAGTGTTGAATAGTTTTACACCAAAATATCCTACTGCTAAAATTATTTTGAGTTCTGTCTACTCTAGAGGGTGGCCCAACCATTAATTCCATCTGGTTTGCTATCTTTGCTGTGAGAAGAGCTGTTGTATGTCAAATCAAATAGCTGAGCTTTTTCCACTTTTCAGAGTCCTAAAAATGGAACCTGATCTTCCTTACAAATTGTTGGGACCATCTTGCAACTCTGGTATAGAAAACAAATTGGAAAATATTGACTATGCAGCATCCTGAAAAGTCAATGAATACTAAACCCCCATCCCTGTATTTCATGATAAACTTCACCATTATGTCTCAGATGCTCAAATATCTCCACCAGGAAGAGTAGCCTTAACTACTTCATCTGGCAGGAGTAACCTTTCAGTACCTGACGTCAGCCTGAATATCATTGGGAGTGACAGGTAACTTTCAAAGGGCTCAGTTACACCCAAACATGCAAGTACACATGGCTACCACTGAAGCCAACAAAAGCCATCTCTCCTGGGAGAAGCAGACTGAAGAGAGGCAGGGGGTAAGAGTCTAGTCCTATTGAGCTGAACTTGGGGCAGGGAGTAGCCAAGATAAAATGAGTTTACTGTCCTTTAAACTTGGAGACAGCAGGAAACTAGCTGGTTGCTCAGTTTTGTACCTAATTGCTGATTTTTCTTAAATATGGTTGATTATTGATCCAAGGGGTTTTCTGGCAGACACAATTAGTGAGACAGGGTGGTCCCTGGCACCAGGGGATCAGGTAACTGGCCTTCAGACTGCTTTGTGCTGCCAGAAAAACCCAGAGATGCCTATATTAGGGAAAGCATCTGACTCCAGGGATGCGAACCACACCGAAATTTTAATATGACAAGGAGAAAATATGAGTTTAATGCACTGAAACCCAAAGCTTCTGTAAGCTAGGGGATTGCTGAATCAGTTGCTAAACAAACCTTCATTTCACGGTGTTAGACTAGTCCTCCTTTTTATCTGGGTATTCAGACTTCCTAGGAAGTGCCTGCTTTGTGCTAACAAAAGCCCAATATTCTCTGTCAGGCTTCAGAGGAGACCAGGCCTTTCCTATCTTCTGATCAGAAATGCAATACAAATCCCTGCATGTTATTCCCAAGATACCACTTTGTATTTTCTATAATATCAAGTTAATTTCCCTAGCTTTAAAATGCATAAGCTATCTCCTTATTGACTAAAGTGCACTTTGTTACAATTTGGGGTCTGATTTCCCCTGTATTGTGACTAAGGCAATAAATGTGACATTGTCAAAGTGCTGTACAGTTCTGGAAATGAATTGGTGTTTCCCTATATAATTAGGATGTCAAAAGTTACAGCTAGCAGGGTGGATAAGCTGAAACCCATATTCCAGGGGATCTACCTTCTGCAAGTGGAGTGGTTGGAAAAAGAGATAACCTCTACAGGTAAGTAAATTCATAGTCTGTTCCACTGAAGCACCTGATTCCAGCACAGATTAGAGGTGAGGTACTAATGTAGGGACACCAGGGGGTCAGCTCAGGTAGGGCTGTCTTGTTCCACAGAGACTCATCCTCTCTTAGCACCTGGCAAGTGGAAGTCTGCAAGACTCATGCTATATCTAAGAACATGAGGCCCAGTCTGAGTCCCATCACCAGTGGAAGTACTCCTACTGACAAGAAGGGGAGCTGGCCCAGGCCTTAAGAAAATCACATTTGTCCTCAGTATACCCCAGCTTGAGGGTCATTCGTTAAATCTGCATTGAAGAATGGCTTCTTCACATCTCTCCACTAATACCCCAGCTTCCACAGCACACTGTGCAAGATCGCTTTTTGCTTGTGATAGTTTAGGCTCAAGAATGCACCTTCTTTACAGTGTAAGGGAAAAATTAAAGCACCATAAGAGATTCAGGCCTAAAAGGAAGGTGAGACTTACAGGTACCTGACTTGATAGACTCAGGTTTGCAGCAGCTGACTTTTTCTTGCTGTTGGTACTATTTGCATTGTTTCCAGCACTGCTGTTGGAAGTGCTGCTGGTAGAGTTTTTCCTTTTTCTCCGCTTGGTTGTTGGTTGCCTTGTGGGTTCTGCTGCAATAAAATGGTAAAGAAGGAAAGCAAATGGCAGGTATTGTAAAGCGTGCACTAAAATGATTCATAAGCAGAAGTGGTGAAATATTTTTTCATTTAGTTTTAAGTTTCTATGTTTACTACTAGTAGTAGTAGATTTAACATATGAACCATGTAATAATATTTGGACCCAAACCAACAGAATCTGCCTTCAATTTTATATAATGGAATAATGACGCTTATTTTCCCAGCACTATCTGTAAAGATATTTAGAATCATAGAATCATAGAATAGTTAGGGTTAGAAAGGACCTTAAGATCATCTAGTTCCACCCCCCTGCCATGGGCAGGGACACCTCACACTAAACCATGTCACCCAAGGCCTCGTCCAACCTGGTCTTGAACACCGCCAGGGATGGAACATTCACAACCTCCCTGGGCAACCCATTCCAGTGCCTCACCACCCTTACAGTAAAGAACTTCCTCCTTATACCCAGTCTAAACTTATCCTCTTTAAGTTTTAACACATTACTCCTTGTCCTATCACTACAGTCCCTAATGAAGAGTCCCTCCCCAGCATCATTATAGGCCCCCTTCAGATACTGGAAGGCTGCTATGAGGTCTCCACGCAGCCTTCTCTTCTCCAGGCTGAACAGCCCCAACTTTCTCAGCCTGTCTTCATACAGGAGGTGCTCCAGTCCCCTGATCATCCTCGTGGCCCTTCTCTGCACTTGTTCCAACAGTTCCATGTCCTTTTTATGTTGAGGACACCAGAACTGTACACAATACTCCAAGTGAGGTCTCACGAGTTTAAAATCATCTTACCAATGGGAACAAGAAGATAACTACCATGATGCTCAAATTCATTGTGTAACTTGCTGGAGGTCACAGCAAGCAACAATTATAATCGAATTCCAGGTCTTATTCTGACACAGCCTCAGCTGACACATCCAGAGGCAAAGGCTAAAGGTAGCTTTGTATCCTTCTGCTGCCATCGATGCAGCATACAAGCAACTGCCATTTGAGCTCCTTCTGCCTCTACTGTGGGCTTCATCTTTAAAACTTCTTCTCCCAAAAGAGCATGCCATTTGTCAGCAAGTCTTCCAAACTCAGACCAAATCAGGACAATTGCATAACTTTACTTAAATAGGCAAGGAACAGAGGGGCAATTGTGCTTCTCAAAATTTGGCCTGAGCACCCCTGTGAATAGTCTTAGATATAAAAATCTTTAATAATTTGAAAAAAGAGAGAATTATTATTTTGAGGTGTAAGAGGAAGGAGATTAGGTTCAGGCCTGTAAATAACATTATATTAGTCTCAAAGACAATTAATTATGAATTGTAGCTGTAATTTTAGAGTCACAGCAGGAAGCTGAATTACACAAATGATGAATTCTAATGGAGCCAGTAGGCATTTTGCATTCCATCTACACATATTTTTGTAGTAAATTATATCCTAGTCAGTGAAACCATCTGAACGTGCACATCTATAAATCACTTGGGTCAGACTGAAATCATATAACATCAGAATCATTTTCAGGCTTACTTTTGGAACAGTGTTAATTCTTATTTCTTTTCTTTGTAAGTAATTTTCCCCATTGTTTCTATATTAAGTTAACTATAGAATAGGTAAAATACTGGAAATAAAACATACCTGGTGGGGCCACCATTCTCTGCCATTTTTGAAACAAGCAAGTCTTCAAGCAGTCTCGAGGACTTAGATTGTAAGTTTTATGTCTTGACATCAGTTCCTGCATTGGCTCCAGTATTACACACAACTGGAAGAAAAAGCCAGAATGGAATGATTTCATCCAAGCAAAGACTCAGTTGATCAGTGTTTACATAGCTGGAAAGTATATTTTTGGCTTTTTTTTAGCCTTGCTAACAGAGTATGTCTTGTACGCCTCAGTTTAATCTGCTCGGGCATTGTAGGATAAAAACTGAATTGAAGGAAAGTTTTACTCACTATTTGCTATCTTAAATATTAAAAACTAATAATTAAAAAAAATCAGATAAACTTCAACTCTGGTTTTCCAGACCACAGAGATTTCAGAAGAGTAGAAAATTTTCATGCTTGATTGCCAAAGCTGCAAAGATGAATTAATAAATAATGAAATGCCCATAGCAGGTTATCATTCCCATGCAGCAAAATGTACACACAGTGATCTTCTTCTGACCTGCTGCACTCCACCTGAAGACTTCTCATAAGTAATCTTTTATCTTATTATTGCATGTAAAATAATTCAAGTAATCTTGTTCCTTTGTTATGAGGACTATACATTCTCTTTCCACCATGAATGACATGTCCAAGAAAAAAGAGAAGCATTTTATTTTCCTTGTCAGCTTGAACGCTCTATTGTGTGAAAGCTAGAGATTTCTGAAAACATGGAATTTCAAGCAAACACCTTTTAAAAATAGTCTTGTATATTTTCTATATCTGTTCACTTAATTAAAATCACTGCTTTCTGCTTCTGTTAGCACAGCAGATCTAGCATAAAAACCAGTGAGCTGGTTTCTATTCCCTCCTGTTTATCACCACAGAATCATTTCCAGTCAGTTAAACCTTACGCAAAGCCACAGAAGACTACAGAATTGCACACATGTAATTGAGGGCTTACTCTTGCTTGCAGGATTCTTGTTTCTTGGTCATCCTACATGAGAAGAAAAAATCCAGGTGGATTTTGAACCCCTAGGTTCCACCTGAAATTTGCAGGGCACAAAGGCAGAAAAGGTTCCTTACTTGCTGAGCACATTTGATGAGGAAATAGCTGACACAGAATAAACATGGACCCTGCATGCCCTTTTTAGTCCCTTTTCAAAGCAGAACCACTTCCAGAAGCAGGGGAAAGTTTGGGGCTTTTTAACCAACAGAAGTAAGGCAACAAGTTGGTCTAATTATTAGAACTTAGAAAGGCAACTGCAGAAAGGCGTAACTTTTGAGTTATTTACTTAATTTTATCAAGCCTTCCTGAAGAAGCACCATGGATTTACTTCAGCAGGCGATGCTTTCATTTCATGCTTTTACAAGTATGCAAGGCATGAGGCAAATTCTTCTGTCTGGGTTGCAGGGCCAATCAATGTTTGCTCTGTTCTCCCCATGTGCACCCTACTCTGATTCGTATAAGTGGTGATGCAAAGTATGCAGGGAAAATAGCTGAAAGGGAGCTGCCATGAGGACTGAGAGATTAATTCAGCATTTAAATATTATTATGTACTGGCAATGCCTTTTGATGAGACTTTCATTAACAGCAGTTAAAATAGAGATAACATAAAGCAGCAGGGAGAATGAAGAGCTTCAGCATGAGGAATTGTTTTTTCCAACTGCAGAAATTGAATCTGCAGTTGCCTCATTGACTTTTTTCTTACACAGACTTTTTACATACATTTTTGTAGATAAATATCTGCAAGATAATCTAATAAAAAGAGAGCTGCTATCAGGCTGTGCACTTTAGGCTCAGATTTTCCTCTGGTTCAATATTCTATCAAGAATTAACAGTATCAGGTCCTAAAGTATGTGCAGGATCCAGTTTATGCTGTGAAAGAGGTGTTGTATTTTGTGTTCTTATTCAATTTATTCTGAAAACTGCAGGCACTTGCTCAGGTTTTGTATGTGTTTGTGAGAGAGAGAGATTTGTGATCATAATGGACACCATTGTTTTGGTTCTCAAAAGTTTGGGTTCTGGCAGGAGTGCCTAAATTGTCTCATTACGAGAAGATAGCATGGAACTAGCATGAAAAAGCTATCTGTGATAATTCTTAACAAACTAGTTAGCCAGGGCAGAGCAGTACACTCACGTAGTTCTACCACTGCTGGGACTGAAAGTATGTAAATATACATGTAGGGTCTTCCAAGATTTCCTTAGGGATACTTTATACATGACACATTTACTCCTTTGTATATATTTATTGTTGGCAACAAAGAGAGTGTTTTTTCTTTATCATCTGGCAAAGATGCTTCCCATTGTGCTCTAACTGTAATGCACACTGAGGAGAACTATGCAGTCCTTGCTGTCTGTAGATATCTTGAATGTTAATCCTGTCTATAATCTCTCTTCACACACATGATTAAAATGGGATACAGATCCAAAATGTAGCAATGCCTGACTGATC
The DNA here is from genome assembly GCF_028554395.1 of Pezoporus wallicus. Taxonomy (NCBI): domain Eukaryota; kingdom Metazoa; phylum Chordata; class Aves; order Psittaciformes; family Psittacidae; genus Pezoporus; species Pezoporus wallicus. The sequence goes on from NW_026642052.1 coordinate 7,061,431, forward strand.
TCACACGTATGGACTCAAAATGACAAGCACTGGGGCCTCTACACTAAAGCATGGGATGGTCTCATCTTCTGGATATCTGGGAGGTGTATGGACTCACATAAATTCCTCTTCTGATTTTGGGGATTTAACAACCATTTCCCTTTCTAAAGTACGAAAATTGTAAGGTTAGCTCTGGATGTGTGAATAATATGAGGGCATTGACCTCTATAGTGACAAGTTCATTTTAAAAGTGTCTGGCTCATGTGAATTCGGCACAAATGTAAAATGAACTGGATTAACAATGATTGATAATAAATCTCATAGTCCTTTTCGGTGACATTTGAGACCTACTTGAAACCTAAAGTGACTCAAAACCAAATCCCTGAAAGAGGAAAAGGTCATGGTCCAATTATCTTCAGTCTGAGGACCTTGCCTGTGACAATCAGTAACTTGGTTTCTGCAAAAAACTAGATTAAAAATGTGGGGACAAGATGCCTGCAAGAGTTAGATTTGCCAAAACCACCTGCCTTCTTTAGCTGCTAGTGAGCAGGGTAACCTGCAAGCTGGTTTGACTGCATCATTTTACAAAGTGATTTCTGAAAACAAAGCCAACTAAATGTTTTACATATTCTTACATTCGTTGGCATGAGGCGTAAACTGCCTATTCCCCACAGATCACCTAATCTTATTCTGTGAGATTCCTTTCCAAAACATCTATTTTAACATTTTTTGCAAGAATTGGATAATATTGGAATGTACAAGTCTTTACTTTAGTACTATAACAATAGTATTTGGAATATCAACAAAACCAATCTATTCTACAAGCATTTTCTGCACAGCTCAAAAAGTCACACAGGAAAATATCTAAAGACTTAAGGACTTTAGTGCAGTGACAATATATGATCACAGAAATAATTTTTATATTTCTAGGAACCCAGAACCTTTAATGGCAACACTTGACTGTTAGATATTAGATATTATTAGATATTTCTGTTAGATATTTCCAAGCTCCTTGTTAGAGGACCATAAAAGGTGGGTCTCATTTGCCCACACATCTGTCTATTACCAGGTGAAATGCCCTAAGTTATGTTGGATCTGATCCATCTGATTGCTTGTACTGCCTCAGAAGGACATAAGGCTCCATGTGGATGTTTCAGGCACTAGAGGATATCTGAAGTGTGTGGGCAATTAAAAGAAGCCCAAAGTTAAAAGAAAAATTATGCTTCTTTTACCATTTAAACCAAATTTGGAATAATGTGTGTCACAATAGATTACATACTTTCCCTCCAGAGACCTAAAACCTACTGAATGAACTTCACATGATGCTTAGTAACCCAATATTATTAGAATTAGTTTCCAGTCATGTTTTTTTATTTGAATTTATCACGATATCTGTCCATTACTGCAGAATCACTGCTATTTCACTGCCATAGCTGTGAGGTGGATCCGGTACTACAGATGAACACAGCACCTTACAGTGAGGCAAGTCACTGGCATGAGAAATTTGTGGGTGCCTGGTACACATGGAACACATGCACACATTTTGGTGCTGTATAGAGTGTCAGGGATTTTCCTAGAGTTCCATATGGATCCTATGGACAATTCATCAATCACAGGGCTTGGATCCAACTTGAGAAAATAGTAATGTTATACCCTTGGGGCTCAGGGAAGTGAAAGTAAGGAACACAATAAAGCACATGGTTCTTTGTGTTAGTAAAACACATCTGGAAGGATTTGACTTTTTTTTTTTAATGACTTTTTGGGAGGATTTTGGTTTGGTCTTTTTTTTTTTTTTTTTTTTTTGAGGAGAAGACTAACATTTCAAAATGTTTCAAACCCAGTGTGTTTTAAGAAGGGATTTATATGAGGAGATACTGGAGGCACTGTATACAGGAGTTAGAGGGTTCTGAGAATATGGATCCACACATGATTTCCTGTTCAGCTACTAGCAGAGCCAAAATCAGCCTTCAGAAGTAGGGAGAGTCAAATTCAGCTCTGAGATCCCTCCAGTCACACCAAGAATGGTTTAAGCCTTATGATTTTTGTTCTAATTATTTTCTGAGAATAGCTGCTCATTCTGTTAGCAGTGAAGATTAGCAGAAAGACCAAGGCGAAAGCTCTCTTTTACCTTACTTTTGCATACCATAATCTTATGTATTCTATTGCTAATTTAATTAGCAATTACTCTCTTCAATGAAATCTCTTGTCTCCATGAGATTTTTGTTTCCAGAAGCGAAGGCTTGTTGTAGGCTGGTGAAGGCGTTGCGGTTCTGCCGGCTCTGAGCTGCAGGTGGCAGAGCTAGCCCAGCTAACTGTCTTCCCCTGCTTACATGTCAACAGCACAAAAGAACTGCAGCCTTTCAGCTTTTTCCATGCCTTTTGCATTTTAAAGAGAATTCAGTGGGACTCGAGTCTTGCAACACTTGAGAGCTGAGACTGACATAGTCACCAAACCAGTTTCTTTAAAGCAGAGAATATATCTGGTCAGCAAGTGCTGGGCAGCCAGGGTCCCAAAGTCTACCAAAAGAAGCAAGTTTGAGAACTGTATCTTGCCATGGTTACCAGTTTTGTCTGTATAAGCAGAAGTTTCACTAACCACAATTAAAAAATAAAGAATGGGATTAGCTAAAATTTTCATGTAAATCACACATAAAAATGTGAATGTATAATATAACATCAGTTTTTCTGAATGAAAGCAGCAAGGCACCTGACAGTGAAGAGACTTCCCCAAAGTTTTTACTGAAATTTAGTTTTAACTCTTTGACGCTTGACACTTCTGGCTGCATCACTTGAAAACTATAGGAACTATTGCATGATCAGAGCTCAGAGAGATTTACAAGCCTTCCTAAAAGTGACAAAACCCCATTTGTATGGGAGTATTAATCACTGTCTAATGTTCAGGTAGGAAGCTGACAGTGGAGGTATACCCATAATCCACTCTGCAGCACTGAAGGGGTTCAGTGCTTTCTTTCAGAGATCATTTTTTATCCTCCACAAAGATTCCAAGTTGTCGACTAACAAACCTGAACATAATGACATTTTATTTCTATGCTGAAATGCGGTCTTCCCTGTGCATACCCTGTATGTGCTCTAGAGAGAACGGCTCCAGTTAATGCTGCCAGTGAATTTCTAGCCCCATTTTTTTCCCCCTGGGAAAGGTCTCATTAACTTCAATGGTGCAGGATTTCTGAAAAGGACTGAAATGTCTCTGCACACTGTTTTATGGACAACCAGATACGTATTTCCAGAGGTCCATGATGCCTTACTGATACTGCAATGAGGAATGGGACACGTTATGGATATTTTTTCAGCCCCTGTGAAAGAGCTATACCTGAACGTCTGACTTCAGGAGTGGTGTCAAAGCCTTGTACAAGTGCTCTGCGCTCCCAGCAGTATGGCACTGAAACAATAATGCTCTGCTGCAGTCCTCAATACAGCACATTCTCTGCAGTTAGAAATAGGGAAGGCTTATAGCTTAGTTTAAATTTCTATGCTTATGCTTGTTTTTCGAAATTAATATAAAGTATCATTCCGCTGCAGAACAGAGGGAGGAATGAAAATTTCCTAGGAACATATTGCTGCTTCTTTCACTGGCTGGCTTGCAATTCACTGCTCAAAATAGCTTGTGTTTTTTAAGAATCACATGTGAATACAGAAAATTTTCATCTTAAAAACTGTCTTTGTTTTCCATTAAAACCATGGAGATATAAATGAGAAATGTTCTGGAGTTTTTATGAACCAAAAGAAATGACGGTTTTTTCACAAACTTGTTTTTCTGGAGGGGATTGCTTTTGCTTTGTTCTAAGCTTTTGCCCAGTATGTCAAGTCAAATACAAGTCTCTTCCATCAGTGCATTTCAGTGGATCAACTATATCCATGCTCCTTCCCTGCATGATAAACTTTAAGCCAAAATCAGCACCTTTGAGATTCCCACCACTCAACACACTGCCCTTGCCACCTGCTTTTACTTTTTGAAGAGCCACTGTAAACTCCTGCTGAGATGGCGGACACTAATAAGAAATGTTTGCTGTACATCCCATGTAATAATATACATGGAACAAATAAATTACCAGCATTGAAAATTTGCAGTACTTGGTGTAGCAAGCAGCAGATCCAGTAACCACTTCAGCTGAAATGGTACAAGTAGTTATTTTAACCTGACTATTCAAAATCTAGTCTGCATGGGATCATTTATTTTAGTGAAACCTTAGATGATCTTTGGGACAGGATGAAAAGGCAGCTCTTAACCCCAATAGCTTAAGTAGTCCAATACCATCGAGTAATCCCTGACTTGTTTACTGTGACTACTGTTCTCTCTGTATTTCCAGTTCCTTCTGTGCTAAAGATTTTTAAATTGGCAGTGTATAAACAGACTGAAGTCCTTTGTTTTGCTACATAGGTAGGGAGAAATATGAGCTTTTGGTATCCAGAAGGAAGTGGGACACTGCTTGGAAATATCATATAGGCACATCTACTGTATTTACTCCTAAATTAAATACATCTGATTTAAACAGATAGTAATGAAAAGGCTTAAAAGCTGTTACTAAAAAATCTTTCTTTAGGCTTTGACTTAAAACTCATTAAAATGAATGGGATCACACCTCTTAAAGAAATAGTTTGAGACTAGTTCGGAGCTCAGCAAGACAGCGCTGCATCCCCTTGAGCTTGGCTCATATTTTAAGTACATCTCCAAAACCATATGGAGTGGATATTCTCTGTTAGCTTTAAAAAATGCAGGACAGTTTCTGCAGCACAATACCATAGCAAGAGCAGATTCTGGGACAAATTCCATAACCTGAGATTTACTGGGTCTGGGATATACTTAACAGCCATCACTCCACACTGGAGAAGGTTCCATGTTTTGTGACTATTCACCATGCTGAGTCAAGAAATATTTATACTTGCAATCACATAAGAAGCAAGGAATTAGAATTTCCAGTTTAACACTTGCAATATTAATGATCAGTAGCATCTACAGCTTATTATTTATTATTTATACAATGGCAGAGACATACATGGATATTTTACAAACTATTGAGCCCCTTGTTCTAAAGAGATTCCTATCTCAACTAGATTAAGAGGGAAAATACTAAGCCAGGAGTAATTTGGCAACAGTAAGGTATGCACATAAACCCAACAATTTCATGTAGCTATCTACAAGTCCCTTGAGGACTACTAATATATTTTTAAACGGTTCTCACGTGTTGTCACTTGAAAATATGGCTGTTTCGCTATGCAGATTGCCTGCTGCACATTAAGCAAAATGTCATTCATTTCATTGATAATTTGGTTATTTAGGAAACAATATAAGATCAATTCTGCCACAAGGCTCCTGGAATTCAGTATTTCTTTCCTGTGTGTTGCCAACCCTGCAAGATGTAGTGGGATGACATGCAACTACTGAAGCTCCATGCTGGATTCACTGGTAAATACTCAGCACTCAGTAATGTTTATTCATCCTATGCTCTGCCCTGAATGCCAGTCTAGGACTCTCCAGTTTCTCACTAACACCCAGAGGTAGCAAATGATTTCTCAATAATGCAGTATTCAGCTGCTCAATTGCTCCCAAGCTACATAGCTCATCATGTTTTTACACTGCTCTGTATCTGCAGCCATTTCAATTCCCAGCAACAGTGAGAATGGAAAGAAGCAGCATTCATTTCAGGTTAGGCTAAGCTTAAAAAACCTTGTTTTTTCCAGGCAAATACTATGAGTGGGTAGGAAACAGAAACAGTTCTTAGCACAGCAATCACCAGCAGTGCAGCTAATTCTTACTAGAGTGTTGGACCCCAATTTAGTTTATCTGTCTCCTTCACTCTTATTTATTTATTTATTGAATATATCAGCTAGCAAACGGCTTCCACCAGTGCCCTCTCCTCTCCCCTCCATTCACTCTGGAACAATTCAGCTGATTATGAAGATTTTGCTAGCTCTCATGGTCATTATTACCGCTCTTTCTTGTGGTGGCATCAGTGACGGCATCAAAACCATGTGACTGGTCAGCAAGGAAACCAACCTTCTTTACAATTCAAAAAGCTTCTCCCTCCTTCCCTGCATCCCACTTCAGGTTTCTCACTCCCTGCAGTGTGCCTGTACTAACAGAAGGGCTCAACACTTCTGTAACCAGAAAAACATTCCCGGAAACATCCTTGTTCTTGCAGAGCTGCTGCTCAAATGCTTTGCAAACAGCTGAGCACACTGTCCCCTGAGAAGAACCTTGTTTAAGGGCCTCCTTAGCATTCATATTGTGCCAAACAAAGCATTTCTTACGCTGGACACGAGCATTCTTAGTGACATCTTCAGCTTATATGTAATGAATGGTGTGAAGCATCTTCCAGGTGCCATTTAATAAATGCTGAACTGCACAGATGTGCTGTCTTTTTCCTGGCTGAGGGGAAGCACTCATGCTGGAGTTGCGTTTGTGGAGATAAGTTTGACATGTGCCTTATTTAGCTATCACTTTGGTGGTACGCTCATCATTACACCATGTGCTGGAATGAATTCTGTTTCACAATATTCCTAAGTATTACGTAAATGTTTTAGGCCTCCCAGTCATTGCTGTAACTATTTGATAACCCACTTTCCATGGACTTCTTGAAAAAGTAGCTCTTTTTTTTTTTTTTTCTGTTTTATTCCTTGTGATTTTGCTTAATCTTTCTATTTTGATCTATAGTTTATGGGTTTAGAAAGAAGTTCTATTGTTTGCATTATTGCTTCTCTTTTTGAAGTTGTAGTACTGTTCTTTTAACAGATTTATAGTTTTCGGACTCTTTGCAAGAACTTTGCAACTCATTACCCAGGCATTAAAAGAATGTCCTTTCAGTAAATGCTCTTTTTTCTATTTACCCTCTGTATAATGGGGAGATGTTTTGAAAAAGTCTTCCTTCAACAGCATCACATAAGTCTTAGGAGCTTTTAATATCATTTGCACCAGAGGGGCTAATGCCTTTTCCTGCTTTCTACACCACAGTGAAGAGTGAAGGTTATCTGGTTCCTTTCCTTTTTCACTGATGACAAACCAGGCAAAGTAAGGGCAGTGGAATCCCAATGGCAGAGGAAACAGCATCTCATTATTATGTATTTTCAGCTAATGAACAAGTCTTGCAGCAGAAGTCTCATCTTCCTCTTGATGAACTTAGTTCTGAAGTCTGTGAAAACCCAGAATCTGAATAATTCACAGTTTAATTCTTCCTTAGGGACCTCCTGGTGCAATGTGGCTTCATCCAAGTATACGGTATATCTAAAGTATATAGATTGTTGGGTGTTTTCTGCAATGACCTGCTTGAGCCTTCTCCTTGGGCAGAGATCCTGACTGCAGGAAAGGATCAATACATCAAATCACAAGCCTGTATCATAATGAAAAGTCTAGTATAGCCCATCATATTGTGTGATTCTTCTCTCACAACTATCTGTATGTTCAGTGATCAATAGGCAAGATTTGTGTCTTACACATCTCATATCAGAATTAAGCTCTTAAATGATTTTGAGACCATAAAATTTATCTTTGTAATTAAATATAACATTAGCGTTAAATTATATTGCAAAGTGCATCATGTTGACTGCACGATATGATCCTTTATACTGCATTTGGTATTGTGCTGAGTATCAGTTTCAGACAGCTTGTCAGAACAAAATTAAATTTTAATGTAAATCAGACTAGATTAATTGATTAATTGATTTCAGCATATACATTATGGGGGGGTTAAGGCTGGTCTGTAGTAATTAACAGGAGGAACTAAGCATTTTGGATTAAATATGTTTTACTTGAACCTTGTCCTGTGAACTAATCTCTCCTTTTTTACACCCAATCATAGGTTTTGAATCCACACAGACACCCAATAGCTGTTGTTTTTCCTCAGTGTGTTTGGGTGGCCTGGTATAAAGCACATGACATTTGAAAGCTTTCTTAATTTCATTTTCTCTAGATAGTTCAAAAATCATACAGCTTACAATTTATTCTCATTTCATTATTATTCGCTCTGCTCCTAACACAATCACCAATTTCATTTCTCACATAGTACCAAGAACAAAACAAGGGTGACTTCCGAGACTGTTGTGCACTTCAAAAGAGGTTCATTCCTCTCTTATTCTTTGCCAAGTGGAGATATTTAATAATCAGAATTCCTTAATAATCCACCATCACAGCCAGTTCAACCGTATCTTTAGGAAACAGCATCGGAAAGGTCTGTTTCCCTGTTTGCCATCTCCCATCACTATCATGCGTGATGTTGCTGCATGACATTTCCTTCCTCTCTATTTCTCCAAAGGCAAACAAGCTACTATTCAGCAGTTCTGAGTCAAATCCAAACACCTGATATTTCTGATATGCAAACTGTTGGCTTTTTCTATTTGTGCAACAATAAGACCTTATCAGTTTTGCCACTTTTCATTTTGACTATGAAATGCATCCACTATCACTCTTCACCTGTGTCTCTGGCAGCTCCCTTAGGTTCAGATGGAATCCTGTATGTTGTTTGTCTTGATCAAACTACTGCTGATCCAAAACAAATCAGAGCATTATAAAAAAGATCAAGAGTGCAGGGACTGCATTTGAATGCTGAAAATTTTTAGTGTGCAGCTGCACTACAACTTGGAAATAAGTTGAGGAATGTTTTCATGGTGAAGTTGTCTGGATACAGCAAATGCTGCCTTAAAGATACTGAAAGCAGAACAATGGGAGAGGCTATGCCTGGCCAAAATACAAGTCTAAAAATTCAGTGGTGTGGTTGAAGTTTCAGTTTAGTATCTATATTTTTTGAGGATTCTTCAAAATACGTACCACAGATAAAGATACTCTTTATACTGAAAAACAAAACATCACCTTTGCCTTTGATTTTACAAATTCACTTTTGTACATTGCACTATTTTCAGGTTTCCTTGTACAAAAAATCAGCTTTCCTTCATAGAATAGATACACACGGAGATTCATACATACCGAGGCAATACCACAACTATGATTCACTCTTCAGGCTAATGTGTACATAGCAGCTCTAATCTTATTTACAACCATGCAAAAAGAAAGCTTTTTCCAGAGTATAAGCAGCTAGCTCTTCTGTCATGAATCTCTTCCCCCACCCATATAAAATCCTCTTGTTTCTATACTGCAGCTCAAGCACAAATGCAGTGTTTTTCACATAACCAGTTCTATTTTTAGCCTGAATTGTAGGAAGTCTGCAGCATTAATAAATGGAAGAAAAGTACAGAACTACACCACATGGTAATGTGCCAATGCAAGAGCTAGCTTGGCCTTTAGCCAATGAACTGTGGTTAGACGTTAGAGCAATGAAAGTAAAAACACCACTTATAACAGAATGATTAATAAGCTGACAAACTTCCATGCATTTATTTCATACCAACCTTATTAATACTAACATATTTACTATTTTATTAGTGATATCTCTCAGCCTGAAGCATATATATATATCTCCTTATGTAGATGCATTTTTATATATGCAATTGGGATTTGCTTAATTCTGTGTTCTAATAGAAAGGAGCAATAGAAGAAACAAATGATACTTTGCAGTGCAGAGCTTGACATAGGAAAAAAGAATAAGGAAGGAGATTTTCTTTATAAACTAATAAAGCAACTTCACCAGACATTAAACCCACCGCTTCATGATTTTCTCTCCTATTGACTCTGCAATTCCCTTGTTTGGTACCAACATTATGAAAGCAAAAATCCTCCAGAGCTGTTACACAGAGGACAAAAGTTCACAGTTCTTACAGGGACACAGAGTCTTCCATAATCTCTCCACTTCTCACTCAATCCACAAAACTTGTCCCAGCACTGCTACGCTGTGGACAGATGGATGTTTATATAAAGACCTTGTGCCTGAATAAAATTCCATTTCAGGGTTATATAAAAACAGCAATTACTGGAAAATGGAACTTTTTAATTAAACGTATTCGAAGAAAGTAGGGATTAATGACTTTGAAGTAGAGAGTAGTTAATGCTTGCAGTCATAGATCATCCGCTAGTGAAGCTGTATTATCACCATCAGGCAACGATGCTTTCAAGTATTGATAGTGTGCACGTTAACAATGCTTTAACTGTTTTCATAATGATATAATTAGGAGCACAACTAATGTATACTACACTTATTATTAAAATAATGTTTTAATAAACAATTCACAGTAACATCCTCAAAATAAATAAGAATACACTTTGGATCAGGCTTGTCCCTTTGCCCAGTGAATTGCAGATAAGCTACATTTTGAAACCTTCTGGTAATGCCGATGCAGAAGGATACAGTTCCTGATAATTGCCCCAGAAAAATATAATGTCTATCTGATTCTCTGATTTTCAGGTAGGAAGGAAATTATTACTTTACACTTCAATTAAAAACAGGCAATAAAACATGGCAAAATTATTTACTGGTTCTGAAATTGTGCTGGCACAGATCAGAGCCCGGGTCATGCTTATCTTAAAAATCAAGCTCTAACTCTGTACTTCACATAGATCAAATACTGTATGTTGAGTACAGAAACCCACACAGAAAAGTCAAAAGAGAAAAAAACCCAAACCAGCAACATTAGGCTTGTTTTTCTGTTAAGAATTCTATTCAGGTACAGCAAATCAATACTTTTCCTCTGACTGTACACAGTGTACTCGAGCTGTTCTGTCAGGATCTATACAAAAAAAAAGAGATGGGATTTAAGGTGGGTGGATCTGATGGTGAGGTGGAGGTATAATACACCAGCACTCGTGGCCCCAGCTTCCCAGAACAACTGCATCTCACAGTGCCATGGGGGCATCAAGTACAGCAGTGGTACTGTCTCGCACCACCTGCTCAACAAGCGCCTCGTGGCGTGTCAGGGCTGTGGAGGTAAGCCCCAGGGAAGCACATCTAATGTCCCCTCAAGAAGAAAAGGTGCCATGACGCACAGTGGCCACAGCCAAACAGGATCAGACCAGCTTCTTCCCACCCGCCCCACATTGCAACATAGCAGAGACAGGAAGATGGAGAAGTACCAACCAACCTGACAGTCCTTATGCACTTAGAAATATCAGATTGCCCAGTCTGCCTGGTATCTTAATAAATTAGATACTGGATCATTCAACTGCCTTATAACACATGATGCTGTACCTCAACTTGACCTCTCCTGAACTAATCTTCTGTGACATGCAATGACTAAGATCTGTGCTCCCTCTTCCCCATGTATTTAAAGAAATGAGCTAAAAAGCAAATAGGAAAAAAACAATCTTCTTAACCCTTTCCCTGCTTCTGTTTTTACACTCCCAATTTTTTACAAGCCCATCCTTCGGTACTTCCAGAGATGCCCCAGCATCATCGCACACACCTTGCTGTGTCTGCTGTCTGGTGTTGGTGTGTTCTTGGTTATGTCTGTGTGGAATTTCTGGTCAGTTGTACAGGTGAAATGGAAAAAGGAGAGAGCAATACCATACAGTTGTTTCACAAAAAGAAACCTTTCAATGGTTGTCAAATTACTTAATCCACAGACTACTTAGATGAATAATTGAGCTGCCAGCTGAAAAGGAAATGTATTTTCTGGGAAGTCTTTCAAATATATCCATTCATTTGAAGTTCTCAATAATAGCAATATTGAAAAAGGTCTTCTGTGCATACATCGGTGCTACCAACTGCACTGAAGCACTGCTTTCAATGCCTTTAACTGTGCTATTAGAGTTGTGCTTCAGCAGCACAGTGACCCTGGTGTTAGAGCTCCTGGGAACCAGTGATGCAAACAGCTGTGCTTGTAGAAATTAATTTGACCAGGCCAATTGTTTTCCAAAATATTTGTCAGATTACTTTTGTATCAGCACCCTTCAGCCTATGCAAGGAATCATCTGCAAGTTGCATTCTAGCAAAAGATCAGGTATTGCCCAGCACAAAGTTAGTCTGAATTCCACAACAGATGCTCTGCTAATACAGTAGAAATGTAATTTTGCTCCCATCTGATCCATGCTAAGTTCATATGGCTTGGTGATCCAGCACACAAGGATCCATTACTAATGGGTATGGAACCACAGACTTATGAGTACATTTGTGCTCTCAAATAAAATGTGAGAAGCCCATTCTCCAGCCTTCAGGGCAGTGTGACAGACCAGTGCTTGTGTGCACACAGCTAAAGTCTACTTGCTGCCAGGGAAGGTGGCCCCCAGCTGCACTTCTTACTGGAAATCATCCCTCTCTCAGACTGCTTGAGAATCACACCAAGACGCTGTCTGGGAGTGGGAGAGGTGGCCTGGGATAAATTGTCTGAGAAAACGTGCCAACAGATCACCTGGGTGGATATTTATATGCCAAGTCTCTACTCAGTGCTGTAGCTCTGTTTGGTTTACTAGGGGAAACACAGCCAGAGACTTGTGAACATTGTCTACCTGGAGAGGAACTATTTATATGAGCAAATAGTGATAGGACAGGGGGAATGGTTTTAAACTGAAAGAGGGTAGATTTAGATTAGATATTAGGAAGAAGTTGTCAGTGACATGGACAGTGGAATTGAGTGCGCCCTCAGCAAGTCTGCCGACAAAACTAAGCTGTGTGGATGAGTTGATACACTGGAGGGAAGAGATGCCATACAGAAGGACCTTGACACACTTGTGAGGTGGGCTGATGCCAGCCTTATGAAGTTCAACAAAGCCAAGTGCAAGGTCCTACACCTGGGTTGGAGCAATCCCAGGCACAGCTACAGGCTGGGCAGAGAAGAGATTCAGAACAGCCCTGCAGAGGACTTGGGGGTGTTGGTTGATGAGAAAATGAACATGAGCCGGCTTCAGTGTGCACTTGCAGCCCAGAAACCAACCGTATCCTGGGCTGCATCAAAAGGAGCGTGACCAGCAGGTTGAAGGAGGTGATCCTGCCCCTCTACTCTGCTCTTGTGAGACCTCACCTGGAGTATTGTGTGCAGTTCTGGTGTCCTCAACATAAAAAGGACATGGAACTGTTGGAACAAGTCCAGAGGAGGGCCATGAGGATGATCAGGGGAGTGGAGCACCTCCCGTATGAAGACAGGCTGAGGAAGTTGGGTCTGTTCATCCTGGAGAAGAGACAGCTGCATGAAGACCTCATAGCAGCCTTCCAGTACCTGAAGGGGGCCTACAAGGATGGTGGAGAGGGACTCCTCATTAGAGACTGTAGCGACAGGACAAGGGGTAACGGGTTAAAACTGAAACAGGAGAAGTTCAGGTTAGACAGAAAGAAGTTCTTTACTGTAAGGGTGGTGAGGCACTGGAATGGGTTGCCCAGGGAGATTGTGAATGCTCCATCCCTGGCGGTGTTCAAGGCCAGGTTGCACAGAGTCTTGGGTGACATGGTTTAGTGTGAAGCATCCCTGCCCATGGCAAGGGGTTAGAACTAGATGATCTTAAGGTCCTTTCTAACCTAAACCACTCTATGATTCTGTGAGTCTAAGTTCTTAACTGTGAGGGTGGTGAGACACTGGAGCAGGTTACCTAGAGAGAAGTTGTGGCTGCCCCACCCCTGGCAGTGTTCAAAGCCAGGCTGGATGGTGCTTTGAGCAGCCTGCTCTAGTGGAAGGCGTACCTGATCATAGCAGGAGGGCTGGAACTAGATGGTCTTTAAGGTCCCTTCCAACCCAAACTATTCTACAATACTTAATGACAGCCTCCCATCCCTCTGGTGACTGGGATGTCCTATTTGATTTCCATGGTGGAGAGGAGCTGGACTAATTGAACAGACCTACATTTCTGGATCAGGAAGCTGAAATCTGTAACAGATTGCAAATAGCACTATCTGTACATTACTGATGCATAGAGACAGTATGCAGTGGTCCTAGCGCTGCTGGGGACAGTGCAGCTGTTATTTCCAGATTGGCCACCATGTCCCCAGAAGACATGGTGTCTGCCTCTGGAAATTCTGACCACAACAATTATGATTTTGGCTTTTTATACTTTATATGTATATATATAAAATAAATTGCAATTTACATCATATGTGAGCAAGGCAATGTGAATTTTACTTCCAGCACATGGTTTGGGTGATTTTGCCTATGCTAACACATCACTTTGCTCCAGGCAGTTCAGTGCTTTCAGAGAGCAGGGACAGATTTTGAACTTTTCTGCTAGTGTGATCACAGTAATGTATTCTCTATCTTCAAAACAACTTTTTAATGGGTTCCAGCCAGGACTGAAAATATCACACAAGTCACAGAACAATCATCAAATTCTCATTATCACCACTGGTGCCAGGAGAAATCAGTTTTACGGGGAAGGAGTTATGGAGACCTTAAGATTCCTGTGGTGTTTTCTTTCTTTTTTTTTTTCCCAAGAAAATAGCCTCCTGGTAGAGCATGCAGCATCCAGAAAGACCTTCCAATGGTTCCCTGAACTACTCTATGTCCCATCTATATAATAAGGAAACTAATAATTCCATAATTTGAAATGGGTACTGTGAGGATACTTTCTGCTCTTGCCAAATACCAGTTATGTATCGGTGAAATGGAAGCCACTGGGCTCAGTTTGGCAGTAATCCAGTAAAATAAAATGACCTATGATATATACAGAGTCTGACTGGATTCTCTGCTGATGGCTTATGTCCTTTAACACCATCTATGTATGAATCAGTGACGCGTTTATGAGTAATTTTTAGTGTTCTGATACTACAAGAATTGAAAATTAAAGTATCTAAACAATTACCTTTTACTGCATCACATTCCAGAATATTTCCTATTCAACACCAAAAGAAAATGCACTGACAATTTTTTTACTACTTTTTTTTTTCTCCCTGCAGTTAAACCAGAATTTTTCAAGTCTTTAAAGATGGGACAGTATTTCCAGCTCTGGTGTGCCATCTCATGCTGGAAGCCATTTATCACCAAGTTAAACTTCGGTGCAAATGCCTTTTGACTTCCACAGCCATTATCTTATGCAGCACAGACTGTTAAGTGTAATTATCAATTAAATAAATAACAATTCAGTTGTGTTTCTTACAGCAATTTATATTACAAGAGAAAAACTGCAACTTCCAATACTGAAGCAGTTTTGATGAATAGAAATAAACATGCACTTTCAGTGGTTGAAATAGTTTGGTTTATGCCAATAGGCCATATGACACTTCAGAGATCCACCAGCACTTCCCAGACTACTGGAATACTGGGATTTGTTTTTTTGTTTCCTCTATATTCCTGTTCCTATGTTTGGCAATGCATAAATCCAATATAATCTTTTGACTAATACACAAATTTCACAATGGTAGCTGAACAACCAAGTTTCTCAGCTTTTACTCATGTTTTACAGGAAAGCATCTCAGTAGCATTATAGACCCAAAGATGAGCTGAAGGGATCCAAATGCTTATCAACCACTCTGATCAACACAACAGATTCTTAGCAAGCAGCTGCATTGTCTAAACCAGCTAAAGCACGGTGAGTCTGTGGCTGTATCCTGGTGACTGTGTCCAAGCCCAAACTTTGCCTGTACTCACAGCACCCAAGCATGTTTGAAAAACCTGTCCTTCTTCTTCTCTGCATGGTAATTTCCACACTTGTGGTTCCTATAGTTAAATGGCAATTCCTATCTGAGTCTGAATTAGATTCCAGTGTGGATAATAAGCTCCATAACCTTCCCCAATCCTGAAAATGGTAAATGAAAACATCAAATCTCCGAGGTCTATAAAATGACATCATTCTTCCTTCCCTCTCCTGACTGCAGACTTGTAAGCACCCAAATTTTTGTTTTCATAGCTTTCTGAAACAATTTCTTTTCCCAAATGTATTTCAACACACAGTCCCATGTGTCTACTATCCTTTCCTCTTTTGATACTTGGTTCAGCAGATGGTGCAAATGAACTGGCATATACAGCATTTGCTTAATCCTGTGCTCCTTTGAACTGCTGTTTTGAGACTAATGAAGCTACTTTATTATTATGAATTGTCTGCATTATATCCCAGCCTATGTTGTTTGATTTATCTTGTTCTTCCAGAGTAGGTTTATTCTGGGAGCTGACAATGAAGAGTCGTACAGCCTGGAGAGCCTGTTAGCTCCACCAAAAGGTGGAAACTCTTGCTAAGAAATTTCCTTAAGTCTATGAGATGACACAATCTATAAAGCACAGCCAGAGCCAGAGATTTCCAAACATTAAAAATATTCTGAGATTGAATGGGAAAAGTATGAGGTCATTATAGCAAGAGTCAATTGATAAGACAGGAGGGTAAATTAGTCTGCAGACACCACTGATCAGCAAAGCTTTAGCAGGAATATGTTCTTTCAGAGCATATGTTTTTAAGCTTTTAACTAGTTTTGCATACTGCAATAGAATCCTAGTCTCAGTGCTCTGGGAAGCAATATGGTACATACACCATGAAGTGAACATTTAGGGTGTAGAGAACATGAAAAATTATGGCAATGTTTTTATACTCACTAGATATGCCCCAGTTTCCCCAGCCCTTCAGCAATCTGTGACTAAGTGGAGAAATGAGTTAAACTCTTCTTTTGTTGAGAAACAAGAAGACAGCAAGTATTTGTAACCAACTGGATAACCTGTGATTGAATGACCCATTAAGTATTGAGTAAGCTGCTACTTACGAAAAATCTTGTTTCAGATATGTTATTGATTGACTGCCTTCCCACCCTTCTTCCCCTCTTCCAGAAAGCAAGGCCAGAAGAAATCTTATGGAAGCTTTACGAAGGAACAGGATCCAAAGGACACTGCACTAAGACTGCTGTTGCATAGGTGGCAATGCCAGCTCAAGCAGCACCATGTTGTCCCCACTGCTGTGTGAGCCCAGCAATTTGCATGGTTGCACAGCAAACCAGCAGGGAGAACAGATCTGTCCAAAAAATAAGCACGGGAATAGGCAGCATGTGGGGAGAAATGTGTGGCTAAAACTGGTGAGGTGGGACAAATGCTCCTTAAGAAACTGGCACAGAGGGCTAACCCATGTGTGGGTTTCTGAAGGCAGTTGGAGAAGGTTTTCTGCCTAGTGATAGACAAAGGCATTTTTAGGACTGTGTTTTGAGCCAGACCCTTGCTGTCTTGTTTAAGGAAAGCTATCTTACTATAGCTCTAATTACTGCTGATTATCTCAGCTCCCCAGAAAGGGTTATTCTGGAGCAAAGACCGATGGTACTGTGGAGGCTTGTGGCTCTCAGTTCCAGACTCAGAAGAGCATGGCTGGGCTGCACAATTAAGACAACATAAGAGCTGGGTACTAAATCTCTTTGGCCAGAATAGATGACAACAGAGAAGACTACATTTAGTTCTGTATTGCATTTAGATTTCTTTAGCTCTGTCTAAGGCTCTTCTAGTTTTCCCAGTAGAAAAGTACGGTGAAGAGGAGAAAGTTGTTTGTAGAAGAACTGTTTTCCAGATGGAATTGCAAAGAATGGTCATTTATCTAGCAGGCCGAACTGAAGCAATTTTTCTTATTGTGACAGAAGCTGCCTCGTGATCCTGGCAGAGTAGCAATACCGGGAATTCACCTTTATCCAGGGATAGGTATTATTGTACCATGTAAAGTATGAGGGACATGTAAACAGACTATGGCTGTTCAGTCACTTAAGATTGAACAGACTGTGTCAAAGTATTCCCTGAGCCTTGATACTCTACAACCTTGTATTCTGCCTGATCCAGAGTTTAAGACACCTCTGGGGTCATGCCAGGATGGGAAGAGGCTGCACCTGGGCACAAATAAGGTTAAATCTTTACTTTCCATGGCCTTACTTTCCATGACAATCATTTTTAACCCTCAGGTCTCCCTCATACTTCCCTTTTAGTGCCGAGAAAGCAAATTAAAACAGGCTTGCCGCAGGAGGACACGGCTGAGCATAGCAAAGGATGCACAAGCTTCTCTCCCAATCACAGGGTTTTACTGTGTGCACAGTGCTGCATCCAGTCTGAGGAGGAGAACACTCTCTGCTGCACAGAGAAGAAAAAACATATATAGAAACTCTGTCACAGTCTCTAGATAAGAACTTAGCCACCTAGCAGCTTAGCAGTAAAAAGAAGCACTATTTTTTCCCCTTCTTATTGATTATAAAATAACCCAAGGTCACCAATAAGCAAAATGAAGGCTCAAAACACCAACTCCATGGGCAGGCTTGAAACAAAAGTTAAAATTATATCAAACCAACAACTCATTCCCATGGTGTTCCACCTGCCCTCATTAGGTTACACAGAACAAATGTCAGAGATAACATTCAGGAAAAAGGTGTTCTTCTGATAAGGAAAATAGCTTTGTAGCAATTCCTTTAGGGGGAAATAAACAGTCTTCCTTCCCGCCTTTTAAAAACAGAACAGCTGATCTATAGCTAGATTTGTGCAAAGTTTCGCACAACAATGTCCTTAAACTGCTGTTATACTTCATTCGTGTTTTAGTAAAATAACGTCATAAGGTCCCAAGATTATTATCTCATAGTGATTTCCAGATAAGATGTGCAGGTTACATGTACAAATATCTTTTTCCTAATTGCTAGCACTGCAAGCTCTTGCCTGGAGTTTGAAAGTCAAGCTGTGTTCCTTCTGTCTCATATATCACCACAGTAAAACACTGCTCTCAGCGCTTAACAATTCTGTTGTAAAGTACGACTCGGAAGGGAAGAAACCCTCTAATCTCTGCAAATGTCATGACTTTGCAGCACTGCCAAAAAAAAATGTAGGGGCAAATTCCTACCTTACTCAAACAGGTACACAAGGACCAGAGGTATCCAAGAAGGTGGCGGTTTTATCTGATTTTAGTTCCATTTTGTGGACTCAGATACATACTTCCAAGCATCACAGGTTCTCCACAGCATTCAGCTTTCTCACGTCCTGGAACATGTTGTGTTATGTACCAGCTGGGCACACCGATGCTTGGCCATTACACACCTGCCACCAGTCAAGGCAGCTGGCCTGTTCCAGAGAGGCAAGTAAAGGTATTTCTGTCACTGCTGGAAGTGTATATGGGAAGGGAGGAAAAAGAGACTGCCATTTCTCCTGCTACCTGACAGAGCAAATTGTTATTATCAACTTCGATCCCAGTATGCAGGAGAACAATAGCAGCATTTTCCTGTGACAGAAGGAGTATGTGTACACAAACACAAGTGTATGTTAATATAGAAAGGAGTGACTGAAACAGTAGTAAACAGGCAAAGAATTAGGAGAGCTGGTCTTGAAGCTCATTCTTGGTCTGTGACTGTGATCATATCACTAAATGAAACATCAGAAAAGAAAAAGCATCCAAAAGCACCTATATTTAAGCATTCAATTCCAAGAGTTTGAGCCACAAAAGTCCTGCTGAGGCATCCATGTTTCACACACCTTGGATGTGGTGAGCCTGGCACATACTCAAACAATTCAGAATTCACAAAACAGTGCTTAAGCCCCCTGAAGCCATAGCAACCCTAGTAAACTAAATGTGCTGGCACTGTTCTCTGGCAGTGAGGCCAACTGACAGAGAGTGTCCCACCTTCATAATTTTAAGTCCTCTCATGCACGAAGACAGGAGACCACATACAAATTGCCTTCCAGCAATGGACTCTATATCACACCAACTCCTGAACTGTGTCCAGCAATTATTTGAGAGTCAGCAAAGCTGGCCAGGGAGAGTTCTAAAAGAGTAGAGACATTGCATTCAGGTACCTAAGAACATCGCTAGATGCTGTTTAATATAGAAGGATGGACATAACCTGGAAGTCTTGAACAGGCAAATGAGCTCTAAGTCTGACAGACCTGCATGGCTTAGCTACATAGAAGTACAAATTGAGTAAATAGAAGAGCAACCACTGGCACCTTCACTCTGCTGTTTAGTGGCTCTTCAATTAAAAAATTAATCCTGAGAGCAAATATCGGAGCATGGAAATCCTCATTCTTAGCAGCTATGTTCCCTAACATCTGAGACGATCCAGCTCCTTCCTGTACTCTCCTTTCTCTTTCAAGAGGTCACTCACAGCACGCTGTTCTTTTATCCTGATCACAGTGCATCAGCAGGTGAGGCTTTGAACTCCCTCAGGTTAAGGAGGACATTGGCCGTAGGTCAAGACCCATAGGTCAAGACCCATAGGCAAGGGTTCTGGAACATCAGGTAAAGACAGACATCACTTACCACCTCCAACACTGTGCTGTAAAAATAAACAAAAAAATGGCTGGTTGAAACTGTCATAGCTCAGATGCCTGTGGTATCTAAAGCAAGGAACTCCAGTCAAAGATAATCCTCTAGCTAAAGGCTGCAGTGAAGCCTATACGTCTGACTGTGGCTTTATGTCCTGAGCATCCTAGAGCTCCTCATCTTTGCAATGGGCAAAATTTCTTTTATAGCAATATTGCTACAAAAATTAAAAACTGCAAAACCATCAGATACTGTGATGATGGGAGTGCAGGTAGGTCTAGATTTTCAGAGTTCACAGAAAGTATGAGAAGGGATAATAAAATTAATTAAAGCAAATGGCATTACTATGCTAGAACTTTCAGGTATGTTTTCAATGATGTCGTGGACATATACTTTAGCAAATGTACATGGATGAACTTTTTTCCCTTTTTCATAATTATTTCTATTTTATAATAGCTGCAAGAGCCTGCAGGCAATGTATTTTCTTGCACTTTTTGGATGGCTGAAGTCATCTGGTTTTCCTGATGCTATGCAATTCATTCAAGGTGTTTAGTACTGATAACCAACCACAGATGCACTCCCTGGACTTTCCCATTGCCTCAGTAACACACTGCCTAAAATGGCCAACTAATACAGGGTTGGGTTTTTTTTCAGCTAAAACTGTGGAAAACACAGAATTTTACATTAATATAAAAATACCTATGCAAAAAACAAACAAAAAAAAAACCAAACCAAAATCCAACCCAAACCAAACAAAAAAAAATACAAACACAAAAGCCATCATGGATTAATCCCTTCTGAATTGCGTTTAATGTTTTTGAGCGCTCTCAAGCAGGAGGCTGAACTGTTCATCACCAAAGGCATTTTCTGCACAATCACAATTTCTGTGATATTGTATAGATTCATACAGCCTTATTTATTAAAACACAGAGCTGACTGTTATTAAATGCATGTTTCTGACAGCTCCTGCAGATATGAATAAAGCAGCTAATGAGAAGAAAAACTGTCCATACTGCCTTTTTCCCAAGGCACAGATCATCTTTAAGCTAGATTGTGATGACAAATGGTTGATTTCACCTTTATATATATCACCTTCCATGATTACACATATAGATGAATAGCTTTTTGGACTGTATCCATAACTAGCCCCAGAAACTGTCTCAAGAACTCAGTTCCAGCCTTACTAGTAGGAAACTGTGCTAAGATTAACTGTACTCATGTTTTGGGCAAAGCATATGCTTATGTGCCTAAAAGAAAGGAGTGTGGGCAAAACTGAAGCAGCTCACCTTTTAAATGCTCCATCAAAGCCAGCTCAAAGAATAGTAAGTAAATATACTTTTTCTTTAGTTTTCTTTTTTTCCCTTTTGTAGCCCATTTTTTTGTAACGATAATTCCACTGAAATCAACAACCCTCTTGCAGTTGATATCCTCTGAAGTTCTTTCTAATCTAATTGCTGTCCAGAAAGAAACTATAAAAGAACAAAACTTTGAACAGTGAAATCAAACACCGCAAGTTAAAAATATAAGCTCCCTTTAGGTTTGTGTGAGAATATAAATTAGGAGCAAAAGCTGGCACGATACATCCATCTTGAGAAGTACTAAGCAGCCACAACTTCCATTTAAACAAAGGCATTATCAAGGACCAATAACTGCCTTCATAGAAGGTGTCAAAGGAGGCTACTTTCTTCTTGAATTTCACTTAAAGGAAATGGAGAGAAAAAAGCCTAAAGCATCACTCCAAAACCGTCAGTGTTAAAAAAGTATTTTGTTTTATATTTTAACCCTTCCTACAATTTCTTTGGCTTTATATTCTCTTCAAGGAAATGGTCTTGCACCATTTGGTGCAAGAAATGTGAGAGGATAGAGTCAGCAGAGAAGTGAGAGCATCTTTGTAGACAGCATCCTTCTCAAGACCCCTGGGGGGCTACGGTGCTTTTGCTTATGTGGGTAGATTTTGTTTCTGCTGCTTCTCCTCTTGCTTCATGTATTTCTAATCCCTGCTGCAGTAGACAGTGAAAAAGAAAAACTCTTGAAGCTTATGTGGTCCTTCTTTATTGTCCTGAAGGGAGGGTCTCTCCAAACTGGATTCATACTCAGAAGGGTCTTGAGCAGTGCCTGGCTGCTCTCTGGAGCCTCAGCAGAACTGGACTGATTGGCAGAGGCTTGGGAGAAAACCTTGGAGCTCAGAATATGGCAGTGGTCACATGCCCTTTGCTGCTGTGAAGTTCACTGATTAATCCAATAGTGTTTGTACCTTGTATTTCTAAAGGTAATGAAATATGTAAATACCACAGGACAAGCTTTGCACCACTACATCACTCTGGAGAAAGGCCACTGCTTTCTGAGGTGTTATTTGAGTTTCCGTGTTTGTGTAATTGAAAGCAGAATTTTATTATAAAAACAGGAAACTTACTTTAGGTAGTAAAGTGGCCCACAGTAGGAATCTAAATATTAAAGTAAGACTATAGGAACCAATTTATACTAAACTAGAAAGAATTTGAAGAAGCTGATAAATAGCAACCAGATGGTCTTCAAGATACAATTGGCCACTAAGAAGGTACACAAAGGAAACAAAAGGTGTCATGAATATGATTTTGGTGATAACATTGAAAGACTCCAAGAATATACATTTTGGTTTGAATCATTTTTATTCTCCTAACACTGTTAGCTATCATAATGAGCAAGCTGTATTTCATGTTCTGTTTCTTACTGTAATTATTTTCATAAAATTAACTCATTTTTAAAATTACATTGTTCAAGGGCACTTAGCAATAGAATATATGATATTCTCTGCTTTGTATGGCTGAACATTCAATCTCACACACTGGGAAAGAAAATCAGTAAGGCATCCAAGGATACGCTGGAATACCACCACAATACTGGGAGAGTTATAAAAGACAGAGACTTGCTATTAAATAGACTATCGTATTTCAAATGATACCATAGCTCTAATTCATCTTGTCAAATGCTAATCAGTGGAAAGGTCCGGTGCAGTGTTTAGAATATTGAAACTTTACTTCCTTCCTTCTCATATCACTACCATCAGATTACCCCATTTTCCATTTCATTACTTTGATTGGAAAGCCTCTAGAAAGAAACCTCTGCCTTCCTCTAGACTCGGGATCTACATTACATTGTGGTATACACAGTAGTGATACTGATGAGGCTGGGGCAGCAAAGCACCAGAGTTCTACAAGGTCTGCTCCAGAGCACTGTGATCTCTGCCTAATCACCAACACCATTTGTTTACACAGTGCTTCTGTTTTCCTTTGAGGTTTTGATCCAGCATGGCTGGGTCCAGCCTGCTTTATAAATGAGACACTATGAAATCTAGGATAGGGAATACAACTGTGAGCTTTTTTTTTTTTCTTGTGCCTCATACTTACTCTATGTAAAATCATCTTATCTTGGGTAGAAATGGTGCACAGTCCTTTAATTAAATCAGCTCTAAGTTTTGCCTGAATGATTAATAAAATGAGAAAATTCTCTGTCTTGCTAGGAAAGCTCTATTCTTTTGTATTCCTCCATTCTTTTCTATTCTGAAACCCTTTCTTCAAATCAGATCCCCAAGTTGATACTTGCTCCTTTGGGCTTACCTAAGAACTATAATCTGTGGCTAAATCAAGTTAATTTTCTTTTGTCACAAAACTCCAAAAGAAAACAACAACAAAAAGTGCAATAAAAATACCCAGTTGTTGTCGTTGTTCATGAAGCATGGCATTTTCATGGCTAAAATTGCCCAAGGGAATGGAGAAATTAATTTCAATAAATTGGATTTTAGGGGTATAAAAGACCTCTGAATAAATGAAAAACTATGAGATGACATTTGGATCAAAGGAGATATACCCATTGACTTTAATGGATGTTGAAGTGGATCTTTGATTAACAAACTGCCTTACTGTGAATTAACAGTAAGGCAGCACCACCAACTAGAAAAGGTAACAAGGGACAGGATTTCGGAAGCGATTTGGGGTAGGGAGGAATGTTCGATATAGCACAGTTTTCTAGCTGTGCAGAACGCAATACCAGAAATGACACAATTCAGATGGAAACCTGTGTTATCATTTGAATAATGTCTTCTGCCTCCACCCTGCTCACAAGCCGCACGCATGCATCAGTACAGGTTTGGTTCGGCACCTCTGCTTAATGGCAATGCCTATAGATTCTCCACATTACATCCTACAGTCCTACCTTAGGCAAGACAAACACAAAACCACGGGCTTCTGTTTGTTAATTTGATATACCTGTTGGTATTTCTTTTAACAGGAACAGAAGGTATGTTTAGAAATCAAAAGCCATGCCCAGATTTGCACTTTAATGATCACCAGATAGACACTGATATTCAGATATGTGTACATACAGCAGTGAAAAAGTTTACTGAAGTTTTTAATAGGCTAGTACAAATGAAGGATATTTGCAATTAACTGGTAAATTAATAAACAGCATGGTTCACAGGATACCTACAAATGCATGCGCTCCATTTATGTCCGTATGTCCATACATATATGGATAGAATTTTATTTCTCAGAACCAGTGCAATGAATCAACCTTTTTTTCTCTCTGCTTATTTTGTTTTCAATTCAGTTTTCTAAATTATGGTAATCTGGTATGAGCTAGAGTCTGTTCTAAATTGTATTGCTGAAAGTCAGCAGTCACTCTACTGAAGTGGATAAATTTTAACAGTGTCAGGCTGTAAGAGGTCAGACATTTTACGTAACTGCTATCCTGTTCTCAAATCCAGAAGTCAGAAAGGGAAATTTACAACTTAGAATGTACAGAATTCCACAGCACTTTC
The DNA here is from genome assembly GCF_028554395.1 of Pezoporus wallicus. Classification (NCBI taxonomy): domain Eukaryota; kingdom Metazoa; phylum Chordata; class Aves; order Psittaciformes; family Psittacidae; genus Pezoporus; species Pezoporus wallicus. The sequence goes on from NW_026642052.1 coordinate 7,086,210, forward strand.
CTTCAGTGCTGGCAAATTTGGCGGTGAGGTCCAACTTCAAGACAGATGCTAGCTGGTATGAATCTGTACTGCTGCTCTCTTCCCTGCCCAGTACCAGCAGCACTCAGGGAGCTATTAAGGACAGTCATCATTTGAGAGGAAAGGACTAGATTAAGTTTTTAATCAAATCAGTCTCCTGACCTAGCTCTGACAGTGCTCGCACCAATACAAGGGAGGTGACTGGAAGACAAATGTAGCTTTGTGTGTGCCAGTCTCTAAACCCCACAGAAACCCAGGACTATTTTGGGTTTCTTTTTGAACTTTTGAAATGTTCCCTCAATTTTACTGTTTAGAGTCAGGTTTTGGTTTTTAGGGTTTCTGTTGTGAATACAACATGGTGAGATTACAGATGAAAAAGTGGGAGTATACAGACAGATGGAATAACAAAGTGGGGAGGCATCCTGCATGCAGACGAGGATCAGGGCATCACACAAGGAAGATGAGAGCTTTTTAGGAACATCCTAGAAATAGGATCAAACTGAAGAGTCCAAAGCAATCCTTCAACATATGTAGACATGGAAAAAGCCAAATTTGATCTTGAGATGCATTAAAGAAGATCACTCAAGCAGAGATGGGCAAACAGTAATGCCACTTTACCTATAGTGGCAGAGTGAGGGGAAGGGATAAGCAGGCTAACCAGTAAACTATATGTAGAAAATGATTAAAAAGATTATATGACCTAGTTGCTTTTGATACCACAATAAACAGACTCATGAAATAATCTTTCTGAAGCTTAAAAACATGAGGTAGGGGGGTATAGGATTCACTTTCTCAATCAGGAGCAGACCACAGGGCTGCCATAAGCTTTAAACAATGAAGACTTCCAATTCTAAAATAACTGCATCCAAGAACAAAGGTTAGAACCACCAGCTTTGCATTAAAGCTGATTTCTTAACCTCTTCTGAGCACCCACCACTCCCTGCATAACAATTTGCACCAAACACCCATGGATACTCAATATTAAACAACTAATTAAAATTTTTGCTGCTTTCATTGCTTTGAACAAGAAGCTGGTTTTGGCGTTTTCATTTCTTTGTACAAAACGTACCTCTGCAGCTCTCATTCCTAAACTTAATTAATAGTTATTATTATTTATGACTGCACTGCATACTAGTCCAAGCTTGAAAAAAGAGAGCCTGTGGCTGTGTTCTTGGGCTTTTTTTTCTTAATCTTTTTTCTTTTTTGCAATAACATTACTAGCTCAAATCTCATAGCTTGTTTTTATATGGCCACTGCTTTGTCTTTGTCTCTCTTTTTCTCCCTTTTACCCCTCTGACTTTTTTACTTTTAAACTGCTCCAGCCTAACTTCATTCTGATTTCTTACTCATGGATGCTTCAAGGATTCACATCACTGATTATCATCCTTCCATTCTCATTAGTCCAGACCTTAATTGTATTTCAAAGGTCAGATGGTCTGTATGTTCAGTGGGCACAGTAGCTAGCTTGTGTTCATACATAATGTCTTTCTCCTTAACTGATACTCATGAGCTTGGTAGTGTCCTTTGTGTGAAGACTGGCCATTACCATCTCCAGAATACCAGTAAAATTTGCCATTTCTATTAAAAGCTCAATTTATTCTCTAGTCACTTGCACTCTGTTCCCATTCCCCATTTTTCAATGAGTTCTCAAATTCATGGTACCACGGACTCTGAAATCTTTTTCTGAGCTGTAAGAAGCAGAAGTGGTCACTACCGCACCAGCTCACTCTACTTTCCAAAGTCTGGTTTAAATTTCCATCTGATTTTTTAAAATGTTATTGGATTTGCTCCATCTTTTTTATTTTGCTTCTCATGTGCCACAATTTTCCCATCTATAAAACATTTCATTTTAATAAAATACTTAGAGACCAATGGATAAAAAGTGCACTGCTATTATTGTTAAAATTGTTATCTTTCCAAGCCATGCCCTGTCTAGAGACTGCTTCAGCTTCCATCCTCTCTTCAGAACATTTCTAAGTTGGTGCTTCTCTACCTGTCCCACCTTCTGCAACTCTCACATTGCTGCCTCCTTGTCCCAACCACCCCATCCTGACCACTTATGTTTTAAAAACTTTGCTGTATCTTTTTCTCTGCTCGTTCCTATTTATGATGGAGCAGCTCTTGATAGAACTATTCTTTGATGTTGAGTCTTTATTGAAAAAAGTGAAAAGGTAACATTTGACTGAATGAGCTGTTGCAAAGAATACATTTCTTCTCATTTATTATTCTGAAAGGAAGATATAACACTGTGTATAAAGCATTAAATGCATGAAAGACAGGGAGAGAAACTGCTGTGATCATTACTAAAATAAATGCTAAGAAATTACATTACCAGAAAACCTTGGCAGGATCAGCTAATTATAGTTGGCACAGATAGACTATGGATAGCCAGCTATAGTCATCTGAATCCTGCGAGAACCTTCGGATTTTGACTGCATTTTCCTGGGGAGACCTGCCACAAGCTGAATTGGTTTAGGTTGAAAAATTCCATCATTTATAGGAATAAAGTCTACAAAATCCATCTGCTTTCAGCATCTTCGGTTCTGAGGATCCTTTAAAATTTTGACAGCTTCCATAGGAAAATCTTCAGAATGATAAAATGATCCAAACCTCCTCCTTTGAGTGTTTGTGAACCCTTAATAGAACTCTTATTCGCATTCATTAGGATACAGCATCTCAGAACCTCAGAATGGTTTGGTTAGAAGTGACCTTAAAGCTCATCTAGTTCCAGTCCCTCTGTCACGGGCAGGGACACCTTCCACTAGAGCAGGTTGCTCAAAGCCCCATTCAATCTGGCCTTAAATACTTCTATGGATCTCAGCACATGATCATACACTCTGTTTCCCCAGCATCCCCAGCTCACTGCACAGCACAAAGTAAACGAAGTTGCTGTGTATAGGACTTCATTTGTATCTACTGAGGACATGGGACTGCAGCAGAAGCATGAAGCGGGGAACTGCAGAACAAGAAAGGGTGAGCTTAGGGTAACCCAGTGCTGCTTTAACAAACTGCCCCTGACCCGAAGCTCTACTATAGTACTAAGGCATGGAAAAATCATTTTCTCCAGTGTGTTCCCAGAGCCATCAGCTGCTCCTTTTACAACTCTAAAGCTAGCCTAAGACAGCAAACTGCATCCAAGGGCAACAGTTTTGTTATCAATATATTTTGTTATTAGTCGATAAGTGCTCTGCAAAATTATGCCCTTGTTTTCTCAGAATGTCCACCTCCACTTAGCTGACCCTTCAGAGTGCCCTGGTGCTGATCCATGTTTCTCAGTGCCACATGAGAGCACTGGGAATAACAACGGCTACAGAGCACCTAACAATGATAGGTGCTCTGTAGCCATTGACATTTACAGTTGAGATACTAGAATGATGCTCCAGAAAAGGAAATGAGTAGCACTGGAGCACTTGTTACTGAGTGAGGGCTACTCAATCCGTAAACTGAATGTATTGTGGAGTCTGTGAGAAAGGCAATGCATAATGATGTAGCTAGAAGAGGATGCCATAATGTAATTCACAAAGGGAAAAGCATTCATGTTGCATGGGTGACTATAAAGATAGCATTTCTTTTCCCCCAGTATTTAACTTGCATTCTTAACACACTTGCATGTAATCTTTCTCCTTCTTCACTGAAGACACACAGCTGTAAAATATTGACCTGATAGCTGCCACAAACTGTTACATATTAGGAGCAAAACAGCAATCAAATTACTTACTATATCCTTCCTATGCATGAAGCCATGTTTAGAAAAGCAAATTTCCCTGCACGTTAAAGGGAACTGTTGCATGCATGTCTATTTTGCATGTGCAAAAGAAAACTTTGCATACACAATGAGTATACATACAAATGGCTTTTGATTATAATGTAAGTATCAACTTTAGAAATTTATGTCCCATTAAATAATTCATGTTATCCTCCTAGCAGATGAAATCCAAAAGTGTCTATTGAGGAACTAAATTAGCAAAAGTGGGGATTCAAAAAATATTGTCCTCTGCATTGCAATAGTAACACTTCATTATTGGTTTATATGGAAAACAAACAAATTGGATAATTTGTAGCTCAGAGATAAGCCTTGGTTAATATAGCCTTACAGGACATAAGGGGAAATGGGACTGTGCTTTCCCCTGCCTAGATACCTCCACTGACGTAAAGCGAAAGAGCTCTGCCACACTAACTCATTTTGCACAGGGCGGAGGCAGATTCAGCTACATTGACACCAATAAACTGGCTACCAGAGCAGACCACAATGTGGAGAGGATGCAATAGCTACACATGAGGAAAAGCCCGAAAAAGAAATCACTCCATACCAGGCAGTACAATAAGGTAGAGACAAATTCTGGAAGACAACTGTATTTCAAGGCTCAGGCTAGGCAGCCCAGCCTAATTGACAGTAGGGGCTGGCTTTTATAATGTCAGAAAATTCAAGAGAATAAATCATTGTATAGAAGGCAGCAAGAAACATTTGACCTCCAAATTGTGAATAGTGCTGCTGGTATAAAGCTACTGGTTTTAGAGTGTATTCAAATCCATTATGCATTGAAGATCTAAATAACATAGCTAAGCAACTAGAAAATTACATAGAAAAAAAATAAGATAATGCATGGGGACTACATTATTGTAGCTTGGTGGAAACTGTTCTTCTGAGCGTTATCTCCATCTTCATACCCTGTACAGGATTCCTGTTTGTTCCTGGAATCATACCGACTGAGACTAGGATATAGGTCTTGGCCTTATTATCTGATAGTTTGTAATATCTACTACTTGATGACCTGATGAGAAATTACACTTTAGAAAGCTTGATATTAATTTAAAACCTACAAGGTTTTGTTCATTATTTCTGAGACAGCCTATTCAACTCCTAGTCAGCAGCTACAGCAGTCTGCTGACCCCATTGATGAGGTAATCAATTATGCTGGAACAAAACAAACTAGCAAGTAGAAAGAAAGGAAGCCTATGATTTTACACAGAGCCAGAGAAAACAGAGAGAAAGAGCATTTGGCAAATGACACAGGACAAAATATTTCAAGTTCCAAGAAGATATATTTTAAATTTGTATTAAATATGATTTACAAAATCAATGTTCTTCTATGCTGGACAGCTTTATTTGGAGAGAATGAAGACAAACCAGGGCATGCATCCAAAGCTGTGGCTCTAAAGGCATGTGGCACTCTGGAATGGAGGTTTACATGCCAGCAACTGCGATTATCCCAACTAGCAATGATTTAGCATTCTGTGATGTCTAGAGCATAAAAAACACAGGCTATACCTTTATATCACAGCCATCTGAAATCCAGGTTTAAATTCTGCCTTTAAAGAGACTGCAGCACAGCTTGCTGCTGTGTGAATGTTGGAGAATAAAAATGATTAATTCTGCCCATCAGTGAAGTTTTTGCTTATGAGTATCACAAGCCTTTGCTGTGTGCAGCAGAAAAAAAAAGAAAACGGAAAATAATTTTTATGCTTAGTTTCAAATACTTATTCAAACCCATCTAACAGTGCTAATTACCAAACACTGGGAAGACCGAATAAAGCATCATAAAATGCTAACTTAAAACAAAAACAACCCCACAAAACAAAACACCTTAAACCTAACTGCATTTGCCACGTTTTTTTTAGTGCATGATTTTACAATCCTGAGTGCAGAAAAGATTTTCATATTAAAATTAACAGAAGAAAGTAACTGGAAAAGAAGTAAATCAAAATGGAAATATATCATGCAATATGAGCTCCCATGATGAGCTCAACATCTGAAAAAAAAAGAGCAGAATGATCAATTCCTCACCACAAGAAAGAGAGATGCAAAGACTGGCTTGGGAAAAAAAAAGATTTCCTTTTGGAATCACCACAGCAGGAGCCAGAGGAAGCTTTGCACCCAAAGACCTAATGTTGTCTGTGAAGCTAACAAAACTAGTCTGGAAGAAGACTTCATCTTTTCATCCCCTTCCACTTCACTGCTCATCTCCCGAGTGCTTGATCCCAGTTTTCTTTTTCTGAAGATTTTTTCCTCCCTCCCCCCTTCCTCTCCTTTTTTTTTTGATGCTGATGTGGAGCAGCATGGGTGCCTGATGCCAGCTGCCTCCTAACAGGGACCCTGCCTTACTCATTTGCATAGTCACATTCAACAATTACAGAATATACCACAAAGGACCCAGAAGGGGTCAGTGATAGAGGTAGTGCTGTAAATCCAGTAAGCCCCCTGAGCCTGGCAGAGGACAGGTATGAGTATTGTGGCTGGTGTAGGCCAGCCCACATGCTTGCTGGTGTGTCATGCTAAGGGGATCAAAGACCTCAAAAGCGAGGCAATGCCTTGTACCATAGAACGCTTTGGAAGGAAAACATGGAAACAGCCTACCTAAGCCAGCCACTAGCTGCCCAGTTTACCACAAGGGTGTAATGCAAAACTTGGCTTGACTGAGGAGAAATCCCCAGTGGGGGTTTCTGGACAACGTGCCCTAGGATGCCTCACCACAGGGCAATGACAGTGTGGCTATGGGGCTGTTGGCTAAGCTAACAGTCACCCTCTGTACCAAACCACAGACTAAAAGAACCATGAGAAATACAATACCCACTACATAGACATATTATTTTTGAATTTATGCATAGAAAAATTCTAATTCAATGTAATATCCCTCTGAGGTTTTATGCCATATTCTTCTTCCAGTTATACAAACATGCCCTGCACAACTCACACTATAATTTGAACAGTAACTTTACACTAACACCACATAAGCAACAATCAGCAATGGTTTATCATATTGGGAGAGTAAGTACAACCACAGGCTGTCTCTAAGCTGTAGGGATACAGTGAGAGAAATCTCACCACACATTTCAGTCCTGCACACTGTCCCCCTGGGAGTTCAGAAGACTTGGGGGTAGGACTTCATCCATCAGTAAAGTACTACAAGGTTCACAGACCTGAATGAAGTGCAGCTAAAATATAGACTGTCAGGTACAGCTCTACATTAGGCTGAAAATAACTGCATTTTCTAGTGTTCTTATTATCTTAAAAAAGCATCTTATATAATTGCTCACACAATTAAAAGGAATAAAATCAGATATTCTGGCCAAGTTAGCTTGCTGTATCATTAAGCAATTTGCCTCATTGTATCTGCTAATGGCATGCCTAGAAAAAAGAAAAATCTGAGTTTCAACCTTGAAATACAAACTCTACAATCCCATATTTCAGTGTGTGCATTGTAAGCCCACACCAGGGAATACTTTCAAAAATAAAAATAAACTTCCAAACTCTGAATGCACTTTAAGGGTCAAAAAGCAATGGGAACAAATGCATTATTTAATTGTAAAAACCACACTTGATTCAGTGCAAGGCTGAGAAGGAAGCTCAGGCTCCCAGAGGCAAGCAAAGTGAAGGCTGCTTTGAGGGACTGCTGCAGAAGGGGCTGGAGCTGAGCTTTGCCTCAGCCCTGCCTCTCTGCCTGGGAGAGTTGGGGAGGTTGAAGAGCCAGAGAAGACAGGCAGCTTTTAATAAGAATGAGCTGCCATTTTCTCGGGAACAGTGAAGCAGAGAGGAAAAATGGTGGGGAATTTCCTGCTTACAAATAAATTCAAAACTGAGAAGAAAGACTGTTAAAAACAGGGGCTACTCACACACTGCTTTGACTCCATGATAGAATTCTTATCCTTTTTAATGGCACATTGTTAGCAGCTATATCTTTATTACAGTCTGTGTTTCTCCTTTACCCTCGTTAAGGGTTAGCTCCATTTCTTACCTGACCAACACAGGCTCTGCTCTCATTACCTTGATTCAAAGCTAACAGTAACTTTTAAAAATGCTCACAATAATCATCAGCCATGGTGTGCTTACCCTGAGGTAGTTGAGGGTGAAGTTTGTCAGACCCATTCGAGTGATGTTTTTGGACAGCTGCTCCAGCACCTGAGGGTCTTGCGCCTAAACAACAGAGGAAAAAAGCATTTTCACTTTGCTTTTTGTCTATTTGGTTTTTTTTTTCTATGTGCTTGGGGGAGTGCAGGGAGGGTTTTCTGGAAAAAGGTTCCATTCCTCTGGAAAAATTATACGTTGATGCTAAACGTAGGTAATAAGTTACAGAGTTCTGCCGGCACAGGAAATTATGAAATTGGAGCAGAATAAAGACTGGTTTCCAATATCTTCCTTCTGTCCATGCCCTTTCAAAAGATAGACTTAGGAGCTCTGGGCATGCACAGCGGTGCAAGTAAGTGGAACCCCACCAAAGGGCTTCCTCAAGTATCACAGCATGCTTTAAGCCTCCAGCTTTTTGGCTGGGAGCCCCACCAAACTAAGCAGACAAAGGCAGGAATACAGAAGGCATCACTTTCTTTTTGTGGATAAGAAACTGAAGCAGAAAGAACTCATCAAGGCACCTTCAGCAGAGCTTATAATGTAAGTGGCATTAAGCATAGGCTGGAGAACGCTCCCGGTCTAAGTTAGCTTCCCAGAATTAAACAGGGGAAATGCAAGTACAGTCCTTCTCTGACCCTAGCCAGGAGCTTTACTTGTGAGACCAGCCTCCTCTTTAAAATGAGATCAATCTCATTACTAAAATTAATACCTGCTGGTTGCTGGCTAACCTGCTTCCACTCTCTTTGAATTGCAGTGGCCCCCCTAAATGCATAATGTCGCTCATGGCCATCCTCGTTGTCCCTTAATGGGATACTATTGAAGAGTTCAGAAGATCAGCCCTCTACAGTAAAAGATGGGGCAGGTTTTCAAATGTATTTTCTTCAGGCGTGTAACAGCACTTTCAAAAATGCCCAGGCTTCTTATGTTGTTTAAAATTCCTCACTATGAACATATTTTTATCTATGGATAGCTAAGTAACTTGATGTCAAAATACAAGCACATATATAAGCCTGTGTTTTTATTCTCTATAACTATAGCCCTGAGATTAATTTGGTATATGGAGCCCTACTAGTCAGAATGCTTCTACAGTGCAGAACTCAAAGTGGCGATAAGACTCTGTCCTTTGTTTCTCTGCAATGATTTACCTTATAATATTTTAACTTCAGAATCTAGAATATTTAATATTTTAATGTTCTATTGTGTGTGTTTTCATTCAATTGCAAAAGAAAAAAGTCATTAACTACAAAAAAAAAAAGAGATCAGATTTAAAATTCTAAAGGTTTCTAAGTAAATACATGGTAAATACTTATTTTCTGTCTCATGCAAGGGTAACTTTAAGTTTGCTTCATTTAAAGACTAAACATAATTCATACCTACAATAATGAAAATTCACTGAATTGCAGTTCACATCAATAAGAACAAATTTTCAGCCAATGGGCCAATGACCAAATGGGATTAAAGGAAAACTGTGTGCTAAACTCAAATGAAAACATAGCAACAGTAGCAACAATAGAGCACTGAGAAACAAGGGACTGATGAAAGAACTTGTAAAAGGATGTAGTTGCAGGCAAACCAAAATATTTATAGTTTATTGCCTTGGGTGTGAAATTTGTTGGAGTTCTTCATAAACCTATCTTATCTGTTTACATTAGGTCAAGTGAATAAAGGATTACTTACATGCATGGCTAGAATGCTGCGTGGGACTAATTCTCTGTATTGTCTAATAGTAAAGTGCCATGTTTTTATTCTCATAAGATCATCAAAAGTAAACTCCAAGATAAGACGTCCTTCTGTGCACACCTAGAATACACAAAATGCATGAAATAAATTCCCAGAAATTTTGTTTTCAGTGGTATTGTATCATCAATTAAACAACATTTGAATGTATCAGAACAGTATTCTATTGTTTATCTCTGGTAGATTAATAGGTTTTTGTTCCCTTGGGGAGAAAAAAACGAATGTGGGAAAATGACTTCATAGGCCTTACTGCGGAAACAGTAACTTACAATGCGATAGATTTTATAGCATTTTACAAACATGGAATATTGTATGCACTAAATCTAATTTATTGCATCAATTCTCTTTCCCTCACAGTTCACTACTGCTAATTAATGACTGAACTTCACAGTGGAGGTGGCTGTGGTGCAGCTGTGTGCACCTGATGTCAAGTTGCTGAACCAGTCATTCCCAACCTGTTTTACATTGCCCTTTCCTTACAATAACTTGGCATACAAACCTTCCTTTCATGTCCAGTTGGAGTACACAGTGCCCTGAATGCCTGTGGCCAAACCTGATATTTTTCCTATTTTTTTTACTTCTTGTCTTTTCCAAGTTTTCTTGTCTTTTCCAGGCATTTCATTCCATTTTTATTTTTCTTTCATTTTTTATTTACTTCTATTAATGCCCCCTTCCAAGAAAAGTCAGACAGGGTGTCTGCCATCAGGCTGTATGAGCTGCGTTGCCACAGCAGGTTTGAGAGCCAGGGGAGCAGAGGAGAGGTTGCAGTCATGGATAACAGAGCTGCTTCCACAGAAAGTGGCTCACGCAGCTTTGTGAGGGGTCTTGTCTAAGAAAGGAGACAAAATATGGGAGGAACAAATGAAGCAAGTGGGTACTACCTGGAAATGAAAAATAAAATAAATTGCTTTAAAACAATGGTCCACAGCTTTATGTGGAAAACCTACTATGGCCATGGTCTTCTTTAAGGTGCAAAATACATACCTGGCATCGTATCTTAACTAAATTTACCACTGTAAATAATGCCTGATCTGAAAATTAACTACCTCTGTTGTTGATTAGTTTACAGCTTCTGCTCAAACTGGCAAACTATTGTGGAAACAGGGTGTAACAGCTTTAAAAATAAAAGGTTTCTGCAACTTTAATGCTAATACAACCGGTATTTGAATGAACAACTAGCCATCCTAGATTCAGCTGAGTCTGTTGAGACTTTTTACAGTCCCCAGATCAGACTTGGCTGACCACCCATTTGGTCAATGTGTGGCTTTTCTGGTTAACATTTCATTTAAGATCATCATAGTTTTCCTGGTTGTTTCTGCAAAAACATGTAGGTAATTTTAACAGGCACACCATATAGACAAATTAGGGTAGACTTACAATGGACAATCTTGCAACAGGTTCTCATCTGCCCTTTTCAACACATCTTAGTGATGCGTTCAAATTTTTAATGTAACTTATTTTGTCATTTGACCCTGATTTTGATTTTCACATCACTAGCACTATGACAAGAAATTACACAGGGGTACACATGCACACACATAGGATTCATACCAGAAGAAAAACCTTTTATATTAATTTTACTGTCGAAGCCAAAGATCCTGATTATTGTCTAGTTAATATGAAAATCTTTCAGGTTTAAAATATTTTTTATAACAATACCTGAGGCTTCTCTTAAGCTCAAAACCCCGCAGTTCTTAACAGATTTATTTTATGCACTGGCATTAAAAAAATTTAATAGAAAAACTGAAGCATATTCCTCATATCACAGTGGTAAAAATTTATACCTCTTATAAAGGAATTTCATTTCCTTATGCGGAGCAGAATTTTATGCATTGCTTTTAATAAATAAAATTGGTGCAGTTCTTATTTTAAATGGGCCTTTTTAAAGAAAAAAAAACAACTGCCTTTCACATAGAATCCAAAAAATCAAAAGGGTCTCCAATTAAGAAAACATTTTCTGTTGTGCTGAATTCATGTTACCGTACTGTGAGCTCTGACATTTTGTTTCTGTGGTAACCAAAATCAGCTGATTAGTTGGCATGGCAACAGAAAAGATGTAATCCCAGCAGACACACTCTAATCAATGCCCCCAGCACAGATGGTCTCCGGAGGATCAACAAGAAAGAGGCTGGCAGGCATTCAGTGCATCACGTGGCTGCTCTAGACTAGGCCAGGAAAAAACTAAAAAAGAACATTTCTCAAACTAACCAATAGCTTTTTAACCCCTTCGCTGCACTTATTAATTGTAGGAATTTCAACCGCTCACACCTATGAAAACCAACTTTGGTCCTGTGCCTATTGCTCAGAGCCTTGCTCTCCTAACAGGGCATCTTTTAGAAGACTTCTCCTTTTATTAACTACCATTTCTCAAACCTGAGTCGCTGCTTGAAAAGAAACCTTAGGCTTACACAAATCTGGGAAATGCGTCAGTTTCAAGGCTTCATCTATAAAATCCAGCTGATGGCCCCAGTGTTGGGTGCAGGAAGAGAATAGTTCAAACACAGGGTGCTCACTAGTCTAGTGGCAAAGGTCCTCTCCTCTTCTATGGGTAAAAAAATAACTCTCCTTTGCCAGTCTATTGAGAAATACAAACATCGCTAACTGCAAAAAAACAGTTTGCCCACACTTTACAGGGATCTCTTGCCCTCTAAAGACAAGCTGGGCTACTTATATTCTCGCATGTTCTGGCCATATTTGTTTGAAAATAAAAAATGGAAATGCCATTTTATATATTTGTCCAGTACTGCGGCATGCAGTGAGTTTCTCTAGCTAGGAAAATGTTGACATGAATAAAATGCACCTGCAGATTTCTGATTCAATATGTGATGAGAACTATTTCAGCCCCTTATATTAGAAAATGGTGAACTTGCAGATTAGAGGTTGGTTGTGAAGCTGAAAGAGCTATTAACAAATACAGTTGGTTTGTATTTTTGCATTTGTGGAACTAAAAACTAACTACTTCTTTGTGGTAGTTCTACTGGGACAAATGCAGACTTGATCTAAGGACCTACACAGTCCATTGGAGTGCTGCTTATTGTGAGATATTTGCTTTGCTCCACCACAGATACTGTGAGAGTAGGAATTTACCTTTGGGTACAAGATCTGTGCCCTCGGTATCTCTGCTAGAAGTTACACATGCACAGCTGAGACAGCGATCAGCTCCAACTTGTTTCTGAGAGGGTAATGTATTCTTTTTTACCTTGTTCCACTAACTACTCTGTTTTATTTTAAATTTGCTCTTAAACATAGTTACATTTTAAAGATACAGCCATTAAAACCCCCTAATTTTTCTCCTAGAATCCAAATCACATCCCCAGCTGAACTTTTCTACTGGGACACAGACGTTTATGTCAGAATCTGCAGCGGAAGCATCAGGGCTGAAGTAGGCTGTGTGCTGCCAAGGCAGTGGCAGAGACTCATTGCTCACACAGGACGGTGCTATGGGAGGTGTCTGTGGGCCCCTCATACAAGGTGTGCACCCAGCCTGGTGCTGTAATGTTCTGCCATGATAAGCAAAACAAACTAACTAAATTGAGAAAATTGTGTGGTATTTCTGATTCAAAAAAATACCCCGTCTTATATTTGCTATTGCATTAAAGCTTATGCAAAGGGAAATGACACAAATCACTTTAGGGAGCTCTGAAGAGAAGCAACTACTATATATCACTAGTGTGTGTCTGCTGCACATGGCCAGCACATGACTCCTTGTGAGCGGGAGGTAGCAAAGTTGTGCTACCTAGGACTATCTGGTCTCTTTGCAGCTTGCTTTCTCTTGTGTCTATGTAAGTCTCTGGGGCCTGGAGTGGGAGAGCTGGAATGATGACACCATTAAACACACACCTCGCAGCTCATCAGCGCTCCACACACCAGCAGCTTCCTCTCCCCCTGCTTTGAGCTCCACTCCAAGAGCCAGTAAGATGGCAGGGAAGACTCTACAGGGGGATGGGATGCAGATATGTGCTAAAACAGTGTAAGATATGTGGGTCCTGGTCATAATACTTTCAATAGCCAGTGTCTTTTTTGACTCTAAAACCTCACTAGTCCTGCAGGCCAAGGGCCAAAATGCATGGGTGATCTCCTCCTGCTACCCCTTCTCCTTTTGTGCTTTTTTCACACAAAGGTTAAAGTTCATAAGATGAAAAAGTACAAGATGGAAAATTATAATTTCCCATTAATTTATGAAAGGGGACATTTCAATTTAAACTTTTTTTAATGTAAGGAAATAATTTGTATTTTCCACCTTTTTGGTACTGTTTTTTATAAATACATGGCACTCAGTTTAATTACAGGACTAGAAGTGGCCAATGCATGAAGATAATTCACTATCAATTACAAATATTGAATATTCACTAACTGCGTGATCCAGAGCATGTTTAAATCAATTGACTCTTTCCATTGACTTCACTGCCCTTTCGACCAGCATCCTACTGTATTAATTCACTATTTTCCTAGAGATTTATAGCCCTTGGACTGGGTAAGTATCAAATGTAACACATACCATCCCAAATGGTAGGTACCAGCAATGTGAAATCTCATTGTTGCTTTAAAATCAAACCCAGGGAATAGGAGATGGGCAGGTTGGATTTAATTCATACAACTGATGGCTCTGGCAACCTGGCATTATGTGCTTCTCTTGCAATCTCTCTGGGAGAATTGCAGAGGATGCCCACAGAATTTTCCAGTCACATAATGAATATAGAAAATAGTAATTAAAAGGCTTCAAGGGTTTTCAGTATTGAAATGATCGTAGTCTACCAGAAAAATGCAACAGCCAATATTTTTCACCCTTATACACACTGAAAAAGAAAAACAACATGCTTTATGGAGTCTTCCCTGTTACCTTGGTAAACATGGGTTTTCCATGCTGAGTGACCATGGTGCATTGATCACAGTCCACTGTGATGGATGAGTTGTGGTATGACTCTTTTGAGTGCTTGAGAATGTAATACAGGTCTGTTACACCTCCTTCAAAGACAGTGCTAAAATAACGAGGAATGAGGGTCCTTCCAATTGCTGTGAGGAAAATACAAAGCAGAATTCAGCAAATGCTCTAGGTTACAAAATCTCAAACCATTTTCTAACAGAACATGAATAATTTTAAGTGCAATGAAATCAACCTTTCATTTAACAAATATAATACATGTTCTCTGCTGTAGAAATGAAGTTGCGCCTGCTGCCATTGAAATCAATGAGAGGGAGTGGGCTCATCTTATTTAATCTTTTTACATTGATGGCAAGTTTGAGTTAGTCTTGAAACCATCTGCAAGGTTTTTTGTCCCAAACTAATTATTATACAGAAAACCACATGGTGTCAATTATAACTGAAAGTTGGATATTACTCATAAATGTGTAGATACAAGTGTTGAGCATTTACAGAAATATACTTGTACACCCAAAAAGGCAAGGCACATTTATATACTGGTGTTGTGTATACATATATGTTTGTCTGTGTGTGGGCACATGCATATATATAACCACCCATAAATATACACACACATCACACACTCTTTATTGGAGTCCTACTGCTGCAAAATGAGAGTCCTGGGGATTGAAGAAGGACCTAAGAATGCAATACAATACATGATGTACAATATATGACTACCCACACGTCTACCTGAGATCTCTCTTCAGACCAGAAGTATTTATTAGAGAGTCTCAGCAGACATTTGAACTAGTGTGTATGCACCACTTAAACACCAAACTATGGACTGAAGGTACTCATTTCTGCAATACTTATTCAGGCAAAATTCTCACTGAAGTCATACCTCTCACTTCAATAGCAGTTTCAGGTAAGTACTACAAAGTCTAAATCCAAATACATAATAGTGAGCTTCTGAGTGTTCTTCAGATGCACAAATTAGGAAAAGCACTGACATTAAAGGCAATTATCCTGTATGCAACTGATGTTTTCCATCTTCTTTTTTACAGATAAATTTGGGTGTAACCACAAGCCTGGTATGACAGAACACTTCAGTGTATAATAGACTGATACTTCCATACAGAATGACTCAGTGCTTTGCATGATCTAATCAATCTACAGTAATTCTGTGTGGTGGATACATAAGAATTGCCTCCATTTTACAGAGGGGAAAACCAAGTGATCTAAACTGTATTTTGGAAGAATGATATAGAAAAGCCACCATCAACAGGCAAGACTGGTGTTTGTTAGTTCCTAGTTTGTCTGTTAGGACTGTGTGGTGACTCATGCCTCCCTCATCTGCTTTATACTTTTGAGAGTAACTTCTGAAAAAATTATTTTCATAGGAGTTTTTCCAGCATACAAACAAAGGCTCCTGACCCTAAAAATGTATTTGCAAGTGGGTGTTGTAAATTAAAAAGTATGGCATTTTCACAGTAGTTCTGTGAAAACAGTTTCTGCTCTGAGCATTAAAATGTGCAATATTGCATGATCGGTCATAAAGCACATTGTATGATGAAAATATACAAATATAGAAAATCAGGACTTGTTAAAGCTTTTGCTGTAATATTCAATATTAATGTAATATAATGTACACAAATATGCAACACTCTCTAGAAATGGCTGACAATCCAATGAATACATTGAATGATGATTCTACAACTCTTGATCTTAAAACCCCCCGCCTACTCACCCTGCTCACCATCCATATATTAATTTTCTACAGTGTTTTACTCTAATTTAGGAAATCTGTAGTCCAGTGCATCAGCATAGGACTCAACTCAAGCTTTAACTCAAATCCCTCCATGTTGGTATGGTATAGAGTAAAACGTGGAATTTACCCATCAAGTTAATTTCTTGCTCCCCTAAGGCTAATTAGTGCAAATTTAATTTCCTGCTAATCATCCTAAGAAGCGAATGTGTGATATGAAAATCCTGCATTCCTACTGACTGTGATAAACCTCTATTCATGCGACTTATGCACTGCATAAATATCTTGAAAGTATTAACTGTACTTTATAGACCATTCCCAAAGTAGCATGGTCATATGGTGTTGCTTTTTGCCTTGTATTCACAGCTACAACACATTAAAGAAAGCTAGAATTGCATTAAATATCTTGTTCTTATTACTTTTCCTAGTAAGAATTACCTAGGTTTGCCACAGGGATATGCTACTGTGAACAACAAAGTGGGGGACCAAAAGGATGCAGAGGGATAAAGGTGCACATAAGGATATGCCCCATGGAACCGGATTTTCAATGACAGATGCCCATGCAGACCCTATCTGACTGTAAAACTGAAAATAGCTAATGCAAATTAGTCCAGCATAGATGATTATAGTTAATATTCAGCTTCAGAAGAAACATTAATGGAAACTGGTGTTAATAAGCAGGCCTGTCCTCAGTTCACCATGTGGCCTTGCCAGAGAAGACTGAAGCAGGTTCAATGTTTTGGTTCTCTTCTGCAGCACTCCATGGTTTAAAATGATCATTTCATTTCTGGGATAAACATGAAACTCTCTACAGTGGTAACAAAGTTTATTTGTGCAGGAGATAGTATTTCCAAGAACAACAAAAGGCTGTGGAAGAGCTCCTATAAAGTCTAGGAATCATCACAGACTCTGTGTATTTTAAGTGCAAAGGACTTTTTCTTGATTTTTTCTCCTCCAAAACATAGCTGTATATATGAGTATTCAAGCACTTGCATCTGTACACCCAGCTCTGCTGCATGCATACATACAACCCTTACCTGATCATAGTCATATGTCAAATGTGCTTTTCCTTCCCTTCTCACAGTAGATGGATACCCTCAGGTGTGGATGTACACATTCTAGCCCTGCCTAATACTGTATGTCTCAACAGCATTCTACTAAGACCATGTATCTTCTGCCAGAGTCAGCTGATACTGCTTCCTAAAAGGACTCTGACTAATATGAAAGCAGCCACATTAAAAGGTTTGGTTTCGAAGGGACCTTAAATATCATCTAGTTCAAAGTCTCCTGCCATGGTTGCTCAAAGCCTCCCTATACATAGTTGCTTAAAGCCCCATCCAGCCTGGCCTTGAACACTTCCAGGGACGAGGCATCCACAGCTTCTCTGAGCAATTTATTCCAGTGTCTCACCACCCTCACAGTGAAGAACTTCCTTACATCTAATCAAAATCTATCCTCTTTCAGTATAAAGCCATTCCCTTACGGGACAACTTGATACCTCTGACCACCTCAGGATGTAGTTTAGCTATCCTTGTGCCAGTAAAGTGAACCCAAAACCTTGCAGAGCAGAGAGCACTGAATATGCTACTCACATTGAATTTCTTAGTGTTTTAGAGCTTGGTTTTGAGTCCACCAAACAAACTTTTAAGAAGGTATTTCTGTGCATGGTTTTGTATAGCTCCTCCCTCCCACACCACACTTCCTGAAAGGAGCATCATATGGACACCCTTGGAGCCAGCACTCAGATCTTAGACACAGGAGCACTGAGCATTGGCAGTAGCAGTTTGAGTATGCAGAGAGTGGGGTCTTTCCATCCAGACCCAGAACAGAGAGCTTTTCCTGGCGTCAGGGGCCTGAGAGCAGCCTGAGAACACCCTGGGTTCAGGGTTGGGCTGCCAGGAAGATTTCCTTTCTAGCTTCTCAGGGGAATGCTTGCCCAGCTACTGCAAGGCTTCCTGCATACATTGTCGTGGAGTCCCCTGCAACTGGATCCCCTTTAAGTCCTATCTACTGTCCAACTGTTGCTCTTTAATTCTCCTCCAGTCTTTTTGCTCACCTACCCCCATGGTCCAATCCTCCATTTTCTCATGTCATGGTTGCTTGCTTTGCACTGGTAATCTTCCAAGTTCCCTGTTCAACTCCTAGTATCAACCTGTCTTCTCTCCCACTCCTTACATGCTGCCCCTTTTTCTCTCACTCAAAGAAGCTCCTGAACCTTTCCCAAACCCACCTGATTTCCTCATTCTCCTTATTTAAGCAGGCCCAGCTATCTAGTCACAGTCTTGTTTTTTCCCACTCTCCCCAAAATGCCAGATTCACACCTTCTTGGTGCTCTCCCTACCCAGCCAGTCTGCCCCAGCTCCTTCTCCCAGGCTCCCTGCCCCAGCAGTCAGCCCTCTTTCTTGATTTTGTGTCCCACATAAGATTCTCTCTCTGCACTTACCCCACTCTGCCTCCTCCTAATAGCAGTTAGAACAGCAGTTCCTTCTCCAAATTAATCCCATCCCTCATTCCTTCCTTCAGCTTCTCATCCAGCAAGGGACCAGGCAAAAGGACCATTTTCCTCTGGGACCCCCACCAAGCCAAACATCTTCCCATCTGTGTTTTTCTCATTGAAAACTCATTCCAACTCTCCCTCGGTCATCCTCCATCTTCTTTCACCTCCCAGTTACTGTGTCTCCCCTCTCTTTCACATTAATGTCATGTTGCCCTGATTTTTTTTCTTTTCTTTTCTCTTTTTTTCTCCTTTTGTCTCTTCTTTCCTCCACACTCAGGTCAAGTTGCTTCCTTTGCAGGGCACCTGGATCCCGGGTGCATCCGCCAACAGTGCAGGAGAAGGAAGTGCTTTCTGCTCTTGTGTGCAGCACTGGCTGATCCTGCCCTGCAAGCTTTGCAGTGGAAATGCCCATGTCTCCACATAGCCCTGAGCTGCAACTTGTCTGGTTATTATTTGCACTGGATGTGTGGGTAGCCCCACTTGGGCTCCTGCAATAAGACTCACTGTCCTCCTGGGGAGTCCACGGAAATTTTGGCTGTCAGACTCTAGTAAACCCTGCATTGAATAGTTAAGGATGGGCACTTTTTTCCCCCAAAGATTTATATATTTGATAAATTCAGTAAGATCCCCACAAAGAGGACAAAAGGGTTGCTCCCTGCTGCAAAGGTGAGCAACCCTACTCCAGAGCATACAGATTCTTAGACCTTTAGAAAACAAATTTGCAAGGCTTTTGTAACATTTTCTATTTGCAGGGAAAGGAGAAATCCTTTTTGGATTAAATAAAAAAGAGCTAGCTAAAAGCAAAACCAGTTTCAGCTTCATTGGCTCAAGTTTGGCAAAATTATAAATAATTAGAAAGAAGGCCTTTTAATGGGACTTATTAAACGAGATTAATAATAGATGCTATAGCATCTGCCTGCAAGAACACCAGAATAGCCATGACTGCAGATGCTGAGGGCCTGAAACCAGTATTTGGGCTTCAGAAAGCAGATGTAAGTTCGTACCCACATCTACACAAAAACTAACAGGCTCTTACAGGCACATTACACAGAAAAGACCTTTTTATAGTGTGAAATGTGATACCCTGCATTGCAAGATACTGGATATACTAGAAGGAAAATTCACCTGCCCCTCAGCATTCAGGCTTTAAACCACATCACTGGAATGCTGCGTAAATTATCATTTTGTCCCGAGCAGCATCTTTCATCCCCAGCAGAGTATCTGAGGATGTACTATTTTCCATGAGAAGAGGGCACTGCCCCTTAATGTTTGCTTCATTTGTGCTAGCAAATCCCTAGATAGCAAGGCAAACTGACAAAGATCAGCTGGATTTAGCAACAGGTAATAGCTATTTATATGAAAATGTCTAGAAGAAAGGCATATCTGAAGTGACTATTTTGAACAAAATATAATGCTATCACCTGCCGGAATGACGTAACTTTAGCCTAGTCAGTGGTGTAACAGCTTGTTTTGTATACCTTTCTGGTGGATCAGATAACTACAGTGTTAGAACTGAAGTAAGACAAGTAGGTTTGTGAGACTCCCACAAATATGAGCTGCCTAGATATCAATTGATTCAATCTATGAATATAGTCAAGAAGCTTTACAGATCAGTTACAGTTATATTACATATCATTTCTTAAGTATCATTCCTGGGGAATTCTAAAGAAAAGAATGAAACTATCTACCATACTAAATGGCCCAAGGCCTGTCTCAGGGAGAGATGCACCTAGGTAACGCTCCTGCTTTTTGGCTTGGCCATGCAAAAATAATGATTAAGGTGCCCTCTGTCATCCTGATCCTAGCAATTATTATTTCCATGCTGTCGTTTCATTTATTTACCCTTTTAAATAAGTTTTACTGAGTGTAAAATACTTCATTCTCTCAGGAATATGTTTGAGTCTAAAATTATTTTGCCTTCCCAAATTAAGCCAAAAAGTCCATTGATGTCTAGGTGGGAATTGACATAACTTGTGAAGTTCATGGTTTTTGCAAGCCTCAGAGTAGCTATGGGCAGAAAGCCACTTTAAAAAATAGTCTGTAATGTAATTGTGGCACCAGCACACAACATGTGGTGGTGATGGTAGTGTTGTTTTGGGTCCTTTTTTCCCCAAGGAAGATTTGCATTAAACAGAAAGTAAGCATGTTTTTCTAGTTCACAGGAAACTGGTATTATTTGTAGGCTAGGAATAGAAGAACACTTCCTCCCTTTGTGTCCCAAAGATAGGCTGTCAAAATCTCAATGCCCTCTCTACAGAATGAAGGTTCATGGCCTCTTTGCAGGAGCTGGGCTTGATAGCAAACTCCTCCTTGCTCACTGAACTGCTGATGTGTTGCCTTTACAGTAGAAGCTGTCAGGGGCAAAGACCTAGATTTAAAATATACATATATACACCATGTAAGATAACTGCCAAGTTGGTATAGAAGTGAAACAATGGAAGTGTTAATCAGTGAAATAAAAATATTGGTTTTATTGCTTCCAGGCTGTTTTTTTTTGCAGCTCTGAATCCTGTCAGGTCCTGTGTCCTCAGTTAGAGCTAGGTTATAAAATAAGTAATAAAACAGACAGAAGTAAAAGCACAAAATATAAAAGGCTTTTTAAAGTTCCACAGAATCAGCAACAGAATGGAAAAAAACCACCCTGTTCCTATCATTTAAGGGAGCTCTGTCTGGAAGCTCTGGTGCCGCCTCCAGCTGATTATCTCATCAACATGCTATAGATGGGCTTGAGAAACTCCACTGGTTGGAGCTGTGTGTTTTTTTGGCTCCCAACAAAAAATGTTGAGCTATCCCGTAAAGCTTTAGGCAGACCATGAAAGTGTCTTGCTCAAGTGATTATCACAGTTGGATCACAGTAATTAAAGAGAGGCGCTACAACTAGCTCTCCCTCAGCCAGATATAAGGGCTAGGGAAGCCCGGAGATGACTTCCCATTGATTGCAAATGAGCTTTCCTGAGCATGCCGAAAGAAAACAGAAAGCGCTTTCTGTTAATTGCTAATTGACATCTGTGTGGGCCAGAGTTTGGCATGTCCATTTACACACGTTTTTGAAACTGAAATAATCAAACCAATACACACAAAGCAAAACTTCAATGAGATACACAGTGAAGTCACTGCTGTTATTCTGCTTATACTTCTATTTGTCTAAATTTGTCCCAGGGAACTAGCACAGCAACTGTGCTACCTCCTAGACACAGTCCATCTGGTTGGGATATGGAGGGAGGAATCTCTCCACAAAGCTGGACAACTAAAGATCCCGGCTTCAGTACTGTGACCTGTTCTCTGGAAGAGCTGCAAGGCTGGTTGTTTGTGGGAATCCCCCTCCACCTTATAAGACCTTATGTGGTGAGCGATTCAAACCCAAACAACATGTATCTGTCAATCCTCAGGAAAAGCTACTGTCAGATTTGATAGTGCAGCATGAAAGGCAGTGAAAAGACAGTCTAATAAGTCCAAATCCTGTCTCAGAGACGTGTGGGCCATGTTGATTAAACCACCCACATGCATCCAAGGCAGAATCTGGCACACACAGACCTGTCCTTTTTTGTTCCCTATCTAGTGGGTAAGACTGGGCTCCTATCATTTACTTCAGTTATAGAATAAAAATGATAATGTATGATTAATTTCCACTTTTAGGAAAAATATATTTATTTATACAAATTAAATATTAAATAAAATTAAATGTATTATTTTAAATCTATTAAAATAGTAGTAAAATTAATAGTTAATAGTAGTATACTGTAATATACTACACTGTTTTTAAAAATTCAGAAAACACCTATATAATTCACAGATATCATAGATTTCAATCTCCATGAGGTTTGGAAGACAGTGGGAGTACTACATCCATATTGGTAATAAAGCACAGCTTTTTGAGCAGTAAAATTAGCTGTATATACACATTTTTCCCATGTTCTTACAATTTTGTTTTTATCTTTAGTAACCTACTTAGCGCTTTATGGAAATTGTGGAAATCTAAGGGTTCCAACCATCTTGCCTTTGTTCTCAATTTTGTAAGAAAACTGTAAAGTGCATGAGCAATATGGATCCAGGGCAGTGACAGAGTGACTTGAATTCTTTCCACACCCAGAACGCAATGTTTTGGGGTGGTTTTGTTTTGATCCATGTCATTTTCATGGTATCTGCAATATCTTATTTTTTTTGGTGTCAATAATACTGTCGACAGTCAAAAGCTACAACCCAAAATACTAAAGCTTCTAAAATTGTAAATGTCTAGATTTCCCTCCCCAGTTCTTTTTATCCTGTGTAATTCAATCATTGTGTTATGTTTGTGATTTCTCCAATAAGAGTTTTCTACCCATATTTTACCCTGGTGAGGATTTGCCTCTGTAATTTGGATTCATTTGATAGTGTATTTCTCCTTCTCAAAAGTCCATAACTAGCACTTGAATCCTCTAAAACACACTTGAGTCAAGAACAAGTAACAGAAACTTCATGACAATGAGACCCACACCCTATGACCTTTGTTATTATAGCCACATAATCTGCAACTCAGTCTCAAATTCATTATCTCCTTGAAGAGACACAATATTTTACTATAATTCATTTTGGTAAAAACAGTCAGAAAACAACTATAAAAGCTCTGTATGTGTCAGTAAAAAGCTGAAGTGCATCAACAGTTTTTCTTCAGGCTCAGCCAGCCTACTTATTACAATAAGATTTCCTCCCAACCCTTTCCTTATTATACTGGCAGCACACTGCCAGTCTTTAAAAAATTGCTCACTACAAGATTCAGTCTTCAGATCTCAAGTATTTCTGCCTCAAGCTAAGACAGTTGATAAGATGTGGAGAGCAACCCGTGCCAGTGTTTGACCATCTCTTGAGGAAAATGCCTTTTCTTATGTTTAGATGGATTTTTCTGTGTTTCACTTTGTACCCACTGCCTCTTGCATTTCACTGGGCAACACTGAAAGATTCTGGCTCTGTCTTCTTTGCTATGAGCCCAGACTGCATATCCTACTCCAGATGTGTCTCACCAGCACTGAGGGAAAGATCTCCTTCCTCAAATTCTCCCTAATGCAGTGCAGTGCAGTGGTTATTGGTTTCTTTGCTGCAATGGCATATTGCTGGCTCACAGTCAGCTTGAACTCTCAGATCCTCTCCTGCAGGTCTCATAACCAGCACCTCAAACTCAAGCACAAACAGCAGAACACCAGCCTGGCACAGTTCTGTACCAGCTGCAAGCTTTTTGCTCTGTAACCCGTAACAACACTCTAAGAACTCATGGAGTCTGTTAACTGATCATAAAATCAAAACTCAAAGCCCACACAATTTGTTGTTTAAACAACTGAGCTGAGTTTCTAGTAGCACAGAGCAGGGCAGACCCTTACCTCACACTGAAAAATCCAGAAGTTCTTATAGCAGGCACAGTTCTGAGGAAGCCTATGGTTTAAGCTGATTTTTTAGGCTGGAGGGGAGAAGTGTTTGAGCGGATTACCCTTAATTTTTTTCCACAGACAAAAGACGCACCTTAGATAAGGAAGCTCCAGTTTTAACCGTAAAACCTCAAAATCTTATAAATCAAACACACAGCTCCTCAGCAATGATATATATGAATATTATAGCAAAGAGAATATTTATATTTGCATAAAAAATATGCACTCTGAATGCAAATAAAGCCAGAACAAATGGTTTGCCTGGTCGCAATAAACAGCCACTCACGCTTCTGTTTGCTAATCTCTCTGAAGAAAGAGTATTTCAGTTAACTTTGTTCAACAACTGCAAAGAAGAAAGTTTTAAAGGCAAGCCAAAGAGGTTATTCACAGCTGTACGACAAACCACTGTCAAAACACAACAAACCACAACCAAACTCAAGCAGAAAATGACAAAATGTAAGACCGTAAAAATGATGGAAATTGTGCAGGACAGGCATTTTAGATGAACAAATGCAATCTGTACCATCATAAAGGACCACCACAGCACAGAAAATGATACCCAGAGAAGTCGTCTCAAAAAATAAAGGCAAAACCATAAAATTCAAATGACAGGACACTGAAAGGAACAGACAAAAACCAGGCAAACCATCCAGTTGTATTAAATCAAGCACACCCCGACCTCTGACTTCATCTGACCTACCAGAATACTAAACACAGAATAAACCAAAAAGATTATGTAAAAGCACAAGCAAAATAACATTAAAATAAAGTCTTATTGGACACACCCTCACACACTGCCACAATTCTTTTATGTAAGTACCCAAGCTGGTCTGGGACAAAACCTAGACAGAGAACTCAAACCCCAAGCTTAGCTGCTGCAGGAAACAGGTGTCTGCTTCTCTGCTTCAGCTCCTGCTGGTGGTGGGGTAACTGACCAACCCATGCATTTCACAGCAATCAACTCCATTAATCTCTTGTTGATCTAAATCCAAACAGTTCCACAAAAGTCACTGGAACCACACTGACTGCCACCTGCAAGGATTTGGCCATTATGCTAGGGGTCTCTCCCCTTTCTCCCCAAGATTGTATACATATTCAAGCTATTGCTATGAAAGCATGTAGAAAGATCTGTTGGGCTACATTTTCTGAAGCAAAGTTCTGAAGACAGATGTCTACAAGCATAATTCTACATAAGGGAAGAATAAACAACTGATAAAGTACTGATCTGAATAATGCATAGGTCCCTTTCACCCTTAGAAATATTATAAGAGAAGCTGTGAGTGAGAGTACTACATCTGGTGGCTGGCTTTTTCACTTCTAAAGCTCCTGATTTCCATCCAGGCTGAATCAGCAGCAACACACACCTTTCATTAGCTGTAGTTCTGATTAATCCTGGGTTTGGTTTCAGTTCAGTTTGTATCTGCCAGAACAGCACCTCACACCACCACCATTCCTGATGAGAAGCCTGAGGACAAGCACAGGCTGCTGGGATCTCAAAGGGTTCCACTCAGGAAGAATTTACCTTTGTTTCTGGATGCTTTCTGCAGCTATCCACAAGCTCCCTTTTACTGACAGAAAGCTAGAAACAGTACTTATGGCAGCTAGTTGAGGTTAGTTAAAGCTACTCTTCTGCTGTGGTAGAACAGTGTAAATGTAGCCATCAATGTGTCTATACAGCATATTGTAGGCAGACACCAACTTGCTCTGATAACACTCAAAGTAACCCAAAAGCCACGTGTCTGTGTAGCATAGCATCATGTCTAAGCTAGTAAACTCTGTGAAGAGGCAACAAGTGTATTTTTTTTGGCTCCAAGCCAGATGAAAACAGCCACACACAGCATCTGGTCAGCTCCACATGTGGACAGAACAGGCTCACGTAGGCATTTCCATATACGTATAGCTGACATCCTCAATGTTGGAAGACTTCTTTTCATGGCAAGAGTGAAGCCCATGGGTAGGCAATGAAAAGAAGAAAGATAGCCCCCTCCCTGAACATAGGACTTCCTGCTCAAGCACTGTCAGTCAAGCATCACAGCATGGTCCACATTCAGGTGAAAAATATCAGAGGTGAAATGTGTTGATATGTGCATCAAAGTAACGTAGTGGGGAGCGTGTCTGGAGAACTGGTGGGAGGTGAGGGGTTACAGTGATATGATAAAAGATACACACAGCATTCTCAAAATGCTCAAATGGCATTGAGCCCATGTGGATTGATAACCAGCATGATTTTTCTGGTAATTTTATGCTGTAGATGTATGAACAATACCTCACCAGTGGATAATATCAGTTGTCGGCTATATACATGTTTTATAACAACCAGAACACTTATTTTTCAAAAAGCCGTTGGTGGTTGGCTTTGATTTCTTTTTTTCTGCAGCAAAGCTTTCCCACTCTCTTTCTCTTTCAAGCTTACAGAAGTGAACTGCAGAGAAAGTAAAAAGGTATTCAACACGCTAGGCAAAATAATTAGGAAAATATTCTACCATTTTCAAATGTTTTGTTGGTTTTAAGAGTGCAGCTTGTTTATTACACTTAAAACGATGGCAAGTGCCCTGTGTTCAGCTATACAAATCAGGTGTCTGACACGATAATGTCAAATAATAAAGAAACATTTTCAGGAAAGGGCAAGCAATGTAACAGGTTTATAAGCTTCAGTCAGAACATGTTATAGGTAGTTTTTAATAAAATTTTATGCAGCAAATAATGCAGAATGCTCTTGAGAAAGGTAACACCAGTAGTAAGTGCTATAACAAACCTGTGCTGAGGTTGAAATAGCCTCTTCTTATGTTTTCTGTCCTTTTAGCTGTATGCTACATTTTTTCCACATTTCAGAAAGTCATTATATCATCTTCTTGATATATTTTTGCCACAATGACTCGCTGTGATTTCTGGAACCACTACAGGTAAGATGCAGTTCCCGTAATGCTGAACTGCCACTGTCAAGACAGCTTCAGGGACCTAATGAGCATAAAATGTAATCCAACCACACAGGATCAACCCAAATGAAACCCAGATTGACCCCTGTGCTGACAAGAACTAAACTAAAAACCTAAGGGAAAAATGGAAACATTAAGGACAACTGTGACATGATCTTTGATCTGGTCCTTCATAATTACTTCTAAAAAATAACAGGAGGAAAGATACAAAGGTGCTGGTTTCATTGAATTATACATGGAAGTCACAGCTACTGATAGCTACTAACATCCAAGTACAATGAGATTGCAGGGAACCCCATGCTCCAAATATCAACCTACAACTGTTAATTACAGGAAAATATGTACAAACTTTATGATCCCACCCTGGATAGGGTTAAAATGCAATGCTGCCAATAAGCATCCCTGTTGATATCAAGGAGAATGATCCAGATAGACAACTCGATGTTCTGATATCTTAATATGCATATGACTATCTAATTCCAAATGCTACTTTGACAAATTAAATATATTTTTCAAAATCTACCAAATTTGAAAAATGTACAGAAATCACCTAATATGGGAAAACCAGTTTACTTTGGTATCTTTCACATCTCTTATGGTCAAATGGGACTCTGAATAAAAAAATGATACTCCACTTTGCAATGTAAACATGCAAATACAGTGCTGTACACTACATGTTTGAAATACCCCTGGCTTTCAAATTTGTAGATATTTCACAACTAAGAATATTTTTTCTATCAGCAGCATGGCAAACTCAGCCCAGCGCCTGGAAATGAATGTGTGTGCTGATTACTGCGGTGAATAGTTAGATGACTCATTTGTCTACAAAACCTAACACCATGTACAAGTTAGCTTGGTGGGAACCAATTCATACTTTTGCTATAAGACGAATAAAAAAGGTGCTGGAATAAAATGCAGAAATGCCAGTCCAAAATTGTTACATTGTGGGCATCCGTTACACAGAAGAGTAATGTAATATTCCTACAAAATAATTTTTTCCACCATAACCATAGAAAAAGATCTTTGCCTAAATTCAGCTTCCTTCACTACCCTCATACATGAGTATTTTCATATTATTTTTCACCCTGTTAATCCTGATCTTACTTCAGACATTATTGAACGACAAATCCTGATCCCTCATGGATCTCCACTGAAACAGCAGGAATTTTTCTTACATAAGGATAAGAACTGAAGAAAAAGATATTTATTTCTGTGAAGTTACTCATTTAAGGAGTAAGGGCAGAGGAGGAGTGCTGTACTCTGATGCCCGACAGGTAGCTGCTCTGTTTCTCCTCCCTGTGTGCTTGAATCATGCCAATAAAGTACATTGCACGCAACTTGAAAACCTCAGAAAGCCCTGGCTTTTCCCTGCACCTACTCACTTGTACAAACTGAATTCTGCAAAACTTTTTGTTTAGCAAAACTGGGGATTAATTCAAAACTAAAAAGTCATTTTGCTATAAAAAAAAGAAAAAATCACCCACAGTGAGGCATAAAACAATTTAAATAAATAAGAGCTGTTCTCAGGCCTCCGCACAAACGCTGGACTGAACATGACATTTAACATTTTTTTGGATCAGCACTCTTGTATTTTATACAGTACTTTATCCACATCTCTCCTATCCTCCTGTTCCTAGAATCAGCA
Organism: Pezoporus wallicus; assembly: GCF_028554395.1. Lineage (NCBI taxonomy): Eukaryota > Metazoa > Chordata > Aves > Psittaciformes > Psittacidae > Pezoporus > Pezoporus wallicus. The sequence continues at coordinate 7,114,911 of NW_026642052.1, forward strand.
CAGCTAGAAATATGAAGTAAAAGGTAATTCTTGCATATCTCACATCTGGTTAGAGTTAGGAAGTGCTAAAAATCATATGAGGGAGTGTATTCTCACAGGCTTTTGAGCTTGAAATTTTTGTTGTTTCCTGCCTTTGCAAGAACCTCAGAGGAAAGTGCTCCTTAAACAGGAATGTCTCATTTGCTTGCCATTGGAAAAGAGTGAAATTGCTTTCTGAGTTATGGCTTAGAATTTATAAATAACTCATTAAGTATTTGAATCTACATGCACGTGAGTTAACACAGAAAACAACCCACAGCAACTGATATAATACTAAAACTCTGCCCTTGGGATTCATACAGAGTAGGTGCCCCTGCTGAGTGCATAATGACACAATGCATGTCGCAACTGCAAAGAAGATTCATGCAGTGTTTGGTCTTGCCACACTGTGCAACCAAGTCTCACCTGTTATGGCAGATGAAACTCATAGCAGTATATGGGGACCTATACTTCTGAGAGAATAAAATATCAGTGCTCTCTTACAGTATGTGCTTTGTGTCTACATAACATGCCCATTGCAGAAGCAATAAACATTTAGCAAAGTGATGCTAATTTTCTTCAGGCTAATCCTCTATGCCTACACACTCATATGCGATATCCTATTGGGGTGGAATAGGAGCTTCTAACCATACGCGCACTGTGCTGGCAAAGCAGCATGAGTCTGACTTCTGAGAGCTATTCCCATGAGGTGGTGTGCAGTGTAGTCACAAGCAGTGGCTCTGAGTGACATTTCTCACCTTTAGCTTCTCCTAAAAATCCGCCACTTCCGAGGCAGATGGCAGGCTACACCCCCAAAGAGCCAACTTCACAGGAAGCCTTTGCTCTGCGTGGGGATGCTGCGTAGGGGAGCTGAACTTTTGCTCCTCCTCTGTTATTTCCACCTGTTTTTTTACCCCGAGTTTCATCACTTATATGTCATCCCATTCACATTTTACCGTCTGATGTCGTAAGCCGTCTGCTTCATTCAATGTCCTTCAAAGGGGTGCTCACATGGAAGCCACTAGCAAGAAGGTCACCCACAGCCCTTCCATTGAAGAATTTGTGTTTGCTATTCATTTGTTATCAGTTCTCTGTATGTTCTGAGTAGTGATAAAAGCACCCAAAACTGCAGAATCTCAAGAAAGGTGATGGTTGAATTTCAGAACACAGGTTTTTATGCAACTGTCAGAAGATTTAAGAGCAAATGGTAGTACTAACAAAACAACATTTTTGTTTACTGCATCAGATCTACAAGTTACACTTGAGGAATGACATTCTTAACAGTGTCAAGAAAAAGTGGTGTTTACTTTATAAGGAGTAAATTTTAACCCAAATGTGATCAGAAACCAAGAAAAATTCTTACTTTTTTTTTTCAGAGAAACTTCTATGTTGAAAAAAATTACAGTATCTATGTTGTGGGTGAGTTTTTTTGTCTGCCCAGTGATTCTAGAAATTAAGAATTTTTGAAGCGTAGTGATTTATTTGAAATACAAACCCTTTACATAGCTAGCTAACTGATGTGGAATAATCAACTCCTTCCCATATGCCATACTTACTACACTGACCATGGTACGCTGGGTTGACACATCTTGGGCAAATCTAGCAGTGTTTCCTGCCAAGTTTGCAAACCAGTCCCATGAGGGTGGCTGGCAATGGATGTTTCTTAATGGGCACAGTGAGATGACAGTTAGGGGAGATTCTTCCAACTACCTATCCATTTATGAATCTTTCTCGTGGATTTACCAGGAATTACTACATTGTCTTCATCAAAGTCGAAGCTAAGCAGTATTCTTGCTGAAACATTGAATAAAAACTGTACTGCTGGCAACATTAGATATGTTGAAGGAAACAGTCATTGGCCACATGATATCTGCTAACCACAGAAATAAACTTCAAGATGGATGATCCATATTATTGATACCACATTGGTGTCACTGTAATGGAAAATGATGCAGGTTTTCTTTTTGTCTTTTTCACTATTTTTTCTCAATGCATCACTGACAGTAGTAATATGAAACCACTCTTGTTTGAAATGTAGTGGCCTAGAAAATACATAAACTGATGCCAGTGTGTCTGCTACAGAGTGGAAGGATCCCAGTGGGCTCTCTTTATAAGATTATTCCAGTATGGGTCAACTGTTGTAATATTCAGCAGCCTAAATATCATTAAAGGAGTTATTCCCTACTGTGTCCTTTCCTTTCTAACACCTTTTAGAGCAAAAACTTGGATGTTTCCTCTAATACGTATTTTTTGAGTATCCCACTGATTTTGCTTGCTCTTGGAAAACACCCTGGTAGTCTGCAGAAATTAATCTCATGTTGCAGCTCTGCTGTTTTCCATGGCATGACAGTCCATGCTTCAAAGTGGTGTGTTTATCTGGTTCGCTCTGCACCACAGTTCTGATTCCTGACCCCTCTGCATGGTTACTTTATATAGGATTTTTCTGATAAGTTAAGATCCTCATTCCTTGAATAAGTTTTAGAAATGCAGGCTCACTTTAAGAGCAAATCTCTATATGATCTGGCACAAAGATGCCATCATGAAAGACACTGACAGCAAGGGAAGGTTCCCCTCCAGAGCTGTGAGATATATTTTGAAAATAGGAAACAGACCAGATCATTGTCTTTATTTACTTATGCTTTTGAAGAGTGCAATACAGACACCACCCTGCCTAGCATCACTGGGGAGATTCAAGAGCAGTTCAGTCTTTGCTAAGGTGCAGAAGGGACCCTGCTGTAGCTCTTCACAATTTAGGCTGACTACATGTAATACCACTTGTCGCTGCAATGCACTGTCAATTAGCATATGCAGATTGTGAATTAAAATATGCAAACCATATGTAAATCACACTTATTTTTAAAGGGCTTGCCTAAAGAGGGGGATGTAGCTGTCACTTTTAACAATAGAAAACACCTAATAGCAAACGCCTACATGTAAAACTACTAAAAAGACACAGTAGTAGCACAGTGTTGGAGCACATCTGAAACCACATCCTCTGTCAAGACACAAAGTAAGTTTTTATGGGTTTCTTTCTGGCATTTGCTTGTCGTGTACGGCATATGCATACCTATCTGTGAATGCTTTAAAACAGGATAGCTGGAAATATTGCAGCAGACAAGCTTGCAGAGAACAACCTTTCCCTCTGAATACGTAAGCGAGGTCTGTGACAGAGATGGTTAAGTACTAAAAAGCACATGTATCATTAATAAAAAGGAAAGACTTGACCCACATTATTATGTCACTGCTTTTCTGTGAGAAGCTGAGCTCTAAAATAGAATCACAAACTTATAATGAGCCTGAAAAGTCTTAATTTATCATCATTTTCACTTTAAAATCTTGAGAGCAATTTACAAAGCCTCTCCCATGTCTTCTAGAACATTCTATGGTACACAGTAAAGTGGGAGCAAGTATTTAATCAGGAAGCAATTAATTATTTTCACTCATGTCATAAAGATGGGTACTGAACATGTGGGAAATTCAAACAGAGAGCTTACTGTGAATAGTTCCACTTAAAATACTGCTCTTACAGCCTAGTTCCTAATCTACGCACAGTTTATTAGAAGTATAACTATAGGACAGTAAGTATTATTGAAATACTCAGAGCAGGGACACTGCAAGATGGGTCATAGTAAACATTCATAGAATCATAGAATGGTTTGGGTTGGAAAGGATACTAAGATAATCTAGTTCCAACCCCCCTGCCATGGGCAGGGACACATTGGCACGGGCAGGACACAGGTTGTTCAGGGCCCTGTCCAACCTGGCCTCAAACACCACCAGGGATGGAGCATTCACAACTTCCTTGGGCAACCCATTCCAGTGCCTCACCACTCTCACAGTAAAGAGCTTCTTCCTTATAGTTAACCTAGATCTCCCCTGTTTAAGTTTTAACCTGTTACCCCTTGTCCTATTGCTACAGTCCCTAATGAAGAGTCCCTCCCCAGCATCCTTATAGGCCTCCTTCAGACACTGGAAGGCTGCTATGAGGTCTCCACGCAGCCTTCTCTTCTCCAGGCTGAATAGCCCCAACTTTCTCATCCCATCTTCATATGGGAAGTGCTCCAGCCCCCTTGTGCCCTCCTCTGTGGCCCTCTTTTGGACTTGCTCCAACAGTTCCATATCCTTCTTATGCTGGGGACACCATAACTATGCACAGTACTCCAAGTGGACTACACGTAAAACTTATTCCTCTTTGCACAGAGGCATGAAGCATGCTGTTATAAATGTATGACCACGAAAGAAGTTAAGGACAACTTATTCGTTTTGAGCAAAAGCTGATGCTCACAGACAAACTCATGCAGTAGGCAGAGCAGAAGCAGTGCAAGATGTGACCAGCCTTAGCTGCTTGCTGCCACCCTGCTGGGAGCTACAAACCTATAGGGAGACACCACTGTGGCCCTCATGAAGGCTCCTACTCCAAACAAGGGCTTGGTGATGGCTGACACTGACTTGGCAAGGCAGCGTGTGACTAAAGCCCCTTTGAGGTCCACCTCCATAGGAAAAGCAGTAGCAGACAGCAGGGATGGTCATTTTTAATATAACTACAGCTGTTTCCACATGTGACTGTGCTCTAACAGTATAGTTTACAGCCATTACTTAATTGCAATTTCAGCTAACCATTTTGCAGTAATTGATGTCTGAATAAAAAATTCAACAACTGCCTATATGGCTGAACAAATCATATTCTGCTTATAATACTTTCTTAACTCAGCCACCCACCATGGCTGATAGATTTGATTGCTAAATTGATTTTTCATTAATTTAATCTTCAAGGATGATTATTATTCTGAAGCTGGACCACACACAATAAAAATAGGCATTTTATTAGTCATACAGTCATAGTGCACACAGGGAAAAAGGTATGTGCCCTGGCTGATGAATCCTGGCTGATGTATAATTTGTTGTTCCGAAGCCAACTTGCAGAGCATCATTACTTCATCACAGTTGGTCTGATAGAAGTGAAAGAAATTTGGGTCCCATTAGTCCTTTTAAAAAATCTTGACCTTGAAAACATGAAACTACTTGGAAAAGATTATTAAATAGCTGTATTAATAAAAAATAATCCCAATACTGAAATTTTAAATTAAGAAAAGCTCAGTCTCATTTCAGAAGACATTTTTCATCAGGAAGACAGCGTATCCTGAAAGTGCTCTGTAACAGTTTCACAGTAAATAAATGCTTTTAAAACCATGGAATGTGATTACCATGAAATGCATCCCCACAAAAAAAATAATCAATTAGCAAAAGGTCTTTAATACAAGAACTTTACAAATACATGTCACTGAAACTACTCACATAAATAAATGTTTGCAGGAGAGCAAGAGGGAGACCTTAATGCTTTTACAGTGAAAACTTGCTAGGAAGCAAATACACCTACTCCAGAGAATAAGAGATGTGATCAGCAACATAAATTAGTGGTCAGTGCAGAACATCTCCTAACTCTTACTTGGTAATGTTTTCAAATTATCTTTCTGTTCTGGCAGTCACCATTTTGCAGGTCTTTACTATCCCAGCCAAAGTAAAGCAGCAGAATACTGCTGACCCCCTCACAGTACAGAGAGGCCAATTTTATTTCAAAGGTTAATATTATCTCTTTTGGGGAGATTTCCTTTCATTTCTGGAAGTAACCCAGGCCCAAAAGACTTCAACATGATGCCCATCAACTAATGAATTAATCGGCTACATCATAACTAGTAATATCTCAACCAGCTTAGACCCATCAGGGACCTTTTACACTAGTTCTTTAAAAAAAGGAAATGGAAAGGAAATGGAGGAAAAACTAGCTTCTGTGTCACTTTCTCTCCATCTTATAGATACGTAAGAATCATAACAGCTTGTGTGATGAAGGTGTGAGGAAAAGAAGTGTGGCAATACAAAAGACATAGATGGTTCTTGACATATGTCCTTTTGCTGCTTAGCAACATGCCAGTGTACTGTATGCTATTTTTGTTTCAACTTTCTGCAAAAAGGATATTTAATCTGGAAGAATACGGTTGTTTTGCAGAACCCTATCCACAACCTTCTGCTACGTCCATAGTGGTAAAGCAGTGGCTACTTTGCGCTGAAGAGAACCTAGAGGATTCAGTAATTGTAATAATAAAATATAGAATCATAGAACAGTTAGGGTTGGAAAGGACCTTAAAATCATCAAGTTCCAACCCCCCTGCCATGGGCAGGGACACCTCACACTAAACCATGTCACCCAAGGCCTCGTCCAACCTGGTCTTGAACACCGCCAGGGATGGAACATTCACAACCTCCCTGGGCAACCCATTCCAGTGCCTCACCACCCTAATAGGAAAGAATTTCCTTCTTATATCCAATCTAAACTTCCCCCGTTTAAGTTTTAACCCGTTACCCCTTGTCCTATATAATATAGCTCAAACAAGACAAGTGTGCTCCAGTAGCGTAAGCCAGGCAAACCCAAAATGCCCCCTCCTAAGAATTTTCTTCTACTTTTTTTGAATAACAACTCTTGTCATATAAAGTGCTCTACTAAGACATACCTCCCACCCCAAAATCCATTACTGTAGGGGAGTAATGTGAAGAACCTCTACCGAGTTGAAATTAGATAACCTGGGCATGCTTTGTTTGCCAGAGCCCCTTTCTTTTCCTCCAAATGCTTTGAAATTATTTTTATTTTCTAAAGTCAGAAAACAACTTAGCCCATTACAAATATTTTTAATAGGAAAACTTTCCTGTATAGTGAATTGTTATTGTCAGGCATCTAAAGATCAACAGTTTTAGCTGCACAGAACCTTCACATTTATTATCCTGCAAGGAATGATGTGCATTTGAACTTCTGCTAGTGGAATTCACATCACATTCACAATCTCCAAGAAGTTCAGTTTATATTCTGAGCCAAATTCAACCTTTTACTTCAGTAAAGCTTACCACACTCTTCCAGTGAATTAGTTGTGGAAGTGAACACGCAATTGATAGAGCAGATACTATGTTTTCTGTATTTTTTAAGATTTGTACTTGTGTCAGCAAAGAAGACTTGAGTTTACTGGTATTAAAGGAGAGAGAGAGAGTAACTCTCAAGAAAAGGTTGCATCTTGCTGTTCATTATCAATTTGAGGATAAATAAGCAAGCATAGTCTAAGCAAGCTGTGCTACATATGATGCATATATTGGTGATTAACAGCAAAGAACATAAGACCTCCTAAATCTGCAGATTTAACCCCCTACTGACTCAGCAAATCACATCATACAATCTTTTCCACGAGCTTACTAAGCTCTGCCTTAAAACTGGCCCATTTCTTCCTTCACTGCTACCACTGACTCAGACCCCATTGATCTGACAACTAGAAATGTTTTTCTAATTTCCAGCCTATATTCACTTGTATCCATTTGGTTCAAGTGTCAAGTGCCACTTTTCTCCCACAATTCTGTTTCCCCTCCTGAAGACCATGGGGACAGCACTCCAGTCTCCTCTCAACCTTACATTACTGGACTAAAGCCACAACCTTTTACTTTGTTTGCACAACATAAGCTTCTGTATCATTCCAATCATCCCTATCATCCTAAAGCGGGCTCCACTTGGATTTCATCTTTCTTAAGTACAGGCAGATAGTTTTTGAGAAGCGATTTTCCTAGGGCTGCTACAATGTCAACATTTCCCTGTCTCCCCAGGAAATACCTCATGTGAGACTTTCTGCGATCACATTGCTTTCTTCACAGCTGTATCATACCACAGACTCAGTTATTCTATGACTGATTGTTACACACAGGTCTTTTGCCTCCTCTGTCATTTTCAACTGATAAGTCTCTAGCAGAAATTCTTTTCAGCAGCCCTTAAGTGCCATTCGTACTCTTAAATTTCATCTCATTTCTATTACTTGAGTCCTCAAGGTCAGAACATTTTTCCTGTGTAATATTCTGATCATCCTTTATATTAATGATGCCTCACAATATTTTGCCACCACCAAATTCCATTCCTCTACTTCTACATTATGTGCCAACATCATTAATTAAAATGTTAAGTAAGTCAAGTCCTCTAGATTGATCCTTGAAAAATTCTGCTGATATCTTCCTTCCAGTGTGACAGTTCTCCATTTAACATAACCTGTTGTCATCTCTTTTTTATTCAGCTCCATTCCATTCTGCAGTGCCACTACTAACATCCACCTTGTTGAGCTGAATCATCTATGTGCAATCCCGTATCAAATGCTGAACTCCAAATTAATATTAGATCTACCACATTTCTTGTATCCAGGTATCCGTGTAGTCTGGGATAATAACTTTGATAAATCTATGTTGCATTTATTTGAATGTTCTAATATTGTGGTTGCTTAAAAACTGATTTAAAGGTCAGACAAAATGAGATGGTAGTAAATTACCTCTTCAGAAAATTGTATTAAAGAAATTTTATTTCAGAGCAGCCCATGAAACAAAGGCAACTTATACGCAAGAAATTAACTAAAGCATTAAATAATCAGCTATTATCCAGCAGTGATCTAAAATGGTTGTAAGAAAAAGGGTAACTTATAATGTAGATTTGGTAGAGAGCCTTAGAATACAGACTGTTTCAAGAAATAAACATTCTTATATATAAACTTGTGTTTTCAACATAGCTATCTTCCTATATCTATTAACAAAATAAGCATTCATGCGTCTTCACAATACAGGAAGAGAAGTACAAAAGCACAGATCTGTAAGAATATGCTCTTGCAGGATTGTTGAGCTTGCTGTTGCTAGAAAGTAAGTAACACTGTTGAAAGAGCTGCAGCTATTAGCCTAAAACCAGTAGTTCATATGTGGCTGTGGAAGGAGTTTTGGAAGATGTTCTTTGCCACTGGATACTTTTTCCTGGAGCTTTTTAGATCTTTACCAGGGAGCTGTACTCACCCAGGAGGCAACCACTATGACCTGATAACAAAGATGTTTCTGAGAGCATGTAACTAAATTAACATGCAGCTGAAAGAAATGTCTGACCAGACTGTAACACTGCAGCTTGATAAGCTTTAAACATAACGTGGAAAGCACAGCAGCCCAGAGGCCAGCTGTGACTCCTGGGATTGCCTCACTGCCTTCTCCTGCTTTCTGGATCTCTGCAGCCTCCCATCCATCACATGCTGGGAGTGCTTCACGTTCCCTGTGATGTGATGAAGGCTGCTTACATGTCCCATCCTGGCTCAGGAGGCATACATGACATGTGCATGGCTGTCATTTGATTGATTCGTGCTTTATCTGGATCACAGGACAACCACATCTGTATTCAAACAACAGGAGAGGGTGCCACCAAACACTTCCCAAAGAGCCTCCAGCCAAAAGGTTGGAAATACTGTCAAGAATATATCAAATCTATCAATGCTAGCTATGCCAGTTCCCTCCAGAATATTACATTAAGGTGAGTTCTGCAGCCTTAGCTCCAAATCACTTAAAGATCTGGGTGTAGGATGTTTAAAAGACTGTTTAAAACTCAGGAGTGATGACCCTTTTCCTCTTGTGCAATGTCACTCTATCACATGAATAAAGTTAGTTTCTGCAGCAGCTTCCCTCTCCCCTCAGTTGAGACTGAGACACACACTTTCAGGCTTGAAGAGCAGGTTTTGAATTTATTTCCTTAACCCTGGACTTTGTTAATACAAACCTCTAATGTAAAATGTTTTTATAGTTTAAATATGATTTGTTCATGACAGTTCCTGTGTCACCATTGCACTAAATTTAATCTTGTTTCTCAGAATCATTCAAAACACCAAGAAATGCTGCTGCCACCTCAGAGATTATTTAGTTACTGAATTAGTCAAGACCTTCTGGGATATACTGTAATGTGCATGAAAGAGAAGTTAGAGTTAACAGGAGGAACGGTGGGAAAATAATAATCTGACCACACATTTTTCCAAGGAGAAAATATCAAGGAATTGATTACAGACAAGAACAGCAAAATGAAAAAATACCCAAAACAAAACCAAAGGAATATATATGGTCATGAGAATGAATCAGATGATATTAATTAAAAGATGCAAATTACTGTTTTCTAAACAAAGCTTTCTAAACAGGCAGATTATATTTTGTTACCTATCCTGTGGGCACACACACTTTAGTGATGTCCGTCACGGAAGGTCATACGTGTTTGCTCACTCCTTTTAAACATTCCTTGCCAAAAGAAAAATAAAGCAAACGCGGGAGTATAATCCTGCACAAGCATTTTAAGGAAGGTGCAGAGCGAAAAAAGAATCAGTTCTGTAAAATGTTCCTTTCATTTCTATGATTTCATCAGAGTCTTCCCCCTGACCTTCACTCAGCAACTAGAGCTTCCAGCAATCAGCCCAGTTATCTTACCAGGGAAACCTGGAAAAGGAACCAGGCAAAGGAATTCTTCACCAACATCGAAAATAGTTCTGACACCTCTTTATGGCATGTATGTAAAAGAGCAAGGCACAAGAGATCACTCATCCAGGTCCTGATGCCACACCTCAGCTGGGCTCATGTCTGCCAAACCAGATTCTGTACCTCTATCAATTTGTAACGAGTCCCCTTGGTGGTATCTGTTCTCCTGGGGTAGCTTCTAGGAGCAGCCCTGGATGCTGCTTATTATGCACAGATACAACAAAATCCTACTCTTAGATCAGATGACACCCATAATAAGAACAGCTGCTCTCCTGCAGGCATAGTGCAGGAAAAGGTTTGCATGAAGTTTGTTCACATGAGTTAAATAGGAGCATTTAACTCACTAAAGTGAATTTACTGTAACTGCTAGTCCTATTTTCCCACTGTTTATTTCTTTTAACAATATAGTCTTAGTTTGCCATGGAAGAAGAATTATTCATGGTTTAATATATAAAATGTATAAATATATATAATATTTATATTAATATATAAAATATATAAAATGTATAAAAATACCACGATGTCAAAGAGCATAATGAATCTGTTTAAAAATAAAAAGCTCACCATCATATAAACTGTTACCTCATTATTTTATACATATGTGTAAGGGTGTGTGTCTGTGTGTACCTACACAAACATGTTCCCAATATAATCACCAACAAATCTTGATTACACAACAAAGGAAAACCTTTAAAAACCTAACAATTGTTATCACATGAATTTTAGAAAAAGTACATGGAACAGGCCAACATGCCAAAAAGCTGCCTTAACATTTTAGATTTGGCACTCAGTTGATGAGTACCTTGTACTTAATAGTTGAAGATGTTACCTAAACAGAATGCTTTTCAGATGTTTTAAGTTGTGTAAAATTCAACATAGCCTTTCTAACTTACAGCTTTTTTTTCAAGCTATGTGACAAATGGCTGTACAATGTAAATAAAACAAATAACTTGCATTTAATTTACAGATTTATCATGCACAGAAATCTCTGGAAAATTCTTACGCTCTGCTTTTACCTTCATACGTAATATGTGAACATGCACATTGCAACCACCACCACAAATATTTTTATAGGGATTTCATACCTCACAGAAAAGTTTAAAACTCAGGACTTGAGTTTTACATCCTTCCTTTGAGAAATCTAATGTTCACTTCCATTTACTAGGCCTTTAATTTAAATACTCAAAAATACATTCATTAAAAATCATATGTAGAAAAGTAGCAACATGTACCTAGACGGAACCTGTAGGATGAATTAAAGTAAAAGCTAACATAGAATCTACAGTCTGGACACTCTGGTAAGTTTTTCAGTGTTATATTTTTTTCTTAGAGAGAAGTGGTTCCTACTGGGATGTTATTTAATATGGCAGACAGATTCTATCCAGCTGCTCCTTTTCTATCCAGGGAAACAGAAAAAACAGACTGGAAATGTCTTACTATTACTTTTGCAAGCTCCTACTTTTAACAAGCTACTTACAGTACAGAAAACGGCTTACTGATTCTTTAACGAATGCACTACATAGAACAATATTTGATCTTGTATGCAAGGTACTCCTTGTAACCAAAAGTTATTCTACAAGAGAGTATGAAGTTAAATAAACTTAACAGGAAAAATCAACAGCACACAGATGCAAAGAGTAAATGCCAAAAAAGAAATACATGGATAATACCATTCCTGGGATAGCTGTGAGAAACATTACCTGTGCTATTACATCAATTGCATTAGTAATGTAAATCGTACTCAGGCAAAAAGATTATTTTTAGAACAAGTTGGTTGTTTTTTTTTTTTAATACTGTGATAGTCTCTGAATTAAACCAGCTAAAAGTCAAACTGTTTTCAAATGGAACAGTAAGCCATATGCTGATCCATAGCAGTAAATACTGTTTTCCAAAGCCAAAAAGATTTAATTATATATATTCAAAATGTTCTTGGCTATCATAATTTTCCAGATATTGTATCCTATAGCCTTACACTCTTAATTTTATGAAACCAACACAGAATTTGACTCTGATAGCTAGAAGCTGAACATTCCCGTAAGTATCCAGTGTCCCTATTGACCACTCGACAGTTGAACAAAATTCTGCCAAGGAAACTGAAACCCTTCCAGTTTTGATTAGCAGACTGTAGCTAGCATCATTCCTGACTAAGGGTGTGAAGAATCCTGTTAAACAGCTATTGTAATCAGATAAAAATGTGGAAATCCCAACCTATTTCCTCTTCTAATAAGCCACTGCTGCCAGCAAAACTGGCTCTCACCTGGAGAAGAGCTAGAAAACCACCTGCCAAACAGACTACTAATTCTCAGTACTCTTATGCATTTACAAGATATCAAATGATATTAAAAATGGCCAACCACTACACTAATGTACCTCCTCCTGGAGAGACTGAGGGTTTTATTTCCACTTTTCTATCACACTGAATCTCACGGAGAGTGCTACATGCTTCAGTGCTGGATACACATTAGTCCTGTGGCAATCTTCCTGAAATTACACATTAGAGAGGCTCATACAGCCTGAAGATAGATTTACGATTAACTGATACCTCTTTTTAAAATCCTACTCAGGAGTGCCTGAATGTTGACAGGAAACAGATTTATACCTAATGCAGTGGAGGGCTTATTATTTAAATATTTTAACTAGGCTTTTCACCTGCAAACTATTCAGTAATCTGGAATTGCTTTATGTGATTATGGGATGTTCATTGTTCTATCAGGTTCAAAACCAGGAGGTCAAATTGTTGGGTGATATCTCTGTCTTATTTCTCAAGGATAGGTCTTACTTCTCAGGGGGCTCTGCGTATATAGCTAAATGTGGGATGCTTTTGGGGTACACTGCTCTGTTGCAGTGTGCACAAATATCTTCCCTTTTCCTTTTTCCCATATATGAGTGACATGGGAATAGCATGTGTTTACAGCTGTTCTCGCAGTAAAAGCTGTCTGGATGAAAATATTCAGCTTTTTGAGCAAGTTACATGTAAGTGTGTGTTACCTGTTATTAAGTACAAACCACAACGACAGAAGCACACAATTCTTGTTCAATTACATTATTGGGTGTCATTCAATGGACAAGATTGAACATACAGCATGACAAGTTGAACATGTTGGGATATTCTAGTGAAAAGCTGGTATATCCATTAAATTTCAGCTCAGGGGTGATGAGGGCTCTTTCTAAGGCTTTTGTGCAGGGAAGAAAAAAATTAGTAAATGATGACAAGAAACTCTTCTTCAAACACCAAAACATGGAGTTAAGTACTAAGGATCCTGGCTAATACATACCATATTCCTCCTGTCTTTGTAGCAAGATCATATGACTCCTTCAGTGTTCTGTGACTATTCTACCTTTCATGAGACTTCAAAGTTAAATGTAGTTTCAAAAAGTTAAACACTGCACCATGGGTTTACATTCTGTATACACCCAAAACAGCTGCCCTATACCTTCCCTCATTAAACATATAGGCAACGCCAATGTTAAATTCAAACCAGACATTCTGTTCCTTTTTCAACAGTGTGAAGTACAAAAGAATAAACATTGCCTATTGTTAATTAAAAAGATATATACACTTATGCTATTTAAATACATTTTTGAAACACATGGGCTGAGTACTGAACTGCATAACTAAGTCACACACCAAGACAGAAGTCAGTAAAACTTACAGCTGTCCACTGCTGCTGTGATATCCATTATGCTGGGATTTAACAACAGACAACAATAAAAATCTCACTGCAGGCCAGAAAGCTAGAGAGAAGAATGGTTCATAAATCAAGCAAGTAACATTGCTGTTGCACTTTTATATGACATCTCTCCATTAGAGATGTCTAAGTAATCGATAGGCAAATTGTGACTGTTATAACAAAATTCTTAAAATGGATCACTGAATAAGAATACAGCTAACACGAACTTCACATTCACGTGACTTTTTGAACTAATCTAATTTTAATGTAGACATGCTGGAGTGGTTTTTCATTCTGGGAAGGTCACATACCTGAAACTCATCATCTTTGAGATGCACGGTGCCAATAGGTGTCCTAACAACATCCCGACCTGTGTCTTATCACACAAAACCAGAGAAGCTGATATGTGTATCTGTCTTCTGTGTGACACATCAGGCAGAGAAGGAAGGAACAAGAAAATGTCCTTTATGGATATCTCAAGAGAAGGTTTTCTAGTTTTGCATGAAGAGACATGCACATTACCACGGATATAACCTATAAATAGAAATGCCGCTAAAACAAAGGTGATACATAGAAGAAGTTAATATACCTGCAGTTTAACTTCACCTTAGCTGGCTATTTTGGGGAATGAGTATATGCTCAAGTTAAAAACATCTAATATATTGGCACAATTTTTGCCAGTAGAAAATTAGGATGTAACACAAGAAGCTGACTTCAGTTTCAAACTCTGTAATAGACAGCAGTTGTTCTCCTGGCCCAGCCAGAGAGGTTCTTATAATTTTGGGGACCTAATCTGATCCACTGCTTCCCCAAAACCTGTTGGAGATATCCCCATTCCCATCCCATGAACAGAATTGACCTCTAAGCAAAAAGAGCCACCAGCCTCATGAAGTCCCATTACTTCACGTTATCATAGGGTCTATTCCCAGTGGCTTTACCTGCAGGCAGCCTTATGCCCACACCCAAGAAGACTCTTGGAAATCTAATACTATCATTTATCATTTCAGAAAACACCTTTTTGACTTGAGATGGCAGCAATTATTCCAAAAGGCAAATCAGTTTTTGAAACGCATCAAAACACACATTGAAAATCGCTATTGCTAGGTTTTGATTACTTTCCTTGTTTTATAGTTGTAACCCATTTTTTCTAGAAATCCAATTTTTGATTTTTGGGGGGGGGGATTTGCATCATCATAAATCTTACAGCTAGAATGCAACTGTGATGAATTACAGCTGCAGTACTAGGGGCCTGAAAATTCTGAATAATGCCAAAGAATATGAAAAGTTAAAAACAATATGAAAATTCAAAATAATATAAAATACAAAGTAAAACAAAATCAGAAATCATAGCTTTGAAACTTAAATTATTGCCCAGAAAACACTGCAGAAGTTATGTCTCTGAATTATTTCAACATTGAAAAATAATTCAGGTCCATTTGATAACAGATCTCGTCAGTGCAGACTGGGATTGCAAGAGTTTAGTTACAGTTTTCATACTATATGTGCAATTCTTGCAGTTCTCAAATTAATTTCTTTAGGGATATTTCAAAATTTCACTTGGAAATTGGAGGAATTCAGAAAGAAAACTGGATTTCCTGTGATGTCTGGGTGTTTGGGCTCTGGTTGAGCTCTCAGTGAAATGCACGGGATTAGCAAACCCTAGTTCTCAGCCTTTTATCACAGGTCTTTACAGTTAGGACTTCGCAACAGTTCCTATGGGCTCTTCAGCACAGGCAGTACAGTCACCAGGAAAAAGAAAACTACAGATAGTTAAGTAGTTGAATGGAAGCCAGTTTTCCATGCCAAATTTTGGGGTCTGTGTAAGGTCCTTAAAATTACATTCATGTCATACGGCTGATGCCACAGGGTCTCAGGCTATCCTCTCCCGCAGACTAATCGTAGCAGGGTTATGCCTGAAATGTCTAGTGAAAACTCAAGCACTGCGAGAAGGAGTGGTCATCAAACAAACCAAAGCTTTCCTTTCAGCCACCTGCTGCCTGGGCAAGGTTTCAGCCTTGAAGGACCATGACATTTAGGAAAGCAGATCCTCAAAGAAACAGTCCTTAGCACATGTGCTCAGTTAAATGGTATTTCTCTGGATGCATCTCCATGGTATCTCCCACCACCAGATCTGATGATTAATTGTTCCTGCAGGTTGCAATTTCTTCTCCATAATTTCTGTTCTTTACCTTCTGTCCTATCCCAACTTTGTGTTGTTTTATTGTGAGTAGTGGCTCTTTTTCACATGACTGAACACAGCCACATGAGACAGGACCTGCCAGCACATTTTCTCACCTTTTTAAGGGTGGCCTAGTCAGTGTAACTGATTCAACTGCCATCCAAGTCAGCTAACAACTGCCTGGCTGAATGGGATATATGAGTGAGAAATTATAAATAGCTTTTAATTTTCAAAAAATCAATAATTTGTTTTCTTGTAAAAATATTCTGAGCTATCCCTGCTTTTTTATTGTTGTCTGACCATTGTCAGAAACCTGTAGGAAATACCTAAATGCTAAGAAACTACTTCAACTGAGGAAGAGATAAAGAAACATTTCTATTTGAAATAAACTTCACAGCTTAAAGACCTGTTGTTAGTCAGTATTTTTGTGTAATTCTTCACCCTCTTGTTTTTGTTTTCAGAAACCTTAATATGATTTCAGCATGACTGCAAAGCCTCAAAAATTGCATTTTTGTTTTTCTACAATAAAATTTTTTTCCCAGTACTCACCTATTTCCATTTATCTGAAAATGCTTTGTACAAAGAATTCTGAGTCACTATGAAACTTGACAGTTTCTTTTGAAAAGTGGCTGGAAGTTGTAGCTTTCTGAATATAAGTTCACTATTGTATTCTGCATAACTTCAGCACCAATCCCAGTCTCAGTTGTCCATCCATGCTCAGAGTTGAGTTTTCCCTTGAACTTCAGTCAAGAGAGTTCAAAGTCAACAAAGAGCTAAGTCAACAAAGACCTCAAACCAGCCTGCAGAACATCTGCACCTCAGTACAACAGCAACTGGGGCTGCCACCCAACCCTGCCAGTAGAGGATTCATTCACCAGCTCTTGAAATACTCCCTAAACAAGCAAAATGTAAAATCTCTGTTTGAAAAGACTAGAAGCCACAACAACTTATTTTTGGGAAAAAAATCCCAGGAGCTACAGGTTGTCTTTTTCTTCACTATAATACAACTGTTTAACAGAAAGAAAGCACAAAACTGTAGAATGCTAGCGTTTGTAATTTAATTGCGAGTATGTGTGCAGCCATATTTTAAAATATTCTGGATTTTTCAGCAGGTAAATTCACAATGTGAATACCACATTAATATTGTAGAATATGATCCTGTAAAAGAGTTATGCATGTATTAAACTTTACATATACAATGAGCCCCATTGAATTCAGGAGCTGGCTTGAAAGAGTACTGCAAATGATACAGTTCCAAAAATAATGAACTGCATTATTCATTACATACATAAGAAAATAGCACAGTATATACATATGTATGTATGCTTACATTTTTATTATAGACAAGAGCTCTGGTTAAGTTTGCTTAATATTTTTTAATAGAATACATTAGTTTTGGTTGCTTATGTCTTTGCCAAGCTGTAATTATTTAGCTGAAATTTTCCAGGCTAGATGTTTGCCTCAGATGAATTTTTCTTTTTTTTTTTAACTTTCAACAAAAGCAGTTTCTGTCTTTCCAAAAGAAAAAAAAAATGTTAGGAAACAGGTTATTTGCCTGTGATAAAAAACGTAAAATCAAAAGCCTTTTCTTTACGGGAAAGCTTGAACGCCGTGTTGTACTGAAGCAAGAATAGAAAGTATGGTAGGATGAAGAGGAAGGGTAAAATGCAAAGGTTTCACTAGTATCCAGGATATAGCTGTTACTGTGATTGAAAATCCACCTCCCAAATGTGTACTTTTCACACAATAAAATATGTCAGGGGCCGTTAGATCGGTCACTTCAGTCACCAAATGTTCTGCCTGTACTGACCATGCTCGCCCCTTCGGATCTTGCTGTTAAAGTACATCTCTTAGAGACAGTGTTTTCTGTAGCCGACAACTGCATAGTTCAAGAAATGGAAACTTATTCTGTGCTGCAAAACATTCCAATAGTTCTCAATGCTGTGTTTGTTTGGTAGAAAATCGGATTTATTTTTTTTTTAATTCAAGAATATCTCAATAATATCAAGGTTGCTGGCTCAGGAATAACATAAATCTTAAAGCAGGAGATGAAAATTTATATCTAAAACTGTCAGTCATTCTGAGCTTGACTGAGATGGCCAATGTGAAGTGTCTGGTGCCATCTGAAATGCTGGAGGGTATCTGAGACATCCCCATGAGACTGGCACAAATGCCACAGGCCTTGGGAATATGAGGCCAAGGCAGGCAATGCAAGGGTGCTTTGGATGACTCTGGCCAGACTTTTTCTGTGACTGAAAGCAACCCACAGCCTCACAGCTCTTCACAACACATGAACTGGAAAAGCTGAAGAAAAGGGATTGATTGGAAGGGTTTCATGAGAAGAGATTAAACAAGAGCTAAAGTTTTCAGTACAGAGAAGTGAAGCCTGAAGGTATTGTACCGTGGCAGCTTAAACTGATGTAATTCTCAGCTACCGTATGCCTATCCTTTTTTCTATATATCTATATTTCTGTCTTTCTATTCCAGCTACATGTCCCTTCCCTCTCTTTTGCACCACCACTAGCACATGTGCAGTCAGGTGATGAGTGAGTATAGGGAGCTGCTGCAGCAAGAAAGTAACCCAGCATTCAAAGTAATTAAGCTTCCAAAGACCTGCACTTTGAAAGATGTGATGTAAATGAAATTGCAGGCCGGGGAGGGTGGAAAACATGGGAGAGGTAAAAGAACTATTTAATCTAAAAGAAAATGTTGATGTGACAAAAAAATAGCTCTAAGCAATCATGGAGAAATGTAATCTAGAAATTACAAAAGAGTTTCTAAGCATTACTGCCTTGTATTCTAAAATAACTTTCCAGCAGCAGTAATGAGAAAACAATCCTAAATAATGGAGCTTGACCAATTTAATAAAGGGATTACATGATGTGGTGGCCTGTGGTACCACACCACTGGAATTACTGCATTTCTCTGTTCTACCCCTTCAGTACTGTCATTCAAAACCAAACTCCCTGTTCACAAAAGCACCATGCAATAGTGAGCACCAGCATCAATGCCCTCCATGAAAGAACCCATGTGGGCTCTGTATAACAGGTACCTTAGACTGCTACCAGGTATGGTTGGAACAGTTGTCTATAAACAGATTGTAATCCATGGTATGAGGCTCTCATGCGCTGAGAAAGTCACAGGTTACCGTGCATGTTGCATTTACGCCATCCTTGCACTTACCACTCAAGTGCCATGCATCTACTGCTAATGATGCAGGAGGACACTTTTGGCATCACTCAGAAACTTAAAAGATAGACAACAACCACCTTACTCTTGCTTTTTCAAGCAAGTCTTGTCTTTGTGTGCAACCTTTAATTACATGAGCTCCATTTATTTTTACCATAGACTTGTAAAAGGATCATTTAAAAACACTCTGCTAATCCACTATATATGTCCTCACTTATATGCAAGGTGGAAGTAGTTACTACCTATGAAACTTGTTCCAATGTGTTTCTCAGGCCGACATGAAGGTAACTCTCTATTCCAGTTCCTCATTTCAGTGTATGCTATAGTTCATGCATTCCCTTAGGACACAATTTTTATTTTTAGAGAAGCCTCTATTTGCTGACTGTTGTGAAAGGAACACTCAGGAGATGCGATTAGCAGTCACTTGTTTCAGTAAACATTGAATGTAACATATGCCTCTCAAGTAATGTGTATCCAAACATACAATTTACAAATAATTAACATCATGTTAATTAGTCACATTAATTTATGCCACTTTGTGGAATTATTTCCTCAGAGTCTTTAGGAATGCTGCCAGCAGTTTGAGCCAAAGAGTGTGAAAATTTGCTTGAAGTAACTGTTGTGACTGGCTGTGACACACAGCTTGAACAACAAGTGACTAGGGGCCATAAAGACTGATTGAAGATCAGGAAGCCGTCGAGGTGGATTGATGCTGACACTGCACAGTGAGGGCAGGAGGTGGGGACTGAGCACTCCCCATGCAGGGCTCACGCACACACATGTTTCCTCACATCCTGCCCCATGCCTCCCTCACAAACCACGTGCAGGAGGTGATGGGCAATATCCTGACAATTTTTTTGTAATTATTGTGGGTTATTTCAGATGACGAATCTTAGAAAAAAAAAAGCTGTTGAAACCAAACATAACTTCAGAACTGATAAATGCCAAAATTAAGCTTCTCAAAAACAAAAGAGAAGCCATTTGGAATATTGGCACAATCTCAAAAGAATCAGGCATGGCTATTCTTAAATGTGTGAGGATGGAGCTACTAAACACAGCTGTACATTTCAGTAATACAATATGAAATGTGCCTTGTATAGAAGAAGAAAAAAGGGTTGCTGTCTAAGAATTGAGATTGTGAAGCCAAACATGTAAGAAACAAAAGAAGCTATCTGCAGTTCACTTATGTTTTGCAATCAATAGTTCTGCTTTCACAAGTAATGATATATTAAAACTATGTAACATTTGTATTGCTATTGCAACTTTCAATTTTTTGGAAAAATTAAATTACTCCAAACAACTCACTGGGCATGGAATAGCATCACCAGTTTCTCTTAATGCAGCTCCTGATAGAATTCCAAATTATGGTGAAATTAGAAACACCTCAGCTTGCACTATACATTCATTACATTTCTACCAAAGAAAATAAAGCAGACAGAAAAAGCAGCTCAAATGATAAAAACACATAGCATTCTAGAAAGGCCACACTACAACTCATAATTAGACATCCAGAGAGGCAGGCAGGTATACAGATAATAACACAAAAACCAACAGGCTCTGAGAAATGCATTAAGTTTTTTTTTAATCCTTCTTGAGAAATGCATTAAGAATCCTTTTTTTTTTAATCCTTCTTGTGCCAAGGACCATAAGCCATGATATTAATACACACTGACTTATGCAGCCCCTGAAAAAAAGACACTGTTGGTCCAGACTTGGGGTTTCAGTGCAGAGAAAATCCCCATTGGTGCCTGTCTTGCTTTACTGCACCACAAGGACCTTTGCTCTCCCTCAGACAGACACAGTACTTCGGTGAATGACTTTAGTTGATGGGAAATACATATTTTCTTCTGCCATTCTTTTTAAAACTCTTCAGAGGTGCCCACTAGGACTTTAAGCAGGAATAATGATGAATGGTATGGGCCTGATCAGTGTTGCCCACTGAAATCACTGGACAAATTCCCCTTTTCAAATGACCCATATTTCAGATTGCATTTCTGCATGGTACTTGTATATATGAGCATATTAGCAAGCTACTGCCTCTGCTTCTTAACAAGCTCTAGGAAGAGCTACAGATAAGAGCACCATATATAGTGCACGTTAAATGCCATCTCAGATAAAGATGACACATAAAGGTTTGAAGCTCTTCATCACCTTTTATACACTTGTCCCACATACATCTATAGACAAATGTATCAACACACATACCACTGCACATAGTCTAAGATTATTTTCCCCAGTCCATCAAAGAATGATGCTTTCCCAGAAATATTGGAATCATTGTAGGTTATCTAGCATAGACAGTTGAGCTAGCTATTGAAATAAATAAATAAGTAAAAAAATACTATACAATGCACATATTTATATATATATACACATATATATAACATATACATATATATATAT
Organism: Pezoporus wallicus; assembly: GCF_028554395.1. Classification (NCBI taxonomy): domain Eukaryota; kingdom Metazoa; phylum Chordata; class Aves; order Psittaciformes; family Psittacidae; genus Pezoporus; species Pezoporus wallicus. The sequence goes on from NW_026642052.1 coordinate 7,136,706, forward strand.
ATGAAACCCACTACATTCCAAGTCTTAAAAATTCTTTTGAGCCATGCTTATCTGGTTCTTTTTGCCTTTTATTGTCTTTATGATTCAAAAATAATTAACCAGACTCTAGTACAACAACGTCTGAACATGTCAAAAGTACCCAATAAAGCACAGGATGCCACTGAGAATTTGAAAACAGGGTATCTTGCAGAGTTTAGGTACATTCTGCCCTTCAAAGTGATTAGTAAGGAAGCAGTATGACTCCAAGCTCACTTGGTACAAGCAACTGTTCTCACTGCATACAAATTCTAAACATTTAAATGGTAGGAAAGGTACCCCATCTTTTCTTAGAGCTGATAATAAAATATATATCCCATTAATTTAATTTACCCATTACTGCTCAGATAAATTTGGAAGTATCTTATACAGAATCACAGAACAGTTAGGGTTGGAAAGGATCTTAAGATCATCTAGTTCCAACCCCCCTGCTATGGAATAAATGTATTTCTAGGTAGGTTACAAGGAGTAACTTAATGACTTGGTTCAGCTTCTCTAAGGATGCCAACATCTTTATATTCAACATTTGCCAAGATAAAGACATTGAAAATATTTATATTTATGTAGGCCTGGATTCTGCGCATGTGCTCTCTGTATCCTCAGGGCTGTGGTACCTTCTTCTGTTGAGTCTGATTCTTTGACAATTAAACACAATCTCCTCTTTGTCAGTTTTAATGCTACTACTGAACCTTTTGCTAGAGCCTTCAGCCAGTCTTGCTGAAAAGCCCCCACAGTACATTCAGGCATGTCTGGACAGATGGCATTATATTCAATAGAAACACTTCAGTTCTACCTGGTATTGTACCATCCCCCAGTCTGCTTCAATGTGGCTGTCGTGCCAATGTGTTGTTTCTCATGTACCTTTCAGATGTAAGCCCTTTTACAGTCCTTTTTACATGTAATTCATTATATGTGCATATACAGCAGCAACACAAAAGGAACATAAGTACTAACTGGACATAAACCAGACCACATTAGAAACATATGCCATTAATGAATAAAAATCAATGGAAGTTATGCTGGAGATATAAGAGGGAAGAGTCTAATGCAGGCCACAGTAAATTAGTTTCTCGTTTGGGTTGAAACATCATTTTCCAAATTAGTTTAATTTATAATTTATGCACTTTTTGGCCAGAAGGGACTGCTCTGATCATTTATTTTCACCTTGTCTATATACAGGACAGAATTTTTCTGAGATGTAACTCTTAAAAGAGTTATCTCATTTCATTTTAGCCTTGAACTGATGAGTCTTCCACCTTCCCTGGTGAGCTGTTCCCATGCTAAACTACATTAATACAAGTCTAATCTGCCTCCTTCAAGGCTGACTTAGTCTAAGTTCAACTTTTACCCACCAGACCCTTATGTGCTTTTGTTTGCAACATCTAGACTTCCATCTAGCCTGTCTGCCACTGCCATGTCCAGTCCTAAAGTTATGTCTCAGTTATCAAATGATTCAGCTCTTTCTGCTTCTTGGGTAATTCCTTTAAGCCTCCTAATTGTACATTCTTTGGGCCTTTTGTTTCTCTAGCATTTAATTATGGCAGACACTGTTTCATATTCTCTTTCATTGCAATGGTAAACTTCTCATTTCATCCACCATATCATGTCCTATTTCTCTTCAAACATTGAACAGAATTATTAATTGAACATTTCTGATTTTTCTGTGTTATTTGATTTTACATTCTGCACATTGCAATGGACCTAGTCTTGGATAAAGGTGACTTTTATTAGTAATACTTTTAAAATATTTTTTACTATTTTAATTCTATTTCTACTTACATATCATTGATTTCTTTAGCTCCTCTTATCCAGTGCAAGCATTTTTAACCTGTAATTTAAATTTGTTGCTTCTACTTTCACATTTTCCCATTATTTCTATATTTACTTGTATTTGCTTTTTAAAGATGATTCTACAAGTCTTCTACCAGAGACTTTTCAGAACTTTTTTCACATTTTTACAGTCATGGCTTTCAGATCAAATAATACAATGTCTTTCAACGGTACCAAAGACTTACAATTCCAATTTTAAATATAATATTACTATCATTTATGCTAGAAGAGATTTCAGCTGTGGTAAAAAGGTAGGTTTTTTTTTTTTAAGTATTAAATGCAGACATTATTGGCAGCTGCCATCACTTCTGTTCACAGATATAACAAGGTCATGATCAGCAGCTGCACATGCTACAAACACTTTAGATTATCAGCTAACTCCTGGTTCATCAGAATCCCCAGTGCTAAGCTGTATTCCTGTGCTAATGAGCCGGCATCTTTGCTTTAGCAATTCAAAGGTAACTTTGATTCTGGTTGCATCCAAACTCTCCACCAGGCAGCAACTGGGGAATCTTTGTGTGCACTAGGATTTCTGTGCCTAATGGGGAAAGCCTTTTCTTAAGAGTGTATCGGGTTTAACAGTGAGTGCCTTAGCTGGAGAGAAAGAAAGAATATGAGATTTAATTTCTGTCACCTATATAAACTGAAAAATGATAAGCCGTGTGACTCTTCAGAGGCTTAAAGAACTTTTAGCTCATATTAAGATGAAACACTGAGATGTACTATTTGGTCACTTTCTGAAACCATGTAAAATCATTCCCTGAGGTACACTTCTGTGACTTTTCTAAAACCCCTTATTTACTTACTTTTTAATCCCACACAAGTGTTTTATTCAACCACTTCTCAGTGGAAAGCACTGTAGGGCCCATGGTGACATTCTCCCAAAGCATTTAGTCTAAACCTCTCTTTTTCACTGTCTGTGCACTTCCCATCCAGACCACGCTTGTCATTTCTCTCCCTTTCAAACAACTGGACTTGCCCTTTCAAGACATGGTGGTCTGTCCATACCCACTCCATTACAAGATTCTCACAGGCTCCCAGAAGCCAGTTCCTGCATTGTCAGGGATCTCTTTATGGTTCTACTGTGGCAGAGTTGTGTTAATGAATTCTGGAGCAAAGACAGAAAATTTGATGGTCTAACACCAAATGATTTCAATATCTAAGAAGAAAAAATAGGAGCTTGAAGAAAATAGCATTCCTGCTTCCTGGTGCATACAGCTAAATGTGTTTCTTAATGCTTACATATGGAAGCAGAAGAGAAGATAACGTTTAGAAGATAGCCTTAATTTATATAAGCAAAGGCATAAATAAAGCCAGACACATGCAAAGAATTATTATGAGAAAGGACTCAAAACTGGCCACAGACAGCTGAATGAACAGCGACATGAATTCTCTCACGGGTGGAGGGTTTTGTCAGTGATGTGGTAATATCTCCATCTATCACAGAAACAGGCAGATGCATACAAAAGCACAGTTACACAAATGAGACGCATTTACACAGCCAACCCTCAGAGCTGCATGTTTGCATGTGAGATGTGCATTAGTTGCTTGATAGTCAATCGCAACTAAACTTACAAGTCCCTACTAAATATATTAAAAATACAATATTTAAAAGCTTTTTCACTGCTTTGACATAAACGCTTTATAGTTCATACTGAGGGATGACTAATTATATTAAAGTCCACATTGAATTAGTCCAGAGCACAGGTTTGCTATAGCCATTGTATATTTATTAACTTCTGAGAAAGGTTACAGTCTAGAAACAGAAGATATTTCCAAGTGTTCCTTAGATTTTTGTGTGTCATGCACGTTTGCCTGGAATTTTGTTGGGTTGGTTTTCTTTTTCGTTTCTGAGAATTCTTGGAAGAATAAACCTGGATCCCATTTCTTTTTAACACCAACAGACTCTCAGCAAATCTGCATGTCAGGATGAGACTGGATTCCATAAAAGGGAAGACTAACAAAAAAAAAAAAAATCATCCTTTTAACATGGGACCATGTGCCTGCGTGGGCAATGTGCATCTACAGTTTGAAAAAACCTAAATTCACTTTAGATCTTAGGCTGTCAAGTTATCTTTGTACAACCTTACAGGCAAGCAGAAACTGCAGAAAAGAATTTATAATAAAACCACAGGCAGTGGCCTCTAGTAGAACCAAAGGTGGTAAGGGACATCAGCAGTTACCAAGGCAAGCAGAAACATCTGACTACATTCTGTCCCACCGATGCGGGACCAGACAACCTGGAATCTAAGGTTATTTTTTAAAAAAAATGCAGAATTGAAAAGATACTTTGAAAGGCATTTATGCTGCGTGTTCATGTCTTCATACTGCTTTATCTCTGTATGAAAAATAGATAGTGAAGGGAGTGAGGACAACAAGGGTTTAAAGGAAACTTATTTTTCTTTTAGCTTTTTGTTCTGCTTTGAAAGCCTCCTTAGACATATGTTTTTGTTTAGAACAAACAAAGGTGAATAAATCAGTTGATCAGTATTCCCCTAGAGCTGCCTGTATTAACTTTCTTGGCATGATCTCATCACTTCAGTCAATATGACTTAAGAGTTTCTCTAACAGTTTATTCACCTCTAATACTATACTCTTCCTGAATCTAAACTTCAGTCTAGTGAACAGAAAAATAGCAAGCTGTAGGAACAGCAGTTGTAGGAGCCCAGAGATTTACTGTCATAACAAAAAGAAGTTCCTCTTGCAGATCTGAACTAGTGAGCTGATTTTCTTCAGACATAAGAAGTTCTCCATATGGTCAACTCTGTGTTTAGGAGTAAATCAGAAGTATTCCATAAGGAAGTAATCTTTGTAGCCTTACCACTGTCCTTCATATTACTAGATGTGAAACATTTGTCTCTCTTTGCTCCAGACTTTGCTGCATATAGCCTGGCTGCAAAAGTCAGACAGTCCGTTTGAAAAAGCATATTGTGGGGAAATGACACGTGGATGTATTTGGAGACACTGGCTCTTTTTGTTACTGCTTGTGAACACATTCAGGGAACAAGTAGATGCAAATCACCAATTTGTTCACTCAGATGTTTACTTATTGGCTTATTTTCCTAAGTGACTACATACTTAGAGCCAATAATGAGGCCTTCGTTTGCACCTAACAAAGGCGCATTTGGAAATGAACAGATGTAGGATGCAATTTGGCAGCCGCTGCCTGTCCCCAGTAGCAGACTGTACAACCAGCAAGAGAGAAAGGAAGAAGAAACAAGCTTGTACCCTAATCCCTGCATCATCCAGGCGAGAGGACTGGGGGCACCCACATGAGTGGATGGGCTTTTGCAGAGACACAGGAGCACAGAATGGCTGGAAGGAAGCAGGGTCGAGCTGTGCAGCACTGCCAAGGGTGGGTGTCGCAGCAGGCGATGGTGCCAGCAGAGCCAGTGCTGCCAGGGAGGGATGAGCTCCAGGGAAGCCACATGGAGGGAGGCCGTGTCCCCTGGGCTGTGCCTGCTGTGGGCATGCTGCCCCAGGAGCTGCAGCCAGGCAGTGACGAGCCACACAGCACCCTCCCCGGCAGTGCCTGAACTGCCTTAGAACTGGACTTAGATAGGCAGAGGGGCCTACAGTCAGTTCAGGAAACAAGACTGAATGAGCTGGGGGGACTTCACACAAGAAAAGACTTTCTGCATCAATGAACAGATTCTTTTCCCCCAGAACCACTCACGGCAAAGGCTGAGCTTTCTCCCAGGTCCGCCTCAGCCTGCTGCTAACTAAGCACCAGCAGGTAACAGCACAGGCTGGCGTGCGGTCTCCAAGGGGCCCTGCCTTCCCACAGAAACTGGCCATCAGCAAAACAGACATCAACAAATATTTTTGCTCTAAATCAGCATTCTCTGCTGAGATGCCTCCTGAAAAGAAATGTTTGCACTGAAGTGTTACGGCAGCAGGAGCTCACTGGGGTCCCGTTAGCTACAGCGGCACACAGTCTTGCATGGGACCTTCCCTCTAGGGAGTCCCAGCAAGCTCAGCTGAGAGGGATGGTGTTCATACATCTGAAAAGTACCAGGAACCCTAATAAAACAGACATTTTAGCATTCATTCAAAGCAGCTATTTGCTTGATTCCCCCTCTTTGATCAACACCGAATTTTCAGTAGAACATTTCTTAGACCTACACCCAGCATCTGACTTAGCTTTCTAGGCACACACCCTGATCCTCTCCTCATATCAATAAAAGTGTTTCTGGAGGTTTTGTTTTTTATTTATTTTGGGTTGTGTTTTGTTTTGTTGTTTTGTTTTTTGTTTTTTGTTGGTTGTTTTTTTTTCCGGTTTGATTATTTTCCCCCGTTCCCTTCTAATTCACGTATGATGCTCCTAGATATTCCAGTCTTCTTACATGAAATAAATCTAAGGTCCTGACCACTGGAGACATTGGAAATCTTGTAAAAAAAAATGAGGGTAAGCTGCTAGTTTTGCCCAGTTTGCCAACATCTGATTTGGGTTGTCACATTATGCCTTCGTAACCTTGCCTTGAAATTTCAGCTGGATAGGGCTGAACGCTATTACCACCCTTCTGTAAGAGCCGCTTCTTATGCTGGTATTAATGGTGCAAGCCTATCCAATCCTTTATAGGTTGGGTCATACCTTCAAATTTCCTCTTTGTCCCAGTGAATTCTTTCTGAGGCAAAATGGCCACTGACATCAACAACAGAATTACTGAAGTAATGTACAAAACCTGAACAGGAATGGTAAGATCACACTTTAGCAAAATAATAATCCACAGAGTAAGCATCTGTCAATAGAGAGATGTTTAAATTTAAGCATATCTCTGTTGAACTGGTGTACTGATCCAAAGTTTATAAAATATGAATACATGAAAGTATATTATTGTCCTATTTTGTCTCATCAACTTATATCTCATATATAAGAAAACCTGTATTAAAGCATGAATAATGATAGAATACATAAAACTATAAGCTAAAGTAGAATAGAATAATAGCAAGGTTCTGATATTCCAGCTAGATCAAAAAGTAACCTGTCCAGGACAGAATATTTGATTTCTTGGGGAAGAATGAAGAATAAAAGAAGCTTTGAGCTTTGTACTGGCATTTGTAAAGAAGGATTACATGTAGTTTATCATTTTAGCTTTTCATATTCCTGAGCAAATTCCCCATTTCCCACCAAAACCCAACCTCATTGTATTCATCACCTTCAGTGGTCCTTTACTCCAGTTTTAACACAACCAAGATATAAATTCAGGACCAAAGCTCTTTTTGGTATTTAGTGACCTTAGCTACAAATATAGAACTGTTTGGTAAAAGATTGTTACAAGTTGCTCTGTGGTGCATTTTTGGGGAGAGCAGCTGCACTTTGGAGGAGGCTTTCATGAGCTACTTGCCCTAATTAGGCTTTAATCTACAAATCCCATTATGTAGATCATTTTGTATTACTGTAGCTGCATTTGGAATTACCCTTCCCATTGTAGTGGAATAAGCACTGGACAGACACAAAAATTTTTCAGATTGCTATGCAAAGTTTTAAGGCTTGCATTTGCCAGGGTAAACTGCACAGGAATCACATAGCTACAAAACCACACAGAGATTTGCCAACATTCTGCTTAGCATCAAGCTGATCCCACATCTTTCAGTTGAAATTTTTTATTCTTTTAATACCTACTTTGTTAGTTCTCCATATATCCAGCAAGACACATTCCTTCAGTTCTAAGTGCTTAGAAGGCATTATATTTGGAACTTTTTTTTTAGGTCAAAATAAACTGCATGGAGTAGGTGGGTCCGCAATGAATCAGGATAACAGGAAAACAAAAATAAAAATGGATACAGCCCCCCAACAGCTTGTTGGTCTAAATCTGTTGCTGAAACAAAAAGCACATAGCTCCTCTGCCCATCTCTTAAATATTTCCAAACACTTCATGCTGACAGTTTACAGTGGGTATTTTATACAGTTCCTCCAGACTGTGAAATGCAAGTCTTACTGGAAGCACTGATGAAAGCAACCTCCATTTAACACTGTGTGGTGATAACTGCGCAGGAACACAGGCACAGTGCGGAAGCATGGTTTGCACGAGGTGTCAGCACCACCTCCTCATGGTTCGTATAGAATTAGTAGTCCAGGATTAGTAGTCATTTGAACTCCTTTCACCTACATCTGCTTTCAGTCTGTTCCAAATGAAGATGTCTGATTTTCAGCTTTACCCACGACACTGACTTCTTTCTGCAGAGAAAATGTTAGAATGTTTCAGCTCAGTTCATACGCAGATGAGTCACTACGTACATTCGTGCTGGAGAGAGCTGTGTTGTAACTTCACTTGTAACAGCAGTAATGGGCATTTGGGATAATGCTTTACCTCATGGGAGTCGAGAACAGAGCTGCAGTTTGTACTGCAGTTGTTCATACCTGCCACCTTCTAGCTGGGCCAGCAGAGACCACTTTGCAATCATGATCTGAGGGGTAATGTGTGGCAAAAAAGATGATAGCTCCTACAGGTGCCAGATCCACCTATATTAACTTTTCACATAGCATACCCTCAGTGTGTTTTCCCATACATCACATTTAAACATTACAGGCAGCACCAGTATCTGGGCTGGAAACCTCAAGGGAACCTAAAGGTGGCACAAGTGAGACTGTAAAAGCAGCAGAGCCTGCTCCTCCCCAGGAGCTGGGGCTGCAGGCCTGTTTCCCTCCTGCAATGATTTGGGCCACCAAGCTGCTGGGCATACTTTTGCAGGAAATGTAAAGTCAAGGCTGCTTGAACAGCCCCGTGCCACTCCACAGGATTCTTCCATGTGATGGTGATGCTGCTCCTTTCACCGAACCTCTACTAACGTTTCTGTGTCAAGAGACACCTTCCTTCCCCAGATGTGTGTTTTCCTGCATTGTGCTTTTCCAGGCACGTTTGAAGAGCTGTCACAGCTTGCTCATGAGCTGGCCATCGTGATCCAGCTTTTATTCTACAAAAATAAAAAATCCTACCTATTTTCCAATAATGGCCCAAATAATTTCAGTGGCACTAATGCAATCTGTAGTGTTTCAGACCATTACTCTGAAAACAGCAACCGTGTTCCGTTTTATAAGTGTCATCTATGCAACAGTTTAAGTTTGCAAATCACCTCTGGATCCTTTGTGATGAAAGGTGCTATATAAATTCGAGCTATTATCATTCCTACATTTCACTGCTCCATAAATGAGATACTACAGCAGCTCCACTTCAGCAATATGTTTGCGATGACATAACTCTCCCTCCCCAACATTTCATTTTTACTGGAATCAGTGATTAATAGGAACATCACACCTTTCCCCATATCCCACCCCTCTGTGGGGTTCGGATTTTATGCCTGGCAATGTTGCACTGCCTTTCTGTAAGTCGTTTCACTGGAATCAGTGAAGAGCAATTAAATTGGCCATTAGGATGCAAAGTGTGCAGGTCAGTGCAGCATCTGCCAGGGAAACCCGCCTTAAAACCAGCACTGAGAGTCCCACCCATTTCTGAAAGAGTCAGGAGGCTATGGAAAAGCACCCCATGCACAAGCTGCAGCCAAGAGCTTCTTTACAAACAATGGGAATATTTCTGTTATATTTGCTTTCTATGGGCAAAAGTTAAGCAAAACAATTGCTGATTTCTAGAGGTTTAAAATAGGAGGTGGTTGGTGTCCTGGTCTTCATTCTCTCCTGCTTCCGCTACAACTTCTCTTTTTTTGCTTCAGCAGGTTTTCTCTCAGCAGGACCCTGCTGAGCAGATCCCATTTGGACAGTCTGCTATTCCCCCTCCTCCTTTTTGACGTGCTGTAGCAATCTGAGGGAGCCAATAGTCAAAATAGACAACAAGCTGCAACAAATAATGCAAGAAAAAATGGCCAGGTGAAAGTCATTTGACAGCATCCAGTTGATATTTCTGGGCAGTGAGGGGGAACGAGGTGCACCAGGCACATGCTGCCAAAATTTCTGTCACCAGAGTAAATGAAGCAAGGTGGCAAAAGCAATCAGGGGGTTAAAAGAATCTTCTTTGCCCTTGTTCGCCTCATTTCTTGTTTCTCTCTTAAACTGCACCACTGGGATGAACCACAAGACTTCCCTTCCCTTATTAAAAAAAGCAAAAACTGCTTATGCAGCAACTGCAGCAGGGCTCTGTTGCTAGCAGATAGTAAGGATGTATGGAGATGAGCTACAAACAGTATCCATATCAGCGGAGACACTTATGGGGAAAAAATTGTTCTGTGAACATTACAAATTCTGGCTCTAATTAAACATTCATCTCTCACTCTTCTGGGGGCGGAGAAGAAAATCATTGTCCTTTTATACTGCAGTTAAAAGTGGAAAACATTGCATCCAGAAATACAAAGAAGAAATATTTTTCTATTCAGTGGCAGCAATGAAGGCTGAGGGTTATGCTGACTGAAGGTAATTACTACAGCTCTTTGCTTGTTCTTGAAAAAAATAAAAAGGGCCGTGCATACCTCAGAATACTGCCTTTTAGAAAATATCTGTAAATCATTCTGTGCTATAATTCCTTTAAACTGCTGGTACAAGTGCAGACATGATCCTCCCCTTGCTGAGCTTCCTGGCCTTAAAAACAATCTTGAAGATACGTAGATGCTAACTTGAACAAAGAGATGCAGATAGAGGAGGAGAGGTTTTCCCAGCTGAGATCCGGTTCATTGATGGAATGAAGCATACCTCCTTCCTAAGTCTCTGGTGAGGTACATGCAAGGCATTACCAAGTTTCTTAAGAGTGGAAAGAGACAGAAGAATATTCCAAACAGTAGATAGGGAATGACCAAAGAACCAAAAATGACCAGTCTCACCAAAGTCTCCTTCTCTTTATGAGAGAGACTCTCAGAAAAACATTGGACGAAGAGTGCCAAAACCCAGAGCTAAGCTGCTTTATGAAAATAACTTAGTGACATTTTGGAAGGGCTTATACACTGCTTTGGGAACATCTCTAGTTTGTCTTTTCCCCTCTTCTGTTTGAGTTCTTTTTCTGTTAGCTGTGCTTTCTTCCTCTTTCAGATGGTGAATCCTCTAGGGGTTCAGTGAAGCCTGAAGTTTGTACTTGTGGAGGGGAAAGAGAGGGGGGCTGTATCTATCAATAGTAGTAAACCATTCCACATGATTCATATAAATGTTTTTGACTTTATATGCATCTGGGAAAGGCCTCAGCTGCCAAAACCCATTGTCCATATTATGCTTCCATTTGTCTTCAATATTCAGGGAAGGGGAAGACTCACTCCAGTGTTTTTAAGATCCAATGGCAATGAACTGGAGCTCAGTTCCACAGAAATGTGTAGCATCATCAGAGGCAGAAGATAAGAAGGAGAAGCCCCACGATCCTTAATTCATGTGCTCTTAGATCACCACCATGGACTTTCTATTCCCCTTTCTTTTCTGGATTGCTCTGTAAAGGTCAACCAACATAAAACAATGCATAGTGACCACTTAGACCAATTGATATGAATAACTGCTTTCACAGCTTCCCATCTACAATGTGACTGAGGAGAGATGCACACAAATCCAAGTCTAGGAAGTGATGGAAATGTGAAATACTCGTATGCATCGTATGATTTCAATTGAAAGATTAAGGTAAAACTTCACTGCAAAACGTTGGTTTTCATTGCTGAAGATCTGTTCATGCTGTCAAATCAGTAAACTCAATTTAATTTCTTTTTCAGCCCTGTCTTACCCTGTCAAAAACTTGGGTCATCTTGTTTCTTATATGCACTCTGAATTTCTGACCATGGACTTCTAATGCTCCAATAAGTTCCACAGCTTCTATACGAATTAAGAGCTAGATGGAAAAATGACCCATTATCTGCTATTACAGTTACTCAACAGCAGTGAAGGAAACAGAAATCTGAGATTTTATTTCCAGCTCTGGAAGAAGCATGTATTTTAGTGTGCTGGGCAGGATAGCAAAGCAGAAAGAACATGTTTTTTTAACAAACAACTGGATAAAAGTTGGATCTATCAGCTCAATTTGTGTCTCTACCTGGAGAGATCTCCTGCAGCCTTTCAGATTATTTATATGTATAATGAAAAGGAATGGCTTGTTTTCTTTCTAGATGTCTTTGCATGTATAGCAAGCTACAGCATTATCATACCACTAGTCTAGCAAATTATACATATAAAATGGTGGAATTTCATTGAGCTAAGACTACAATAATCTAGGCTATATTACACAACATAGAAACCTGTGCTTTAAAGACCCACTATTTCATTTCTGGAAGAGCTGTCACTTATTTTCCCTTATGAAGGAAACTTAAAATAAATACATTCTTAAAATAAAATAAATAATGAATAGGTTATTTTGTCACTGAGCAGATCCTGGACTTCTGTCTTTCAGAATACCTTCTAGCTTTGATGTTAGCCCTGCTTTGGGACAAAGTTTGGACCAGATGGCCTTTCTATGATTCACTTAACTAACTAATTTTTGGTTTAAAAGAGCAGTGAGCCTATATCCATTTCCCCCTTTCAAAGGATGACAATCTCAGAGTTTGTAAAATAAGCCAGTAAACAAAGCACAAATATTACAACCCCATCATATCTGAAGGTTCACACCACACTAGGAGGCTCAATTAGACCCCAGGAATTGACACAGTGATTTTTGTACGTCCATGAATCAGACAGAGTCAGAATGTATTTCTATAAATAACCAAACTCCACTGAAACATGAAAGCAACTTCAAGATGAGGAAAACCTGGCACTAGTTTAGGCTGCAGATTAACTTCTAAAATAATATGTGCTCAAACATTTATTGGTACTGATAAATTGGGACAGATCTTCTTGTGAGGTACTGGAGTGCACCATGAAGACACCAAAGGTAAATGCAATTTGTTTTCACCTAACATATACAAAAGGGAGTAAGATTTACTAAACAAAATGTACTTCTATAACACAGAATTCCATGTGGTTCTTTGCCATATTCCTAATTTTTCCTGTTAGATAACTAACATTACTTGACTATAAAACACCAAGACACAGCTATTCCTCACTTCTCTAACCCAGGTCAAATATTTGGTGAAGAAATGTGTTTTCAAATTATGAGAATACATTCGCATTGTAGTTTTCTGTCAGCTTGATAGAAGAAGGAAGAAAATGTTCACCTGGTCACTAAAATAATGCGTTCAGTCAGAAAAGCATGTTATGTTACCAAAAAGACACTTTCATCTATCTGTATTTTCTTACATGATAATTAATTAAGAAAAGCAATTATAATTTATAATTGGAATTATTATTTAATTTCAGAGCTAAGTATGCAGTTAAACCTCTTTATTACATAACTTCTACTACTGCTGGAATTTTTTTTAAGGACAGGAATTTGCAAATACCGCCTTAACTTTATCCGAACCTTCAAGAAGAACTACCACCATGACCAAGCAAAGTGGAGAGCCTCGGAGATTAAGTAAGGAACTCAAAACCTCAAAATCAATCATGGTAGAAACAGACCTACAGGGTTTATCTTTATTAAGCATCTAAGTTACAAATGCTTAGGTCTGACCTCAAATCTAAAATTAAATTAAATTAAATTAAGAGTTTAAGTCCTGATTGTTGTTTTGATTTTTAGCTTTCTCTACCTAATTCTGTTTTATATGCAGCAAGTTCAGTTTTGCTATTTCAGATTTCTAGTAAAATTCATACTCTGCATGACTGCAACAACCTTCGTTCCATGGGGGTCAGAAAGGGTGGCCTGTGGGTGAAAGCACCTCTGCAGCTCATTGATAGTGCCCTGATGAATGTAGTGTACCATAAATGATTAGCTGATAATTTTATTCAAAGTCTAACGATAGTTGATGACTTTCATAAATCGTAGATCCTGGAATAAGAATCAGCTGTCATGTGATAAAAAGAAAATCCTTACAGACTTTGTGGTTGCAGAAGAAAAACAAAACTAAACCAGACACCCCCAAGGTATTTGAAATCACATGACAAAACTAAAAAATATTATATTCTTTAAAGCTTACGGTATTTTGGAGAGTGATCTATCACTTATAAGCAGTTAGTTTTGGCCATGCTAGTTAAATATTTGAGAATGAACCTGTTTTCTGGAAAAGTTAGTTCATTAAATGATTAATAACTTTTTTTGAGCTCACAAAAACAGTGTCTTGTATTCTCTAGACACCGGCTGAGATCTTCCCTATTTCTCTCACTCTCACAAATAATCCTTCTCTGCCAGATTGCTTTAATCACAAAACCAGTGCTGGAATAAACCCCCTCTTGGTATATCACCCACAATTACTCCCCTCCAACTTTTCCAACAATAATGCCCAGATTCTTAAATCTTGGAGGTTTAATAAAATTATAGAATGGTTTGGGTTGGAAGAAACCTTCTAGATCATCTAGTTCCAACCCCCTTACCATGGGCAGGACACCTTCCATTAGACCAGGTTTTTCAAAGCCCTGTCCAACCTGGCCTTGAGCACTGCCAGGGATGGGACTTCCACAATTTCCCTAGGCAACCTGTTCCAGTGTCTCACCACCTTCACAGTAAAGAACTTTTTCCTAGTATCTAATCTAAATCTCCTTTCTGTCAGCTTACAGACGTTGTCCTGTCACTACATGTGCATGTAAAAAGTCCCTCTCCAGACTTCTTGTAGTTTTGTGTTTAGTCATTTTGTTGTTTGGGAGTTTAGTTTAGTTGGTTCTTTGTCTGGTTTAATCTTTCCTTGGTAATGTGAAAGGTTTTCATCAATAGTCTTCAGAATTTCACTATAGCTTACTTGTTTCAACTCACAGAAATGTCTGGTGGACACCAAAGCTGATGCTGCTGCCTTCTGTTTAGATCAGCTCAGGCAGAGATAGGTAAAAATACAGACATTGCTACTTGTAGGCTATGTAAGTACTTCTAAGGCAACAGTGCATCCTGTACCAGGGTGCCCTCTTCTTCCTTGCAGAGCATTACAGCAGAGAGGCCGAGCACTTATTAACAGCGTAGTTGTACCCAAGACCTATCTATCATGTACCTGAGCTGAAGCAGGAACTGCTGGATGCAAGAACAAAATTTCTACTTCTTCAGCTAAAGGACTACCTCAGAAACAACATAAGAGTTCTAATCAAGCTGTGGTCTAGCTACCAAAACGTGGCACATAATCATTTCAGCACACTTCATTTCCCCTAATCATGCCAAAATAATCAGTGGAAATTGGCATTTAGATCTATTCCAGAAGAAACCTGGATCCCAGCACTTGCTCCTTCTGAGGTGACTTTGCAATAACCTCACTGACTTCAAGTTAGGAACGATGCATGTAACACTGATCAGATAGCTTTGCCATGGTCTTTATTTCAAGCAGTAGCCCAGAGACCTGAAAATCAAATCGATGTTTGGTTGAACAACTCAACAATTGTGTAACATTCCTTTCTGTCCCAAATGTATCGCATAGGGGGAATTACATTACTCACACCTGGCACTGTATTATATGTGTGAGCAATTAATTTCTCCCAACCCCTTTCTCAAGTCACTTATTCCCTAAGAGTCCTTTGTGAGACAAACACTGTTGCTATTATTATATATACTGTTATTGTTATATTGACATATTATTATTGTTATATTATTGTTATATTGACAAAATGATTGGTAAACAACATTACAGTAATATTTATTGCTTAGCATTCTAACTATTTCTTTGTCCTGAAATCCACTGGAAAAATAATGGCAGGGAAGCTACACTGAGGACTCAAATACCTTTCAGGCCATCAGCATTTTTAGTGGAGGACTGAAAATAAGATTATTATCATGGGTATATTTAGCACATGTGAATTTCTCATCAGATAGTGGTCAGAGTCAAAAATAGCTTTGAAGCAAGTGAATACTTTAAAGAGACAGAAATGTTGGGAAATGTTGAAGAATTGCCACAGAAATTACAAAATTTAACATCTTTTCAAATAGTTGTTCCTGCTGTGACACAGTAAGTAAAGCTATTTATGTTTATCCAAAATTGTACATTTTCTAAAAAATTGCCTATTACTTCCTCAGTAAAGAGACAGTAGTGAATTTAAAAGTTGGTATTAATTTCCTCAAACCAGTCTTCTAATGTACTCAGAAAAGAACCACTCCTAAAGCAGTAATGCACAGAACAATAATTACATTAGGGATGCCCTGTCTACGTTAATACCTGACAATCTACTTAATGTGTTTATTTATTTAAATAGGGTAGCATTTACTGAAATTATGGGAACATCAGCCAGCCCAAAGACAGGTAAAGATTATGAGGAAAATGAAAGGACATCATTATTACTGGCTGTGAGCAGCTTGCAAAACGAAGACTGGAGGCAGGCAGACAGATGATGGGGTTGTGGCTGGGGTATTATGATGAAGGGAAAAGCAGTTTGATCCAATGAGTAAATTCACTGGAGTCCATGGATAAGCAGAAGTGAAGCAGCTTTTAAAAATTATCAATAGTACATAAGAAACAACAAATTGCAAAATATTCTTTTTGACTTTGATTTAGGATGGAAGTTCTTCTTAAGCACTGTAATCTGGACAATATGGGTTAAATTATAGATAGATTTTATGTAGGAAGATGTTGTGAATACACGAAATGAGGACAGAGAGTCTCTCTACTGCTTATACAAGACCCAGCAGAAAGCTAAACATGAGTTTTTAACCATGTAGGAAGTGTATCTGGAAGCATCTCATCCCCTGCAAGGGCAGTGCTCAGCAAAAGTGAAGCTCATGACAAAGTGAATTCCAGGCAACATCTACTGCCTGAATGTCAGTGCACTCACTGCACAGGGCATGTTTCTTGTCTGGATCAGCAGGAGAGCCTGCTTTCCTGCCCGCTCCATTCCAGCTTGTATGGGTCCTTCAGTTTAGGACGTCTCAGACAAGGAATTTGGCAGCTCCAGCTTCCTTCCATCTTATATTACTCCTCCCAAAGTCAGAAGTTCTTCTGAACCATGCCAATGAAACAGGACAACATATTTGCCTCAGCCCTTGAGAAATTCAGTAGAAGTTCACCACTTCTTGAATCCTAAATACTTCTGCTGCTGAATACATATGTATTCATTATGAAACCAATGTATACATTGACAGTTAACTTGGTCAAATCATTATTTCTCAAATGCTCTAAAGTTCACGTCTACAAAGCAGACAAAACCCAAGTATACATACAAACCTCACAGTTACTTCAGTGAGTGCCCCTTTACATTAGGATGCTTTCTCCTGAATAGACAGTGTAAGATTTGATTGAGCATGAATGTTATACTTTCCTCCCAACACCCGCTGTCTACAAAAGGGTTAATTCAAAAACACCCTCAGAAACCAGAGAACTACAGGTACTCTTGATACCCAGAACATGTAATATTTATAACAGTCATACAACTTTAATTTTACTTCTTTGCCTTAGAAAAAAAAGGAGTGCAATTTTTCTAAGCACAGCACTGCAGAAAAAAAAAAAAAAAATGAAGCGCTCGTTAGTTTGGAATTTTCCATTCCTTTTTGCTTCTGCCTGAAAGGCAGAGGACTGTGGGGGTTTCATAGCGGAAAGAATTTAGGCCTGTCTCCCTTTGACTTGCAAATTTTAGAAACAGTGTGCTATCCATCTAACCGGTTGGCAAGGATTTAAGGTCAATTTAATATCCCTTAAGCCAGTCATGAAGCATTATACAGCCTTGTCTCCTCTTCTTCCTCCCTCCCTCACCCTTCAACTTGTGTATGAAAGCTCAGTGAGTGTAGAATTTACATCTAGTGGTGGTCACTAATGTCACTAGAAAGTGTCACGGTAACAGCAGTTAGAGGTCTGGCAGTGATACTGCCATAAATTCCATATTTCCTTGGGCAAAATGACACCTCACCTCTTAAAACTCACACTGTTGGTCCAAAATACGGTCCCAATGCACCAAATACCATAATTAAAAAATAGTATTTCACAATACAGACTGGAAAGTGATAAGAATCTTTCCCATTGAATTTTCAGCACAATATCAGAACGTATTTATATGTCCTCATTCCATATTTTAGTTTATTTTTTCAGATCTCTAGAGTAGGTAGTAAAATGAGAGACCTAAAATGCTAAATATAAATTATGGGCAAAAATATACCATCATTGAATTCACTTAAAAAGCTCTTCAGAAAAAGAATTTCTAAAGTGCTTCCATCTGTAGTGCTCAGACGGTATAGGAGTTCTTCTACCATGCTCATCACAGTGACTATATATATATAAAGACACTTGTCCAGTCTATGCTTGCAAGGGTTTTTTCAACTCTGGTGACTGGTTTGTGCTTTTAAAATCTGACTTTTTTGGGGAAAAATCTAACTAGACAAGCTTATCTGTGCTAAAGCTGTGTACATCTTTTTAAAGTGCTTGAATATTCGTAGGAACAGGTAAGATTGAAGAAAAACCTGCATATTTATTGTGTCACCCACCTCTCCCCCTGCAGTTCCAGGGCAAAAGGTAATTTGTACCTAAAATCCCATTTGTATATGTTGCTCTCTCAACTGGACATGACCTTTGAATGTAAAAAGGCAGGTTGGTGCAGACATTATCTCCCACAGGGGGAAACGGTGGGCTACTTATCATCCCATCAACCTCAAAGCCTAAGTCACATTTGACATCAAACTAATGTCTCTCAGATGAATGACATTCACCTATTAGATGGCTCTCAGAACCAGGTAAGCTAGAAAACTAATGTAGTAAGATGAGGCACCGAGGAAATATCAGCACTGTTTTATCGCTACTGTGCTCACTTCAGTCTGTGTAATATGAGGAAAATATTATTAATTTTAATACAGCAGAATTCACATATAATTTCATCAAAATTCATACGAAGACAATAAGTATTTAAAGGCATAGTCAGTAACCCAGCATTTCATTATCTCTGCTTACAGACTAATAGAGTTCTGTATGCACCTAATTGTTCCAAAATAAATCAAGACTTTTAGCACAGTTATGATTAAAAAACTCATCTGAAATGCGCAGCACGTTTGGCGTAAAAATACATTGTCTTCACATTAGGTGTTAGGAGTTCTCTTGTACAAACTTTCAGATATGCTGCTCTCAGTTTTTTCAGAGGATGAAATAAAAGCCCTACAGCAGAATCAAACCGAGCTCTCAGTCCCATTTTGCAGTCATGTTAATGGACAAGGTATAGCAAATCAGGAACAAACGGATCAGCAGAACATCCTTATCAGTAAATCGCTTGCTACAGTCAAAATAGTTACCTGTCAAAATGTTGTTTGCAATACCTGAAGAGTGATATTGATTTTATATCTACCCCTTAACTTGTCTGTGTTTAAGTTTAAAATCTGGAAATAACAGTCAGCTTTCAATAAAGTGCCTTTTTACAATCATACTGCAAACAGGGCTGAATTCACTCATGCACAAGTGATAACCTGCCTTCCTCCCTTCCAAAGCAAGGAGAGGACTGACAGCTATGAAAGGAAATGTATTTTTTTTTCTTTTTTCATTTTGGTGGTATTGTCTGTATTCTTATAACCTGCTGTGGATCAAAGAAAGAACCCCCAGTGGCTTTGCTTCTTCTCTCCTATGCTCTATTAGCAGAAAAGAGTAATCTTTGCATAACCAATTATTTATTTACTGACATTTTCAAGCTCCAGGGCTAAAATGATTTGGGCAATTTAATTAGGCTTTTTTTTCCTTGCAGCACATTGCTGGGGATGTTTTACCTTTGGAAATCTTTCTAGTTTTCTGTTTTCTTTTCAAATGCTCGCAGTGGCATCCTGTCGTTTTGCTAGAACTGGGTTCAAGGCCCAGGACCCAGCTGTTGCAGCTCACTATTTCAAGTGGAAACATCTCATTACCATTTTGTGCCATGCTGTCTTCTGTACACCAGGAAGTCAGAAGAATAGTAAGACCGTTCCAGTTAAGCATGAAAAAGTGAAGAGTTACCAAAATTACCTATGCTCAGTACTCCTCTATAATTTAATTCCAGAAAACATTGTTTTTTCAAATAATATTAACAACACTTTGAAACATTCAAGATCATCTACCTAAGTTTTACAATGAAAATGTTCAACGCTCATAATCTGTACATCGCCACTGCCCAGCTCTATTCACTCTTGCCAACAAAGCACACATCAAACATTTTTTTCCATACTGTCTGCCCTAGGTTAACCAATTAACAACATAATTAATCTAGCCATGAATAAGTTGGCTTTGATATTGTGTTTGTCTGTACTGGGGAAGCCTGACAGCCACAGGCCTCAGGAAGAAAAGCATCCCTTCTCTGAAATCTCCATGGGGACCAAGTCCAAGGAGGTCAGAAGCGTTACGGGCTCTGACGGAGCAGGACAGGCCAAAAGGCAGGCCTGAGCAAGCATGAATGATGTGTCTATTTGGCAGCCTTGTAACAAACACAAGGGAAACATGAAAAAAATCATTATATCCTTTTATGATAGATAGATTTATGATGGATATGCCCTTGGTCTGGTGCACTGGTCTCCACTCAGCCCTTGGTGAGGAAGCTTTGGTGAAGGGATGTCCTGCAGGGAGGTTTTGCTCACCTCACAGGATGCAAGTGAGAAACTGCTTTGCTCCCTGAGTACTGTCCTGATTTCAGTACCCATGGTTGTGGGCTCGATGGAGGGATGTTTTTGAGGAGACTAGATCTGACCCCATTGGAGGGGGTTTGTCTATCAGTATCTGTCAGAGGAATTATAATTGGGCAGTGCTTTAGATAGGAAAATTGCACAATGTGAAGTACTTAGGCCTGTCAAAGTGCTGGTTTTTTAAATATATATTAGTTCAATCAATTTCATTTGTTTCATGTGTGATGGAATTGCAGGTCTACTCATAAAGTGACAGCCAGGTAACACAGCTCCATGTGAAAGGAAGCTCAGGACTAAGCGAGAAAGGCAGAGAGGTGCGGGGGGAGCTGGAGACTGGACAGAAGCTGCCAGAGCTCAGGAGAGCTCTGTCTGTTCAGGCAACTAGTCTGTTCAGGCAACTAAAGCTGTTCTGGAAGGAACATGCCACAGATCCCTTCTTCTGTCCTGTGCCATCAAATCTGGAGGAGCAGTTTGAACTTTAGGGAAGAGAAGACTGTAGAGACCTTATGGGAAATCTACAAATAAACAAAAATTAAGGTTTGGTAAAGAACTGGGTGGAATATGTTGGCCTTGGAAAGATGGCTGTGAAAAAATGAATTGAAGGAAATTAAAAACATCCAAGATACCTGAAGACTGATTTTCAAAGCTTTAAAAATCAGACTGATTTTAGCTAGAATTGAAGAAACTGAGGCAACAGATGTGGCAAGCAATAGATAGATACAGACCCTGCTACCTGGATCATGGTGCATATGGCCTGATACATCTGGTGGATTTGCTGTAGTACCACCATAATGTAATTTTAACTCCACAAGAACATTTGTACAAAGTCTCTACTCTGGGGCAGAGCAACGTGACAGTGTGTATGTCGGAAAACCGGCCTGCTTTGTTATAAGCATCAGTTAAGAGAGCTCTATGAGCTGAGGAGAGGAGGAAGCCTTTGGCTTAGTCCCTGAAAATGGAAAGTTCTTTCAATGTGTCCCTCATACCCTATAAAGTCCCGGCCTCGGGTGCCTCAACCCATTTTCAGAAGCATATTGCACTATACTGTGTGCTTTCACTAAATTAACCATATGCACAGAGCCCTTCCTCTGCTGCACACCCTGCAAGTGCCGAGAATAAAATCTTTTTGCCACTTGCTCAAAGGCTTACAGCTCAGTCAAATCAAAAGCAATTTTCTCTAGAAAAAGCAAAAGCACTTCCCCTTCATGAGAGCTATTTCCATGCCAAATTTCAAGTTTCTACCTACAGCCGAACAAGCTGTCGGAATCCGCAAATATACTCTGTAAAAGTTGAAAAGTATGTTTTATCTTGGTCTGCATTAGAAAATGCCTCAAACTGTGTTCAGACCAGCAAATGTGACTTCCAGGCAAGTGAAACTCAGGCAGCTTCTTCATAACTGAAAACAAGAAGTCCAAATGAAAACTAGTATGCAAGTTCAATACATAATGCAATCTGTAAGAGATTGTAATTGCGCCTGTCATTTGGCTAGTGACCCTTCAAATAATAACAGCAAACAAAAGGCATTTGAGAAAATGAGTTTTGTTTTCATGTTCGTTTTGCATACGTGGCAGAAGTTGCACATCATCAGTTTTACTTTTTCTTGTGCAGAGGCATCTACTTGCTCAGCTCCCGCCATTTGTTCAGACGTTGCAGGCAGTCACTAGAACTGTTTTAAGGTACAGGATAACATGATCTAAAGCCACAAAAAGCAGCAACAAAACAAATGAAGGGACTCTAAAAATTCTGCGGTCCTCATGGGCCTTGGAGTGCCATTGCTTGCTCCACAGTACTGCAAATCAGGCCACCTACCTATGTCCTAAATAAAATTAAAATGTAATTGAGGCATCTTTATTTGGAAAATCCTTGCCATCACCTTAAAGCCTCCGGTTCCACTCCTAAAAAGCAAATCAAAAAAACAAAAATCCTAACCCCAACCTAGCAAACTGTATAAATATCTTGCCTTTTCAAAGACTGCTTGCACTTAAATCCTGTCTGACATTTATCTTATGCGATGTGGTCTAAGGTGAAGAAGGGAACTTTCTTTTCTGTTCTCCTTCTCCCTCTCATTTTCAATCTTTCATTTTGTGTGGAAAAAAGTTACAGCTAAAATCCTGTTCTGATTGAGTGCTATACAAATTTGCAAGTCAGAAACCAAAGGAGTTTATATACATCTAAAAGCAAATCAGTACACACAGGAGCTACAGCACATGAGAAGCCCCGAGATATTTGTTTATGGAAATGATTTTATTTATTCTTGTGGGCTGTTTGGTTCCTCTGGTAGCCAGAGCCAAGGCACAATTAGACCAGACACAACCTGATATAGCCCATCTATTCTTCCCCGATCAAACGGCAGTAAAGATGTATACAACCCATTCTGCTTGGTCGTTTTCATTACTTTTGATGCTACTGAAAGCCTGAACTAATATTAAATTCCATATTATGTATAGTTATTCCTAACTGGTATATTACATAACCTGAAAAACCATGACCAGAATTATAAGACAGAAATAATTAAAAGCCTATGCAAAATAACCTGAATTCACTTTTGGATTTATATTCCCATCTTTTCAAATATTTTAACTTCTAATATCTAACAGGAATATATACAACCCTAAGAAAATACATGTGTACTTATACATATAAAAATAAGAATACATATAAATGAAAAATATATATAAATAAAAAATTAGATTCACACACCCCTAAAATTAATAAATCCACCTTATTATTGCCAGTTAACAGAATTTGCTGGACTGGTCCTCCTCAATGGCAAAGCTGAACCCACTTCCAGAGTGGTAATTTCTAGGGTTAATTGACATCGCTTCCTCAACGCAATCTTCTCCACCAGCTTTATCTGCCAGAGCACTAATATGCCATGATTAGCATAAATTAAACTAAATAAATTTGGTGGGTTACTATATTATTTTATGCAAATCTGTTTATTTATTTATTTTTAAACGTTTCAAGGTTAGGGATGGGTGAGCAGTGTGATGGTGAATTCCTCACAGCACCTCGTTCAAATTCAGCGCAGAAGTGCTTAGAAACTGTGTGATATTTTTCAGAAATGTTTAGGAGAAAAAAATCCAGTGTGAAAAATATCATCAAGTACAAACTGCTATGTCATTATATACTGACCTTTTACAGAAGTACCCATGGCATGCTACTAAGAGGCAAAGAACTCAATACGAGCAACTCAATAACACAGAGCAAGAGAACAAGAAGCACCAAGCAAATCTGCTTGCGTGACTCAAATGAGAGGCTTTCTTGGTGTTAAAAAAGATGCATCCTGATCTCTTACTGCTCCAAGTAATGTTTTTTCACAGACATTAAGAAAGGAGATAGGGCTTTGAGCAACCTGATCTAGTAGTGGAAGTTGTCCCTGCCCATGGCAGGGGGTTTGGAACTAGATGATCTTTAAGGTCCCTTTCAACCCAAACCATTCTGTGATTCTATAATCTTGAAGAAATGGTTCATGCCAGCTGCCCCTGTCAGCACTCAGAAAGCCCTTCCTTGTGCATCTGCTGGCTACAAGTAAACCAGAGGTAGCTATGGTAGCTATAGGATGAGGCAGTAGTGCACATAAGGAACATACAGCCAGAACCGTGCCAATGACCCACCAACCAAGTTGGTGCCTCTCTAATACCATTCTGTTCTGAATGGAATTTTTTTCAAGAGATGTGAAGAACACATGTGATTTGTTTATCACTGACTGAATCTCTCTCTGGACAAAATCTAACCCAAAACCATAGCCAACTAACATTTTATAAGGCTATAATTGCTCAAAGTAGGTATATGTTCTCCACTGTATCTGTCAGCACAGCTTGTGCAAACACACTCTACCACATCATGTAGAAATGAAACTAGCAGTGAGATTCAAAAAACACTTTAATTTGCTTCTTGCACATGACAGCACAGTGAAGACATATGCTGCTCTGGTTTGTCAAGTGTGCAGCAATGCAAGAGGTGATGGGTACAGAAGCAGACCTTGTGAAGGAAATGGAAAGCCAGGATGAGATTTTTGTCAGAGACTTTTAATGGAGTAAGATGGTGGGTGGAGAAGCTGAAGTAGAGAAAAGACAGTGAAACTGTAACCATTCCAACTGTGCTTGACACAAGTAATCAGCTTTTCATTTATTGATGAGGTTAAATTTTTTGTTGTTGTTCTCTATTATCAAATTTTAAGATATTTTCTTGTTTGGCCAGCTACATGTAAGACAAATTATGACTCTTCCATTCCAAAGAAGATGAAGAAAGAGCAGGACAGTACATACAGAGAAGAAGAGATACAGTCCCTAGGTAGGGACAGAATGAAACACAAGGATTCAGCCAGTAGCAGAGGTCCAGAATGCACAGTAAGACACGAAAACCCTAATTTTAAGTGCCTAGGCTTGAGAAGGGACAAATCGATCGCTGAAAGTAAGCAATTATAATCTCTAACAAATTAACTGACAGCAAGAGGCACCTCATAACTTTAAACTGAGTTCCAAAGTGGCAGATGATCTGTGTGTTCATGTTCTGTACATTCCACAGTAGCAGAAAACAGATGAAGAAAACATCAGTGTAGAAGAGACAACATCTCACTAATAACTTACAAATTCTTACCAGCACTTCCAGAACTCAGGCTGCCTCCTGACTAGTCCTGTCAGTGGGCCGGCTGGGTCTTACCATATGCTTCCTCTCTGTACGCCCCAGAGCTCGTGTTTATGTGTCAGAAGACATGCATGACAGCACCTCCTGACATCCAGGAGCATATGCCAGTAAGAATTTGAACTGAAGACCTCCCGTCGGGAAGTCAGAATGGACACGGAAGAGTTAGAACTGAACTCAGACCTTCACTGTCAGGGCTCATACACTTGATGCCAAGTCTCCAACCCGTCTCTTATTTCACTGTCCACTAGGCTACTCCCTCCCCAAACCCAGCAGCCAGATGTGAACTCTCTTGCTAGCACTGCACTAAGTCAGCAGGAAGCAGAGGTGTGTGCTTAGGTTAAAGCTGTGAGATCAGCACCAAAGAAGTCAACACCCGTTAGGACCCAGACCTTGGTGAATTATTGAAAACTGTTGTCAGGAGAAACTGTTGACTATGGAAACCATGTCAAAAATACATGTGAGTTTAAAGCACTTGAAAAAGGGGCAGTTAAAAAAAGTGCACGAAAGCAGATACCAGATGCGTTGTATCACATACATTACAGTAGCTTTCTTTTACAATGACTTTCAAGATGATATCTTAAAGGATCAAAACCTAGAAGCATTAAGAAGGGTGTTAGACACTGAAAGCCATCAGAATCCCTTGTTCTATCACTGAATACATTATTGCATCTTACTTTCTAATACTGAAAATGGATAGATTTTCAGATAAAAATTAGGAGAGCTTTAATTGCACTCCCTCTCTGGATTCTTGTAATGCATGCATTTTCATCATGTTTTGTGTAAAGCATTCAGGGAAAAAAATCGCACACATTTATGGTCAAATTACTGGCAGCTTAGCTTTGCAAATGCTGTAATTTAACTGTTTAACAGTAAATTAAATTTACAGTTTGTAATGTAAATAGATTGTCCTTTTTAATTCAAATAACAGTAAATAATGTATATAATAGAAATTCTGTTTAACAATGACAGACTATTTTCACAACAGATAAAATTTACTATTTCAGCTTGTATTTATTGCTAAGCAATCTCACAGTAACATACACTGTTTCCAACTATGTGTTAAAACATTTAACTTTAATAGCAGAATCTTGTCAAATTGATGTACAGTAGTAGAACGTCATAAAATCTTATTCCAAATTGTAAACTGAAGCATTAAAAATTAACTTTATAGACTAAGAAATACAGGTTGAAATTATTGCTATATGGTTAGAAAGTTAATTTAAAGCACAGGTTAAAAATTTTATTCTGCTTAATACATTTAAACCAGAAAAATCCTAAAACTGTTGGACATTTCTGGAAGAATAAGAAAGTATTCAGGCTTCAGTTCTCCCAGATTCAGGATG
The DNA here is from genome assembly GCF_028554395.1 of Pezoporus wallicus. Lineage (NCBI taxonomy): Eukaryota > Metazoa > Chordata > Aves > Psittaciformes > Psittacidae > Pezoporus > Pezoporus wallicus. Next base: position 7,163,029 of record NW_026642052.1, read on the forward strand.
ATCTCTGCTAATAAATGTTGCACCCTCTCAAGCTCTGACTTTGGTCCTCTAGGGTGTGCAGAGGCAGGCAAGTCTGCAAGATAAGGGCCCTTATGTTAAAAATTCATGGGAAAGGTCATGTTTCTACCATTTCTGAAGTGCTGAGCGGATCAATGGAATGCATGAAACAAGACAGTAAGACAGAAATTACTTCCTGCTGACTGGCACTCTTGGAGTTAGCGCTTGGGAAATGCAGAGGATTGAGGATTGCCACCACTACCCAGCTCTGGGGCATTCTCTGCTTCTGGCCTATGACAAAGTGGGGGCTGGAGACACAGAGTGCCTATTCCATGTAGAAACCTTCAAAAGCCTCCAATCAAGCCAACATGCTGAGCTAAGCTGAGATAACCCATTTCTTATAAAATGGGACATAGTTACATGGGAACCTTCTGGCTAGCAGAACAGCTAAATCTCTGGTAATTAATTCCCCCTGGTGCTGACCTAAAGACTTTGTGTCACAGAAAGGACATCCTTGCCTGGAGCAGGGAGTTCCTCGACCTGTATGGTGGGGGCAGTTTAAAAGCCTGCTCTGGCCAATGTTCATCCCAAACAGGGAAGGAAACACTGAGCTGTGCAACACGCCTCTGCTTCAGGTCTGACAATATGAATGCGAACATACCAAGCCCTCTCTAGGCTGGGGCTACAGCCTGTCCTGATGGAGCCCATCCCACTGGAAGCTTTTCCCTTTGGATAAAGTCCTCAAAATATGCTTTTATGTATCCAGCAAAACCTAAACCTAAATTTCAATGGCCAACTGTATGAAAGTCAGAGCAACACAGGGTTTTTCTCATACAATCCCAATTATTTTTTTTGATACTAATTCTTTCATTTTTCTCAGAGATTCATCTTCCTTTCTATTTCATCTGCTTCCCAGAGATCAAATTTACCTCCCTGAGCAATTTTTTGCCCCATAACTGAACAATTCATGATAGATGCACTACTATACCTTCAACATGACATTTCCTGTAGAGTAAAAAGGCTCTGAAAGGGACTTTGTGACTTTGCCCTACTGAAGCTGAGGAAGGGCAGATATAATTGAGTATGGCAGTTGGCTGGCAGTCCCTCAACAGCAGCCCCACTACTTCAGTCCTTTCAAAATCAGCAAAATAAAAAGCAGGTCGTTCAGAGCTGTGTTTTGTGGCCAGACACTGAACACAATTCTAAACTCACAGCCCGGTGCCATTCAGAAGCACACCACAAAACACAACATCCTTATTGATGATTTGGAAGTGGAATTCTTAATAGCTGTTTTTCTGAGAGCTCTGATTATTATTTTCTGAGATTTTCCTCTTCATGAAGAGTCAATTGTTCTAAAACAGGTATTCTTTTTTCACCATATCTATTATATACTGATGTGTATTCTTCTGAGAATTACATCAGCTACCTTAACACATGTTTAATAATATTCTATGCAACGCACACCCTGAGGTTGATACAGGATTAGGTACTAGCTAATATAAGGTCTAGCATCACAGTCTGACCCTTAGTACCAGAAAACTCAGACAGCATCTTAACCTCACTAAGAACCCCAAAAGTGCTTTCCAGATTGAATATGCAGTAATTGATCACTCAGGCTGGGCCGTCCTCAGAAATCTCTCATCAGGATGTCAGTTGTACATGAGATATGATAGGACTACAGCAAAGATGGCAAATTTGCAAACATAAGCTGAAAATATCTAGCAGTCTTCTAAAATGAGGGACAGTCTAGCTATAAAGAGCAAAATCAGCTCCTATCCCTTAGCTGTTCTAAGACACTGACAGCTGGTTCAATCTTCCTACAAGTGGCTCTAGTTTAAGATGCTTCATTTTGCCTCTACCACCTCCTTCCATTTGCTATTCTTCCTGCTTATAGGGAGAAAAAAAAAATAGCTCACTGAAAATGTGAAGTACATAAACCATGTATCAGAAAAATTAAAACACATAAGTCAAATGGACTGCTTTACTTGTTTTACAGATTACAAGAATTGAGACCTGTGTCTCCTCATGCTCCCCCCTGAGCTGTGCCAGAGTTCTGCCCACTATATCACACTGCCCGCAAGAACACTGCTGAGTTACTCCTCTGCAATGGAAATATTCCCTGCAGATTCAGCTTTGTTTAGTCAATTTTTAGTGAACTGAATTTCTAGGTGGTCATGTACCTGGTAGATGAAATAGTAGCTGCTTGCTAAGTGCTGCAGGGAAACATGGTTTTATTCCTATATTTGTTTCCTTTGGAATTTAAAAATAAATGGGACCAACATCTCTATTGCAGGTTCTGAAAGAAGCTAAATTCCAGACCAAGCTGAAAATTAATTTTAAAATCATTCTTCCAATACCAGACAGAAAAGCTTCATTGGAATAAGAAAATGAGCAGTACTGCTAAAATGATGTGTTGTCCTGCCGCTCCACCTTGCACTTGCCTGTCTTTATGCTAGGCATTTAAAAATAACACAGAGCATCTCTGTGATGCTTTTTATTTATGTGGCTCTTTGCACTTCCAGCCAATGTCCAGTGCAGGAGGTCCCAGCTCTTTCGTGAATGCATCTTGTTTAGCTTTGCAAGAAAGCAAGCTGTGAACTGTGCAGGAGCTGCAGTGCTGGACTTTAACAGAATTCTTCACTTAGGTCTCACCATAGAGAAGCCACTTCACATTTGAGTGATCCTAACTTCACCATAATGTAAGATACTATGCTCATAAGAAATTAATGACAAAACCCCCAAAATACTTCTGCCTGCACTGAGAAACCTGTTGGCAAGGCTGTGCATTCCACTGCTGTAAAGGGGAAAAGGCAGTACAGTTTTCATCAAGCTTCTTAACTGTGTCACAGAAAAACTGGAGCCATGCCACCAACTTATATTCATCCTGCAGTGAAGACAGCAGCTTGCTCCACCTCTTCTTTGACTTCAGGGATTTTATCCACAACAGTGGCATTTTAGCAGTGAGAACTGTGCCTGCTAATATCATGGTGGTCCAAGTTGAAACCGTGTTTATCACAAATGCAATAGCGCCCAAGCATGGCACGTTCCTGAATACAAAGAATCAGCCACAGTCAAGAAGAAGGATTTGATGAAGTTCTGCCACAAATTCCATTTTAAAACTCCCTGTTTTCATGTGGAGTGGACCCATGAAGATCAGGCTGGGCAGGAGGAGGGGGAATTAACAAAGCTTTGGAAAAAAAAAAAAAAAAAGGGGAAGCTGCATAATCTGCTGTATTTCAGTTGGTCTTTATCCGCAAAATCCCAGATCTTTGTTTAAGCTACAAACAGACTATAAAAATCAGCTCGCTGGCCTCTCTCCTTATTATCCACATCCCTGCACAAATCAAATGAAGCTTTTGCTGTAAAGCTGATAAAAAACACCACACACATGAGCAAGCTGATGTATTTAAAAAGTGGTTATCATTTCTAATCCTTTCCTTCTCTCCAGGGAATATCATCTTTCCAAGGAACACACAAAACTCCACCACTGAGCACACATCAGCACTTACACTTGTTTTGATTAGGGATTTTCTAAAATAACAATGAGCAAAGTAGTCTGGCATTATCATTGATTTTTAGCACCTAGGGATGCAGTGCGACAGTCATCCAATTGTTTAAAATCAGTGAATAGCCATGACCAGTTCTGACAAATATTTGCACTCACATAATCTATTTCAGAGACCTCACAAAATGAACTACAGTACTTGGTTTGATAGCATGTGGATGTTTTTGCCTTTTCTTAGGAGATAACCCAGAACCCCATGTGTAACCCAGAACAAGAGAAGTGGTCACAAATACTAAACTTATGCCTGGGATCTCTTAGCAGGCACTGGGATTTGAGGTATCGACTGAGATTCACACCAGTTCTAGTTCCTTTGCCAATTGTGCCAGGAAAACAAAGCGATTTTTATGATCTAATTTAGACATATCCAAATGATACACTAAATCTACTCTAGACAATCAAGCTCAGATTCAGGCATGAAAGGACTAATACTCATTTCACATGGATGTAAATCTAGTCTTGCACCTTGCCCCATGCCTATGAATGACAGCACAGGGAAACACTGTGATACCAGATTCAGGTCCCATCTCCTGGAATTCTTTCTTTTAAATAGGAACATTTCCCCACAGGATGAAAATCCCCTCAAAATTATCAGCCACTGCATTCCCTGATTGCAATCTGGTATGTTTCAAATTTGAGCCAAAGACTAGCAAGTTTGACTTACAATTTCAGCAGTGTTGAGCCATGAGTTATGATTTTAGACTTTTAAAAATATATACACACATGTAAAGAATAAGGAACAAAACCAGAGCACTTAATACACAGACTTCTGACTTCTGCAGAATGGAAAAAGGTGCTTCTTCAATGTGGGCCTGAGAACACTGTCTTGCATTCACAGCTGTGGTTCCTGTGGTTCCTGTGTTAAACGCTGTGTGAAATCCATGTATGTGATTTTTAACTTGTGTAACACACCACATGATTTATACTCCTTAGTTTCTATCAATTTAACCATGTATCAGGAGCCTCACATATTAGATGAAGGCAGTTTACATAGTATGGAGCAGGGTGAGGTAACAGCATGCTCCCTGCCAGGCAGTGGCTGATCTTGACAATAAGAAAGGACAAGGAAACAGAGACAAATCTATTAATGAAAGTAGTCTTTGCTCTGTGTAAATTTTTAAGTGCTGGTAAGGAGCAAGAGCAGCACTTTAGAAGCCACAGAAGACTGGGAATTCCGGAATATCAAAATAAAATATACTTGATTGAAGCTGTTTACAGCTGCAGAACTTTCTCTTCTAAATAAGGTCCTTCCTTTCAACTTTCTCTGATCCTTTTTGTCTTTTTTTTTCAGACATTATAATACATAAAGCTAAGACAAGCCTGGCTTGCCTCAGAAGCAGCACAGACAACTAGCTGTTTGAGAAAACTAAGCTTAAATGAACATGGGTATGTATTTTAAAGGAATGGAAACAAAACTGACATTAGGGAAGGAGTAAACACTGCATTCCAGCCAATTCTCCTCTCTTTAGCTAAAAGAAGTTGTCAGGGTTTCTTATTTGGCAATTTCTGTTAAATTAATAATCAGATAGACCAAATGAAAACAGAAGTAACACCTGTTTAGTCTGACATGAACACAGAGGTGAATCGGATTCAGCCTTTAACAGCTGCCCTCAGGTGCCTGAGGAACCATAGCAAAGTAATTCACACACAATTTTCAATGGACTTCTGTTAGTTGAACAGTTGATAAAAGCCGTCTGGACGATCAAATACTGCATAGTTCAAGATACAGAAAGCGGTGAATGTATATAAGCCCAATCAGTCTGAATGACAGATCTGCCTCCTCACTGCCTAGTTTTTTGTTACTGTTTTTTGACAGCTATATATATTCCATTTTCAACAGAGTTCAGAAGTCCAGGCCCTAACTGTATGGCATTTTTAATTCGCATCTACACAAATGTCATGGTATTTCTCTAGGGGGAAAAAGTGTAGAAGCTGGTTTTTGTGTCAGCTAATGAAATTATTGTACGATTCATTCAATTGTATTTCCTCAGCCATGTATTTATATGGATACCTAACAGCTATGAGATAAATGACAGACACAGACAAGATGATGCAGTCTACACAGACTGTCACTACTATCGAAAAATAGATGAATGAAGAAGTGGTATGGAAGAGACTCAGTCTTTCACAAGGACCTAACAGGTTACCTCTCCTATCCAAAATGAGATAGCTATGAATCACTAGCAGTTTAGCCTCACAAATCCAATGCAAAACTGCATATGATTGAACAAGCATCGCCCTTTTCTGTGAGACATTTAACAATGGAGAGAGACACGAGCATTTATCTTCTCCCTCTAAGAGGCTTTCTCACCTGTAAGAAACAGAAATATAGACCAAAGGTATCCTGAATGCTAAAAACTTAATGGGTGAAAAGGCTGCCTATTTGTCTGACAACCTTTTTCTATGGCACAGATTTGCACTTAAAATATACCTTGATATTCAGGTCTGCATTTTCAACTGCACTAGTGGTATCAGCCCCTAACCTCACACTGGCTTGTCGCATGCATGCAACACTTGTCTCCTCCATGTGCCTTTGGGAACCCTCACCTCAACCATGCAAGCAACTTTCACTGACTTTGTGGAAAATTAGGTATTTTGGAATTTCAAAAGTGAGGGAAATGTTTTAAGGTCTTAAATACATGTTCTAGAATATATTCTAGGACTCTGTTGTTGAAACCTGTTGCCCATATTCATCATCCCCACAGTCTAACATTGAAGCACTGCCTTGGTAGTAAGAAACACAGATACAAGAAACAGAACAAGTGTAAGTAGGACTGGTGTTGCAAGTAAAGACAAACACTTTATTGCAAACATGGTGACCATAATTCACACCATCTAATTCCATCTAAGATGTAGATGGACTTTCATTTGCAAGAGGGTCAACTAGAATGTCTTTACAGCTGATCTGTGCAGAAAATAACTGATGAGCTGGAGGTTCCGGTGGAAACGCAGTTTGAGCTGTTGGATACCCATCTCCCATGTGCAGCATTGTTTAGGACAAGCAATCAAAGAAGGTATTTGAACTTGTCCAACAGAAGAAATCTTACCTGAATTAACTGCCAGACTCTGAGCAGACAAGACAACAAGACATATCATTTGCTAGCTTCATTCCTTAGACCTTCACCATTTGTTGAGGTGTAACTTCAGTCACAAATCACAGCAGAAAGCGACAGCTTTATTTAGCGCATACAATACATCATTTGCACAGTATTATCTGCTGTAACTTTTGGTTATGAAGTAAAGAAGAAAAATCTCACAAAAGAAGTATGGAAAAGCACAAATTCTCAGAACAGCTACTGGACAGAAATCACTGGATACAGAATTTTTCACCTTCAGGATGATACAAGTGGTAGAGAAAAAATAAATGAGAGCATGGTAATTCACGTCATAAAAACAGGTTATATGATAAAAAGCTAAAAAAAGATTGTGTGCTGAAATGGAAACTCCCTTTTCTCCATTGATAATGTGATGCAGTCAAGACACACTGCAGAAGATTAGAAGTAACCTGCAAGGGTTCATTACCTTTGATTTTTAGCTCTGTGCTACATAAATTAATTTGTATTTTGCTGTAGAAAATGCAGGACTAATGATGCCAATGTGGAAGAGAGATTTTTTTTCCTGTGCAAGTTCAGTGAATTCTTCTAAGACCTCAAGCAATACTTACAGCAAAATAAAAATATCTGCTCTGTGTTTTATGGTGACATAAAACTCACAAGAGGTCCAGTTTAGACCATGAATACTTTCAAACTCTTGGTTCCATAGCTAGACCTCACTGACTCTGATCTTAAAATCAGATTGGATCTCTTAGAATGATAAGTAATGTAGCATAGTATTTTGCAATGTTTCTGATCCTGAGAAAACAGTGGTTCCCATGCTATTGCAGTGCCTTCTCTCCAAAATGAGGCAAAATATAGCAAAGGTGGCAATAGAAGAAAAATATGTGAAATAAATAACAGTAAAAGAAGAGGTTAACTACAGAAATAATTTTTTAACTAGACAGCATCTTGACTGCGCCTTTAGAAAGGGTGGTCTAAAGAAAAGAAGACTGATTTTGTAGTGAAAGTTCAGGAATTATAACTTGGAGGATTTGTGTTTTCTTCCTAGCACCTCCATGTAACTAGAGCAAGACAATTCATCTGGACTCACTATTTTCAGAGTTTTCAGAATACTACTTATGCAGGTCTTGTGCCTTTCACAAGAGGTAAGACCTCAGAACACTTAAAAATGATATTAAAAAAAAATAAATGCATCTTGATGTTTACTTAAAAAAACTCCCACCACAGCCTGGGGAGGATCCATGTGTTTCTCAGGTGCTAGGTTTCCCTGAATGTCTGCCATAAGCCAAATACTGAGCCTCAAGTCCATCTTAGAAATTAACACACAAAATTAAGTATCTGGGATCTGTTCTCCTCCTGCCTTCTTCTCCAGTCTGACCAAACTTCAAACGAAAGGTAGGCAGTCTTTAGTAAAACTGTGCATAGAATTGTATTGCTATTTGAACAGGAAACGAAGATCCAGACTGAATCTTGTAGATTTCTTACTTTGACCAAAATTAGAAAAAAAAAACAAACCCAATTGCAGAAAAATCCAGATACCTTCTAACAGATGGCTCAGTTGGGTGGGATGAATCAGTTAAGTGGTATTTCCAAAGCATCTGAGGGAATGTTAAGCGTAAAAGTGTATGGTGAGGGAAGGCAAGCTCAGTGCTTGTCTCTAAATGTCCCCAGAAAGGAGAAATGGGGGGTTCTTCCTATCAAGAGGCAGGGAGCAGTTGCTAGAGCCAATTCAGCTTCCAACCATGTGGGAATTCTGATCATCTCAGAGGCTGCAAGAGGCACTTCTGGATGTCATGTAGCACAGTACTACACAGTGACAGTTCAGGAGCTGGTAAGCGTAATACGTCCTTCACCAGGGGGATCCAAGAGACCAAAGCCCCTTCCTGCCCTCTCCCACTTTCATGTTCTCAGATTATGCACAAGGTCAGGGTGTGAAAGTGTAAGGGGTAACTGGGCACTCCACTGCCATACAAAGTCAAAAAAGAACTGACTACTTAAGATGTTGCTTTAAGTAAAAGCAAAGAATTTTGTAACACCACTACCAACCCGCATGCCTTTTTCTTCTTTTTTCTTTAAGTAGAAAATTGGACTTTCCTACTCTGCAGTGTCTAGTGCACTGGGCGGAGGACTCTGATGAGATACACCTTTAGCAAAGCAACTTATGACCTTTCAGCCATCCTGAACTAATTTTCTTTGCACTTTTGGCAATGGATAAAATTGGGTTGATTTCAAATAAAGGATGCTCTCATGTGGTCTGTGGAAAAACAAATAAGAGCTTGAGTCACTCCTGACATGTCTTGAGGAATTCAAGGCATCAGATTTAATAGTCTATATTAAATGTATTCTCCCTGAAATAACTTCTGGCAGTTTTGAAGCGCCTGAGAAAATACTGTGGATTGGAAACTTAAGATCATCTTCAGTGCCACTGCAATTGTAAATAGTAATGATGGCAGACAGATGAAAGCTTCTCTGCTGTTTTGAAGGAGAAATACATTACAGGAATCATAAAAGCATCTTCAGTGACAGCAAAGGAATCTATACAAAAGCTCTGTAAAAATAAACAGGGTATTAGCTGAGATTCATTACTGCTGTCTTTGTAGATGTCTATATTTAAGCTAGTTCAGCAACAGGATAAACTTGATTATTGCTATTCTCAGTGAGCATGAGGCATCTAAGATAACAAAGCAGGAAGTTAAGTTTCTTCTGGAGAAAAAAAAAAAAAAAGAAAATGCAACTTAAGAAAGATTTCCACTGACCTAAGTCTGTCTCCTTAAAATCCCACCAAACCAGTCTGAGCTACGTTTGAAAAATCAAGCAAAAGAGGAAATTTCCCTTTGAGGATTTGTAGCCATTCTCACATCATCCAAGGAAACTTCTATATGTTTTGTTAAAGGATTCTTGTCTTATCCACCATCCCTGCAACATGAACCATGTCTCTCTGTGTCTGAAAAATATGCGATGTGTTTAAAAAGTGGTATATATTGTTCTTTTGTTAATTTTCACAAACAAAGAGGGAAAATGAACAGACAAAAAAAAGATCACATACTCTTTGGTTTGTATGGAGAGAGAAGGAGTTCTTGCCATTTATGTAGTGCTAGGCAGAACTCATCCAAACACAGGCAACTAAGTATTGTATAATCTGAAGTATAATAGTAGAGATAAGAAATAGAGAGTGGCAAATGATCCAGGGGAACATGACAAGGAGCTGCTTATTTCAGTCCAGAAAATCTAAAAGTCAGTTAAATTTCCAGAGCAATATCGTGATGAAGAGTGCTGGAGCTCTGCCATAAATTAATGAGAAGATAATTTGTCTTTAGAAGATACAGAGCTAGCTGGACACTGGCTTAACAAGGTAATTATCAAATGAAAGAGAACTGCTGTACTGCTGTGAACCTGCAGAAAGGCTCTTACAATTCCTGATGTTTTGGCCTATCTTTGTTTTAGAAGAAAGATGCATTTTAATATTTTTTTTATAAAATACGTTTAGCTACATGGCTTGAAATTGTAGAATCATAGAATCATAGAATCGTTAGAGTTGGAAAGGACCTTAAGATCATCAAGTTCCAACCCCCCTGCCATGGGCAGGGACACCTTACGCTAAATCATATCACCCAAGGCCTTGTCCAACCTGGCCTTGAACACTGCCAGGGATGGAGCATTCACAACCTCCCTGGGCAACCCATTCCAGTGCCTCACCACCCTAACATATCCAACCTAAACTTCCCCTGTTTAACTTTTAACCTGTTACCCCATGTCCTATCCCTACAGTCCCTAATGAAGAGTCCCTCTCCAGCATCCCTATAGGCCCCCTTCAGATACTGGAAGGCTGCTATGAGGTCTCCATGCAGCCTTCTCTTCTCCAGGCTGAACAGCCCCAACTTCCTCAGCCTGTCTTCATACGGGAGGTGCTCCAGTCCCCTGATCATCCTCATGGCCCTCCTCTGGACTTGTTCCAACAGTTCCATGTCCTTTTTATGTTGAGGACACCAGAACTGTACACAATACTCCAGGTGAGGTCTCACGAGAGCAGAATAAATGGGCAGGATCACCTCCTTCGACCTGCTGGTCACGCTCCTTTTGATGCAGCCCAGGACACGGCTGGCTTTCTGGGCTGCAAGCGCACACTGAAGCTCGCTCATGTTCATTTTCTCATCAACCAACACCCCCAAGTCCTTCTCCACAGGGCTGCTCTGAATCTCTTCTCTGCCCAGCCTTAGCTGTGCCTGGGATTGCTCCGACCCAGGTGTAGGACCTTGCACTTGGCATGGTTAAACTTCATGAGTTTGGCATCAGCCCACCTCACAAGTGCGTCAAGATCCCTCTGGATGGCATTCCTTCCCTCCAGCGTATCAACCGAACCACACAGCTTGGTGTCATCGGCAAACTTGCTGAGGGTGCACTCAATCCCACTGTCCATGTCACCAACAAAGATGTTAAACAAGACTGGTCCCGACACCGATCCCTGAGGGACACCACTCATTACTGGTCTCCAGCTGGACATTGAGCCATTGACCACAACTATTTGCGTGCGGCCATCCAGCCAGTTCTTTATCCACTGAGTGGTCCATCCATCAAATTGATGTCTCTCCAATTTAGAGACAAGGATGTTGTGTGGGACAGTGTCGAATGCTTTGCACAAGTCCAGGTAGATGACATCATCTGCTCTACCCTGTCCATCAGTTCTGTAGCCCCATCATAGAAGGCCACCAAATTGGTCAGGCAGGATTTCCCCTTAGTGAAGCCATGCTGGCTGTCACCAAGCACCTTGTTGATTTTCATGTGCCTTAGCACACCTTCCAGGAGAATCTGCTCCAAGATTTTGCCAGGCACAGAAGTGAGACTGACTGGTCTGTAATTCCCCGGGTCATCCATTTTCCTCTTCTTGAAAATGGGGGTTATATATATTCCAGTCATTGGGAACTTCACCTGACTGCCGTGATTTCTCAAATATGATGGCCGGTGGTTTCGCAACTTCATTCGCCAGCTCCTTCAGGACCCGTGGATGGATTTCACCAGGACCCATGGACTTGTGCACATTCAGATTTTTAAGATGGTCTCGAACCAGATCCTCTCCTACAGTGGGCGCAAGGTCTTCATTCTCACAGTCCCTGCATCTGCCTTCCAAGACTTGGGTGGTTTGGTCAGAGCCTTTGCCAGTGAAGACCGAGGCAAAGAAGTCATTCAGAACCTCAGCCTTCTCCAAATCCTGTGTAGCCAGTTCTCCTGAGAGCTTCCTGAGGGGCCTACATTCTCCTAGTCTATTTTTTATTTGCTATGTACTTGTAGAATCCCTTCCTGTTATCTTTAATACCTCTAGCTAAGTTTAATTCTAACTGGGCCTTAGCTTTCCTAACCTGGTCCCTAGCTTCCCGGACAACATCTCTGTACTCTTCCCAGGCCACCTGTCCTTGCTTCCACTTATTATAAGCCTCTTTTTTCAATTGAATTTTCCTCAGGAGCTCCTTATCCATCCAAGGAGGTCTCCTGGCCCTCCTGCTGCACTTCCTTCTGGTTGGAATGCAACACTCCTGAGCTTGTAGCAGGTGATCCTTGAATATCAACCAATAGTCTTGGGCCCCTCTGCCCTCTAGGGCTGTATCCCATGGAACCTTCCTGAGCAGGTTCCTGAAGAGGCCAAAGTCTGCTCTTTTGAAGTCCAGAGCAGTGAGCTTGCTGCACGCTTTTCTCACTGTCCTGAGGATCTCAAATTTGACCATTTCTTGATCGCTGCATCCAAGGCTGCCCTGGAGCGTCACATTTCCAACAAGCCCTTCCCTGTTGGTGAGCACGAGGTCAAGCATGGCACCTCTCCTTGTCGGCTCCTCTATTACTTGCAGAAGGAAGTTGTCTTCTACACAATCGAGGAACCTCCTGGATTGCTTGTCCCAGGCCGTACCGTCCTTCCAACAGATGTCAGGGTGGTTGAAGCCCCCCATGAGAACAAGGGCCTGCGAGCATGAGGCTTTTCCTATCTGTCTATGGAGTGCTTCATCCACAGGTTCTGCTTGATCAGGCGGTCTGTAACAGATCCCCACAGTAATGTCTCCCATAGCTATATTCCCTTTAACCCTGACCCACAGACTCTCTGTGGACTGCTCACCTGTCCCCAGACGGAGATCCATACTCTCCAGCCTATCCCTAACACAAAGGGCAACTCCTCCTCCCCGCCTGCCAGGCCTGTCCTTCCTAAAGAGCCTGTAACCTTCCATTGCAACACTCCAGTCATAGGAGCCATCCCACCATGTTTCTGTGATGCCTATTATATCATACCCCCGTAGACGTGCACACATCTCTAATTCCTCTTGTTTGTTCCCCATGCTTCAGGCATTTGTATAGAGGCATCTGAGCTGAGCTCCAACTGAAGCCAGCTCATTGGCTGGAGCGGCTGGGATATCTCTACATTGTTCCGAGCATTTATTATAGGTTCTGGCAACTGACTGGGTGTGTTGGGATGGAATGATGCCCCCCTCCCCCAACACATCTAGTTTAAAGCCTCCTTGACCAGCCTGGCAAGCCTCCTACCAAAACTGCTCTTTCCCTTCCTTATCAGACCATCTCTACCAGCCCCCACTAGACCTGCCTACAAACTTTGGTCCCATGTTCAAGACACCCAAACCCCTGACTATGACACCACCCTTTTAACCAGTTATTAACCTGGCTAATCCTCCTAGCTTTTTTTAGGTCCTCTCCTGTACCCTGGAGAATTGATGAAAAGACTATCTGAGCTCCAGAGCCCCTAACCACCTCCCCCAGGGCTCTGTAGTCCTTCTTTATGTTCCCCAGGAAGTAGGGGACTCATATGTTATCAATCAAATATTATCTTTCCTAGACTGCTTTACAAATAGGAAGTCTCTATGCACATGATATTTTACCAAGTCAGTTGTGCTAGAAACCTGAAACACTAATAATTATTTTAAGAAAAACCAAAAATGGAAGTTTCATAAACGATAGTGAGACTCTAAACACATCACATGATGGTTGTAATGGTGATTTTTCTTTTCCTCAAATGGCTGTATATAATGGCAATCATGGATATATTAAGAGAAGCTTACAACAACACTTGTAAAAATGACTGTAAGATTCTCTGCCTCTGAAAATTTGGTCTTTGCCCCTCTGCCTCCTCATTGCACACGTAAGGTATATAAGCATAAAGCAAAAGCACTGCTTCACCCAAGCACTGTTGACTTGAATGTAATTCGAGCTTATTAGGATGCTGTTTTCCCATTGCTTCCTTCCTTAATAACTAAACTAGCTAGACATGTCAAATAGCATGTTTCATGAAGTAAAACAGTGACAAAAATCAGAGTATAACTATGATTGTATAAAGAAGAAGACAGACATAAGTGCTTCATAAGCTTGCAAAAAAAAAACCAAAACAACCCAAAAAACCACCAACCCATAATGTTCTTCAGTAGGAATGAAAACTGGATAGTAACGTGTACATGAAAAGCTGTGCATGCTATCATAACACAGTTGTCTGATCCAGGTTTCCAGCTCCTTTTCCCTAGTATTAGAACTGTTTCAAAATTTCATGGTAAAAGGACTCATAGTTGTCCCTTTGAATCCTGCTAACTTTTGCTTGCAAATTCAAAGCACACAGAATTAGTATAGTATAGATCCTATCAACAGGTCTAGAGCAATGTGTCATGGTCTGGTGAGTAAATGTATCAGTTTCACAAAGCCAAATTATAAATGCTGGGCAACTGCAATAACCCTAACTTTAACAAAGAAATGACAGAGTGGAATACTCAATTGGAAAAAAGCGCAAGCCAAAAATTCTTACACACCAATATTATCTCATTAAAGCCTTTCTTAAAAATGGCTCTAATGTGATATGATATTTTTTGTTTGTCTCTGCATATTAGTAGATACTAAAATGTCTTTAAACAGTCATTCAACTTAAATAGAACTGAATGACTATCCTATGACACATTGTACAAACAAGCAAACATCAAATACTGACATTCTTTTCCCTTCTAGGAGGTCTAAGAGCTTGGTCAGTCCTTTTTCTCCAGAAGTGGCAGTTCTGGAAGGGTGCAGGCAGGGAGAGAGCTGGTCCTTGCTGTCTCACAGGACACTTCATTTTTATCTTGTAGCAAGATGCACTAGCGGTGGCCAGTTCAGAGGATGCTCTGCTCTGGGTACATGTGCCACAGCTCTCACTGACCACTTCTGCTGAGAAGCTCTGCTGCCATTTTCTGTACTAGCTAAAATTCCCCAAGGACTTTACTTCCATTCCTCATACTTTTTTGTGCCCTGTGGGTGACCGATGCACTGATCAGAATGAGCAGGTCCACGTACCTGGGTTTAGGATATCAGTGACTTGCCAAGGAGAAGCAGGCACTGATCCCATTTCTAGCAGCTGCAACAAAAGCTTCACCAGAAGCTAATGTGGCATTGCGGTGTGCTCAGATGCCAAGGGATGTTCAAACTGAAGCTGACAACACAATCTTAATCCTGCTTCCCTGTGCATCTACACTGCAATAATGCAGACTGTAATTACATAATCATATATATTTGCACAAATGAACTTGATAGTATGCAAATTTACTGTGATCTAGATATATGTGTGCACCTTTCTACAATTAAAAGACACATCAAGGTATATTAATACTAATTTCAAGTCATGGCAGTCCACAGTATTTCTACTGACATATTGGTTACATTCTTTTGAAAAAGTTATTGCTAGAAGCAGCTAAAGTTTATTATATCTGAGCTCTACATTGTAGAATCACACTATCAGATTCTAAATAGGTCTTTTATCTTTGTTATTATTAAAGAGAATTGATGGGTGAAAAGAAGCATTCAGCATTACCGTAAGAACATGGCCAGTGATGAATATGTAGAATAGACCCCTCCAAGAGTAACATGCTTCTTTTGGAAGCAAGAGAGAAGAGCAAAGGGTTACTCCCTCTATGCTATAAATGATACCAAAAGTAAAATCAAACCAAGTTTTTTACCCAGGATGCCAGACGTGTCACCTGGCGAGATGCTTAATGAAGGCATTATCACAGAGGTTCCTTCTCCACAGCTAAATTCACACTTTTTAGCTCAGTTAAGGACCACTTTTCTGCAGTCAGTGGCCAAATCAGCTTTGGTCTGCACTGTGGAGAGGTGTCCAAGACCACAAACTAGATTCACTTCACAAGGAGGAATCAGATGGACTCCTGGAACACACATAGTTCATGCCAGCCACTAACAGTCATTTAGTTTATTAGAATGGACTGGACTTAGACCAACGTAAACTAAGAAAACATGTGCTATGTGGATGTCATGTCCTCAACACCAGCTGTTTTGCTCTTCAATCCTCTTCTACCGCTCTGCACTGCTTAGTAATTTTGCTGTATCCTCTGGCTGTACTGAACAAGAGATTATGACCTTAAATCAACACGCTGCCCCTAAAAGTGCTAACAGTACAAACTCTACCTGTGTGAAGGTGGTTTGAGATGCTGGATCACCAAGTCAGAATTATTGTCCAAAAGTTTCCTTCCTATTTAATCAAGCACCTTTTCCTTACCATAACACAGTTATCAAGTTGTACACAAATTCCCATTACAGATGATGCACATTTTATTACGCTAAGTTAAACATCATCTCTCAGTATAAAATATCCTCTATTTCATCTATAACTATTATCCACTTCAATCAATTTAATTGTGCATGCATGATGAAGAAAAGCAAAATATTGAATAGAAACAGCCTAGAAAGGGCAGAAACACCTTTGTTTTCCATCTTGATCAACATTTGCTTGGTGCAAGGCCATGTCCTGGTTCAACGTCTCTCTGCTTGGAATTTTTTCCTTTTTTTTTTTTTTTAAATAACCATGACCTGGAGCATCCCTTTGGATTACAGAATTTGATGCATAGCCAGCCATGCATGTGCAACTGTCCCTAAGAGCCAAGCCTCAGCAGAAAAGCTGGTGTGCATACAATCTTGAAACAAAAATAGCTGTCAAATCAAAACTAATTTTCCACAAACGAAAGCATGGATCCTCAGTTAGGGAACACCAAGCTGGTTTGAGTTCAGGGTTGCTTAAAAAAAAAAAATCACAGGGACACGATTTTATAAAATAAAATGTATTTTTAATCTCTCTAATCTCATTTAATAATGGATGAGGTGATTTTTCCTTAAGGCTGAGAGGGAGCAACAAATACAAATAATACCAGTTCTTAAGAGTGAGAAAGTTTTAAAGTCTGTGAGCCACTAAAAGAGGGGAGGGAAACACAAACAGTGCTGCTATGGCATGTGCCACCAAAGATATGTTAGTTTCATGCTCCCTGGCCCAGGGTTTCGTTCTGCCTCATTTTAGTGAATTAAATCATGTACTACAAAGGAATTTGGATCTGAATGAAAGGAACAAGATTGATAACAGTCTGAAAAGTAATGCTGTGTTAATTCAGATCCAGACATTAAAGACAAAAATAAAATTGAATTACACAGTAGTCTAGTATTTCTGGACTAGATAAAACTGTATTGTTTTCATAGCCAAATGGAGATGGGAGTAATAGCTTAAAAGATATAACAAAATGGTCAGCATCTACTTTCAGGCACCCAGCGAGCTGCACAGATGATGGTGATTCAAAAGCTGCTGCTGATCAGATAGCTGTCCACTGGCGCTTCTCTGCACACATTTCTCCACTACATCCAAACCAGCAAAATTCTAAGATTTGCCTTAGTCACAGAGGAAAAGCAAGTGTTTCAAGCTGAACAGTTTGAAAAGGGCAACACTGATAATGAAAGAATAGCACTTTCAATACACTATGGTCAAGGTGCCAACCCCATTGCCTGAAGCAACACAAACAAACAGTTCATTCTGGATTACAGGTATGGAAAACACATCTCCTAGACTCTGGTCCAGTGCTAAGCTGCATGTGTGTCCTGGGTTCAGCAGTAGCAGTCATTTTGCTCCTTCTTAGTAGCTGGTGCAATGCTGTGGTTTTCCCCATGGAGCCCAACATCATGCACCCGATGGACTCAGCAGCTTTATAGGGATTGGTCCATGCACTAAGGAATGATCTCTCTCTCTCTCTCTGTGGATGTATAGATATGTATATATATAAGATAAGAGTGATGGTATATTGAAAATGTGGGATCTGAGCATGACGTGAATGGTACGGAATAAGGGGTGGATACTGTCCTGGGTTCAGCAGTAGCAGGCATTTTTCTCCTTCTTAGCAGCTGGTGCAGTGCTGTGCTTTTGACTTTCGGCCTGGGAACAGCGCTGATAACGCCAATGTTTTTAGTTGCTGCTCAGTAATGTTTACTCTGACCAAGAACTTTCTGAGTCTCATGCTCTGCCAGGGAGGAGGGGAAGCCGGGAGGAAGCAGAGAAAGGACACCTGACCCAAACTGACCAAAGAGGTATTCCATACTACAGCACATCATGCCAAGGATGCAGAACTGGAGGCAGTTACCCGGAAGGGATTGATCACTGCTTGGTCAGGCTGGGAATCGGTTGGCTGGTGGTGAGCAGTTGTATTCTCATCTCTTGTTGTTTCAGAGCTAGACTGTACTCCTTCTCTTTGCTTTCCCATACAATACAAAATCAATGTAACACTCACTTTCAATGACCTGGAGCCAAGATCCTTCTAAAAATGTGGAGCTCTGGAGTACCTGACCTGGATTACCATTTCTTCCTGTGCTGGTACAGCTGGGCACCAATCACTGTCTTTCAGGAGATGGGACATTCACAGAAGTCCAGCGAAAGAGTAGTTTGAAATCCACAAAATCAAAGGAATATCACGCATCTCAATCAGTCCATTCTAAATCTAATACGTATTCCTGTAAACTGTCCTCTCTGATGTAAACTTTTAACAGTATCTATATATGGACTGCATTTGTCTTGAAAAATCCTAACTAAATAGTCCACAGAATCAACTCCTCCAAGAAAACAAGCAGAGACAAGAAATGCAAGGTTCTGCTTACATTGCTATATGCACCAGAATGAACTTAAAATACTAAGGAATGAAACCTGCATGGATCAGAATAGTGGAACAGCAAAATGTCAGCAACATTTTAAAGGTAATATAATTTGGAGTTCAGAATTTAATATGATAAAGAACGATAACCACTGTATAATACCTCAGCCTTCTCACATACAGCAGACTCAAAAAAAATCATGACTACATTAATTCAAGGGAACTTCCAATATGGAATTGGGAACAGTATCTCTGTGTCCAGAGTCAGCTTTTGGCTCTATTTCTACTAATCATGGTGCTGCAGCTGACCCAGTTTAAATGTATTTCTATAAAGATTCCATAATTTTTGGTGATGTTGCATATTGTATTCTCCTAAGCCATTTAAAAATACTGCACTACAGTAAATATGTAGTGCCTAAAACTCCAGTGCATCATGTGGAACAGCACTACTGCACCACTGAAACACAATGTAAAAGTTTCATTTGTGCAGTAAACACAAACATGCATATTTGTGTAATAAACCTATTATATTAAGATGCATGTTTATGTATTTGTGTTCTATTTGTGTCTGCATATATGTGTGAGAGAGTAAGGTTGTGGGTAGAGGTCATATTTTGCAGTGAGCTTTTAATATATGAACTTATAAAAGATCATCTGCACCTACAAGCCTTGCCCTGCTGGTGTCCTAGAGCTGTGAGTTCTGCAGCACCACTCCCTGCAGTGTTAAGTGTATATAAACAATAGAGTATCTTTCAAATTATTATAAAGTTACCATAATATACATAAAGCTCCCAGACCCATTAGGACTCACATTCTGATTCATCTACACCTGAGGATTCAAAAAGGGAAGAAAAAAAACTGTTTAGTTATTCAGTGCTCTATAAAAGGCAATTTGTTTCTAATAGCTTCGGGCAATCCGTGTGCTCCGAAGTATTATAGTTTATAACAGTTGTGGGAAAAACTACTATACTTAGTTAAGTGCCTCTTTGGTCTAGAAATCAGATGACAACATGAAAATACGCTCTGCCACAGTTTCCAGTTTTTTATGGTATCGCTTAGGTCATTCATAGAGTGGGGTGTTTCACTTCTGAAAAAGAAACAACATAAGTGTAATGAAGAAAAGAAATAAAACGAAAAATGAAGAAGAAAAATATTCCCTGACTACTAAGGGAAAGATACACATAAATTTAGGTTTGGATGGATATTCAGACTAAGTCTTGTTTCTTACAGGAACTCTGTAAAGTATGTTAGAACATTCTTCTGCAAGAACATAACACGTATTAACTGACAATCTCAAAAATCACCTGATAATTTTGAAAGTTGAAGTAATAACAACTGAATAGTTTCAATTTTATATAAAAACATAATAAAGAGCATAGCAGCATTTTATTTCTCATTAAAAAAAAATAATCTTTATGATCTGTATTTAATGCACTGAAGCCATTTGAAACCTAACACTGATCTGCCTGCCAGTTACTTAGCAGAACAAAAAAAGTACTGACCAGTTCTTCCCAACTGCCACCACTCTATGCAAAGAAAGAGATAATTTACTGTGAGTTTGTAATAGTGAAAAGTTGTTTAATATTCTGTTGCAAAAAAAGCTATTGATTTTCATTATTTTGCAGGGATCAACTGCATTTTATTAACATTGTCTCCAGCAGAGAGAAAGAACTGAACTCTGCATATTTTGGACCAAATGGGTGAACCAAAGCCAACCACAACAAAGGGATTATTTGTACTGGGGAGGCAAAAACCCCGTAAATCACTGTGACTGTCTTAATATTAATTTTGCCTTTATTCTCACTGCTCTCTGAATGGATCCTAGACTCCTGTAATGTATCATGTCCTATATTATGATTTCTCCAAAGAGGACTTATCACTTAATCTGTTTATACAGCAGTAGAATCAATCTGATTGACTGGGATTTCAGTGTCCATTGCAATTAGAGGCTATATATAATTGTGCAATATTCACATTAGGACTTTAGTAACCCTTTTACCAACTGCCACTTTACAGACATAGGTGTGCAACATTGATTTGTATAATTTACTTAGTAACAAGCAGAAGAGACTTGAGATACCCATTTGTAAGATACCTAAAACCTTCTATTTATTTGTCAGATATTTGAAAAAGAGATTGATAGAACATTGATTAATAAACCTTGTCCTGGAGTACCTAACCGAGGTCATGTGTGTACATATGTGAATGGACATACATGTGGCACATGGGTGGCACTTTACAGTGAAGTAGTCCTTTATCAATCACTCAGAAGTACAGGAACATCATGCTAAGTAACAAGTCAGCAGCAGGCAGAGGTGAAGGTCTAATTCATACCTGCTAATTGCAAATCAGGAACTTAAAGGAATTATTCTTTCAGCACCTGTCAGTAATATGGGAAAAAGAAAAATGCATTTTCTGAAGAAATCAGTGGGAGATTTGCGTAGGAAGTCTTACATAGCCAGTAGTATTACAAAAACATTATTCATGTTGTTAAAGATGAGAACAGTAGGGTGGTTTTTCTCACACAAAGTTTAGCAGCCAAGATAAGAAAGTCATTCTGGAACTTGTTATGATGGCTGAGACTGAACTGAACAGGGGGCTGAAAGCTGGCACTTGCTTTGGGACCAGTGACTCCAGGGAGTCAGAGATGCAGGTCAAACACAGCCCCTTGGCTGGAGGAGGCTCCACAGACTCCCCAGGGAATCTGTTCTGGCACCTCATTTTTATTATCAGCAGGAACTAACCCCTCAATGTGCTTTTCTACTGCAATTTAAGGCCAGCATCTTCTGCTCATCATGGATAAGAAAACAGACCACATGCCTTTTCTTGATAGGTCTTGTTATTATGTCCCATTTTCCCTTCTCCTTTTTCCCATATCTTCTCTTCTATAGATACAGCAACTCAAATTCTTTCATTTTTTCTGAGTAAGTCTTATTTCAAAAACTTTTGCTTCCCTCCAGGCATTCTCCAATCAGACCACATGTTTCTGTACAAATGCCATCCAAAATATGCATTCAGTACAGACAAAGAAAAGGCAATCCCAATCAGTAGGAGAGATACAGCTGGTGCTTCAAAATACTGAATTCACCAAAGCAACTGACTGAGACAAAGTATGGATAAAAACTGCATGAAAATTAAGAAACTGTTAAACAGATTTGATAAAATATCCAAAAGCTACAACTACAATGCGAGAAAGAGGACAACTTTGGCAAAAAATAGTCAGTAGAAAAAAAAAGGCAGTAATTAGAAGGAAAACCCTATGATAATTATGATGAATACAGTATGAAAAGCAGGGAGAAAAAAAGGAAAAACAATCTGGAAAAACACATTATGAAATAGAAAATATTAGAATGAGGTGCTGAAAGACTGCAGTGAACAATCCATGACTGTATGTATGGCTAAAGGAAAAAAGCAGGACCTTGAGTATTATTCAAAATTTAATTAGCTTTAATTTATTTTAGAAACAGAAAATTTGTTAAGATCGATACATACTTTTGTCCTACTTTGGAAAGAATGTTGATCTTGAGATGAGAATGCTTCTTAGTCCATCAGCAGCTAAGAAGGATCTTAAAAACTATCTGTTATGAGTGTTTTAAAATTAGGTGTTCTAAGAGTTTCTTTTGCACATTTCTATCTGGTGTTATAAAATAATAATTAAAAATAACTACTGAGGGAATTAAAAAACCCACACTACTGTTGTGTTGCTATTTAAGAAGGGGCACTATACAGTCAGGTAACTGCAACATAATACAGTATCACAGTATCACAGTATGCTAGAGATTGGAAGGGACCTCAAAAGATCATCTAGTCCAATCCCCCTGCTGGAGCAGGAACACCTAGATAATGTTACACAGGAATGTCTCCAGGCGGGTTTTGAATGTCTCCAGGGAAGGAGACTCCACAACCTCCCTGGGCAGCCTGTTCCAGTGTTCTGTCACCCTCACTGAGAAGAAGTTTCTTCTCAAGTTTAAATGGAACCTCTTGTGTTCCAGTTTGTACCCATTACCCCTTGTCCTATCATTGTTTACCACTGAGTAGAGCCTGGCTCCATCCTCGTTACACTCCCCCTTTATATATTTATAGACACCATTAAGGTCACCCCTCAGCCTCCTCTTCTCCAAACTATAGAGACCCAGCTCCCTCAGTGTTTCCTCATAAGGGAGATGCTCCACTCCCTTAATCATCTTAGTTGCCCTGCACTGGACTCTCTCCAGCAGCTCCCTGTCCTTCTTGAACTGAGGGGCCCAGAACTGGACACAATATTCCAGATGCGGTCTCACCAGGGCAGAGTAGAGGGGAAGGAGGACCTCTCTCGACCTACTAACCACCCCCTTCTAATACACCCCAGGATGCCATTGGCCTTCTTAGCCACAAGGGCACAGTGTTGGCTCATGGTCATCCTGTCGTCCACTAGGACCCCCGGGTCCCTCTCCCCTACACTGCTCTCTAACAGGTCGTTCCCCAACCTATACTGGAACCTGGGGTTGTTCCTGCCCAGATGCAGGACTCTACACTTTCCCTTGTTATATTTCATCAAGTTATTCCCTGCCCAACTCTCCAGCCTGTCCAGGTCTGGCTGGATGGCAGCACAGCCTTCTGGCGTGTCAGCCACTCCTCCCAGCTTAGTGTCATCAGCAAACTTGCTGATAGTACACTCAATTCCCTCATCTAAATCGTTGATGAATATATTAAATAATACTGGTCCCAGTACTGACCCTTGATATCAATCCAGACAAAATAGTGACAAAAAATTATACAGGATTTAATTGATGAAGATTGAAGTGAAAGAGATGTAATTAATGCCAGTCAACATGGGTTTATGTAAAATAGGTCTTATCAAACAAATCTCATTTTATTCTTTGATGAGCTTACAGAAGTTTGGGTGATAAAGTGCATAGGTGTAATACACTTAGACACCTGTAATCATTTGACTTACTAGTGCATTGCTTATATTCTTAATAAAAATTACTATTATACAGTTTTGCTAAAACATTTGTAAAATGGACTGAGAATTCCTTAAAACACCATTTTTAAGAAATAATTCTCTATCAGAAACTGTGGAGCAGAGGCGCTAGTGGTGATCCACAGGCACATGTAGACCTGTTAGGCATGATTTTAATGAAATTTTCATGTATGTTCAGAAATTAAACTCTAAAGTACTGCCAAGAAAAAAACAAGACTAGAAGAGTGGTATATAAAGGTGAAGACCAAGCAGTTACACAGAATAATCTGTCTGCCTAAGCTAGGCCAACTTACTCTGTGTTGAACCTGAATGCTCAAATCATGTTTAATGACTGGGATTTCTCTGGGAAGAAAAAATGAAAGGAAAAAGAAAGAGCATATTCCTGGAAATACTACAGTCTGTTTCTCTTGGCAAATTTAATTTTCTCCGAGTTATGTGAGAGAAGCCACACAACAGTTTTACAGAAACCTGGGGTGACATTGCAGCACACCGGCCTCTTGAAACCACCTTTGTGACAGTGGTTAAACAAGTGGGTAATATGTGGCAAACTTTCTCTGTTTATTTCCAGTCTACGTTCCCTGCTTGTAAGAAATGACCACTAAATGTAGCTTTGCACCATTAACCCCTGCAGAAGTTATCCAACAAAGGGCTGGAAAGTTACTTGTATGGCACAGGTTATAAACAAGGAGAATGGTAGAATGAATCTGTTGCAGCTAACTCACATTTTATTCACTAAATAATTAGTAGTAATATCTAAGATACACCTATGTAATGTATTCTAAAGGCACACAGACAAACTTCAATAAGCTCTTTAAAGCTGCTGATTTTATCATTTAGCCCAAAGTTCACTGTATTCTGAAACTATTGCCCAGAAAACTTTACCTCTATCTTCAAAATTATCCAAAAAATCAATAAATTAAGAAAAATCAAGCAGGGTTCATGCACAAAATGGAGAAAAATCACAACAATTGCCTAAAATGCAAAGCATGGCATAGTTTTATTGTACATTCCAAACACAAACTGCAGTAGCAATTATAACACAAAATCCATATTCAATTATCAGCTCCAGATTCAGAGCAACAATAAAACTGAAATCACTGTATTTTTCTAGGGATACACACAGCGAAAGAGCACAACTGGTTCCTTCTGAAATTTGTTGCTGTGTAACATTATGCAATGGCATATAAAATTGGGTGACGGAAACCCAGAAAAAGTGCCTGAAATTCTCAATACATTCTACACCTATAGGCTTAAATAAATCCATTTTGAGGGCTCCATTATACCTACCACACATGAAATTTTTTCACAGCTACAAATGTGATAGCTCATGCTTTTGCTTCCTCACAGTATATAGCTCCTCCATGAACAGAAAGCATTTAGTGAACAGAAATGTAGACAAGCTCTAATTTTCTGCACAGTGGTAAGTGCATCCATTACGTGTTACAGAGTCACTTCGCTCAGAAAGAGTTAACTTTCTAGCTCCTATTCTCTGCAGTGCTGCATAAACACTGCACATTATTCTTACTGAGCATGCTTCATCTTTCCTGTCTCCACAGTCTTGGGCTGTCAATCACCTGTCACTCCCCACCACATCAGCACAGTGCGCACCACCAGGCTGTCAGCACAGCAGCTGATGAGACTCTGCTAAGAGCTGTCAATCAAACTTGTTTCTCTTATCTGTTCGGGAAATATTTTGTCTCTAAGAAACAAAGAACCTGGGCAACAATGGATCAGAGTCTAGTATTTACTCTTTTAGAGGGATGAAGGCTCTTAACAGGAAATGAATGTTTTATCCACAACAAGGAAAAAAACAATCTGCTCCATTAGGCATATTATTTTTTTTTGCTTTTCTTTAAATCCTATTTACCACTTAACTCAATAAATCAGGGCATAATAAATTAAATTTCTTTTTCACTGTAAAATGAATTTTATGGATTTACTTTTATCTTCTGTTGAATATAATTCAGTGCAGTTTAAAACAGGTAGCACCTCTGGTTTGGGAAATCTTTCCCTGACTGTAGACATTGGAATGTGTGAGCTTTCTCCCTATCTCACTGTAGCCAAAAAAGCCAGACTATAGAAAACGCACATAATTTACACCTTTGTTTCATTAAAATATGTATTTTCCATAGCATTTCTCATTAAAACTAAATTTCAACATAGAATTTAATAACGTGAGTAGGGTTCATAGATAATAGACTGAAAAATAGCTGAAGGGTATAAGCAAGCAAGAGAAAAACATACATTTTCAGTGGATGTTTGAAAGAAGATACTATCTTTTCTCTGGAATGCTGCACCAGGGAGAAAGAACTGCAGAAGGTAAAGTTCTCGCATCTACAGAAATAAAATACTGAAGAAAGACAAAAAGAGCTGCAGAGATGGGCACAGCAGCAATCTCAGGTCTCACAGAGAATCTCTGCATGAAAAGTTGAGCTGGGCTTTCAAGTGCACATCTATCCAAGGCAGAATAATGTTCTGCAAAGATAACTGGTGTAGGTCTAACAAACATGGTAATCAAATTAATTAGTACTGGTGGATCACTGAACCAACAGACCTCTACTCTTCCCAGGGCATAAGTATCTTTACATGCTGCGCCATATAGATACGCAGGCACATTTAAATCTAGCTCGAGTATCAGCACATTGTGCTGTCTCATGCCAAGTGAAGTAAACATAGCCCAGTGACTTCAAATCCTCATCTCCACCCATACCTGGTTTCCCCTACAGGATAAAGAGTTTCAGAGCTGACAGACAAGGAAAAACACCACGGACTTAAGAGGGAAAGTAGCAAAGGGAAGCAAATCACTTTTCTCAGTATAGAGAGGAATACTGTAAAACACAGTAATGTGAAAGGCAGGCCTAAAAATATTTGGTGTTTTCCACAAAGCTTCAGTCTGGGGCCATGAAATTAAATAAGCAGCTTAGTTTTCCAAGACAAAACAAAGTGAGTTTATAATCCTTGCAGTTTCTTGGACAAGACTGTATATTAAAAGTTAAAGGAATGGAAGGCAAATAAAAGTGTTATTTTTTTAAAACCTTGTAACACAGAGACAATGATTTACATGCCTGATTCATGTGCTCTGAGTATCTGCATTGGCTGTGGGAATTGGCTGTCCAGGTAAAAACAGAAGGCAGAGGTGAGGCTGCAATAGGAAACCCATGGAAAGGAAAAGTTTAAAGCAAGCATGGAAAGGAAGCCCCCTGAGAGGTTTGGGATCCACCATGCTCCTCCTCATCTCTGGTGGCTTAAGGCAAGATCCAGAGAGATCAAGACAGCAAGAAAGGAAAAGGACTGGGAAGAGAAAAATTCTGGCCATGGACAATATAACACTAGTTGTCCTTGCCCCACATATCCCCACAAGATTTTTTCTGGAATTTGGTTGCTTCAGAAGAAAATATTTTAGTTTCCCAAAGAGGGAAACCATTGCCCAAAGGAAAGAGAACAAGGTGGCAGACACAACCAATGTCAAAGATGTAAGCAAATCTCTCAGAGGCTGAAGCAACACAAAGACAGGCAATTTTGAGCTGAATCCTGCAGCAAAGGCAAGAGGTCAGCATCTTTCATCACTTTCAACTCTATAAATGACTTCTTAAAGGATGCCTATTTCTCTTTTCTGGAGCTTTATCTTGGTGGCCTCCATTACTGTTTGTGCCTGCAAGAGTAAGAACAATTTGTCTCTTTCCTCTCAGCCAGCTGCAATGTCTTTAATGCACACTATGTAGTAAAGAGCCTGCACAGTGGGAAAGGAGGCAGGTGTCTTGCTGGGGATAGTGCAAGTGGAGACAAGGCACTTCAGTTTGATCTCTTCTAGAGCTCTGTGCTTGGTGCTGGCACCACTCATTATGTTCTGGCCTACCACCAGCCCACTGCCCAAGGATTTCACCAGTTACTTGGAATAAAGGTACTGGGTGAGATAATGGTCTTTAGGAGATACAAAGACCATAGATATAATGGAGCATGCAAAGAGGTTGGGCCCACAAAACAGTGACCTTGATCAGGTCTCTGCGCTCAGTGAGGACCTGCTACAGGTAAAAGCAATTTCCTGTTTATGTTTGCAACCAAAGGGGAACAAGCTGCTCTGTTCTCAACTCCTGGACATCATTTTGGACACAAGGTTCCCTGGCAGGAAGAAAGGGTTGCTCTCAACACACAACTTCCACTCTGCACCTTCCCCAGGCAATGCTGGAGGTGTCCCTCAGCAGGCACTTGGACAACATGCACCCACAAGGCTGCTCTCAAAACCTGCTCAGATGGCAATGGAAATGCCAGACTAGAACAGCTCAAGGATGCTCTTTAGAGTATCACTATATAGGAATACTGCTCGTCAGAAATAATCACTAATACTGTAGTTCAGACTTACATAAATTTTTACTAATGAAGGAAAGGAAACATAAATAAACAGAAAGAACCCTAAATGCTGAACTTTAATTCTAGATGTTGACAATAACAACACCAGAAGCAACAACAGTTTGTGCAGATGTCAGAAATTAAAACCAGACAAAATATGTTGTGTACCAGGCATTTTTAAAAACATGCCTACAGTAATTTGATCTTTCAATCATGCTTATCAGCAACAATGCTAAGAACCACAGTACTGCCCCGTACCAAACCATCCGGTTACAGATAGCACAGCCATTATCAAGCATTTGTGACAACAGGAATATTTTACTCTTTGACAAATTCTTTCATATGCAGCACTGTTTTCCAGAAACACAACTCCTTCTGATCTAACTGGACATTAATTGCTTTTTGGCTGATGTATCTGTGCCTTCTGGACTGATAACACAACTAGCAAATCTGATATCTGACAAGTTGACTCAACCTAATCAGGACAGATCAGCTGTTACCAGCATTGCTATAGGCTGTAATTTGAGGACCTTTACAGAGTTATCACTTGCTTTGAAAGGCAAGAAACTGTAATTCTGTCAACACTAATCCCAGAACGTGCGTTCAAAGTGGCTGTTATTTTTTCTCCAGGAGAAGGTAACACTTGTCAAATAAATACCTGAGATAATTGATAAAAGGAATTAGGAGTATGTGAGTGATACACCAACAATCAGTCACTCTCATGAAAAAGAACCTTGCAGGATTCAGAACGCTAAGTAGAGAGCACAAGCTGTCACCATGAAGCAGGGGTCACTCTGAATGGAGTGAAACAATTAGCAATGCAGTTTTTCAATGTTTACTTATCTCTCTGTTGCTTAGTGCTAAAGCTGACTGAATTATTCACTTCAAACAAATTGATAAATTTTACTCCTTTTTCCTGCTCAGAAATGGATACCAATGCCATCAGAGTTATTCACTGCTTCACTTCTATTCAAGCTTCCATTTAGTGCTTGATTGAAAGTATTTTAGACTTCCACTGCTGTTCAAACAATATGCAGGATAAGTCCTTAATGTGCGCAAACACCACAGATCCACAGAGCTGATGGAACCAGCAAGGATATAGCTTTTGGTATATATACATTTTTTTATACCAAAATTTGCTACAAAGTTCCCTTTATGTAAACAATTTTGCCCACAAGACTCAACACTGCAAATGTTTGTAGAATGCAAGCATAGCCAAAGAAAATTAATAGAAAAATTCCAAATAACATATTCGATTATTTGCCTTACTCCACCAGGAAATACTTTTTCATGTAATAAAATTCAGAGGAATTCCTCAAAAAAAATGGATTCCCAGTCCATGCACTTCTTAAGGGAACTTGATGGTCACTGAAAAAAAACAAGTGGTTTCCTCATTGCCAGGTTTGCATCTGTTTCTTACAGGTAACTGTGTTTAGAAATTCAGGCTTAAAATTAGAATAAAAAAAATCTCTCTCTTACTGTATCGCTTTGGTCCATCTTCCAAACAAAATGAAAGCGTTAAAGTTGCATCATCTTCAAAAAATTCAGTTGCAAAGGCATCCCACCAGAGGTTGTCACTATCCTAGGAAGCAACAGATCATTCACTTAACAGGAGGCAAAATGAAAATATGTTCATCTTTTGTAAAAGAAATTCAGATACAGTTTGTGCTTCTTCACCTGTGATTTAGGAGTGTAGATGTCTATATGATACTTCAAACTCATTTTCCTAGATAAAGTTCTTGTTCTAATTTAAGCAAAAAGCTAAAATATTTAGTTTATTATACAAAAAACTTTCATTTTAGCAAGCACACAATAAATATGTAATGACTTTCATACTCATATGTTTTTCTCCAAATGTTAAAAACTGTTTTATAAACCAGTTGCAAATATGGCAATTATGACTTTCGCCCCCTATTTCTGGGCTGTGTATCTCAAATGCTTGATCCTAATAATGAAAAAAAACCCCTCCGTACTCAATTCTATAATGCTACATAACCCAATTATCAGCATGAGCTGACAAGAAAGTTATTTAGAAATTAAATATAATAGCCATTCCACTCCAATGCCTTTAAAATAAATACAATGCCATTGCAGGCTGATTAAATACCAGGTAGTTACTTAAATGTAATTGTTATGAGAAATCTTTACTTTTCATGTTACATGAAGTGAAGACAATATTTTAAGATGAACTGTGCATACTTAGAGGTACAGTAATACATATAGCAAGAATTAATACAATGTACAATGTAAAGCTTATACCAGTATACCAATACAGGTGGTCTGTGGCTTTTGACAATTGAACCAGGCATTTTCAGACCTGGGTGATCCAGAACAGGCACCCAAACCTTGATGTCTAACGCCTGTGCAAGTGATCCAGCTCACAAGGGTTTTTGCAGAAGTCAGACAACAGAATCCACCAACTGCTTCATTGAGAAGCTACGGGTACATTAAACAGCTGTATTTAAAACGTTTGGTGCTCATCCGCTGCTTTGAGGCCCTGAGATGTGAATCATCTGCAACATACAGGATCAGAAACAAAGCTGGAAATACACCTCTGAAGATGCCCCCGTTGTGCTCCTCAGCACCGTTACATCCCACTCATGACAGCTGCCTTACAGGGTGAAAGGTCAGGTTCAGTCAGTGTAGTGAGCACCAAGCACCTCTTAATGCCTGAGCAATATAAAACTAAGCCAGAAAACATTTGTTACCTGGGAAAAAAAAACCTGGGATAAAATAAAAATTTAAGACAAAATATCCATCTAACATACTCATGATATATACATAGAGAAATAACTATCTTAGTTTTTTAGTTCTGTTCCTGTTTTTCCTAAAGACATTACTACTGAATTTCATTCCAAACTGCTGAGCAGTATGTTCTTCCTGCCTCACAACTTTGATTCTTGTCAATCGTCCAATGGAGAAACGATAAAGACAGGTCCTACCAGAGACCTCTGAGAGATTTCTTGGCTTCCTTGCCAATGCTCCTCCTCCCCAGCAGCGTCAGGGCAATGTGCAGCCCAGCCCTGTGGTACTCGCTCAAAATTCAGTCACACACAGTCAAAAACCATCCCCACCTCTTAGGAATCTGTTGCCACAGACAGCTGCTGCTCTCTCCTCTTTGTTAGTGTAAATCTGATGACTGTTTCTGCGTGCAAACATCACTGCATCAACTAGCCAGGTAACCACAACAGCAAGTACAGGATATATACACACAGGTGCTCAAGAGCCTAGCAACCAGCTTCTAGAAACACACCTCTGCACACCCACCCTTCACCTGGGAGAGCCTGGGGTGACATTCTAAGCTCATAAAAGAATGTATTGTCCAATAAAGAATTATGAGCTACCATTTGCCAAAAGAGAGGCTGCTGTATCGCTTAACTTGGATCTTTTGGACATACTTGTTATAGGGAGGGAAGGATTTAAGCAATATCACATATGCATTTGCAGCTCTCATTAACTCAGTAAGTATCACTAGAGCTACTCCTGCAGCACCCAATGACATGGGAAACAAAAGGGGATCATCACACAGATGGGATGAAAATGCACATGGGAAAGATAGAGAAGAGCAGACAAAGTGCAGGGCCTCACCTCAAAACCACGTGTATTTGCACTCATTCTTGCTTCCAGGAAGCCTGAAGGCAAGGAAAATGTGGAGATGGAATTACTGTGGATTCCCTCCCTGGATAGATGAAAGACTCAGACTCTGTCACAGTCTGGATACTGTCCAAGGTCTTTATCTTATGCTTTTTCATACTTCTATGTCAGGAAAAAGGAAAAACAGAAAATGCAACACCCTACCCACAAAAAAAAAACCTCCAAACCTTAATAGATGATATAAATCCTGTCAAGCTTGTATACACTTTGCTGATTAATTCTCTGCTCCACCCTTGTCACAGGTGGGCCCAACTATTTTCACAGCCAACTGGTGAACAAAACCAAATGAGGTGTCCCTCAGCCAAGCTGGAAAAGGATCCAGTTATTGCAAAAAAGAGAAAGAGGATAATAAAATCACCCTTTTTTTTTTTTTTCCTGCAAAAAAGGGGATGGTGAAGGCAAGGCTGCCCCCAGGCATCTTTAACTTATGCTCTGACAGGTTACAGGGGATTTTGCCAGAGTAATTATTTTTCTATTCAACAATAATGAGAAATTACCATGGCAACCTCCCTTTCACGTAGTGCACTCACACGTTCAAACACTGAAATAATGGCCTAAACATAACAAAAAAAAAATTTAATTTTTTAAAAATATTTTTTCTTAAAATAAACTTAAGGAGTGGGTCCAAGGAGAGAAAAGGGCAGAGGGAGCCAGCAAGTTGGGTCAGAAGTGAAGCTGCCATGCTGCTGGAGCCAGCTACCCAAGCAGGAGAACGTCTTCTGCCATAACTGCTATTATTCCCTCTGATCCCTTCCACCTCTGGCATTATTTGTAATTTGAAGCATGGCTCAACTCTGAATAGGGTCTTCAAGTAAATGGAATCCCAGGGTTTCAATATTTTTTCCTTACTCTGATTTCTTTGGCAAATGCAATCAGATTGTAAGTACAAGGATGTTCTTTCTCCCCCTCCATCTAACAGTCCCACATGTTCCCTGTGTGATCTGAGAGTCAAGCTGGGTTCTTCTTTACACCTTGCACACTTAGATGATTAAGAGTCTGCAAGCCAAACGAAGCTTTTCAACTTGCCTGTGATGGTGATTGCTGAACCAAAATAGATCTTGCAACTGGAGTATAAGGCCAACTGAGATTATGGCATTTTCTCCAAATTCCTTTATTTTTACTTAATGACTTGGGAGGATGAATGGAGTTCATGTAAAAAGTCAGTACAGGAAACCATGCTCAAGGGAGGATGCAGATATCTTGTAGGATAAAACTGGAATTCAGAATTATTTTGATAGATTGCAGAAATGATCTGAAATGAAGATGAAGTTTAGTAAAGTGAAGTGACAAAAGCACAAATACAAAATGGGGAATAACTGGCTAAGCAATACTGTAGAAAATGGTCCAGATCATAAAGCAAATATGTCAGCAATCTGTTGCTTTTGCAAACACGGGAAATGTCTTAGATATAATTCCCTCCTGATCCAGCAAACACTTCTCTGGAAAGACTTCAACTGGAATAGTCTGTCCACCTCTGGGGTACTGTGAGGCCAGGCCTGGGCCACCCACTCTTAAAGAATTTATCCGAGAACAACAGGAATCATTGAGTCTAAAGACACAAACAAACAAGCCAACCCCAAAAG
The DNA here is from genome assembly GCF_028554395.1 of Pezoporus wallicus. Lineage (NCBI taxonomy): Eukaryota > Metazoa > Chordata > Aves > Psittaciformes > Psittacidae > Pezoporus > Pezoporus wallicus. The sequence continues at coordinate 7,196,109 of NW_026642052.1, forward strand.
ACTCATAGGAAGCAAGGCAGAAGGACTTAGATGTGCTTAGTATAAGTCAGAAGCTCCTTGGACAGGGAATGTGATGAAAACCATATGAAAAGATTGCTATAAAGAAGAGCAATCACTTGTCCATGGTGGCTAACAATAGGAGAAGTAATAATCGGCTCAATCTGCTGCCATTGCAGGTTAAGTGGTTTAATCCCCTGCTATAGATTTCTAGGCTAGTGTTTTGCAGCAGGGAAAGAGCCACAGAGCATGGCTACTGTGTTCCCAAGGAGAGGGGACACAGAGGAGCCTCAGGCAGAGCTGCCCCATCGCAGCAGCAGCTCCATGGCTTGTAGTCAGTGAGAAGTGGACTTTTGTTTTCTGCCTCACATGACTTTTGGCCACACACATATAACAGATGTAAACGGTATATTAAAAAGAGAATCATGGACACAAGTAAATGTGATTCTGAACACACACAGGAAACACATCTGTTCTAAAATGGGACCTTTTTTTCATATATAATCACTTCTCGGGGAAGAACTGAATTTTAAACATCAACCTATATGGCTTGGCATTGGACAAGGCAAAAATAAAAAGAGATAGTGCCCTTGGGAGCTTACATTTTTCTTCTGGCACCTACAACCCTTCCCTATTGACACTTACTATTTTCAGAACTCTATACATCCACACTCCTGTTGGCAAGATATGCGCTTCTCATATTCTTTCAAGTTAATACTGCACAAGAAAACTGCTGTCTCCCCAAGGAGAGAATGGTATTTCTCCCCTCCTCCCATTCCCAGGAAATCAAACTACACTCGAGCCTTTAAAATGCAGTTCAAGATAAGATGTTGCCATTAAATACACCTGTAAAAACTGCACAACCTTTGTAAACTAAGAAATTTACAGGGTAAGTTCCATTAAAAAATTCTGATATTAATGTTTATACACAGAGACACTGACAGACCATTAAAAGCCTGAATAAGAGAAACATATATTTTCCCCATTAGCTTTAAATTAGACCCATCTTGAGACTACCCAGCATATTTAAGGTCCTGATACAAATTTCACGGAACTAACAAATTAACAGGAACAGGAATTATATCTTAATTTTATACATTTGGACATTTGAGTATTGATCTGTAGATCTGGCCCTGCAATGCACAATGTTTTCATAATGTAGTATAGGGGAGGTTTAAATACATATTTAAAATATATAAATACTATGCAAAATACCAAATCTTAAATTGATTTTCTTGGAAACCATATGAACAGAGTGAAAGAGTGTAATATTCATATACAGTATGTAGGTGAGAAATCCATATAGTCAAATGGCTGCCTATTATCATACAGATACAAGAAGATGAACAACTATTTTATATTCACAGTATCTTTGCTAGCAATATGTGGTGCCCTGTAACTAGCAAAAGCACCTGAAAAAGAGGAACCCAGGGCTGGTTTGTAAGGACCACTCCCAATCCTTTTGCATTTGTTGTTTATCTCATTTATTTGATCTTAAACATAAAGCATGTTTTACATAGCATTAAACATAACTTTAGTCTTGCAGCTAGTGGTATCTTCCAGAATCTCTGCCTCCCCTTGCCCTGCTAGGAATGTCCAACTCTATTCTGTCCATTTGTTACTTCACGCATATTCACAGTTCTAATGGTGTTGCTTGCTTTTATTTCACTTACTAGTATGGCTGGATGCCATCTCTCAAACAATGTGTAGTAAAACTGGCAGAAAAATTTTAAGACTTGGCTTTGGTCATAAGTAGTTTTTGTTTCCATTATATACTTGCAACTTCTTGCCAAAACACTGCTCAATGCCCAAAACGTATCAGTTTCTTCAGCTTACTTAATAATTAATTAAATTATTGTTTACATTCCACTTTGGAACTTATCTTCATTTGCACAGCGAAGAAACAACACCAAGTTTCTGTTTTATTGAAAAGGCAGAATATAGTCATGCAACAGATCCCCAGAGCAACACTGCCTCAGAGAGACCGGCTCGGGAACTATATGGGGACAACGTCCCTGTTTCTCACATAAATCTGGATTAACTTGAAGAGTCCAATGGAATTATAGGGAAAAGCTCATAATGGAAAGCTACTCTTACAGGTTCGCTGGAAATTCGTAATATATCAAGAATCCTATTTTTATTGCCTATAAACCACGGCACTATCAGGCAGCAAAATATCAGGGGGTGGCAAGCTGTAACAGTTAATTTACTGAATGGGGAACTGTGAAAACCAAACATTAATTATTTGATTTCAGATAAAAACGGGGGGAGGGGGAGGAAGAGAAAGGCTTTGCAAAATATGCAAATTGATTCATGCCGTTTCCTTGATGTACTCTGAACCCGTGGATGTGGGAATCAGCATCACTACAGCAAAACCATTATGCTGTAATGATCCTGGCCATCCAGCTCAGCTTTGCAGATGATACACTGCTTTGAGATATCATCACTTAGATTCTCAAACAGCAAGTCCACACTGAGCAATTATAGCAGCAGTTCAGATTAACTGAAATATGCTGATACTGATATAAGGAAGAGAAAAAATTTTCTTATGTTTAGAAGAATGGTTGACCTCTTCCTTGTTATTTGGCCACTCATGTATACCCAAATTAGAGACTTTTTGTTAGAGTAGTTGTGGCAACAGCTCATTGGGCTGGCAAATAGCAAGACCAGTCTACACACAGCTATAAAAAAGTACAGTTCCATTATATCTAAGCCGCCTAATTTTTCCTTCTACACAGATGCTACACATACATCAAGTTGGATATCCTTTTAAAATTAGAGTCCTTGAAATTATGGAGATTTTCTTAGATTTTCTAAGACAGAGAGCTGTCTGATTCAGCCTAATAACAGAATCAAAGTAGAATGCTTGGTCTCAAACCTATTATTTGTCATTCTTTAAATTTTACTGCAGCTAGTGGACAAAGAGAAATGAATCCTTAGATATTCACTCTGTACATGTTTCACTATTCAGCTACAGCAAACAGACACAGATTGCCATTTAATGCTGCACCAGTACAGACCAGAAAGAGTTAATTTATGAAATGTGCCATTTCACCTGCTTCCTTAATTTGAATTCATTATTACCACTCCTGGAACTTGTGCACAAGAATGGATACAAGAAAGAAAAGGGAAAAAAGAGCAAGGAAGCTGAGCTCACGACATATTCCACTGCCAATTCTTACAGCCACCATGGCATCATCCTTGATATTTCACAGCAATATTATCAATAACTAGCAGAAGATGCTCCTTTGTGCTTTTTAAGTCTATGGGATAAAATTGCACTTGGTCTCCATTGATAAGACCTACATTCTGGCTGTGTGAACAAAAAGACTGGGCATTAACAACTAAATCGTGTGTAGTTGTTAACAGAAATAGACACTTTCATGCATACCATAGTATCTGTTTGGACTTGGTATATACACAGTTCATGTTAAAACTATATTCAAAGTTGTTTTAAATTTGAGCCTTCTTTTCAATAGGCATCAGGATGTCCCTAGCTGGCTGGGAACAGTAATGGATTTCCTTACCAGTATTCTCCACCCATGATCATTGCAGACAAATGACAGACGAGATTTGTGTTTATCAAAAATGAACCATGGTTACACTTCTCTATTCTACCACAGAATAACGCACAGCCTCAGCCTTTGAGAATGGTTTATAGAGATGGAATATTAAGTGTATCTATTATCTATTGTACTACCGCCAGTCATATGAATGTTCTTATTTTATTCTGACATTTTGACCTGGTTTCTTTTTTACCTTGTTTGCTTCCATCTATATGAGTAAATGGAAGCTACTATGCCATCTATCCCAGTGAAAAGGCAATAACTCGTATTGCCATCAGTGAATACAGAGCATCAAACATCATATGTCACTAGGGCACAGAAAAAAAAGTCATATCCCCAGCAACATTAGTAAAAGAGTCTCTCTGGGTCTATCTACATGACTACGCCAACTCCCAAGGCTTTAAAATTTAGCCAACACAAATGCCTTCATCAGTTATTACAGTGAAAGCAACATTATTACTGACAGCATTTAAATACCACGGTGGGAAAACAATGAAGACAGTCCTTGATACCTCCATTTCACACCAGACTCATGAACTCTTTGTTCACTGAAGCCTCACAGAAGCACCACACATGTAAGAGACATACACAAAGCTCAGGACTTCAGAGGTCCCTGCCCCTGAGCAACTGTAGTCTAAATTACGATCTAACAGACTGTATTTTGAGAGCTAAGAAACAGCTCTTCAGCTAAGTGAAAAAAAAAAAAACCCTACTCATTTTATCTCTAGTGCCTTATTCTTGTGCAAGTCTAGTGGTCCAGGCAGGAAAGAAAAACCCAGATAAGACAAACCCTACGTTCCAGCTTCATGGAGAAATATCAGACAGTGACAGGGCTAAGTAATGCAGCAGTGAAAAGTTGATTTTATCATACATGAAGATTATACTGGTTGAAAAGACATATAGTGGAGGAGATAGAGTTCTATATGACACACACCCTCTACCCTACAGGACTTTGAGAAAACTCCTGCAGACTCAGCAAAAGACTTTAAAAAATAAGGATATGCTGAAATTCTTTTCTGGAATGGGGTACAAATATGCATTTTTTTAGCCTGCAAGTCAAACTAATTAAAGATTATGACCTCGTACTAAGCTTTGCAAACCAGGTGAGAGCATATCACAGTGCTGGACAGCTCTGTCTAACCAAGGAGCTGCTATTACTTGGAAAGATATGTGAAGTGGAAAAGATCCAGTGTATTGTATGTCCCATCTCCTTTACAGGGCAGGTAATCTCATGCACAAAAGTTTAATTTAGCAGTAGCAAGTCAGAAGGAGAGAAACATTTCAGAGGAAAGTATTTAAGAAATCACTCCCTTTTGTTACTATTTACAAGCATATTTGTTATATATTTAATACATATTTACAAGCACTTTATATACTGTTGGCTGCATTTAAGTGCTTAATAACATAACTGTGGTTTTGGGTATTCAGGTATCACCCAAAGAAATTTTAACAGCTCTGTATAATTCCAGGCAGTACAGAGAAGCAAATGGTGCTTTACAGAAATCGTGGTAAGAAGCAATGGTAAAGCATGAAAAACCACTATAGGAATTAATAAATAATTTCATAAAAGAGATATAGTTACCTGAAAATTGTCTCTTAAAAGTTACTCACATTTTTTTATTCAGCTCATCTCAGAAGCCTCACTCTTGTGATCTTTTTAAAGGATTACTACTTTAATTTAGCCAAAGTACATTTCAAGTTAATTCCTGTACACATTCTGAACTTATTAGGATTAGTAATCAAAGCCACTTTTGTCAACTGACAATGTCACTGACAATATCCACAAATATTATTTATGCTAAATGTGTGTTTCAGAATCTAAACTCTACCTAGGGAAGAGAAAAGGAAAAGGTATCGCTGAGGTATTAAGTCCATCTTTCAAGACTCTACATACTTGGTCCAGTTTTGAACACTACAGCATAACTAATATCATCTGTATCACCCATTTAGCCACTAATCAGCTGAAGCTGTCAAATAAAGCTCTGGTTTTTGAAAATAATACAGCTATATTTACTGCTTCTAATTTTTGATATACAAACATATGTGCATTTAAACTTAATCTAACATTAAGGCTGAGATTTTCGAAGCTAATTAAAAGACTTATGCATTCATTTTCCATTAAATTAAGTAGAAAACAGATGCTGGAATATGCTGTGCAAGGCTCCAAATCCCAGCATGGAAATGGAACTTGTTGCATTAGCTGAATCAAAGCTGGAGGGTGACAACAGGGCTGGGATTCATCTCACCCCAAGACAGTTGCCTAAATTCATATGAGATAAAAAGCCTCCTGGAGATATCTGTCTCTTCACTGACTGTAGAGGGAGACTAGAGAATAGTTCAGTCTAGCCATTTAACTTTTACAGCTATAAAGGTGAGTAAGATAAATCCTTTTCCATGTACCTACCAGGAATTTAAATTTCAGGAAGAAAACTGGTTGAGGTTTTGGGACCTTACATCGTGAAGGACAAACATAACTGAAAAGCTGGTTGAAATCATCATATCTACTTTGTCTAGATTTTTACAGTCTTGGCAGGAAGACCTATAAATGATGTTCAAGTTTTTTGCTTGCAATGCCCAAAGTCTTCCAAGCTTCCAGGTTCCTGCTGTTTCAAATAAAAAGCTCCAAGTGGCAGACAGAAGTTGGAGCCCTGGTTAAAGATTTCTGCCAGTATGAAATGTTTTAAATGAAGAAGATGTGATTATTTGCTTGGCTTCCTACCTTCACTCCCTGGCTAGCCATAGTTGCCAATAAAGGCCCTCAGGTCCTGTGTTTTATCTCACCCTGTATTTGGATACAAAATTCCTGGACAAAACACAAACTAGAGGCAGAATTGTTCATATGTATCATCCTACATCCTCAGAAATCTGAAATATAAGGAAATCTTGAGTCAAGACAACATGTCAAATATTGCTATTTCTCATTCTGTTACCATCAGATCACTCAGTCACTGCTGTTTCCATCCTGTAGCACTATCCCTCTCAAGCATGTAACATTCATTAATGGGCATGTGACAGCCAAGTCTGATTAACGAAGGGACAACAGTCAGAAGTCCAAGTTGCTCTGATAAAGCAAGATGGGTTGCGTTTAAGACACTGGTTCTCAGCACACACCATGGTTTACAAGTTTTGATGGTGAGAAACACAGGGTAGTAAACTTTTTATACTGACATTTGCATTTACAAATAAAACTCTCATTCAGATGGATAAATCTGAATCACCTGTTTACAATGACAAAAAACTACTTAGAACCAAAACTGCTATAATATTGCATAATAGTGTAGCAAATCACTGACAAGGGTGTTGAGGTTGCTAAACCAAAAGATATTTAGCTGCTGTCCTGAAAGTCACAAGAGCGAATATAAAGAGAATGAAGCACACACTGGGAAATCCCAGAGGTTGTGACAACAGAGTGATTTAGTGTGTTTGGTTTAAGTATTAACTTTGAATTTTCACTTAAAAAGAAATGGGAGAATTTATGCATGCAAAGAAGCACTCCCTTTCAAAACTCAGTCTGTACTGAGCAAAGTAAGTACAGCTTTCTTCTAAATGGTGTATGTTATCTTGTCAACCTCATTTAAAGTAAAAAGGCGTCAGCAGTAATAATAAAAATGCAGTTTGGTGAACAATTCCGTCACAGAAGCCAGCTATTACATACCGTAACAAATTAAAAACTCCAAAAGTCTGCGCAGGTCCCCAGAGAAATGCTATTTAATAAAGCAAACACTGATATTGAATGCGACAGAATTCCATTTGCTACAGACTCCCATCCAACTGAGTTTGGCTGCGGCTGAAGCAATTAGAGAAAGCTGTGATTTAATGATTACGCTAAAACCCCAGACAAACAAAGCTCTCACCTACCAAGTGGCCACTTAGCTGTATCACTACCACCAAATGTATAAAAATCCTAGTAGGATTTCTTTTGCTGTCAGTCAAGTAGCAGCAACATGAGCAATTATTTACTAAAAATGTCTACTTAGCGGCTACCCTACTGCTTAAACATGAAAAATGTATAAACCTAAATTTAAACAAAGTAAGCAAGGCCAAGAGTGAACTACATGTGTCAGGGAAATTCACCCACTAAGGTCATCCTTGTAGCTGAGCGCTGGTATGATCTAGTCGAAAGATCATAGCAGGTCAGTGTTTAATCCTTTCTCTTTTTTTTTAATCTTTATGCTGTCTATGATAATCCACTGGGGCCTCACCTGTGGGTCCATAAACATCTAATGAAATTTTAAACATCTTTTCATCTCTTCAGACTCCATGGACCTGTTAGATCAGCAGTAAAACTGATTCATGTCAGATTTCTTAAGTTTTCCATAGATGGTATTTGTCCTTCCCTATTTTCTAATTATTTCAAAATTTCTTTATGTAAAATTGTAGGACATAAAGCAGTATAAAAAAGGACCATATGTGACAATTCGGAAAACTTGCATATGGAAAACTTGTGAATTTGCTTGGGAACTCTGCATTTCTTGGTGTGCTCCTGCCAACTGACAAGCTCCATTGTGAAAACTGACTAACGGTCTTTCTGATTTTTAACTTACATTAGTCTGAGAGTCGAGTGAATGACACCCAGGACAGCTGAGGTAGATTTTTACTCCTGTTGCCTTCCAGGTGAAAGCATCTTCTGACAGAGAGCAAGCAAAGCTTTGGAAAAAGCAGTTCCCTTCCTCCCCAGCTCTTTAAGGAGCAGCATCTGGAGTCATGGCGCATACCTCTAGCCTGAACAAAAATACTAATGTTGATACAGCCTTTTAAAACCATAAAGAATATGGAGTCCGGGAGAAAGCTCAAACACACAGAGAACTATTTTAAGAAAGAAAACATTTTTGCATAACATGGTGATTCATGTGCAGAATTGCTGCAGAGGAGAGTGAAATAACTACAGGAAGCTATGTATAGGAAAGCACTTCTTGGGCAGCTTAGACCTATTTTCAATGATCTAAATCTTCCCATCTTAACAAAAGCATACCATGTGGGGTGTGGGTGGGTTGTTTATTTGTTTTGCTACAGCTGTCCATTTCTAACTAAAATAAGCAATAATCGTGTTCAGAACCCTATTTTTTTTTTTTAAGCACTATGTGTTCCTCATGAGTGCTGGGAACCCAGAGCATCTACTGTTTCAGAGCTCTTCTGAAAGACTTGTGTTCAGACTACTAGAGAGCCTGAGAAGGCAGCAGTAGCTTTGACAAAGCCAAATAACTACTTGGTCCCATTTCTGGGAATCTGTAACTGCCAGAGGATCTCTCATCTGAGAGTGAGACAGAAAAGATGCAGTGCTAATGTCTTCTTAGGCTAGGGGAAGCTTATGCCAAGCTCAGCCCAGAATATACAGATCCACACAAAGCAGCTTGGTTTCTGCCAATGCAGTGATGACCACTGATAGATGTTATCATACTTCTACACACTGTGTTTAAATGGAACCTACAAAATAGATCATAGCTGGATCATGTCTAGGTCCTCAAATAAAGACTATAAAAACATCACAGATCCTCTTCTGAGGGTGCTGATTTTTCAGACATCTTAGGATTCTCCTCCAAATGAGTCCCTCCACAATCAGCTTGACTTTTACACCTGATCTCTGTATGCCACGCTGAAGAATCACCTCTCTGCTCTAGAACAAATGACTTCTTTTTTCTCCCTCTAGCTTCCTGATTTGGAAGAGTTTTTTCTACAAGCAAATGCACCAATACAGATGTGCATATGCTCACTTTTTGTTGATATCCTTGGCTTCTGTAGTAGTGTCTCCTGGATCATGTCATCTGCCTCTTAAAATCATATATATCGGTCTCAGGCACTCTAGACTGAATGTGAACTTTTTATAACCTCCACAACATGTGAGGTCTGAAAGAGGCCCATCAGAAACTGCCAGGTCAGCACAGAGCCCACCATGTACCCCTCAGCGTATCAGCAAGGACAAAGGAGTGTACTGAAGATCAAATATGCTTTGTATTATGCAAGCAGCTCCTTATTCAGACTCCTGTGAATGTTCTAGTTCAGTAAGTCTCAACATCTGGCAGGGGTCAGATCTGGGCTGACTTCCTTCTGTCTTGATTCAATGCTTTTCAGTACAGCTGACAATCACAGGCTTTCGTGTCCTAAAGCCTCAGTGGACTTGCAGAACAAGTACAGAATGAAAGCAGCTTCCCCCTCTCTCCCTGAAAATACTCATGCACCTTGATCTGAGGGGACCACAAGCAGGATTATGTCGTTACTGTCCTCCTCATTCCTCTGCCAATATTCCAAGCAATCAGTAGTAGCAGCAGCAGAGGTAATACCAAACTGCCCAGGGGAAATGGCCTAGAAACTGGAGAGATACTGAATATTTTCAACTGTATTATACAGTGTGCTGCAGACACATGATCCTATGGGTTGTCAACTGATATGTACTAACTTCACCCAGCAGTCAGGATGGGACACGAAACCATAAGTGTCCTCTACCATTGTATAGGATGAGTCTCACAACAAAGAATGCTGTAGGGAGATAGCTAACCTATCAGAGTATCAGCAGCAGTGCCTTGCAAACATAAAAGGAGAGATGATGTTCTACTATGTTCCTATAATAACAAACACAGCAGTCAGGCATAATAAATATCTCCAAAGCAATGAAAGGTGAAAAGCTGGTACCGTATGATGGAACCACAGCCCTAAGAATTGATGTTTCCTATTTGAAAGACTACACTCCTTTATAATTCCTAGAAAAATTTCCACCTGCCAGGTGTACTTCTTAGATTTAACCAAGTATTTTCATGCTTCCAAGGCCATCTATTGGATTTTGAGAGAGAAAACACCCCAAAAAATTTACTCAGTTGTGAAATAATGAGAAGCAGGTATGCAATTTATTCACATTGACTGCTGCTACCATAAATATCTCTGAGGAAACTACTATATATTTCAATATAAACAAAATCGTAATTATTTCCCATCCAGATAATGACCAAAATATTTCTGGGTATCTTCCTGATCTCCAAAGTCTCCCCCAGAGGAGATGCAGGAGTGTCTCTTCTGCATGGTGTGGTGCTGGGAGTGAACTTAACATTTGAAAAATTATCTTAACATTTGAAATTGTCAGTCTTTAGTATCTACTTTCTTGTTACAAGCTTAGAATATCCACTTCCTCTGTTATGCTGCAGAATGTGCACTCTGTAGCTTGTCCTACCTAAAAATTAACTTGAAATGAAAGCTTCTAGGTCCTCTAGACAGATTTTAATGTGTGTTCCTTTTTTTAAGAACAGGAGTGTATCCTGACGGTAGTCATGGTTGCAGAGAGAAGCTGGAATATGACAGAATGTATTTAAACGTGAGCAAGGAAATAAAGGGAATGCTAAAATCTTTTTCTTCTTCAATACTATAACATTTAAGCCAATTGCATGATCCTTCAGAGCCTGGCTCGGCTTTGGGTAGATGCACTGAGTGGCTTGCCTATTTTAATTCCATATATTCACCCTCATGGCCATCCATATCAGGTAATGGGAAGCTCACTCGGAGGCAGGGTGTTAAACAGAGTGCAAATTTCTCATCTGGAACAGAAGAAACCGTGATCATCTTTGATGTTATCTTTTCTCATTCAGCTTCTTTGATTTGAGTGGTGGTATCAAAAGAAAGTGACCTGAACATATTAAAGACGATGCAAGCTTCAGTATTCCCTGTTGCATATGACTTAAAAATTAATGGTTCATTAATATCCAAATAGATCTGCTTTGGGAAGACCCGCTCAGAATTCAACACTAGATACTGTAAGCATTTGAGAACACTGCCAATGAGTTCTTTAAAAGGCCGAAAAGATGCATGTCTTGTATATTACTTCCACTGCCTCCACCTGCTAGAGGAGCATCTCTGCTGCAGTGACAGAAAAAATACATGGAAATTTTTTTTTTTTTTTCTCCCCCATTCTCAAAGGAACAGCATTTTGCACCAACATAAGAAAAAATCAGCTGATTTTATCTAATCTGTGACATACTACCCACTGGTATGAAAAGAAAGATGGCAGCTCTCCTTCCTTCATGCTTTGATAGAAAATCAACAGAGAAGTAATACAAACTGACAGGTTTTTATGACTGACCTCCTGATACCTACTGGTGCATAAACATGCAGTTGTTAAAGCTTATCACTAGGGCCAGGGTTATCCCCCCTTGACTAGAAGACTGCCAAGTCGTAAATAAATAAGATAAAAATAGTTCCAAAATAATATACCCTATTTAGTGGATTCTGCCACTAAAATGTCATGTCCTAGAAAATCTCCAAACAGAAGAGTTACTATTTCACAGTTTTATGTCTTTACTTTCCAGATGTCTCACAAAACTTGGTAAATAGAAAGGCCATCTACATATCTCTTCAGTGATGAGTGGTGCTCCTCAGGGGTCCAGCAGTGTTTAATATCATCATCAGTGAAATAGACAGTGGGATTGAGTGCACCCTCAGCAAGTTTGCAGATGAGACCAAGCTGTGTGGTGCGGTTGACACACCTTAGGGGAGGGATGCCATCCAGAGGGTCCTGGACAAGGTCAAGAAATGGGCCCGTGTGAACCTCATGAGGTTCAACAAAGCCAAGCGCAAGGTCTTACACCTGGATCAGGGCAACCCTCATTTTCAATACAGGATGGAAGATGAAGGGATTGGGAGCAGCCCTTCAAAGAAGGAGTTGGGGGTACTTGTGCATGAGAAGCTGGACATGACCCAGGAATGTGCATTCACAGCCCAGAAAGCCAACCATATCCTGGGCTGCATCAAAAGAAGCATGACCAGCAATCGAGGGAGATAATACTGCCCCTCTACTCTGCTCTAGTGAGACCCTGCTTGGAGTCCTGTGTTCACCTCTGAAGTCCTCAGTACAGGAATGATATGAAACTGTGGAAAGCATCCAGATGAAGGCCACAAGGATCACGAGAGAGAGGGCTGGAGCACCTCTCCTATGAGGACAGGTTGAGAGAATTGTGTTGCTTCAGTTTGGAGAAGAGAAAGCTCCAGGGAGACCTTATTGTGGCCTTTCAATAAAGGCAGCTTATAAGAAAAATGGGCACTGGCTTTTTATGATAGACACCCTGAAGGTGGTGAGATTCTGGTAAGCACCGTTCACAGTATTTGGATGCAGAGCAAGACGTAACAACTCCCTTCCCAGGTGAGCATTTCTGTTCCATGCCCAGGCCAAATCTCTGTTAACAGGTCTGCATATTTAATTTTGCCCAGCCCTTTTGACTAGCTTTAAATCACTGTCGAACATCACTTGAACCCCACCCTCAAAAAATTACACTGCTTTTTTGTATACTATTTAGAAATAAAAGTGGTGTCCTGAGTTAAGCAGCAGCAGTCATTTTTCTCCTTCTTAGTAGCTGGTGCAGTGCTGTGCTTTTGACTTTCAGCCTGGGAACAGAGATGATAACACTGATGGTTTTAGTTGCTGCTCAGTAATGTTTACTCTGACCAAGGACTTTCTGAGTCTCACGCTCTGCCAGGGAGGAGGGGAAGCCGGGAGGAAGCAGAGAAAGGACACCTGACCCAAACTAACCAAAGAGGTATTCCATACCACAGCACATCACGCCCAGTATATAAACTGGGGGCAGTTACCCAGAACAGCTAGATCACTGCTCGGTCGGGCTGGGTATCGATCAGCGAGTGGCGAGCAGTTGTATTCTCTTCCCTTGTTATTTCCCTTATCATTATTCTTACTGGTGGTAGCAGTACCTTAGTTACTGGACTGTTCTTATCTCAGCTCGCGGGAGTTACATTCTTTCGATTCTCCTCCCCATCCCTCCAGGAGAGGGGGGAGTGAGAGAGTGGCTGTGTGGTCCTGGGCTGCCGGCTGGGTTTAAACCACGACAAGTGGGTTTTGAAAACTAAATATTCTGTGAAAAAAGCCATCAAGACAAGGCCCATAAAATTCAGCCAGAAAAAGTACATCCCACTTCTCAAGTATTCATTTTAATGTCTTGTCCTACCACTGCACTGCTGAATAATCTCCAGGCAGTTGTTAATAGTGTAACAGTCAACAGAAGTCACTGAATAATGTAAAAATCTTTTTGTAGGCTATTTTTCAGATTACAAATCTGATCTCAATTTGATTTGTTTATGTAGAGTTCTGCAACCAAAGTTTAGTTCATACAAATGTTTGTGAACAATGGATTTAGGGGCAGGTTGCCAATATGAATGCAATCATCAAAAGAAAAATCATTTTGTGATTAAATTAAATTTATTTCCAGCAGAGACAGAGGTAGCTTACAAAAAATAAGTTGCAGAATTAGAGAATAGAGAAACCAGCATGACAACCTGCTACTGCTACTAGTTAGTCTGCCACATGTTGGGATTTCTGTTTGCTTTAAAAAAATACTAGGAAATTATGAGTAAAGGTGGCCAATCATAAAGCAAGAGTAGCAAATCTCAACAGAGATAGGAAATTTGTTACAAACAGTTCATCAACAGTAACACTTACCTGAACAATTCCCAAAAGTGATAAAAAAATTTACGATCTGCTTTTGAACATTTCATGAATGAAAAACTGATAGATATCCATCTATAAGAATATGAATAGCCTCTAGAAAGAATAGGAAGCCAGTACCCAAGAATGCCTTTATCACCTAAAACAGAATAGGTCAGTTGAAGTCTACCCCCAGCATATTTTTAGTAGAATGGTCTCCATAACGCAATCTCTCCCTCTCTGAAGCCACTATCATGTCCACACCAGGAGATCCTAAGTCAGCTGGATTTTAGGCCAGTCCCGCCCAAGACCTCTCATCCCCAAACAGCTGAAACATGGTTTGGCCAGTGCCAGGTAGCAGCTAAGCCACTGAAGGGCTGGGCCAGTATGGGTAAAGAGCAGAAAATTCCTACATGACAACATCACCAGTAAAGTATTTACCAAGAAGACCCAAATTCAAGTCTCTCCGCAGCTTTCAGAGATTCAAAACTGCCTTCTCTAGCATCCAGGGAGTGCTTTATTTTCCAAAAGAGCCCAAAAGAAGCACTATTTATCCCTTTCTAGCCACTCTCTGTCACTTTTTAGAAGGGAACACAAAATTTCAGGGTCAAGAATGGACTAAGTAGGAAGGAACTCTATTCTGGAGCTATGGGATCCAAGCACCTCTGGGAGATACAGATCTTATATGTCTAGATACTAACCAATAGCTTTTAACATAGCAGGTCTCTAGTCACATCTGCATTAGCAAGCTGCAATAAGAGCACAACAGCTGGTGCTGAGGATTCGATGTCCACTATATACAGACTGGGGGGTGAGGCAAGAGGAAAGAAGGGTTTAATTTCAATCAGTTTGACATTAATCTCATGGGCTGAATGCCAAGAGGTTCCATTTAAACTTGAGAAGAAACTTCTTCTCAGTGAGGGTGACAGAACACTGGAACAGGCTGCCCAGGGAGGTTGTGGAGTCTCCTTCCCTGGAGACATTCAAAACCCGCCTGGAGACATTCCTGTGTAACATTATCTAGGTGTTCCTGCTCCAGCAGGGGGATTGGACTAGATGATCTTTTGAGGTCCCTTCCAATCTCTAGCATACTGTGATACTGTGATACTGTGAACGAGTCAGACACCTTAAGGTTCAGTACACACGTGCCAAGACTGCTTTGCTACATGACCCAGCATGGAGTAAGTGGAGACATATATGTAATTTGCTTCAAAACTGGCAATCGAAGTACAAACTAAAGTAGTAGCAGAGGTGAAGATGCAGCCCCTATTATTTTTTCCAAACACAATTAAGAGGAAAAATAGTGCTCATTTCTGAACCTGTTTTTTGATAAGAAAATTTCAGGTTCTATCCTCAGGGACTTTGGTGGGCAGCTGTGTCTGGGTGAATCCCACCTCTGGAGAGGAGCTGAGCTTTCACAACAAAACAAAAAATAACCCTGAAGATCACTCCATTATGAGTTTAGTCTTGAGCTGAGTGATGGCTTGTTGAAAATGCTGCTCCGAGGAGCCTGGCTTTCACACTTTACATGGCATCAGCTTGTGGTTTTATTCCATTCTGGGGACCAGGCATCTAGGAGTGCAATGACTACATGTATTTTTTTTCCCCACTTAACTGGTTTTAGGGAACTGTGTCAGCTAGGCCACTGTGCACATGAGAAATAACCAACAAAGTAGGCAACCAAAGAGCTTGTCATTATGCAGGGAGTATTACTCCAACAGTACTACACACCCAGCTCATAAGAGAGATCTCAGGCTCTGTTCTGGGGGCAATTACACTAAAGCAAACCCTACTGGCTTCAGAGAATTCCTGCACTCTCTGTGACAGCATCTGTGTGACAGAAATCAGAATTTGCCACTTAGAGCAACTCTGAGCCTGACATGGCTCAGAAATGCTTGGCATGTGCTGCCTATGAGAAGGTCTTCCTCTTTGTTCCTTGCAGGGAGAGAGCAAGAAAATTCCTCTGACAGCTTAGCTTTAGGAGTCTTTTTGCCAAGTACCTGCCATAGGCCTAAAGGCATTAGAGAAACATGGTTACATTTATTATCATGAGACCAGTTGACTCTCTTAGAATATCTGAAATAAACCCCGCATTCTTTAATGGCCTGGTTTGTTTTTGCAGAAAGCTGAATCTTGGTCTATGAGCTGTCATATCAGGTTCTATTTTATTCTCTTATTTTTACAGAGTATTGTACAAACAGGAACAGCTGGTGTTGATTTATAAACACCAGAGTTGTCTTTAGAGTTTAGATATTATTTTGCCAACATTTAAGCTTAATCATTTGCAAGCAATTGTTCTGTACCATAGTGGACAGTGGTTCTTCTGCTGTCTGGAGACAGATATTTTCTAGTAATTATACTAATAATGCAATTCTGAAGGATCTTATGTGTATAGATCTCTCTGTCCATATTTCTGTGTCTTCTTTCATCCAGAATTTCTTAGAGAATGTCATAACATTCACTTCTCCAATCTCTTGTAAAAATACTGCAGCCTGTTGTAAATAGGCAATGGCCTTGGTCCCTCTGAGAATCTGTGTCTTACTTGCACATATGAATACCTTGAAGTAAATTGTGCAAATGCAACCACTTGTTCAGCTTAATATTTAACCACTTAACTGGGGGACATTTTTCCCCCTGTTTTACTCACAGTACAGTTGCCAAGTTCTGGAACAAATATTCTCCAGACAACAGACTGATCCCCTGTGTTACCCTGACTTGTTCCCATCACAGGGCCATGCTGTGCACTGAAGAACGCAGGAATCGTGTGATCAGATACTGTGTTCATTACCGTTTCATAGACAAATGGAATTCCTGCATCTCCAAGAGGGAGCATTGAAGTCAGACAGTTTTCCTCTTATTCTAAGTTTTATTAAAGGAAACCCAAAGACTTGTTTAATAAATCATTAAAAGATAGCAAAAAAAGGGGAGAAATAACTGGTGAGCTTTCACAAAACAGGAAAGCTACCACCCCATCTCCCAGGAACCTGAGATGTTAGGTCTAGTCTTGTAGGATTTTGAAAGAAGATGGATAACAACATGAAAAAGTTTACCAGGCACAGAGAGTCGTTCTGGCTAGCTGATCTGAATGCAAAGAGATGTGGGAGGCTTAAAATACTAAACAACAATAAAACAGCAGAGGGTATTGATGAATGCAAAGTAATGCATATGAGGGAAAACAATCCTAATTAGATCTAAACCACAATGGACCCTAGCTATTATCACTCAGCACAAAAATCTCAGAACCATTATGGATAATTCCATGGAAATGTTGGTTTAATGATATGTAGTGATAAAAAAGGCCAACTGCATGCTCTCAGCTCAGAAAAGAGGTAACTGGGGATGGGTACAACAGAGGTTTGCAAGTCATAAAAGTTCTGGACTTCCTTGTCTATGATTAGGGAATGATTATTCAGTCTAATAACCACCACTGTAGTAAATAAGTTACAAAAAAAAAATAAATAAATCTGGAGACACCTAATAAAATTAGCTCAGTTTTCCACCCAGTAAGAGGAAGTAATTTTTCACACAATGCATAAGCTGCAGAACTTGTTGCTGCCAGGCTGCAGGAGCTGGGTCTCTATAGTTTAGAGAAGAGGAGACTGAGGGGTGACCTTATTCGTGTATATGACTATAGAAAAGGGGAGTGTCACGAGGATGGAGCCAGGCTCTACTCAGTGGCAAACAATGATAGGACAAGGGGTAATGGGTACAAACTGGAACACAAGAGGTTCCACTTAAACTTGAGAAGAAACTTCTCAGTGAGGGTGATGGAAGACTGGAACAGGCTGCCCAGGGAGGTTGTGGAGTCTCCTTCCCTGGAGACATTCAAAACTCGCCTGGACACATTCCTGTGTAACATTATCTAGGTGTCCCTGCTCCAGCAGGGGGATTGGACTAGATGATCTTTCAAGGTCCCTTCCAATCTCTAGCGTACTGTGATACTGTGATAAACAAATTTCAAAACAAAAAAAAAAAAAATTAGGTGTGCTAGTGGAGGCAGAATGCACTGGTAATTCCTGAATGCAGTGCTCCAAGGCACAACCTCCCATTTGTGAAGAGCTGATATATCAGTGAAATGTGCTTGGTTCTTTCCCAGTTTACCCGCTTTTACTTTCCTAAACCATCTGCTGCTGGTGGCAGGATAGTGGACATCTGACCCCTCTTTCTCACAAATCTTTTCTTCTGCAAAGGCTGATTTCAAGGCCTGATCTTTGTGTAGGAAATACCAAATCTTGTAACTCCCTTGGGGTTCCAGTTTCATATCAGTCTCATCCCCTATTAATTGTTTCCCTGTTCACATCCCTTTCTCCCTTGCTTTCTGCCATTACTTCCCAATGGCACTAACCAGAGAGAGCACTATTTCTTTTCTCAGCTAACACTGCTCTCCCACCTGGCCTCATTAAACTTTCTCAAAGATTTATAACTTCACCCAATATGATGCCTTTCATAAAAAATTTATAAGACAAAGATCACCCTCCTGCCAAATTTCAGATCCTTACTCCAAAACAATAGGATGGGGGATACAGGGAGGGGAAGCTACAGCTATTCAGCGCAAGGTTTGCCAGGAACTCTCAGTGTGGTCAAAACAAACATATTTCCCCCTTGCCTAATGCCCGGAAATGTCTGAAACATTTTTTGCTAAAATTTTCCAAAACAGATTCAACTCAGAAGAAAACCAGCCTGGAAACCTTCACTAAATGGTTAAAGTCTGGCAAAGTTATCAGCAACTGCAAACAGGGAGTTATCCTGCAGAGCATTAGACAATCTTAGTAAAATCTGATCTATAATACCAGCAAGGGGCACAAAACGTAGTATAAAACATGTGACTACTGATAGTTCTGATATAATAAAAGCGTAGCCTTCTGTGGTAGATTTTGGCAATCATTTCAGTACACATTATTTTAAGAGTTCATTATTTTATTTTGCAAGACGTCATCAAATTAAAAAAGTCCTTTTTGTGATGGGCCAAAAGAACTTTTAAAACTAGAAGTAATGAGAACATCAGCCCTGGCAATGACTGCATCAAATAATGCCCTGCAATTGTCTTTGTTTACAAGTATCCACAAATTTTTTTTTAATGGCTACATTATGATTGATTTTCAAAAATGGGAAAACAGCTGTCTCACAAGAGACAGTTTTAAATGCAGAGAAGTGATGGGATTCACAGCTAAGACTGAGGCTTGGGGCAGTAATTTACCCCACAGAGTGCAATGAAGCTCAGCTTCACCTTCCTGGCGATGAGCATCAGGCACCAACTTCCAGGCTTTGGTGCCCTGCAGCCTGCATGGCTCAGCACTGGCACTGAGGAGGCAAAGCAGGGCACGCACCACTCGAAGCACTTGGACTCAGCAGTTCCTCTAAGGCCAGGATGTGAGGCCAGGCCTCAGGGGATACCAGCTGAAAGCTGTGCACAAAGTCCCTCTTTTTCCTGTCATACATGACTATCAAGAGATAGTCTATAGGAATAACCAAAAGAGTAAAAGATAGATTTGCATATGTGACTTCTGAGTTTCCTGGCTTTTCTATGCCTAATTAAGTAGTGGTCAATTAAGCTTCATCTTCTTTACTGATTATATTTAAGGAAATAAATACCCTTCCAAGCTAACTGATAACAAAGCCAACCTCTTAGTTCTCTGGAAAGTGGGTCAAGAGACTTCTTTATGGCCCTGTAGGCCAGAAGAGCTTTATTTGTCACAGATCAAGACTTGTTTGAGCTCAATTCTTTGCTTTCTGTATGTAAACACAGTTTGCAAAGATAAGAAAGGCTACTCACCAGTTTACAAGATCTGACCATTAATTAATCTGTTGGTTTTAACCCATAGTTCTTGCAGATCTTCTTCACATCAGGACCTGTAATGTATCTCCCTGTATTTACAGCACAGAGACCCTTTCAGCAGAGCACAACTTCTTTGCCACTAGCCTAAAAGTAAAGCTATGTGCCATGTGCTTTTCCTCCCAGTAAAAGCTTCTACAGGAAACTCTGTGACAAGCTTCACTGAATTTTATAGAGATAAAATATTCAAATCTCCAGGGGCTCACTCCAAGTGAACTAATACAGGGGAGATCTGGGCTGTTGTAAGAGGGCTCAGTGGAGATCTGGTCTATGATTTGCATTTGAAACACGAGTTGCTCTGCAGACTGAATAAATGATACTGGAATACAGGTGCCGAAACACTGTTCAGAGGAAACCCCATCTGCCACCTCATAGTTTACAGTCCTCAGTCTTTCCTATGAACCAGTCAATATGCTAACTTTTAAAATAGCTTTGCACTGTGAATTTCATAGAATCATAGAATAGTTAGGGCTGGAAAGAACCTTAAGATCATCAAGGGTTGATCACCAACCCCCTGAATCTGCTGTTCAAGTAGCTTCATGATTTTTAGCTGAAATGAATTTTTTAAGCTCAAACACAGCAGAGCCATTCTCAGCTGGGCTGGACTCCCTTCACCAGTCGCGATTCTGATTCTCAGCTTGAGGAAGGAGAATTCAGGTTGGCTGCTCACAGAGGAGTCTATTGGGCAGGTAATCAGGGATTTTTCTTTTTTTTTGTTCGTTTTTGGACCCCTTTTTTTAAACAGATCAAATTTCATACAGAGAATCATAGAGAAACAATAAACATGGGAGCCTAGAATAGCATTTTTGCAGAGAGAAGTTTCAGGATAGAATAACGCTTTAATTTTTTCCAGGCTTCCCACAGTATTGCTGGCAAGCCTTGAAAGCTGTAGAAGAGCAAGCAAATGGATTCCAAATCTCTGCCATGGGCCAGACTGTATTTAGCCCTGCATGGGACTGCAAGGAGCAAGCGCAAGGGGAAAGAAAACAAAGAATCTCCTCCTGTGCCGAGGTATAAAACAGCAGGGAAACATGAGCACTGCCCCATGTGAAGATGAATCATGACATCAATTTCTCCCAGAAAGGGCTGGGAGGGTTTAGGAGTGACTGGCAGTTGTCCCTCCTCAACACTGGCCATCAGAGCTGTTCAAACATGAGGAAACATCTTTCCAAAGGACCACTGCATTTCATCTGCCAAATTTCTTTATGACTCCTGATAGGACCTCAGTCAAAATGCATGCTGAGACATGGTTAAAAGCAAGTCCTTCCTCTTCCAGCCTGCCTCCAGCACAGGCCTTAGTCTCAGCCAGAGTGCAGAAGGGACATCCGAATCCCAGGAACTCAGAAATTCCCAGTAACAAACACATATAATGGGCAGGCTGACTACACAGCCTAGGCTTCTGCAAGATTTTTGGTGCTGTTTTTTTTTCTTTTTCAAGTCTCTTTATGATCCTAGAGGCTGAGGAAATATTATTTCTAGAAGAAAAAAGCTTTGAGTATTTCAGCACACCACCATCGTATACTTGGAAAGAAGTAAAACATTCCGTCATCGTAGAATCATAGACTACTTAGGGTTGGAAAGGACCTCATTGTGGGAGGCACAAATTGAGAATTGGGTGGTTTGGTTTTGTCACGCAACAGCTGAAGGTGAAACCAAAATGTGCTTGTTGCTTCCCCTTCTAACAGACTCTGGTATGCTTTTACACTTTATCATCAATTCAGTTAAAAATCTATGCAGCATTGTCAGTCTTCAGACTTCAGGTATGTCTAGTAGTGAAATATACTGAACCTACTGAAATATAAACTCTTCTTGCTGAAACAGTGCTACTTACTTAGCACACATGCTACAACACTGTTCATGTAAAACAATAAAACAACTAAAGGAAAGAAAGTAGGTCAGATTAGAGGGCAGGAATAAAACCATCTTCCCAATTACCAAATAAATCCCTGCCTCTGAAACCTGGCTCCTCACCATTTGTTTCTTTGATTAAACTGCTGACTTTGCGCCTCATCCCAATTGTCAGCTATAGGGATAATCATTTTCTAAAGAGACCTTGTGGTTGTGCAGCAATACTTCCTACTGGGGATTTTTTGCACAGATTTCTGTCACTGCACCTCCTCTGCAGCAAAATCTGATCAAGATGGGCACAACCAGCAGAAGACTGACAAAATTTCTCTCTGCTTTCGAAGACAGCAAATAGTGCTCCCTGTAACAACGTATCAGCATAATCATATGACAACAGTCTCTTTTTTTTTAACTAGACAACCAGAAGACCCCCTTAATTTCAGCAGCATTACAAATGCAGACTATTAACTAGAGTGCTTTTTGAAGCTATAGAAGTCATTCTTTTAAAAATAAACACTTTGGAACTTAGTCAGCCTTAAACGAAGATGTTCACAAAATGCTTCAAATGGTAGAAATTATCCCTTTGCAATCATCAACTGAAACTTGCAATTCACTCAATATTAAGTTTTAAAACTGCTAGAACATCAAAACACCATGGTAACACATTTTTATCCCCTACAGCTTACTTGACAAGAGTTTGACTCCTACTGATATATTGTCACTTCTAAAAGTTCTTATGCAACAACACAGGTGCATAGGTTATATGGCATTCTGCAACAACACCACCACTAAGCGATGTTCCTCTCTCAGCTGGCCAGAGTTTCATCTGTATATACCAGCTGTGGGTATCACTTGTTATAGCCAAAGAAATGGGACAACTATGTTACAATAAAAAAGTCATGCAGATTTTACAATTTTAAAGTGAGATGCATTCACACATCCTGTGCAAACAAATAGTTGAACAAGTAGCCTTGGCGAGGCAGAACTGTTTACAGTTTTGAACTTAGGTCTCTAAATGAATACTCCTTTCTTTCCCTTACACTGGCCGCTAGCGTGTTTTATGTGAGAATATTTAATAGACCCCATCAGCTCACAGTACACAAGGCTCAGAATTGGTTGCCTTTACTGAATAGGCTGGGAAAG
This sequence comes from Pezoporus wallicus, assembly GCF_028554395.1. NCBI lineage: Eukaryota > Metazoa > Chordata > Aves > Psittaciformes > Psittacidae > Pezoporus > Pezoporus wallicus. Next base: position 7,218,904 of record NW_026642052.1, read on the forward strand.
CTGCCTCAACAAATCTGTTCATGCTTAAGGTCTTGTCGCTGCCAATAGACGTGCTTGAAACAGCTGCCTTTCCATCCTCTGCTGTTAGTTTAACTGCACATTCACAGCAGAAAGGGTGAAAGATATACTCCACAACTATGCCAAAATGAAAAGAAAGACTGCTCCTATGTCCAAAATTCAACCCTGCTGGTGCAGAACTAGTATCTGATTTTCCCTGGCTCAAGGGTTGTGAAACAAAAAAAAAATAACCAAGTCTGGAATTTCATCAGTTCTCTGGAGTTAGAGAGCAAAAATGCACTTAGAGAGTTTCCTTCTATTAGCCACAATAAATACATTTGAGCAATAAACATATTTGAGCAGAGGGAAGGAAAAAAAAAAAGAAAGAAAAGAAGATGTAAAATAACAATAGATTCAAGGTTGACACTGGGGCAAAACTGATGAAATTGCTGGAGGATTCTGTCCTTATATAAAGATCCTGTCTTGCTGCCAAGGTCAGCTGGAGCTTGGGTTATCTGTTGCCTAAGGCTACTCTACCTTGTTTTTCATTCAGGGATCATTGTTCTTTGGTTGTTTATGTGGATTTTATTCCACTTTTTTCTTCATGCTCTGCTCCTTTTTCCAGCTCGCAGCCCTAGAGCGCATTCCAGAAGCCCATCCTGGTTGTGCACTGAGAAATCCAGACTACTCTAACAGGAAAGACCAGCTCTGAGTAAAAACAGTTTTCCTCTTTAAAGGAGAGAAAGAAAAAGTAGGTATTTAACAAATCCTTTGTGAAAAGTAAAAAAAAAAAAAATCACTAATTCGTTTTAAGGATAGTTTGTGTATCTAAACCAGGGAGGGGATGCCATCTAAATCTCTTTATCACCATAAATAAGGTAGGTAAACAATACCCAGTTTCCACTGTATTTTACTGCCATTGGATACATTATATTTATCAGTACTCAGAGATTCAGAGGGAACAACATAAAGGAGAGATGATGGAGAGGTAAGGAAAATAAAGGGAAGAAAGAAAGGAAGATAACACAGTGTATAAAATTATATCGTATGTATAGCAGAATAATGGAGATTTTAGAGTGGGGGTTCTTGGTAAGATTTCTACAGTAAAATATTGTATAGCGTGAGGCAGGGGGATACTGAGATACCAGAAGTTCTTGTTAGGAGTGTTACAGCTCTCTTCTGCATCAGTTCATTTAAAACCACCACAAGGTATGCCAAAGCTTCCTTATTCCTTCCGTTAGGGTCGGTAACTTTAGAAGACTTTACAGGAAACGCACTGAGCTGCAACACACGATACATTCAGCTTTTACAGCGAAAATTGTACGAAAGGGGCAGAATCAAACCCTACCATTAGCAATGCCAGCTCTCGTTGACTGAAGTGGGAGTGGGATTTACTTCCATCAAAGCTGACTTTGGCAGAGGTACTCCCAAAGAGCCATGTAATAGGCTTCCTTATCCCTTCCTCTCTGTGGGATTTGAGATGGCTTTTAAGCTGCTGCATGACTTACAGACCCCTGAATGCAAGACACATAACTAATTAAATATTTTGCCTACTTTGGAATTCAAACTGTTAAATTTGTTGTGCAGGAAATAGGGGAAGGAGTTTAATCTAAAAAGAATAACAATTAATGTCATTAATGTAGTGATTATTTTCTATTTCAGTTTTGTTTCAGTTATGTTCCTGTATTTTAGAGATTATTTTTTTCCATTGGTCCCCAAGATTATTACATCCTTCAGGACAATCAGAACTTGCTTGTGAAACAAGTAATGTACCAGGATAAAACTACTGTTTCATCTGTTTGACTGGACGAAAGCCTGTATAGAAGGAATCACTGCAGAAATCTAAACAATCTGTTACTTAGACATGAATGATAACCGACTACTGAAAGCCTAAGGAGACCAGATTTCTAAAAGTTTGCTCAACACTTGAAATCAGGTAGGATCAGCTCAGAAATCCTCAAGTACTAAATAACAACCAGCAGAAAAAAAATATTCTACTGTGCCCATATCGTATACTTTTGCATTATACATAGAAGTTTTAAACCTATTTTTATAATGCAATAAAGCTTGTGTAGCACAATAAGCCTTTGGTGATGGCCCTTATGTTGTAGAAAACAGCTTAGAGAAAAGGGAACACCTGCCTTTTTTTTTTTTATCAGCAGAAGAAACTTATTTTTCTTTAAGGAAAAAAAAAGCCAGACTCATTCTGTGTCTGTGCAGAAACTTCATTCGCTTTCACAAAAAAAAAAATTAGCTTCAGTAAAATCTTTGAAAAGCACTTTCCAAACAGTGAACCTCGTCAGAAATGGGTTTAGGTCCCTTGTATGGGATTTACAAAGTTCTTTAAGTGAACGGCATTAATCAAGGTCACTATTTGATACAAGATCTGCCCCTACACCATGTCAGTTATACAGCTTTGGGAAAAGATCTTTAAACCTCTGTAGAAAAGACTACATGGAAATAGCTGATAAACTGGTATTGATTTTCACATATCGCCCTTGTCAACAGGATTTATTGATGTGTCAATGCATGTTGTGGCAAGGATCATAGCAGGATAGCTTTAAAGTATTTATGGTGAATCTATGGGCTTTAATACACTCTGTGGTAAATAACTAACAAGTACTGTGTATATTGATTCTTTTCATGTGGTCAATGGAATCTTTAGCCCACTAATTGCTAGTATTGATGAACAGTTCATGATCTAAATGAGCAGCAGGACATCATCCCTAACCAGCCCTGCTCCAAACATGCTTTTCTTCACCATTTACACCTCTCAGTAACAATGCTCACCTGAAGTATACGTCAGGAATCTGACTTACTAACTCTCACGGGCTCTTAGAGTTCAGATCCCCATCCACTACCCTGTGGTGGTTCCACACAACTTTGAAGATCTTTAACTCAACTGTGGCTGCAACTTTCACTTGAATTGCTCTTCATTAGGCCCTCTAAGTGGGCATCTTTCTTACTCCAAATTCAGACACCTCCCTGTACTATTATATGTTTACTATCTTCAACATTTAAAGAATTCAACATTTAGCATACATCAGACTCTGATTTGATGTCTGCAAAGAATTTTGAGAGAAAAGGATTATTGGGTTTGTACAAGTGTGAGTTCATTTCTGGCAGCTCAGTGTCTCAGCCATGACATAATTTTATTGTCTATGGACAAAGAAATAAACAATTAAATAGTTGTAAAAAAGATTACAAAATTCACTGCTTGTGTAAAATCAATACTCAGAACTAATATAACTGGTTAATTAATTAGTAGGTAAACAATAAGTAAAATTTCCATTCATACTTACACAGAACTAGGTAAACACAGCATGTGTATGCAGAGCATGATCAATTCACTCCATTAGCCTTGCATCTTACAGAGTAATAAATACAGTTTACAACGGTTTTGAGTGTCTGTCAGATACCTCAGAGACCCACTAGCCTGGCTCTCAGCATCCCAGACACATGAAAAATTGTCCTGTCATTAAGAAAACAACACCCCAAAAGAAACAAGAAAACAAGCCCTAAAGCTCAAAACCTGGTCTTCAGTATACCCCTTTCTCCACAGAAGTTTGGAACAAAGATGATAACATTAAAGTTATCAGAGTTGGATTAACTTGGACCAAAGACTGAAGACTAAATTAGAAAATGAAGATTAAGAAGAGCAAATGCAGGGTTTTCTCTTTTGTATATTTATCCAAACCACTCTGTAGGAGGAAAGCTAGGGATGGGATTTCAACCTTCAGTTTCAATACTGACAGGTTATACTGGACATTTAGCTGCCTTCGTTTATTTGTTGGCTGGTTTTGGTTTGTTTGATTTGAAGTTGTAAGTGCCTTTGCGCATTTCTACAGCAATGTATAAGCCCCTTTTTAAGAAGCGCTTTTGACTAGGCACTGCTGATTACCATTGCCTTCAGTTTGCTATGCAATGCAATGCACAGAGGGCAGTTTGTGGCTTGTAGTGAGCACCTGAAGGGACAATAGTAAACCAGACAGTCTTGGTGTCTAGCTTCCCTTAAGGAGGACTGGGTGCAGATGGCAATTCTCTTCACACCAGACCTATACTGGCTAGTAATCAGCTTAATAACCAGAGAAAAACCCAACAACTTTCTAAGTAAATGTTTGTTCAAAGCACAGAGCCAACCTGGTACTCACACATACATCAAAGGTACAGTCAGAGAAACCATTTCTAGCATATAGCAACAAATGTTAAATTAATTTTTTTTTTTAGCAAAATGCACTGAAGTTAAACCTATAGACGTATTTAGTGTTTCCGCTCTCTTGAGGACTTGAGTTAGTCTGCGTTACTGAACATCCTTGGATTTTTTATTCCCAATAACTTTGGAGTAAAACGATGTGATGGCAGCACACAGTTTACTGAAGGCATAACAAGTCAAGGGAAATGTACACAAACATTGTCTCCTGACTCAATGACAAACTCCAACCAACTTTCTTATCCTGATTAATAATAACACTGAGCTATGTGTTTAGTTTTATGTACATGCCTAAATCCCACTTACTTTAACAGGTATTAACAGCTCTCTTGTACAGGGATCTTTTCCTCAAAAAACCCTTCATTATAGGCTGGCTACTGGCCTCATTTCTTATTCTTACAAATTCTCACCATTATATTATTAAATTATCTTTTTGCTACATTCAGGTCATCTGTCTTAGAAGCAGTGGGTATGAATATAACATAAAGCCTGAGGATCTTATATGTAGGCTAACAACATAAGAAGGGCAGCAAAGTAACTTCTTAAATCTTTCCAGCATTCATTAATCCAAAGTCTTATTTCAGAAACAAGAAGCTACCTTTTATAACATATACTCCAATCTATTAAGCATTGCTTTAGACCTGAATAAATAAATTTTTAACCTGTTCAGTCAAATTATATTACTTAATTCATATAATACCTTAATTAAGATCCAGAAATCCTTCTCACATCATAATAAAAGTAAAATAGGAAGTTATTAATAAAATACACTATGAAGCGTAATATAATTAATAGGTTCTGGTTTGCAGGGTTAGAAGGCTGACTAATTATTGGTATTGTTCTTTACAATCTCATGATGAGATTAATAACAAAATACCACACAGGATTTCAGCATCTACTGCTCAATTCAATATTTAGCTAGCAATTTAGCTTCATCTGAACATCTTTCTCAGAAGCTCCTTAGGCAGCCAAATATGACAACTAGGCTATCTAGGCATACATTGCAGGCAGAGTCATGTATCCTATGCCAGAAGCTGGAAAAGGACTAGTTTAAAAGTGCAGAAAAGATGTGGTACCAAAGCGTGTAAAAAACAGTAAAAAAGAAACCCCACACAGTTCTTGTAAGTTACTTGACAGGCAGAAATACAGTCTGAGAAGTCCGAATGATACACGACGTTTTCTTGGGATTTCTACCATCACACCATAGCTGCTTACAGTGCCCCACAAAAAGCCAACACATTTCTTAAAAAGCGTAACCTAAATAAAAAGGAAGTTGCAACAAGTGATACCGAAAAGCAATGTAAAAGTAAAGGTTGTAATTAAGGAAGATTGGGAGGCTCTTTGAATTCTCTGTTAACTGATTTTTTACCTCTCAAGAGGCTATTTTCTGCGTTTTGTTCCACTCCACCAGAGCAACGTTCAGCTGTACAGCACAGAACACCAAAGGGGTGGCTAAAAGTTGATGTTTAGTGGTATGTTGCTGACCAAAGGTAGCAAGGTTTGGAAACAAGGTTTAAAGCTGGCAGATAACTAATATGACTGCTGCATTCCAGGCCAGAGCCATCAGAGCCAAAGGCAACGTCAGAAGGATGGGTTTATACATCCCTGTCTTACACTTCTCCAATTTCATTAATATTCCGTATATTTTAATATGCAGTTGTAAAATACTTTAAAGAAAGGGATCAAACTGAGAATATCTTGATGAAATGCATTTGGCAATGGCGCATATGGTGTTTGCTGGGTACATTGCCCAGGCTGATGAAAGAAAAGGCACTGAAGCTCCACCATGAGATATTTTATGTTTTCAGTAACTATCAGCACTGTCACTAAAGGATGATCTGCAAGTGTCTCCTGTGTCCAATTATCACTACCCATTTTGGTAAATGACAAGCTATCAGGACAAATCTGTCTTCCAGACTCCTTCTGGGTATTTAAACATAGCACATTTCACTCTTACAAGCTAAATCTGTGGGCACAAGCACTATAAATGCAGTTTACCGAACTTATGGCAAGACTGCCTTTCTTCTTTTGAAGAAATCAAAAATCCTTTATATGGGTTGAGTACAGTTTCTCTCTCTTCTTCTTTTTTTTTTTTTTAATATAGATTGTTTGATCTTTTCTACACCCCACTGGGTCATGCAATGAAAGCAGAACTTCAGATGAATCAGGTGAATACAGCCACTCTCAAACTGACTGCAATTTGCAGCAATAAATGGGATTTTACCTCAATATGATTAATTTCCCCTGCAAATCAGCCCAAACACACTGTGTGGTGAAGTGTAACTACATTTTGCTGACATAACTTGGGCCCAGCTTCACTCTAGTTTCTTTGGGCAGCTCTGTAAATGATTTCTTAGATCTCATAGAGGAGAAACAGCAGATTTTTGCAAGAATCCCAAAACCTGTATGCTTTCCCCTGGGAATGCCATCTCCACTGGACAAAGGGGCTTTTCATCTACAGAACCAGAGAGCTTCCCTCTTCATCCATTCCTATTCTTACCCAGGAGAAAAAAGGGAGACAATAATAAAAATTTCCTTCCTAAAATACTTCCCTGTTGATGACAAATGTCTGTTTTTAAACATTGCCAATGTTACAATTTCAAGTGTCAATTTTTTTTCCCCATGTTTTTAACAACTTTTAACTGTAGCCAGTAATGCATTCATAATTAGAGGTGCCCTTAAAGATAGATATGTGTGAAATCCAAGTGTGCAATTAATCTTAGTCCAGCCACTGGAACACACACTGCCCTGAGGTGGCTGGCAGGAGCTGCAAGGCTGGTCCCGGGAGGACTCTCCCTGCTGCTTTCTTCAGTGGTCACACTGGGGGAAAGGTGGGGCAAGGAAGGGAATTTCTATGCAAGCCTGAATGTTCTCAGTATCTTGGTTACGTCCTCCTATGCCATCCTCTTATATGCCAACTAACAGCACATAAAAGACAAGCTGCATCCCATTTGTTTCACTGCCAGCCATGCGAGAAGCTCCCTGAGCAAGCCTTTCCTGCAAACGCTGAGGCAGAGAGCTACCTTCTCAGGCTCCTTGAAACCACCAAGGAAAGGATCATTTCACAGTCAGAGTTCAGTCACATCAAGGGTTTTGCTGTGTAAGTACAGCCAAGAGACTCTAGTCAAAGGCAGCTCTAGGCAACACAGAAGAGCTGCAAATTAAGCTACCAAACTTACTCAGGAGGCCACAGAATATCCCCAAAAGGGCATAGAAGTAGTTGAAAGCCGTTAATCCCCACAACCTCTGGGACGCCAAGTTCTGTGCCATTCCTCCCTTGCTATCCAAGCAGATTGCAATGTTTATTTTTCTTGAAGTATGTTTCCAACTGTTTTCAACTTGAAAATATTCTCCAAAAACCTCTGCCCTTGCCAGGAGCAAGCGTTTCAGTGCTTGTCAGGATTGGGGCTTAGTGCTCAGCTCCTCGCACTTTCTTGTGCTTCCTTCGTGAAATGGGGAGTTACTGCTTCTTCCCAGCCCTGTTAACCTTGTTTGTTTAGATAGAAAACTTGTTGGGAGAGGAACTGTCTCTCACCATATGCATGTAGAGTACTCAGAACAATCAGGCCTTTGCCTCTCCAGGCACTATCAACGTTTAAGTAAGAAAGCCAAGTGATGATAATTCTTAGACAAAAATGCAAGGAAAATAACCTAAAAATCACCAAAATTGACATAAAACTCTTCAGCAGATGGGGGCCTAGCACTCCCTGAGGGCCCTGCTTATGTGAGGACCAGTTACTTGTAAACATTTATAAATTCTGACAAATATGTACAGACTTCCACAAAAGTAATTGCATTCTCCTCCTTTTGCATCAGAGGCAGCTGGTGCCATCTGAAATACACTCCAGCCTTACACCATATCTACACATACGTATATATCTGTAAAATGAGTTCTTGTGTCTGCTGCTGTGTTGAGGGCAAAGAAAATCCCCCCCATGAAAAGGTAGTTCTAAGAATCATTATTTTTGAGGAAGTATCGCTTGTGTGGGACGCACAAAGCAAGCATTGCCTTTGGCTCACTCAAATTACTTTAGATCTCTCAGCCAAGGTAAGTCATGCTGCTCATTTACTGGTAGGGGAAATTTAGCTTAACATTTTCCTGACAAAATAATGAAAACCTGTTTTCAAAAATACAAAATGGCAAGTTAGAATGTCCCACTCAAGTGTCTCAATTCATAAGTCATTCATATTATAAAATATAATGGCTGCTGAATACTGTAATAAAATCAGATTCAAATTAACAGAGACTTCAATAAAATCAAATAGCAAATATAACCCTGTCATACTGGAAAACTAAAATATTATAGAAAGAGAATGATTAAAATTATCTTCATGAAAAGAAAGAACACTCACTAAGTAAAATCAGTCCTTTAAACCCTGTCTGACAACTACACTAGCAAAAAGGAACCCCAAGAGGACCAGAGCTGAAATACTCAAAAGCCAAAGAAATTCAACTGGAGTGAGACACTGACTTCCCATTTGCTGCTCTGAATGTCCCCTCCCCTGACAGAAACCAGTGGCAATGAAGTCTGCATTAGGAAGCAAACACTGGATAACTACCTGGATAAATTGCTGCAACCAGAGCATGCTGACAGCATATTTCTAGAGAATACAGATCGTGCACAAAAGTCACTGTGTAATGTGAGAACAAAACCTCTGCATTCATGTATTTGGGAATATTAATACATAATCAGGACAGTGGATAAAAGCAGACAAGTAGATTCCTCTTGTTGCCTAACGGGGTCTGTCTGCAGGCTTTGAATCCCTGTCCTGAGGTGCCTGGAGAAGCCTTCAGCAGTGTGCAGGGCTTCATCATGAAGCTGGGCTGGCAGCCCATCAGCCATGGAGCTGCTGCCAGGGATCGAGCACCTCCTGATCAAGCACACCAAAGGCACAGCCCTTTCCAACACTGTTAAAATCGAACTCCTCAGCACCCAGCTCTGATTTCATACACTCACCAGCCTGGCTCCTGCAGACCTGCTGTCAGCACTGCACACAACCTATCTGAATAACAGGTTGTTATTTCCATGCTTGCGCTCTCAGTCCTTGCAGTGCATAGTCCAACCGGGCTGATGATGGTTTGCCCAAGCATTAACTGTGATTTGGAAAGACGTACCTCGATTACAGAGGCACTGAAGAGCAGTGAGAGGAGTTGTATGACAGTGGCATGCTGAAGTGTGAGGCCTGATGGCTGTTTCCTCTTTTTCCATTAAGATGAAGAGGAAACTCACTCAATGCTTCTGAAGTACAGTTTTGCTTAATTATTCCACCTGATCACTTCCAAGCACTATTTGCACACAAACATTGTAGCAGCTAACTGTAAGAGAACAAGCTAGTTCATAAAGGCAGCTATGCAGGTGAGTCTGAATCTTTTCAAGGAAGAAGTTATTTACATCTGGTTTGAAACGAGACACCTGAGGCTGTGCTGTATACTTGCCTCATGTCTGGGTCTAACCTGAAGAGTCCAGATTTCAGGCTCTGCATGGAACTTAGCTGCACCTCAAAGAGCAACCCCTCCATGCGTCAGAGCAAAGAGTCTCTTCAAAGCCAGGGAGATCACCTAGTGCTGTCCTGCTTTGGGTTCAGATCACCCTCGTGAGACACCATTAGTGAAATGTAGCCAATGAAGCTCTAAGCAAAGTGTGCTAAAATTTGTATGCAGCTCTTGGGTGTTATTTAACCTGCTGAGGAATTGAGCTGGTGCACTGGGAAGGCAGAGGAGAGGAGAGGAGAGGAGAGGAGAGGAGAGGAGAGGAGAGGAGAGGAGAGGAGAGGAGAGGAGAGGAGAGGAGAGGAGAGGAGAGGAGAGGAGAGAGAGAGGAGAGGAGAGGAGAGGAGAGGAGAGGAGAGGAGAGGAGAGAGGCAAGGGAGGTGAACAACCAGTACCTCCTGGGGTAGGCACTGTTGGAGAAGGAAATGAGGGCTGCCCTCCTGGAAAAGATGCAGCTGCCAGAGTGGATGGTTTAAGCAGCTCCAGTGCTGCACTCCAAGAGTGCAGCACATGAAAAGTGCAGGAAGAGTGGAAAGAAGAGGGCTAAGGGGGAGCACAGATAGGTAGGATGGTATAAGGAACAAGGGAAGGGCCATGAAGGCAGTGGTAGCCAGAGCAGGAAGACTGGCAGGAATAACACTCATTACTTATTTTATAAGCAGTCTATAGTTCATAGTTATAGACTGTGCTTGTACAGGCAGGCAGTGATGGCTATTGGAAAATTGGTAGTCCAGCTACACAGTAAATAGAACCCTTGAATGAATCACTTATAACTTACATAATATGTTTCTGTGTAATAATTCTCTCCTGCATGCCATTATACTAGAAGCTATTTCTTCTAATGCAGGTGATTCTTGGAGTTTGTTTTCTGGACTACAAATGCTGTCTGCATTCTCCCTCCCTTCTTCCCACCTTTGCTTCCAGTCAAACCAGTATATGTGATTTTACAAAATGAGAAACTTGCAGAGGAGTCAACATCACATTACATTTACATTTTGAGGAGTTTTAGGAGAGGTATACGAGAGCATTGTTCATCTCAGCTTATTCTATTTAGGAAGGCTTAGAAAAACATTGCAAATGACATGCCTACTCTGATAAAACGCTAGAGGGCTTGGATGCCATCTCGCACTTCGGCAGAACAGTAAATACAAAGAGCCCTACTATGGGAATATGAATATTCACTAGCAACAGAGGGAAGTGAATTGTTATGCAAGTGGCAATATCCCCTGCATACACTAAAATTCCTCTTGCTTCACTCTAATGCACAATGTTCCTTTGCCTTTAGATGGATGCATATGAATATACTTTGTGCCTTTACCATTTTTATAAACTCTGACATTAACTGATTTAGTTTTAAAAAAAAACTTAATACCACATTATTTCTACTATATTACATTAATCAGCTTGCTATAAACAGCTAAGAGAAGACACAGTTTTCTATAAGCTTAAATACTTTTTCTGCAGAAAGTAATAAATACAAACAGGAAAGCTTAGTGAGGTGTAAAGTCTTGTATTTGAACTACAAGACTGATGTAATTTTAAACTGACTCAATACTATTTTAAATCTGATTGTTAAAAGTCTCAATCACAATATTTGTTAAGGTACCTTATGTTATTAAACGTCAGAAAATGGGGTTAGAAATTCCCTGAAAAATGTGAGAAGGAGATCCATATCCATCTCCAGCTTTGATACTCAGCACAGCTATTACCATGCCTCCAGGAAGAATTTCAATAAAATAGCAACAAAACCCTCCATTAGCACATCTGCTGGAGGAGTGTCCACAAAAAAACATTATTTCATCACTTGGATCTAGTAGGAGAGTTGAGTTTGAATTCAGTCTGCGATCATTGGATGGACTTCACAAACAACTAAGCCACTGAGAATGGGCTAATGGAAGAGAATAATCTGGCCAGGGGAAGTAATATAGAAAAAAACCCAACCCAACCCATTATTAAAGTGCATTATATTATTAACTGTTACCACATAGTATGACAAGGCAAATAAGGAATATTTTAACTGAAGCATTCAGCCATTTCTCTTGCTTGCAACAGTCTGCAAATAGGCTCCTATTATTATTATTATTACTGTTACTCTTCAGAGTTGCTCAATGAACACTGTATTGAACACATCTCAGCATATTATGTTTGCAACTGTTCACAGAGCATATTCCTTTCATAATTCATTAGATGCAGTTCAACATTTGCAGTATAGACCAGGCTGGCTAAAGCACAGGATAAAGTTTATGTTCACTGACTGGCTAATATGAGCTTATAAACAATTTCATTCACCACAAGTTGCAAAAATAATTTTGTTTAATTTAATCTTGGCTCTATCTTCAGCAATAGATTTTTACAAACTTTCACTTCAATAATTCCCCGGAAACATCATTTTTCATTGAAAATCATCACAATATCTGCATTTGGAAAAAACAAAATCTACAGGTGAATTGTGGTGGACTTTAGTCTCTTTATATTTAAGTTAGTAATAGAAATAAGCCCCAAGAAGAGGCTTAAAGTACCTTTGTGTTGTGTTAGGAAATGGCAAGGAAAAACACTTGCATAAATGCATCGAGCCCCAAAGCCACTTATGTGCCATGTTCTGCACACAGTAGCAAAGCATTCAGAAGTGAGGCAGATAATATTCTACAGAGATGCATTAGAATACTTCTCAATTTAAATTTCTCAAGACCTCCATTACAGCAATAAAGCTCACCCCAGTAATTTTACCCTTCTGAATAGGCTGAACATTAACTAAATCAGAATCAAACCACTGTGAAGCTTAGAAAATAAAAAAACAGATGAAACAAAGCTGCTATGCAGGAGCAACTTCCAATAGCAAACATAACTTTTCTGTTATTCTTTCCCAAAACTATGACTCAAATACAGGAAAAATTAATGTTTGAGATTTCATTAAATAAACGACTGTGGTTCTCACTTGTTGCTTTATTTTGAGTTGTACTATAGTCACTAAAAAGCAACTGTCATTTGATCAAAGGGGACTGCAGTCCTTAACTCTGTGATGTATAAATACAGAATACTGGAATTTTATTAGTTGTCCATGAATTCATTTTATTCAGATGCTTGTAATAATGGATATCTGTCTTTCTTAAAACTCCCAGCTCATTTTTTCTGTGCTATTACTCTTTCAATGAGAAACAAAAATGTTGATTTTAGACCTAAATTCTAAATTTCAGAATGACATTGATGGGAATAGATCACAACAATGCCACTGCTTATCACAGCAGATGTCATTGACCATGCACAGTCTGTGGAGAGAGGGGTCTTGCCAGTCCTATTTGGCCCTGTGTAGACCTCATTCATACGCCACAATCCTTCACATGAACCCTTCTGTATCATGACCACACCTGTGATGTGGATACGATATGTTTTTAACAGAATGAAATGTTTATGTTTTTCTGCACATGAATTAGCATTTATTCCAGTGAAAAGAAACCTTTACAGACTTTTGAGAGCCACATCACTTCACAGATTTTAGACAAACAAGTATCCTGACACTTATTTTGCAGTTTGAAATTTGGGGGTTTCCATGCAGGAAGAGCACACCAGCACAACCAGATCAAGCAAACAGAGCTGTGCTACAGTCAGCAATGCTACTTCTTTTTTCCCAGATCACTTTTTCAATATTCCATTTCTCTTCTCATTTCCATAAGAGGTCTATGATGAGCAAATTAAACCACAATTAATCCAGATTCTATGTAAGAAAATGGTACAATAACTTCACTACACCTCTACTATTAGAGATAGAGCCAAGCCCTTCAGATAGCAGGGAGTTATTCTTCCTCTCTTTCTTTCTATTTTGGTTATTTTTTTTGCTCTGCACACACATGTAAACGTTCCGCTATGTAGTAACAAACCAGCTTGTAGAGGAAGAACTTGCTCCCTATGTACTGTGGTCCCCTTTCCATTGGTGGAAAGGTTATGGCTATGTTCAGCCATTACCTTAACAGTCTGGAAACAAAACTGGGTTTGTAATTGGCAGGATCAGGCTGCAATATTTCAAAGAAAATTGCTTGATAAATATTGTGAACATTTCCCCAGCTTTGTGGCTACCAGACTATCTATTGTTCAATATGCTTTCTGCCCCCCATCTGAATGTATGCATTTTAATATGAAACAGGCTCATGTTGACAGAGAGTTGTGAAAAACAATTCTGCTCACTGTTTAAGTCAGTAGGTAAGTATTCTCTGACTTTTTATATGTCCTCTATGCTAGGCTTTTTGCTATAAATGCCATCAGAACGTGCAACATGAAGTGCACTTTTTAACATGACAATTATACTTTGCAAAACAAAGGTCTTATCCTATAAGATAACATGACCCAGATCCACTAAATTACTTCGATGCCAATATCAGGCATCAAGGTAATTCAGGAAATAGAATTGTAAAATTCTGTTCTCAAAGAACTCCTGAATTCCCCATTTACCTTTTGTAAGATTTATCTCAACCAGGCTGCTCTGGTACAGCCATCCACATATGAGCTGCTTCTCTAAGTTCCTTGTAGTCGGTGGAAGGAAAGAGATGCTCCAAGGCTGCAATCCATCTGATCTATTTTAAATGTCTACATTGGAAGGAGATAAATTGTTTCCTATGTACAAACATGTTTCTCTCCACTGATTATAAATGGAGTCTAGAAATGTGACTCAGAGGTATCCATCCACATTTGGTTGTCCAAATAGCTGCCCAACAGCTTGTTGTGTCAAGAGGAGCAGCCTCTCAGCCTTCTTCCCTTCCTGTCTCATCTTCTCCTGGCTCTGCAGGCCTCCACCTTGCACATTTTAGCTCATCTGACTCCTCTGTGGGCCAGGCCAGGTCATCCACCTGGCAAAAACTGGGGAGCTTGTCTGCTGGATTGCTGGGGTACCTTTCTGTTTCTTCAGCAAGCCTAGTCAGTTAATTGAGGGTTCAAGATGTGCCATTGCAACTGCATGGGTGGGCACAGCTGGAGCAGACCACCTTGACAAGAACAATCGGCTTAAGAGGTTGTTGACCAAACAGCCTGGCTGGCGGTGGACCCGAGTTAACCCCAACACTCGGCCTTCTATCATTACTCCACATCCCCCCAGTCCCCACTCAGTCCCCTCTTGCCCCACACAACACCACAGAGACACCACACAATCATTATAGCTGGCTGAACTGTTTCTCTGTCCACTTTCTAACTCAGCTCTGTGAACTGATTCCAGAGGCAATGGTTTTGTAAGGAGAGGTTAGAGAGCAAACAGAGAGTTAAATGGGCATAACCTCCAGGTGGGGTTGAAGAGTAATCCATTTGCTCTGGAGCTGCAGCACCAATTGGGACAGAAACAAAATGGGCATCACTGTGCCTCCTTCCGGGCTATGCCCCACAAGGAAGTGGTGATGGAGATGCTCAGTGCTATGTAGGATTGAGCTCAAAATAACATTACCTAGTCTGACCAATTTTGGCCTATTTTCCCATCTCTACCACTAGAAACCATAAGATATCCTTCAATGATTGCATAGTTAGTATGGGAAATTGCATACTTCTTGGCAGACCAAGCATCCTGGAAAGTTACACTGAATTTTATTTCACAGAAACGTGCCATCTATACACTTGTTAAAATTCAGCTGAACTATAACTAGCTCTTGCATTAACATTTAGGAGAAGACTTAAATTTTCAGGAAAACATCCCTAAACAGAGGAGAATATTACCTGGTGTTTCCAACGTTAGAAAATAGGGTTGGATTAAGAAAATTGTGCTGATAAATAAATCCTAATTCTGAAATAGGCAGAATTATTCATCTTTGAATGAAACACGGTCACCTCAGCTTTGTTGGATGATTTATTTTAGATTATTACAGATACTTAACCTGCTCTACTGTTATTTTTTTTCTATCTAGCAGAAAAACAATGTTAGCTATACTTATGAAAGGGTGTATACATATGCATATATACATATATACATACAAATATGCACACATACATATGTATAGATACTGCTCAATCAGAAACTGAAAATTTAACTCTTTGGACTCTTAAGTATTTTTAGTTGTACCAACTGTAAAGGTTCAGTTTTCTGGATGACAAAGACTTGCATGAATTCAGATAAGATCCACAATTATTATACAGTGTAACAGTTTTGAATGATTACTCAAATAAGTAGACTAGTTGGGATTCAGATGTAAACAGCCACAGTAACTTTTATTCTGTGTTTTAACATATATTTAAGCTGCATTGTAAGCTACAGTTGTGATGTAACGCTCTGAGTACATCAAGTTTCTCATCCTCCACTTAAGACAGAAATAGTTCCCAATTGGGAATTCTGTGGGATAGTAACTTTTGTTTCTTAAATGGTGCTGTAAAAGCAACAATACCAACAACAAAAATCTTTTCTTTTTTAAAAAAATTTTTAACTGATGTGAGATTTTATTGGAGGCCTGGGAAATTCCCAGGGAATCTGTGTGTTTTGGCAGGTCTCTAACTATCACAGGAAAGCCTGGACAGATTTACAATGCAAAATTTTGCACAGTGTTTCTCTTGCAGAAAACACAGAATTTAAGCATTCTCTATCATCACGGATTCTATTAAAATGAAAAACAATTAATGGAAGTTAATTCCTTAAAAAATTAGCTCCTTAAAAGCAGGAACAAAGCAGCTAAAAGGTCTTTACATTTGAAACACAGAAGTCAAATTATCCGTTTTCCCTGCATGCTTTACCTGAAGTCATTCCCTGATCTGGCAAGTTACACAAACAGGGATAAGCCCAAAGAAGAAAGTCACCATCTTCAGTGACAGCAGTGACTTACACCTGCTAACAGGGTTTCTTGGGAACTGCAGCTTCTCCCTGATCCTTGAGTTTCACAGGCACTAATTTTGTGCATTATGAGTCACAGAGATGGAAAATGTGGGCACTGCTCTGTAGCAAAGAGCATGCAGTGGAGCCAGGATTTTATTCTGCCCAATTCAGCCTACCTCCTAGGAATTAAACATAAGGGCAGTGGGGGTAGAGTAGCCCAAAATTGGAATTTGGAAAGACTCAGACTGTTCATACCGAGGGAAAGGAAGGAAGGTGGGAACTGGCTGACAAATTACAGTCGGGAGCTTGAAGATTTAAATCTGTGTGGCTACATGAGTGTAGGTGCAAACTATTGCAGTTACTTGGCTTGGCTTTGAAAAGCAGTGAGTTGATGGATGAAAAATCATAATTGAAAGGGCAATAAACAGATATAAAGAGGCAACAAAAAAAACCCACAAAACATCATCAGAGGCGGAGGGGCTGAGAAGAGGAAAAGCAGGGAGAGGAGGTGACTTGGGGGTGGGGCTAGAAATGAGTTAGAGGAAGCTCATATAATGGTAGCAATTGCTCTCATGGATCCTTCCTCAGAAATCATTTGCCAAAACAAACAACTGAAGATCTATTCAGAGCACACAAAACAAAAAGGAAGTGAGGATACGAGTTCTCTATCTCCCACGTTTGACTTAAAAATCAAATGACCAGCAGAGGAGGCCACCTCCCTCAAGAAAGTTGTGCAGGTAGGGAGGAAGAACACTGTCCCTAGGCAAAGGAAAGTAACCTACTCAAATCATCTGAAAGGAGCTCCTTGCTAGAAATATAAAGTGGTGAGCTCAGACACTTAACAGTCATGGAAAGAAACTGCAGAATATAATCCAGGACACAACTATCACAAATATACGAGCTATTTTTGTGGAACTTTGCCTACAGCTTTAAAAACTTCTCAACCTAGTCAGCTTGTAGTTTTGCCTTGCAGGACAAAGTTTAGCAGCATACATTTATTTTCAGTGATTCTCTAGCCCATTCCTAAATAAATTTTGCCTCATTCCAGTTAAAATTTAAGTACCGATGATTCCTTGTTTCCTCAAGCAATTCTAGACTAAGCATTGTGCACACCTGTAAAAACTATAAATATATATATGTAAATATATAAACCAGATAAACTAAGTCAGAGCAGAGACAACAGAGCATATGATCTTTTAGCCGCCAGGAAAAAGCAACTCTAACTCCAGCTGCCCTTTGGTTTAGATTGAGAGGCACAGTTGGCTCTCATGAAACACCATCAGAGGTTGACCCCAAACATGGAAGGATACTCAAAAACCTATCTAAGAAAAACAGGTTTTGAAAGGTAGAAGTAGCCTCTAACTCAGTTCAAGGTTCAGGCTGCAGCCAATGCTAGTTGTGTCTGAGTAGGCTGGTACCTGGGATTCCCCGAACAGCCATCCTTAAATGGCAGAATGGTAACATGCAATTACCTCTATCACAAGCAATTGTTCTGAAATAGCGTTGTGCTTCAGAAGTGAACTGCATCTTTGTTTAGCCATCCTAAGGGTAAGTAATGAAATAGTTCATAGAATTATTTGGGTTGGAAGGGACTTTCAAGATCATCTAGTTCCAGCCCCCCATCACAGGCAGCAACACCTTCCACTAGACTAGGATGATCAAAGCCCCATCCAACCTGCCTTGAACACTTCTACGGATGGGGCAGCCTGTTCCAGTGTCTCACCACCCTCACAGGGAAGAAGTTTTTCCTAATGTCTAATATAAATCTTCCTTTTTTCAGCTTAAAGCCATTGTCCTTTGTCCTATCACTCCATGCACTTGTAAAAAGTCCCTCTCCAGATTTCTTGCAGCCCCACTTTAGGTATTGGAAGGCTGTTACAAAGTCTCCCTGGAGCCTTCTCTTTTGAGATAAAGCTGGATGAACTTTCTGAAACTCTGAAGCAACAAAAACTTGAAGTACTAGGGTACTTCCTTAGCAAGACTGCTTTATAATACTGATTAATTGACATTTGTTAGGCAAAAATAGCCTGTGTGTGAGAGAAAGAGTGAGAGAGCAACTAACTTCCCCCCCGGCCCTTTGTTATCCATTTCTAGATCTACAGGCACTGCAAGCACAGCATCTCCTGTCCCCTCCTATACCTTCCTGACTCCATACAGGATATCCACCCCCGGGCAGCCTTCTTTCCTGAAACAAACAAGATTCTTGAATTTATTTTATCAGCCTATAAAACACCTTTCTGCAAACAATGTAACCGAAGGCAGGCACAATGAGATACACCATAGCACCTATTTGGTTCCAGGAAAAGAAATATGCAGAAACCTACATTTAAGTAAATATCAGAATAGGTGAGGCTGAAAAGCAGAGCTAACGTGTAGTTTGTCTCTTGCTTGTCTCAAGTTTGTACCTTGATTAACTTGTATGAGGAGCCATCATTGAAAAAACATGGAACTATACTCCTAAATTTGGTGTTTAACGTCAAGCAGTGTGAGCACCCTTCTAGCCATCAAGCCACTACACTGCCATTTCTCTGACAAGTTTAACCTGTTCATTTCTTGCAGTTTTCAGTTTACCCAAGACCACCTTGTCAGCCCTCTTCTTAATCTCCTAGAGAAGTTTTGCCAGTCACATTGAGCTTGGGCGTTGCCATCCCAGCAGGGCCTTGCAGGGCAGCCTTACGCAAGTACCAAACCCATCTTCCACACTGGGATAAACTGCAAGTAATCACTTACTGCTCACAGATGGATTACAAGAATTAAATAGTTAAGGCTTTCATAGTGTTTTCAATGTATCTATGGCACTACAACACTGCACAGAACATCACAGAAATGCCTTCTCCAATAAAAAGGAATCATGCTGCATGTTTACAAGAAGTCCCCACAAGCATTCCTCTCATCTTCCTATTTTAATGTATTCAGCATCTCCAGTTACACTGCAAGGCAACACTTCCTTTCTGGATTAAAAAAAAAAAAAAAGAAAAAAAGCTAAGGGGAAAAAAGGTTTGGATGTCTGCAGTCATACCTACATCCTCCAACAGCTCGGTGACTAATTATCTTCTTTGTATCTAACGAGAGGTATGCTGGATATGGGTGATGAAAAACCATTTATAGAAAGCCTAAAATATGTAGCAGAATCAACTGTATTTTGCTCTGTTCTTATATACATTTCAGCAGCATGAATGCAAGAAACAATATAATTCAAAGTACATGATTAGTGTGTTCTCTTCATCTGCTTGAAAAGGGATTGTGATAGATTACCTAAGCTCTGTGAGTCCTTTGAAAATTCAAAGTCTTAAAGTTGCTATCCATTAACCTCAGGGACAGTAAATTTAAGAGTGCTGGAAGGAGCAAGAATACAGATTCTGTTTTTCTAGTTTGGTTAACTTCTGAAAATATCTTTTTAATGTCACATCTTTTTGCACAAGCAGATACAAAAACATTTGTAAAACTAATCCTTTGTATTAAAATACTAAAAACATATCAACCAGACAATACAAGTCATGGCTAGGAAACATCCTTCTGTCATAAAAAAAAAAAAGCCCCAAAATGATTTATTCTGACAGTTTCTGAGGATCTTTGATATCAAAGAATCTTTATGAGACACTGACAGTCATCAAGTAGATGTTTGTCAAAGTACATTTTCCAGATGTCTAAATAAAACTGGTTTACTTTGATGAGTTTTATACTGATAGCTGAAGGTAGAATACAGGCGTTGCTTCTATTTGCAGCTCTTTACTTCAGTGGCTTGCAAATTTGCTTTAATGCTCCATCTATTTTTGTTGTGGTTTTTGACAATTAATTATTAAAATCATCATAAAATGCTGAAAACCTTCACTGTATTTTTAAGGGGAAAAAAATATACAAACTCCTCTGGCTTGCACACTTTATTACAGTAGAGGTAGTAATTGTGAGGTTGGGATGGCACAAGGTGGTCACAGCAGAAGACAGCCCCCAGGGCATATAATAGGGGATTTAATGATATTCCTTTGAAATACAGGGAAGCCCTGGCACTGATTTCAACTGGAGCAGCATCAGATTCTCTGAGAAAGGCTTTAACCAGGCTGATCAGCTGTCTCACACCGCACAGCCCCATGTGTCAAAAAGCTGGGAGACTGGCACACCTGCATTGACACCCGCTTGCATCCTGCACACATTTTGAATGCACAGAAGACCTCCACAGTGTCCATAGATGACCTTCCTGCCTGTCCCCTTTAATCTCATTTGGCTTGTAAACAAAATTTTCTTTTTTTTTTAATTCACAATATGCATTCTGAAAAGTAACCTTCTTCTGACATCTTTTATGTTTTGGGTAGTTCACAAGTTCCTTTCTTACACAGATCAAATAAAACACATTTGTTTTAAAACCTAGTGGAAGACATAGCTGTACAGAGAAAATCTATTTACAAAGGTACCAAACTGTGTTATCAACAGTTACATCTCACAAGCTAATTCAAATAATTTAAAAAAGAGGGTTCATGTGCCTAACATTTTTCATAAATATTTATCTCAGTTTATATAAACCAGGATTTAGGGGATGGAAAAATGTGGTGACATTTTTACTCTGTTTTCTCTGTATTTATAATTTAACTGATGAGGATAAATTGACTTATTCTTCATTATTAGCCAGTCAGAACAAAATAACTTAGCTGCTAAGTACAGGCTGAAACGTAAATAACCCTGCAAAATGCCTGAGGAAATTAACTAGAGTAGCAGAGCTAAAACCAAGGGACTACAAAGAGTTCCCTACCTGTAAGGAAAGCATGAGATAACTGGGTGTGTACTGATGGACCCTGGTACCACTCACCCACACCAGAGAGGCCCTTCTCACCCAGCAAGCAGAAGACAAAGAGTTTCTTTGCACCCTGATGCCACAACCAACTCCTTATCCACACTGCGCTTCACAAAGACATGGTTGCAGAGCCCTGCACAGATAGGGGATTTTACCTAAACACCATTCCTGAACAGATAAAACAGTAGTCCTATTCTAGGTGAGACACCAAAGACCTCTACAGCTTAAGCCCATGTGCTGGTGCAGCCTTGGCTGGAGAGCTGCCCCAGTTCCACCAGGCCCACAGCACAGGGGGAGACAGCAACATACACATCCGTGGATGCACGGAGAATAGCAGAGTGCTTGTAAAGACACACATACAACCCCAAATATTCACATGTAGGGGATTACATCTGCATTTCAAATACTGTGAGACAAGGCGTTTTCCCTAATCACATGTACTTTGAAAAGCATTATTGGTAAATCAGGAATACTCAAGTCCCAGAGAATCATAAAACCTAGCTCCAAAGATTTTTTTCAGTAGAAACAGAGATGAACAATATTCTTATTCAATCACAATTAGCTTATGAGATATTAATTTACAAAGTAATTTTTTGTGCTTGTCCTGCTGAAGCAACACTTGCATTAGGAAGTGATGCAGTGTTTAAAGTTACAAAGAAGTATTTTACCTAGAGGAGCTGCAAAGCCAAGTGGAAAGGGTGTTGTTAAGATCCATTTTTAATCAGATTAAATTTAACAAAAAAATTACTCTCTTTTTATTTGGCACAGGATCCAGTCCAGAGCATTATCAGTTATCTGTGTCGCCTGGAAGGAACTCTGGGTAAGTCACAGGAAAAAGGTGGGAGCATTGTCGTGGTTTCCTGATGGCCAAAACACTGCAGTATTGTTTTGCTTTGTTTTCCTTTCTTTATTTTATTTTTTTTATTTTTTTTTTTTAAGAAAGGGGTTATCGCATCATGTCATAATTATTCTTGCAACATCCTCTTTCCATACAGGAGCCGATGCACTATTTATTGACTTTGAAAACTGTATCAATAGACATGTGCAACTCACTACTGTTACAGCTAAAAAACAAAGTCTAATCACCCAGTAATGTAGCTTTTTGAAAGATTATTCTGGTAGAGAATTGTCTACTGTTTCTGTTTTATATAGTTTTATGATTTAAAGCACCAACTATTCCAATTTTCAGTCAAGATGTATGTTATTACCTGTTTTACTGAAGCACAGAATTCTATCATTTAGCTAGAAAAGAGCTGAGGTATTTATCGGTGAATTAAATGCCTCCTGTAGAGGTCCAGGAAACCTAATAGGCATATTGGTTTTAAACAAGCTCTGAGCAAAGACACAGACAGTGCCATTCACTAAACCTGAAAAGATACAGGGAAGGAATAGGCAGTGCACGTTATATACACTGATTTTGGGTGGTATTAGGGGTCCCCCCCCCCCATTATTTGTAGAAGATATATAGAGCTAAAATATTATGTTAGCACTTCGAGACACGTTCTCTTTTAATGACATTGATGAATTACTGTCTCAGGCTGAAGAGGCCAGGTAAGCTTTGTTTCCTGTTTTATACGACTGAAGCATAGGAAGAATCCATGTGATCCAATAGTGTTTCAATATTTTATTGTTGAATTGCAGTATATGACGAGGACTGCTGCTCTGAGTGGGGGAGAGATCCAACACTTCAAGAATATAACAGATCCAACATTCGACATATTCCTTTAATGTGTGAAAAACTGCCTTGTTAGTGAGAACAGATTCAATATTTCAGTGCAGTATGAACATTATGGCCAAGATATTTAAATCCGACTGCTGCTACTTACATTACTAAATCTGAATTAGACACTTTAAATGAAAGTAGTCTGATAAAAAATAAATAAATAAATAAGCCCAACACACCCAAACAGAACACTAACAAAAACAGCTAGGAAATTAACATGATCCAGAGGTGGCTTACAGGAGGAAGGTAAAAGCCAAGAGGCATGTAGAGCAACAGATCACAAATCGTGATCAACAGGCTGAAGACTTAAGTAGGGATGCCTGAGAGTGACCACTGGGACACAATTTTTATAAAAAACAGTTTCCTCCTCCTCCTTCTTTAGCATTCTAAGGGTCATGGCAGGATTACATGGGTGATGCTATGTCATCTCCCTCATGTTCTCTCATTTGAAGGGAGGGTAACAACAAAATCAGACAAACTTAGAATAAAATATGCTCTTACTATATGTATTTATAAATAACATGCAATATGTATCTGGGAAGATCTTAGTTGGAAATATCAGTTACAGTCCAGAAATCTCAGACTGAATCTTAAAACTTGAAAAATAAGGCCATGTGAATAACCAGGGTTATCAGGTGTATTTATTGTTTTTCCCAGTTCCAAAGCAGTGCTTTTTATCTAATGGATTGTTACTTCTTTGTAAAGATGTTTTCTTATTTTTTGTCAGCTAACCTCTGTTCATCATAGTACTAGGTAACCTTTGTCTTAGAGAGCTCTTACAGCAGAAATGCCTGTAAGTCATGCCTGTAAGGAACACTGTTTTCAAATCTAGTCCTCTAAAACATAAGCCATTCTAGCTACATTACCCGGGGTTCAGACTCAGACAATGAGTTACTACCATCTAACATGTGCTTGTACATCAGTCAGGCAGTAACTGAGGGGATGTATGCTGTTACCCTACCACAAATTCAAGGTAAGGCACATTATGGAAACTGCTAACACAAAGCATTTAAGACTGGCGTGTTTTATTCCATGTTGTGAGGGTTAGGAGTATGCAGGGTCAGTCATGTCCTAAGATCTCTGTCTGCTAAAACTGCCATTCAGTCCTAAAAAAGGAAGCTGAATTTGAAATGTTCCTCTGTGGCAGGCACCTTTCTTGTTTCAATTGGTCAGCTGTGGATTTCCTATTTAATCACTGCTGATGCAGACTAAGACAGGCATGTTTAACAGACACACAGCAAGAATTTTCCTCAATTCTTTGTATGTTTTAGGAGACTAATTTTAAAACTAACAGAACATTATTGTCACAGGCTAGCAGGAATGGTTTTGTCATGTATTTCCCACATCCAAATGAACAGGTGGTGTTCCACCTGGAAAATACTGAGTGATGATTAGTGATCAGGAGAGTTTACCCTACTATTTATGGGGATTATGACAGCTCTCAAGAGAGAAAAGTCCTGTGGGAATGGAGTGTTGGAAGAGCCCACCACAGGGAGCAAGGTTAAGCTGGATCATGCCCAAGACAAAAAGCTTGCACTAACATTTCTGTGTAGTGTTATTTTAAACACATGTGCTAATAAACACAATAGACTGTAGAAAATGTGTGCATGTGTGAGGGAATTACATTTATTATCTGAGTGAGCTTCAGTCTGCACTCAACTCTGAGAACATAAATAAACATTTGCTGAAGTTACTAAAGAATGAAAGCTATTTTCTGGATCATCCTCCTGAACTATTAAGGCAAAGCTAATAGATAGAAGAAAAAAAAACTACCTGTCCCGATTGTGTTATTCAGTGTAGCAAGTAACTGCCTGTATCTGAGTCACGTTAAGTTCCTGGTACTTCTAGTCTTGGTCTCCAAGGCGAGGAGGATCAAGCAGCACCTCAGTCAACAAGTAATGGCCAACAATGTTTTTCACCATGAGAAAATAGAGTGGTCAGGAGACTTCTTTTTTCTGCCATCAGCAGTTTTGCTGAAAACACTGCACAGGGCAGTTCACACTCCCATAAGAATTCTCTGCTATCACAGGCACACACAGATTTCTATACAAAGATAAATCGTTTCTGAACTATATAAATCAGCCTTCCATTTCTTTCATGTTATCAATTAAGAGTTATGGAGGTGGAAAAGGGCTGGTTTAAAAACACTCCATTCCCAGGGGTGTCTCATCAGCACCAGGTAGTTTCAAGTTTGAAGAGTGCAGAGTTCAACAGAAAATGTAGAAAAGACAAACCAAAGTTTGGGGGTGTGCAAACTGCTCAGAGCTGCAATAACACAAATTAAACAATTACAAAGGATTGTCACATGAGGCAGATGATATGCAGCCAACCAGGCTGTTAATGGTCATGAAAGGTAAACTATCACAGGGAGTGCAATAGAAAGAATTGTCTCTGATATCCTGGCTACACTTAATAGAAGAACAAATATAAGAACTAAATCTGAATTCTAAAGGAAAATGGGAGAATGGAGTCATATCTACCTAGAAAAACTTTGACAGAAGAGAAGAGAGAAAGACTTCTAACACATGCTGGGCAGAGCTCTCTAGTATAATGCCAATCTCAGCAAAGGCAAGAGATGACACCACTGCATGGGCAGCTGCAAGCAGGAACGCTCTTCATTCTCTGGCATCTTTAGAAGCCCAGTAGAGCTGTATGCTTACATTTTCTCATCTCTTTTTATACTGAACTAAACGTTTTTTACAGTCTGAAACAAAAGCTCTGAATTGCAAGATGAAGGACATTATCAGAGATATTTGACTATTCCATTCATAGTACAGGTGAATAGTAGTGCAATTTCCCAGGATCTAACTCCCAGTCACTCAGTTTGGCAAAGCTGCTCCTTGTGAAAGTCGTTCCCTTTCCCATAGGAATTCGAGCAAATTTACAGAATTTCTAGCAGAAAATAAGAGGAACACAAAAGCCCTCAACTTCTTTTCATTTCCAGAACTCCCAAAACAAGTAAATTTGAAGTATTTTTAGAGCGAAAGCAGTGCCAAAGACATCGAGTTTGGAAACCACTGTGTAGTCAAGAGGAAAAGGAAATGAAACACTGAAAAGGAAGGGGATGTAGAAAGACACCATGGGTTCAGTCAGGGACCCATCAATCACCAGCTAGCACTGGAGCAACCTATGCATTGACAGCTACTAAGGAGTCAGCTTTTGCAAACCAAAGGTGAGAGAAACCAAGAAACAACTAAAAAGTATATTGAGAAATAGAGGGAAAGAAAGAGCTTCAAAGGCCAGGCTTTCCTTCCAAAAAGAAATAAGGTAGAACTGGAGGAATCCTTTACTACAGAAACTGAGAAAGCAAAGGGCTCATATGGCCAGACATCAACCAGTATATGCTCGTAAACTGGTTATGCACGAGGGAGTTTCTTAAAACCTAACACAGTTCTCAGATTTAACCCAATAACAAATTTTGGCCGTTGGTATTCTTAGCTCTCTGCTGTTTGCTGTTCTAGCAACATGTGCTCGTAGTTCTGGCAGCAATTCATGCTCTAAATACTCACTGCAATCAGAATCTTGCAGAATTACTGACCATAGTCAAAACATCATGCCTAATGCCGTGTTGTTATACTTAGTTGTGTCATTCTTGTTATTTGCATGGAGGGTTGGAGTGGACACAGTGCACAGAAATACTATCTTCTGAGAGAAGAAATGCAAACTGCCTGCATTGCACACACTCTGAAAAGCCTAACAAACTTGATGCTTAAGGATGTGGCATTCCTCTGATCTGACCATGCCACCAGCACATCTGACATGTTCAAGCCAATGTTGTATTCTGCCTTAGTGAGACAATCTGTCCTGCATCCTGGAGTCCTCCAACTCTGAGCCTCTCAGCACCACCCTGTCTTTCCTCGGCTACTTCCCTTCTGCCATCAAGTCCATCTCAGGGATGAAATCTCTTGGACTTCTTATGCAAAGGGTACATGGACACTGCTAAAATGTTTATAAGCGAAATAAATACTAATTAAAACCTTTGGCCAGGAGCATGTTCTTGTATTTTCAGAGTCATTTCTGACAGCATGACCTGCCCCACGGAAGTACTCTGCTAAAGTTGCTGCCTTTTGCAGAAGACGTTACTAGACAGCACCCAGCTGCAGCAAAAGCTGCGGCCTAAAAGAGCTGTATGACCTCCAACTGCACAGCTGCCCATACAGCTCTCTCTCTGCTGGTGTATGAGAGAGAACTGCCCTTCCTTGCTATTAAGCTTTCCATATAGTTTTCTGCATTATTGCCCATTCCTATGGGGCTTCATAAGAAAAAAATACATAACCTCTTGGTACTGCAATAAATCCTTAGCAGATCTGACTTTAGCTTTTTAAAGCTCCTCTATCTGATCATGTCATCAAGCCTCTTCCTTATCAGTCTGCTTCATGCAACATCTCACCTTTTCCCAGCCTCACTTCTGCAACCAGCAGAGCCTTCCTTTCCTCTTTTGAGTTGTGCCAGTGACCAGGAAGGGAAGCTGGCAAGCGAGTGTGCAACCACCACAAAGCAGGAAGAAAGCAACAATGGGTATGAAATCCACCCATCCAGCTAAGTTACAAAACCATATTGTTAACCATCCTGGCTCCCTGACCCCATTTAAGTTCTTTTATGAGGAAAGAACAAACTAACTGTTTCCATCCGTGGCAGGGAAGGAAGAGAGAGATATCATTGTTGTTCTGACACTTGGGAAGTGCTCAGATATAATAGCAATGAATGTTAATACAAGATTCTAGACAGGCAGATTAGGACATTCTCCAAAAATGGTTTCACTGTAAGAGAGAGATATGCCAGTTCATCAATGAGCTCTTGTCAGGGGCACCAGAACAGTTGGACAGGCTGAAGAAAGAAGCCTGTAATTTGTATGTTACAGATTCACTGCTAGCTTTGAGAACTTCACTCCTTCTATTCACCCAGTCATCCAACTTAATGCTTATTTTTGCTGATTCCAGCTGAAACAATATATTGTTTTGTGAACAAGGGGGCACAGAATGGGGAAAGTCTTCTAAAAGCTCAAGTATAAAAAAAAAATACAGAAAAAGTTATCTTCACTGCAGTAATCTGTGCTGAAAAAAAACCCAACACTTGGGACTCAGATTTACAATGAAGTCAGGCACCAAGAGACTTGTGTGTGGGTACACAGCTTCTCAATGGTAGACCACTTCATAGGTGAAGGTCTATCAGAATATAACATGCAACCTCATCCCAAACTGATCTTTCAAAAAATGTTATGCAGGAGAGAATTTTTGAGGCTTAATTTTCTATTGAAATATAACCTTCTGTATGGGAACATGATGCAGGACAGATGGAAGGAAAATAACAGAATTTACCCACTTCCATCATACTTTTATCTTGAGGAGATCTATTTTTCTTAACATTTCATGCAATGTAGAAGGCTTACATGCTTGTGCTAGCTTGTGACACCCTAAAAAACAAAGCTGCAAAGCCTCTTCTGACATGCCAGCCTGTGAGAGCACTGACATGTGAGAAAGTGTTCAGTCTATAGATGCTCTTTCTGAGTTTCTCTGCAGATCTCACTATCTTTGAGAATTTAAACGGATGATGTCTGGCAGTTCAACTCAGGCGGCCAGGCCTTTTTATCTTTTCTTTCCCTTTTTTTCAGTGGTGGTGGGGATGATCTTTTTAAGCCTTTATTATTTTTATCAATTAGCAAACAAACTTGGAAGCTCCAGTCAGCGCTAATGAACTTCAGTGGATCTCTGCATATTAGGACACAAGTAGAGGACAATGAAGCAGTTTATTTGTAATCCAGACACTGCACAATGGAGGTAGTGTTAAAATATGACAACGAAACCAAACAAATTTTAAACAGAAGATATGCCAACCCCTGCAAGGCAAATAAAAGGCTGCCAATGGGGAGCTTGCTCTTCCTAGTCACCTTTTATGAAGCCCTTGCAAGTACTCCTGCAGGTCAACCAGTTCCAGAAAATCCCTCACAGAAATCCACCACAAACAGATTTTTTAAAAAAGAAGGATTAATGTATTTTCACTGCCAGGTAGAAAACACAATGCAAATTTGAACACTATGTAACAAACAGTGCTTTTTAAAAAAAAAAAAAATCTTCTATTTATAGCACTACTGGCAAGGAATTCTGGTTTCTTGCTTTTTTATTTTTTATATAGCTGACAGTATTATTTTTAACTCAAATTTCAAATGTGAATCTTAGACAAAATCAGATGGGGAGTGTGTATGGAGAAGTGATAACTGAATTTTCTAGGGCTTTGGTTTTGTGCATTTTCAAGTGCTCCACACTCTCCTAAGTGATACTGGATTCAACTACGAGAAACTCACAGAACCTAAACCCAGACTTTTTATAGAATACGTATTCAGTTGCTCCATTTGGCAATATTCTCCTGTTGAGAACACACTGCCTATTCTATTTCAGTAAGCATAAGAAAGTAAGAATTGCCACTTTCTGGCTGCAGACCATCCTAGAAGTTTACGACGGTTTGTTTTCTTTCATACATATATTATTTTCTTAGATACCTGGGGGGGGAGGGAACGACGACGACGACGGGGGGGGGGGGGGGGGGTGTGGTAGAGGAGGATCCTGTATTATCATCTATTTTACAGTTATTTACAGCTATATCAGACATATTTATAGAATCTGTTCTTCACCTTCTCCTCTCTGTATTAGAGCTAATGGAAAATGGTTAAGTAATGTATTTCAAGCCATGTATCAGTTTTCACCTCTGTATAAACCTGCTGGTTACACAAGCTAATGTACACACTCATCACTAAATTACATTCCTGAAAAAACAAGAATTCCTCTATTGGGCCTCACCAGGTGACTCTTCTTAACCTATCTGTTAAGTCACAGAATCATAGGCTGGTTTGGGTTGGAAGGGCCTTTCAAGATCATATAGTTCCAATCCCCAGCCAGAAAGTGGTGCCTCACCACTCTCATAGTGAAGAATTTATTCCTAACATCTAATCTAAATCTACACTCTTTCAGTTTAAAGCCATTTACCCCTTGTCCTATTCCCACAAGCCCTTGTGAAAAAGTCCTTGTCTAGAATTCTAGGCCCCCTTTAAGTGAGCTATAAGGTCTACTTGGGGCCCTCTCCTTTCCAGGCTGAACAACCCATTCTCAAAGCAAAAAAAAAAATAAATCACTTACAGCCTTAAACATTAATTATAGAGCATCAAAGCTGACTAATCTAAATAGCATCTATCAACTATCTTTACTCTTACTGCCTAAAAAAAATATAAGAGCCTCCAGGCTGTTTTAAAAACAAAGCTGTTACGTTGCCAATATTTTCCTAACTGTGCTAGCTGGCCCGCAGTATTATTCAGCTTGAATCTGTTTTTTCATGGTGTTCCCAGGAGCAAGCATGAGGGTTTACGCCAGTCTGTCTTCTCCTGATCTCTCTTTCCAGGCAGCCTGGCCAAGCAATGCAGAAGAGATGGCACTGTATTGCCATGTTTGTACCCACACAGCCAGGACAATTAAAGCTAGCTTTAGGGTCTACTTCAGTTCTCAGAGCTCTGCTGACATTCCTGTAAGTGAAAGGTCTCTGGCTAGTTTATACAGCTATTGTGTACAATGCCTAAAGTTTAGAATTTTGTTCATTTACTAAACCAACAATTGTGGGGAGGATTTCCAAAAAGAATGAAAAAAAAGGAAACTTCACAGCTATTTCAGTGTTTCATCTTTGTTCACAGTTTGCAAATAAAAGTCTAGAATGGTTGCTACTATAAAAGCAAACAGACGGTTGAGTAAATATTTTGGGTTTTCCATGCTGAAATACATAAATTCTTTTTTATCAG
Organism: Pezoporus wallicus; assembly: GCF_028554395.1. Taxonomy (NCBI): domain Eukaryota; kingdom Metazoa; phylum Chordata; class Aves; order Psittaciformes; family Psittacidae; genus Pezoporus; species Pezoporus wallicus. The sequence goes on from NW_026642052.1 coordinate 7,249,663, forward strand.
TGCATTTTACGGATTAAAAAGTAGCATCAGTTGTATGGACACAGATATTAGCTATTGGTGAAGCATTTATTCCTGATGGCATTATCTTCTTTTTTCCCTTCTTTTTTTTTCCTATTTTTCCCTCTACAGTTAAGCAGCTTTTCTCCTCTGAAGATCACTAGATCACCAGACAGCAATCCACTTGTAAGCACGGTCAAAAGATGCCCTAGATAAAAGATTTGGGTTATGATTCACAACCTGTGCAATGGATGTACTATTGAGGACATTCTTGACTGATACCACTGTACTGCACATTCATATGCAACATCAACACACAATGATTATGATGATTGTCAGAAATAATTTTCTTATTTTGCTATTATCTAAACAAATCCACAACAAAATTAGCATCAAAGTTGGAAAATTCAGAATTGTAAATATATTGGTCCTTTGGGTGCTGCTCCAGAAAGCTTCAGAAATGATCCAGAGAGGTACAATACTCATTAGTGAGCTTCATGAGCAAAACCACTGCTTTGTATCATTAACAATCTTTCCAGGTACAGAGACCATAAGAGTTAGGTCAGAGTATGGCAGTGTGCAGGTCTAGCTCTTGGCCTGAAAGCAGATTGAGAGAGAAAGGGTGCTGCTCAACAAAGGAAAGACAAGCAGCATGGCCCAGATCTATTTTTAACAGCCAAATCCAAAACCAGGTGAAATTTGCACCAATGAGTCTTTTGGTCATGGCCAGATTGTCTCTAGTGGTTCTGTCCATTAAATGTGAATATGATCTGTGATAGAGCACAGCAAGTCACAGGTACTGATTCAGTCTGCCTGGCACATGAGCCAAAGGTTTCAGAATGGACTGAATCAACTGCCAGGTCTGTCCCACATTACTCCATAAAAACCTGCACTTGAAGGAAGGGCAGTAAGCAGGTAAATATTCATTATTTCATCTGCATGAATAAATGGTTTGCCAGTTCAGTGCAGGGGAAGAAATGCAAAGGTGACATTTCAGCCAGGCACTCTGAGTGAGGGTTAATCTAACTTTGCATTCAGTCACATACTTTATTACAATACGGTACAAGATACATCATTATTAAAGTGTTCATTGGGTCTGGATTAGAAGGGCAAGAATTATTTGTAGAAGGGAAAGAAGACATTCGGTAGGCCTTGTAGTTCTAGATTGTAAAGTACCAATTACGTAAGAAAAAAAAAAGTATATATATTTAAATTCAAGATTTTAACTATACTTTTAGACTTTTTTTCCATTCCATATTTCTTTTCTAAAAGCAAAAAAAGCCCACCTCTTTGCTCTGCAAATGAATTCTTATAAATCTAGAATCATTCCAAGTGATTCTATAATTCACTTTGGCATGACATGCTATAGCAATAACCAGAAACAAAAGGAATGTCACAGAGACAGAAAAGTCACTACAGTCTTTTCCTTCACTCATGAGCAGAATTTTAATAAGAAGATTTTACACTTCTTTAGTACCCCTGTCCAGATCACAAGCAGCTGAGTCAGGTCTGTGGCACTGTTCTGCAGGGCCTCTTTTTAAATAGCAAACAAACAAAACCCAACTCAAAAAACCAACCTGAATGTAATTACATTGTGATATGAAACTATGTTTTGCAAATCATAATAGCAAGGACTTAAGACATATTTTGATGCAGATGTACTAATGTGCCTTCAGCATTTAATTACTGACACTTCATTAAAGAGTGCCAACAGTCCAAGGAGAGGTTAGTTAATGTCATAGATTGACATTGCAAGTACAACCTCAAAAGTCAAGAATTCTTAAACTGGACTAATGATTTCCCTGAATTTTCCTTGAATCACATCTCAAGAATACACAGCTCATTGGCCCTCTCCCTTTCAATACCAACTGGGTATCACAGTATATGGTTAACCATGATTCCTACATGTATAAGAAGAAAAAAAAAGCCTTTGGGGATGGTTTAAACAGTAAAAGTGTGATGCAAACAGAAATATTAGATCTAGTCTTAGATGCTATGCTTAGTTACACAGCATACAGTAAACTGAGGAATAGCACAAAACCCCCAAAACATTACAAATACGTATATTTTAAAGGGATTATGCTGCAAGAATTGCACCTGAGATTAAAAAAATCCTAGATGCTAAAATTTTATGTATACCTAGCTAAATATTACAAATTATTACACACAAGTTTATGTATAGTGAAGATGGTAAGGAGAGTGCTTCAAAAATGCAGCCTTACAAAGGGAATATGATAATTACAAAAATTTACATGAAATTTGGTACTTAATTTCAGAAAAAAAGCCCATCCAAAGTCAGTTCAAACAAGGCCAAGTAATGAAAGGTGAAAATATTCAGCTCTGAAAATAAACAGTAGTTCAGATCTTTAATCTGTATTATTTAATTCTTTCACATTGTGTCTATTAGCTGTATTCCAGTAAATTAAATTTTGATTTTCAAAAGCTTTGCAGTGTTTTTTTGATTTTGTGAGTTCCTTCAGACTCCCTACAGCAGCATTAAAATTTAACCATTTCTTATTACTAATCTAAAGAGAAGTTGGCCTAATTTATATTGGTAATTGATTATAATTGATGAATTAGTTAACATGATACTGTGTTGATGTTGGCTCTAAAGATTCACACAAAAACTGAACAGAAAACATGAATGATAGATAGGCTTTTCTAAGACATTTGTTTTGCTTTATTGTTTTCCTGTGAACCACTGCATTTAAAATATGCAAGATGCCTAATGGAAGAACAATTTAACAGGCAAAGATATAACAGGACTGGGGAGTTGAGATGTAATCTGTAAGGATGTGGTGCCTGTTCCCAGTATGACAAACAACTTGAGGACAAAATGTGATGGAAAAGAGAAGAGGGCACCAAAGGAGAGATGAAGCAAGAGAACTTGTGAAAACTGAGACACATTGAATGAAGGCATAATTTGGAGGAACTTCAAAGCAATCTATGAGACTCTGCAGACATCACCATCTGCCAAATACTTCTAAAGATTTGAGCTCTCAAAGGGCTACTTTCTGCAAGACATGAACATCTTCACAGAAGAGAGATACATCATGAACTATCTCATCCTGACCATTTATCATGATAAACCTGCCAAGTGCATTAAATTTGCATAAAAGGATGTGGTCGCCTTTAATAAGCTACCTATTTCTTGATTTCTCAGTGACAAAAAATGAATTGAAACACATTTAGGAAGAGTGCTGCAACTAATCGTTGAGTGAACAGTCTTTCACAGAATTGCCACACTACAATCTAGCTCTAAGATTTTGTAAATGTGCTTTTTCAGTCAAAGTTTAGGTTGTCAGCTATTACAACACTGTGCATCTCCCTAAATGAACAAGAAGTGCCAACTGAAACTTGTAAAAAATAAATCTCTCTTACAATGTCACTTAAAAAGGAAAAACCCACAGCACTGGTATTTTGAATGATAATCAGCGGTGGAATTATCTGTATTCATTGCAATTCCCTGTATCAGCAATGGAGGTTCTGGGTGAAACTTCAACTAATTTCACTTTTATTTAAGTTTCTATGCTGACATGTCTAACATTTTCATGTGTATGTTGTGACAGCACCCAAAGGGAAATACTGAAGGATATTTAAATCTTCGTAATCTAGTGAACATTTGTTAATAAATATTAGCTCTTTACCAAGTTATTACTTCAGTATAGTTTTTTTTAGATACATCCTAGTTAAGTTTGAAATGTATCTCATTGAGGTAATAGAAGTTAACTAAGAAATCATCATCACTATAGGATATTATCCAATCTTGAACTTTCATGTCAGGTCACAACGAATTTCAAAATGTCCTTTTACACTGCATGCTGCATCAGCAAACCCTTCTGCTTTTAGTGTTCTCTTTGGTTTGTACTGTCTATAAAAATGGTATTTAAACATTCCTTCTGCTCATGGTCAGTCCGTCTGGTAAATTCTGGTAAAACCCGCTACAGGAACACACCTTGAATGCATCAATTACCTACAAATACGCATCCTTTTTCCTTCTTCTTCCCCCCAAATGACATGGTTTCCAGTCAACTTTTTCCAGATATTGTGTTCAGAGTCTTCAGTAAAATCAGCAAGCCACAGACAAAATCCCAAAGATATTTTACAAGATGGTTTCTGTGGGATGGGACTCAGCCTCAGCTGAAGGCCTGCTTCCTGGTAACAAGCTCCTCTTTTCACCAGCCACCATAAATAGGATTTACAATCTTCCTCCAAAGTGCCTATAATACTCTAGGTTAATGCAGGAGATCTCACCCCCTCTAGCGACTGGTCCCAGTGAGAATAGGCTACAGCTGCTTACTGATGGCTAACACGAGCTATTCCTGCAGCCTTTTACGCTGGCAGTCCCAGGTGCCGACAGCACTGCCACGTTGCAAGTGCTCTGCTGGAGGCTTCTACAGCAGGAACCTCTCATGGGTCTTCTCCTTCCCTAAGGGCCACCTGCAAGTACTTGACTAACAAGACCAGCCTACATGATTCTCTAGGAATTAAACACATTGTCTGGAAGAGGAGCAAGGCAGAGAAGTGTGTTTACTAAGCAACACCAAGAGCCTTCAGTCTGGAAGATTTAGGCCCCAGTACATAGCCTCGTTCAGCCGTGGCCTTTCAGAAAACCTGACAGCACACCAGCTCAGACCTTTCCTTAGCTGACATCCGAAAAAGCCCAGTAGCAGAACTACCCATTGCCCAAACATCTTTATTTAGCAATGTATTTATAATCTGCCTGTGCTGTGGTGACAGAGCACCTCAGAGGGTTCAATCCCCTCATCCTGCACCTCACTTTCTCCCACAGGATCTCGAGAAGCATGGGGCAGCTGAAGAGATTTAGCAGAGTTTGTGGAAACTTGGCCGGCTCCTGAGGAGGCCTGGGCTCCTGGCCTAACAGCCTCCTTCCCCCTCCAAAATACTACATGCTTACAGAGGCAAGCTCATAATAAAGAACAGCGTCCTTTGAGGAGGCTGGCAGTAGGAGATCATTTGAAAGCGTGGCAATGAGAAAACAGGCCATGACTTTCACTGAGGACTACAACAAGGTTGCACCTCAAAGGCACAGTGTATGGGAAGCAAAATGCAACAGTGAAGCATCTTCTGTGAGAAGCCACAAGGGAATTAAGAATCTGTTATCCTTGGGAAGAACCTGGTAAAGTCTTTCTATCACCACAATAAATAAATAAATTGACATTCATTTATTAACCACAGCTGTCACATTCCTTGTGATTCCTCTACAATTACATGGTGGTGTCCCAGCTTTCTAGCCCAAATCACTGTATTGTGCAACTGTTTGTGTAGTTTTCTTTAATGGATTCATGCTCAAAGCCTGAAAGTAAAGCAGTGATGTATTTTTCAATATTTAAAAGCATAAATAGCAATCTTAATAGATCTCAGATGTTTCATTTCCTCCAGCCCTTGTTGATGATTGAGTTGGTGTTGTAGATGATTTTTTAAGATCAGTGGTCAGTTTGATGCTGAAAAAGGTTTAGATGTCTGGGAATTTCAAATGCAATTCCTAGAAACAAATAAATCATTAAGGAGATGCAAGAGAGACAACTATGAATGCAAGTGGCTGCTATTTTTTAAAATTCTTTTATGGCCTGAAATGCACCGACAGGTTTTAAATGCAGCCGAGTGTGAAACAAACAACATTTTGTCAACATATATAAAACCTTGTAGATATAATTATATCAATCTCATTTTCTTAGCAGAAGAACTCCAAAGGTTCTTACAAATAACAAATTGAAGGAATACATACTTTAAGGTAGCTATACACACAGGTGACGTTGAAGCTAAGGAGGAATTTGCTGTATATTTCAGCAGAACTCACTATGTGCTAGCTGCACCCGTTTTTTCACTTATTAAAGCAGCAGCTTATCATTTACTACACCAAATAAATGAAGCACATCTACAGAAAAAACCTGCAAGGCCCAGAACTCAGGCCATACTGCCAAGCACACAAGTTCGCAATTGCTATGAGCAGCTCGACCCTCACTCTGATTTTTACTGGGAGAAGTCCTTAGTCTCCTAAAAGAAAGCAACCAGGGAGGGGGGTTTGAAGCCCATATTTAGCTTGTACAGACCCGTGATGTGTGCATTTGACATCACAAAAATGCTGTGAGTCTGCCAGGTCAGCAGCCACAAACCCCACATGCTGCGTCGCAGGCTGAGCAGACACTAAAAGGCTATGAATTTCATTTAATCATCTCCTTTCCCCTTCCCAGTAAAGCAGCAGAGGCTATGCAACTGCTGGGAAAAAAAAAAAAAAAGGAAAAAAAAACAATGAAAAATATTAACTATGAACATCCAGGGTTTGGTTTTGATTGGCATTAAAATGAAAAAAGTGAAGAGTAAACCTAAATAACAAACCTCAGAAAGGTTGATATTTATTGATATAGCTAACAATGTAGGCTACAGAGTCCACTTTTCAAGGAGTGTGTGGATAAGCTCAGCTAAATGATGTACTTCATTAAGCCTTACAGATCTACCTACTATTCTGCTAATTTACAGGCCATACACTTCTCTCCAGCTAGATTTCTGATTGAAAAAAGCTTCACCCCCTTTCTGTTGTTTGTTTTGCTGCACAATATTTCTTAATAGAGAGTGATGCTTGCTCTTAGCCATGCTTTCTGTTATACCTTTGGCATTTTTTAAATGGGAAGTGCAAATATAATCTAAGCCCCTGAACATGCAGTTTTATCACATAGCGAACTACAGACAACACTTAAAAGCTAAATACGCCTTCTAGTCCCTTTAAGATGCCTCAAATTCACCTCTAAGAACAAAGTCACCTAAAGTTGGTAAACCCATTAGAATAGGTAGGTTTCACAAAAAACAAAATGTTGATGTATCAGCTGCTGCACCTTCTTGTAGCACCTTCGTATACAAGGGCCTAATGCTCATTTCATTGACCTAAACAGGAAAGCTTTACACGGGATGAGGAGCTGAAACAAACCTATGAAGATCGTAAGACAGAAAAAGATTTTCTTTTTCTTTTTAAATCACATTAGCACCATTGGCCCACAGACTATGTTATTTGCAATCGTGCATCTGTGTGCCATCAATCTTCAAGGAAGGGAAAGACTGCTGGGCTGAGCTCTCAATTTATGTTTCTCAGTTGACTCTTATAATCGCACTCAGTCTTCTCAAGCTTAGTGCAGCTATGTTGGTAACAAAATTTGCACACCAGGTGGGTTTATCCAAGTTCCCATGTTCCTAATAGCTTTACAGGTGGGTTTATCCAAGTTCCCATGTTCCTAATAGCTTTATATACATCCTAACAATAATCTTGAAAATTATATAGGTAACCGGCTTTCTAAAAAGTCACCTTCAGCAAAATTGGGAATTCTTTCTTCTCAACAGGAAAACTGTTTTAATAAAGTAGCTGGTACTCACTTATAAAAATGGTGAGAAAAAAACATTGAAAAAATCCACCTTTTTTTTGATGCTGTCTTTAGCTGTGACAGTAAACAAAGCTAAGGGAATTCTGGGTCCACAGATACTGAAAGGTCCCAAAACAGCATGGGCACTGCACAGAATCCAGACAAGAATCCCTTGGTTCTGCAGTACTGTGATCCCAATGAGGCATTAATATTCATATTCAAGACTGCGATTAAAAAGGCTCTCACTCTTGTGTGGGAGTGGACCCAACCCAGCAGAGCTGCAGCAAACTGCCTCACTTCCTCATGGAAATTCAGTCCACCAACTTGGTACTGCAGAAGGTGGTAGTGTAATGAAATACAGCAGAGACCATTTCAGTACTTTTACTCACCTATGCTCTCCTGTTTCTGACCAATGAACAACCATGCACACTCTTTCCAACTTCAAGCAGTCTCAGGAATGATTTAGATTTCTATAATGTGGTAATCATTAAGATACTGCTATTAGATCACCATTCAAAAATCTATCAGGACTGTGCCTACCTTCATTTACATAACACCAAAAACATTCTAGTTTTGCTTAAGGTAGCCCAGTTTCTTTCAAAATGACAATTTAAACAGCCCCTTTCCCTCGGAACCAGAAAAAAATATTTATAACTTCCTTATGTATTTGCAAGCAAATACAGGTAACTTCTGTCACAAAGCAAAATACATTAGACTATAGGTAGTTTGGGTACTGCAAGTAGTCTCCAAAAGACAACAGATGCGGCAGACTGGGGAGGGAGGAGTTGATTTTGTCTTTTTATTATTCAAAGTGGGTCTGTTTTCACTGGCTAATTAAATCAGTGAGTGCAAATAATAAAAGAAAAAATAAGTGTTGCCTTTCTTTCCTAGAACAACCTTGTTGGTTCATCTCTACTTATTTATTACAAGAACTTATTCATTATTATTATTTTCCTGTGGAATTTAAGATGTCTTTCCACTGTTAAGAGAAAACGGACTTTGAACGACCTCCTTTGATTGATTTGAAACTACTGAAGAATTACGCTAAAAAAGTAATAGATTTGATAACAATATCAGATGTACAAATGTGCAAATCATCCAGCAGAATGCTGTCCTAAAATATATTTGTAGTTGCTTGGCAAAGCCAGTAGGGTTGTATGGGTGTGCTGAATTAGTTGAGAAGTAACTAAATGTGTTAATAACATTAAAAAGTCATCTTCCAAGAACTTACAGTATTATGGTATTTTCTAGTCAGATAATTCTTCGCAGTGCATAAATACATGTAATATCAATTAAAACATTTTGATCTGTGAAATCAAAATTATTGTGGTATACTTAGATTTGGGTTTGAAAGTACTTAAAATACTATTATCTACTTTTAGCCTTTAGTTAGCTAAGATACATAGCACAACATTAAAAATGTGCTGCAGTACTCCACTGTGCTGCCACTGTAAAAGAACAGAGAAGGTGGTCCCAGTCCTAAGACTCTTATAAATATAATCATTTATTTACATTATTATAAATAGGAATTAAGTACATACACAATTAAACTCATACACAACCCTGTCTTCATGATATTTATACCATTATATACAAATATAAATATATATGACCATATATTTAAGACATAAATCTCAGCAAAGAATCAAAATACCTATCCATGAAATAAGATGGACTGCATGTCCTGTGCTGCTACGGCTTCTCACACCAGCAAGTTAAATGCAAGTTTGGGCATGTAGGTCTATGTATTATGTCTAAATGGCAGCACTGTGGATCTGAAGATAGGGGATAACAGAGGGATGCAGACCCCTTGCATCATAAGAGAGTGCATTCACTCCTAAGTCAGTATTTGGCAACGGAAGGCAACTATTTCAGCCCAATTGTTGGCAAGTTTTTGAAAATGTCAAAGCCAAGGAAAGTGCCACAGGACATAATGCATGAGTTTACGGGAAACTCCTCCTAAAGGCTCAGGATCATCATGGAAGGAAACATGGATATGCCTGTTTGAGGACACAAGTGATAATCAGGAAACTAGTGTCAGGCAATGTGAGGTGCTGAGCCTTTACAGTTGCAGAGTACCTTCTCAGCTCCATGTGTTACCATCAGACCCATTTTTAAGCTTACTGAGAATTTCTCAGCAAAATACAGCTTCACTATAGTTAATTCACAGCTGAAATACTATCTACTTAACTCCAAATTCAGGGGCTTACAGAATTGTATGCCCACTGCCAAATGCTTGCTATACCTTGATTACTTTTAACTGTACTACTGTCTGAACACACTCAGCACCAAAAAGTACTTTACTCCCTTCGAGCATTCTTCTGGTTAACCACATTAATGGTTGCAAGCAAATAAATATTTACTCTGTACTGCAGCCAAAACAGTGTTTCTTTATGTAATCTGAATGATAAGCAAACACCAGAGCACTGGAGACAATAGCAGCAGGTGAGGCTTAGCAAAATGATGCCCCGTCTTATGGCACTTCACAGTAAAATACATAAGGACCCCGAAGAGAAATAAGCCCACTACCACTTAATTTAACTGTATCTTGAAATAATCCTAGAGTAACCCAGCAAAGAGATTTCTATTGACAGTTGTATGAGAGGTCATTTATCAGTACTCATTAACCTCTGGATTTTACCTGTCTGTTTTCTAAAAGATCCTTGTGTTGCTTCATAAGCCACAAGGTGTCACAGTGGCTCAACTGGTAGGATTCTTGTCAGCCTAGACATGAAGGTTATGGCTTCAGGTTATGTACCAGTGCTAACACCGCTCTGTACGCAGAAGTCTGTGCTACACTGCATATTTAGAAGTGCAGGCCTTTGGATCAAACAATCTAACTCGGTTGCTTCAGGATGTTCTTGATGGAGGTGTTAAATAATCTTACTGCACTGTCAGAGAACAGATGTACTTGGTGCACTGGCATCTTGACCGATCTTTTTACTTTTCATTATTAACCCTGACAGAGTGTTAAGAGGTACTGAAAAGAGCTGAGCTAATCATTCACATCAAATAGATTTTATGAATTCTACTTTGCCCTACCTAGAATTGCTAGGAATTAATAACAATTTATTTGAATGCATTAATTATTGAATTTTAAGACATAATTTTGCTCGTCTTTCATAACAAGCAGTCTGCTGTACATACATAATATTCTGCTAAGACTATATGCTGTGATTGAAACTGTATGCCGTGATTGGCCATATATTGTGTCTTACTGTTTTGCATCCATGACTGGATGAGCACAGATGGATTTAAAGTTTAAAATGCCAGGAAGATTTGAATGTTTTCACTAACTCTTGCTTAATACATTTTTCTAAAGTAGCTGCATGGTAAGCAGCATCCTGTCGCATGGAAGAAGAGGAGCCTGGAGAAGAGAAGGCTGCATGGAGACCTCATAGCAGCCTTCCAGTATCTGAAGGGGGCCTATAAGGACGCTGGCGAGGGACTCTTCCTTAGGGACTGTAGTGATAGGACAAGGGGTAACAGGTTCAAACTTAAACAGGGGAAGTTTAGATTGGATATAAGGAGGAAGTTCTTTACTGTAAAGGTGGTGAGGCACTGGAATGGGTTGCCCAGGGAAGTTGTGAATGCTTCATCTCTGGTGGTGTTCATGGCCAGGTTGGACAGAGCCTTGGATGACACAGTTTAGTGTGAGGTGTCCCTGCCCATGGCATGGGGATTGGAACTAGGTGATCTTAAGGTCCCTTCTAACCCTAACTATTCTATGATTCTATGTCCATACATCATATTTACTGGCTGGTCATTTTCCCATCCCCACCAGTCATTGCCATTAATTCACTTTACATTCATACACCAGTCAGTCCTCACTGCAAAGCAATCAGATTCTTCTCCAGTGTATTTAATTTCTAAGTACTGTAGTTCTATTTGAGCAGTTCTGGAAAATCAAAAGAGGAAATGTTGCCCCTCAGCCTAGCCCATATAAAATAAGCAACTTCTTTCCAGAATGCCCAACAAACTGAAATTTGCATTCTCTAATTATTTGTAAGAATAGAATTCAATTGATTGAACATTCACAGGAACACATGAAGAGCACAAACATAGCCAAAGCAAATTCACTGTTAAAACTCTAGTGAATAGTCACGGAAATGTTGTATGTAGTATTTGTTGCACTCAGGTAACAAACCTTTACCCAATGTGTTGGCTTTTTATGGCCCATAATTCATGCCAACACCTTCATTAAAACAGGTCTACACTTTTTAACATAACAGTGTGCATAGGTGTGGCCTTCAAAGAGTTATTACCATAGTTTACAAGTGTGCTGTTCGTAAATATAAGCAGAACTCCAGTCAGTGCAAAATGCCAAACTTCCCACAAAACATATGGTAACTTTTTTGCTCTGTAAAATGGAGACATGCACTATATAATGTATAACTGCATCACATTATGTCTGAACTTCTAATTGCTTAAAATGCTACTTCAGATCACATCAACAACATTATTACTTAATTACCCTGAGGGTTAACTGATACTCAAGTCATTAACTCTAGGTAGAAGTGATAGAGCTATTGTATTGCCCTCATCTACTACACCAAGGGTATGGTTGCAAACGTACATATAGAATCTATATGCTCACAATGTTTTTAATATCTTGGTATGGCAAAGAACAAAGGTGGAGAAATGCTGACTGAGTACCAAAAGGAAGGGGAGTCCCACCTGCAAGATACTGAACAAGGAGAAGAATTTTAATTTGCTCTAAAGGAACTAATTTGCAGCAGTTGTTTTTCTTTCTAGTCACAGTAACATTATTGAAATGCTGAATGGAGTAACATGGAAACATTTTTGCCACTTAAAATGCATACAAGAATTACGGAAGGTGGTGACACTGATCTGAAAACACAAGTTACTAACAGAATATGGGCGATGGAGACTGTTGTAGGCCTTCCTCTACTGCCCCATAACCCATCCATGAGACCTCTTAACTGCATGAAGAAAGCATACCATTTTAGGTGCAACTACAAAACTATAAAATACTACCCTGGTTGTACACCTAGCGGCAAAGCAGGTTTTATGCCTGCCTTGCCAGTCACAGGCTGGAGGATCTCTGGTCTGTAGAAAAGGAGCTGGTTATGAATGCTGGTATTACTGACTGCCTTACTGGGGTATGAATTACGCTGAGGGTGCTTCAGCTTAAAACACTAATAAACTGAAAACGTTTCACACTATTTACATTCCTGTTTTCTGGGCATTTTCCTCTCTCCCTGTGACTGCTGTATTTAAAGACTTAGAATATTTTTTTTTATAATGTGGTCATTAATATTTCAGAATCTCTTTGTAACCTGCTCTAGGACAGATGGCAGCTCTTTCTCCGATAAAATCTGGTAATGGCTGAGGCAAAACTACACAACTGGAACAAGAATCACAATAAGGTACATGAAATACCTTAAATGTGCTATGTACTGGAAGTCATCATTTTCTCAATTTGCTGCTTTAAAAATAACCAATAAAGTATGTAGTTAGAAAAAACAAACATTTGAAACTCCGAAAGAAAAGTAAAAATAGTCCCCTGCACAGGTGATGTAAGACTGCACATAACAGTGCTCAGTTGTTTTTTCCAGGTATTTAGGTTTTGAAGAATAAGCACACTGTATCTACAATTTCCTCTATTATTGGGTCTGCCTTAGTCAGTGATTTCCAAATATGACCACTTTCATACACACCTAATATTGCATTTGGCTTCTGAATACAACAGATAACGTCATCCAACCAGCCCCTGTAATTCTTCTGCATCATGAAGAATGCTCTAGTCTGCAACTAGCAGTTGTGTAAAATGGACATGATCTGGACAGATACTGAATCTGCTATACATGGCTAATTTGATGGCAAAACTCTACCCAGAGAATAGATTTTCCCCTTTCCTTTTTAAACACACACAAATGCTACAGACAGATTTGAATGTTTCTGCTCAGCTGACTAGGCTCGGCAAGCTGACTGTGGCTTAGAATCAGGAAAGATGGATAGCAGCAGCTATTGCAGATCATGTGTGATAGATAGTACAGCAATGTTCTAATATATTAGTTGCTTGGAAGGATTCAAAGACCTAACTAGTTTGCAGGTAACTAGGCAGTAGATTAAGTACATTTAGAAACATACAGAAAGTTATGGCTTTGCTGTGTCAGTCAGTTGGGAGTTTGTGATTCTGCCCTGGATGTGAATATTGATGATAGAAAGAACTCAGGCAGATGTTCTAGTTCGATACTTATATTTTGGCTGTAGCTATGAGAGTTTTTCATAAGGAAAAAAACTGCTACACACTTATGCTTCGAGCCTGTACGATGCAGGCAGGAACACCACCCTGGCCAGGAGCTTCATCATGTCTCTTTGACAATGGTGTACAAACAGCAAGGTGAGGCCAAGGCAACCCAAGTCTCACAGAGAGGACAGCCTGCTCCTGTAAAATTTATTGCCTTCGCAAAAACTCTACACAACCACAACTTGTGAGTCCTGAAGAGGTGACAGGCTTAGAAAGTCACCTATCCTAGCTCATGTTTAGTTCTGCAAATGTCTAATTTTTCCACATTGGTAATTTTTCCCTAGCCCCATAAGGCACAAAAGGGCCAGAGTTGTCTCCAGAAGCATCAGCTGTTAACATACAAAGGTTTATGGTCCATTGATGGTTCTAGTGGATTCTCACTTACTTCAGGAGTACCAAGTGTACTGTTTGGCTTAGATCACTAACTTACAGGATTTAGTTTAGAAGGGCCTGGCTGTCTGTCCACCACAATGTAACCGAAATGGAAACAGCATTCTGATCATAAAGTGCTTTCTCTCTGAAATTATAACAGTAACAAACAGAAAGAATGTACTGGGGAAAAGAGAGACACAAGCCTAGGGAGGAGATTTCAGCTAGGAGCTCGAGGAGGTTTCTTTAACTACTATTTTTGCCTAATAAATAAGACCATTGAGACCTGGCCAAGAAGCCCTGCCCTACCACAGTACTTTTTAGAGACTAATCATCAGCCACTTTGGGGCCACCTTGTCCCTGCCAGGGTCACCCCTCTAAGGCTTCAAATAGCCCAGGAGCATCTTTTGGAAAAGAGCACCCAGCAAAACTGAGGATATATGCCGGCCTGTTTACACACTACAGTGCAGGAAAGAAAGCTCTTCTTTGGAAGGAAGCAACTGAACAAAGTATCGGCACAGTTGGAATGCCTGTTTACAGCAGATACGCAACTTTTGGCGGAAAGATACAAAAAGTAAACCATTTGAAGTAAGGAGCCCAGCTAAAAATATTGCAATGAGTTTAGCAATCTACCCATACCCTTTTTCTCTAAACAAAGAAGGTGTATATACCAAAAACAAATGATTTTTTTTTTTTTTTATCTGATCTTGCAATCCTACTTCAGGCAAAACTCCAGCTTAAATAAGAGCACAGGACTGGGCCCTTGCTATGATCTCAATTTTGTTCCTTCTCACCATCCAGAGGCTTCTATTTTTGAGACTGGATGTGCATAGTAAATCTTGTTTACACCAGGGAGAGACTGAGAGTAAGGTTTTTTTAAGTGGATTTATGGTTTAAAGAATGAAAAAGAGAAAACGAAGGGTTGAAAATTTTCTTTAGAGAAAATGATCTTGTAAGCATCAGAGTGATTTGCAGACAAGATCCATTTTTACACTTTCCCACTTACTCACTCTCCCCCCTCACCAGCCCCTGCCCCAAAGGCTCCCTGTTACTTACACACACAGTTTATGTTGTATATTATAACTTGAGGGAAAATAAAAAAAGGCAGCAAGACATCCCTGATTGTAAGCTAAGGATCAGCATGGAAAGGAAATAGAGTCTTTTTTTTCTCCTCCAGCCTCATAAGAATTGTCAGTTTGTAACGATTTTAATTGAAAACAGCTGCAACTGAATTTTTAAGGGATGAAAAAAACTGTATGAAATAAAAGACAATCAGTAAAAAGAGCCTTGAATCCATTCTACCTAAAGGAGTTCAAGGGTTTTCTTTTAAAACTGACCTTTTTCATTTCAGCAAAGCACTGTTTATAAGTGCTTTTTTAAAATACTTCACTCATGTTCCTAGAATCGCTAAGTATTAGTATATTTGTGGGTGAAAGAATATTTCGTCCAAAATGCTTTCACATATAAGTTTATGTATTTTCCTCTCGTCAAAACAAACTCATTGGACAAACTCAGACTCATGTACACAATATGAGAGATCTGTTTGCGATATTAAGTTGCTATGTGAACAAATGTGATGTCACAACATAGATTTTTATGACCAATCTATTAAAAATGCATCAGAAAGAAGAAGAAAAGATTATTTCATCAGCTAGCAATGTGAGGAATTAAAATAAGAGACTTCCATTAAACTGCAGAAATCTTGTTTAGCTTTGATTTGCTTTAAATATTTGGTTGAATATAAAACACTGCATAGGCTTCCAGTTCATTTAAGAGCTTTTAAATAATCATAAGATTCTGCTTTATTTTCCTTTTAATTTTCTTCACATTTTCTTCCATCACAAAATCTCTACTTCTGTTAAATCCACTATACAGTTTAATAGGAGTTTAATATGCTTTGATTAAGCTGATTGTCTTTAAAACCAACATGCTACTAATCAAGTTCTCTAGTCACCCCTAAACCACTGCTCTCTTGGCCAGAAGAAAGTTGTGTTTTGCATAGAACAGCAATGTAAAGCATAATCTCTTGTAGTGACAGAGATACAGATGAATTTAATATATTGTGATATGCAGAAGTTCTCACAATATAGGGGACTAAATAAGCATGTGAAAGGCTTGATACATTTCTTTGATTACTGGCAATAAAGCAACACCTCAAACTTTAAACTGTCAGCAACTTCAGGTGATCTATCCACAGCGTACTGTAATGTGACTGAAAAATAATTATACACAAGATATAATCATCATTTGTTTTAAGTGTGAGCAATTTCAAATGATTAAAAATTAGAACAGAAAAGGATTTACAACATCAAAGAGTAAAAGAGGCTTTTTTAAACATCAAGTTTTACGAAAAACAGAGAAAATGTTTAAGCCAATTTACCTATGCTGCATATTGCTAGTTAGAACTTTAGAAACTGCTGATTATGCCACAACAGGATTGCTTTCTTGAAATGTTAAACTAACAGATATAAAAATATCAAGATAAACTGAACTGGAGTGAATGGCAATGAAAACCTTAAAACCACACACAGAGCAAGAAAACAGCTGCATTTTGGTTAACCAGAAAGCTAATCAACTATGATAGAAGTAAATAAGATTTATCTTTATCAGAGGTTATTAAACATTTAAATATTCATTTTCGTTCTCTAATTTCGGATTGTTGATGCATTACAAAATGGCACTAGATGTTCCTAAAGTATTGTTAAGAAAGCACTTTTTAACTTCCATTTAGAAAAATGTATTACCACATCAGATTTCTTTGAACAATATCTAAGGGAGGTAAGGTGTTTCTGCACATGAGTTCCTAACTCAGACTCCCTAATTTACTTTAGATCACATAAGAATTAGCTAGGTGGTGGACTTCTGCCAGTACTTACATCATAAAACCACCCCCTGCCTGAGTGTGATTGGAATTCTTCGCCTAAGACTGACCCTGAATGTAAAAAGGCAGTCATAGGTTCTGCCTGAGGAGCCCATAAAGTTGTAAGAAGTTTGGAGAGCAATAGTTTGCACATCTAGACCAGGCTAGAGCTGCTAATTCTTTACTTTCATGTCTTCCTAAAGAAAACACGAACAACAAAGATAGCCATGCTGCATCTAAATGACCTTTCTTTAATCAAATCTGTACTTTATCTGCTTAATACACTGAGCACATCCTTCACACTGATTATTATTCCCTTCCACCCAATGCTGACAGAAACCAGAGTGGAGGAGTGGATTTCCCAGGGAGGGTCCTCAAGCGCAGAGCCACTTTGAGGACACTTCTATCTCTCCAAACATACCATAGACCCTGGTGCTGGGAGAGCAGGAGTTGAAATGGCATTTATTGGTGGGTTCTCTAATGGTGTCTCTACCAGCCGTTGCTCTTTTTGAATCATTTCTCACCTACCTGCAAGCTCTGGAGAGCAGCTACAGGAGTTTCTACAAAGGCAGGCTCTACACATGGAGGGGAGAAAACTGATAGACATGACACACAGCTAATCTTTTCATAAGCTCTCCAAGTATCCTCTGTACAACTTAGATTATGTACATTTTGCTCTGCCTTGGAAATTCTACCACTGCAAGGGACAGGAGAGAATCTGACTCTACAAGATTATTAAGAACATTTTTATTTCATAGGAAAAGAGGAAAATCCCAAAGGCTTTCCAAAGATACATTTGGCATAAGAGCTGTAGGTTCTCATTTTTTAATGCATCCTCACTTTCTGCTGGCTCTCTCCAGAAGCTAGGTCCAGGTAGAATCTGACAGCTTGCTACCCCCAGTCTTTTGGAAAGTTTCTTTGTAATTCCTTTCCCTTTAAGCTGCTTTGCTTGTGCTTACCTACCCCCTGGGGCTCACAGAGTACAAGCAGCCTCCTTCAGAGACCAGTGCCTACATTATTCCAAAGACTGCCTGAAGAGAAACGTTCATGCAGTAAGCCCGTATCACCCACACCACAAGCACATTCCTTCCATGACATACAGGGCTCCATCAGTCTGGACTCAAAAAATCCAGAGCTAGTCATACATTCTCCAGAAACCTTCAGCTACCAATCCCAAACATGCTTGGAAGTGCATAAAATAAATGTGAAGTCTCTACTCCCAACGTGCCCCAGAAGCCAGCATGATTCTTTACAGGCTGTCCACACCTAGTCACGGCAAGTGTCCCAGGAAACTAATTCAATTTTTAGTTTTATTAAGGAAGGTGTTTTAATTGGAGGATGAATGAGCTGAGATGAAGCTGGCTAGAAATTACATTTCAACAAACAACAGTGCTTACAGCACAGAGCTCAGAAATTAGAAAACACAGAACCAGAATGTAAACACTGAGCAATCACAAGGCAAAAGTATTTTTACTCTGAGCAAATACAAGAAATGCTGGAGCATGAGGCCTTCATTAACTAAGCACTGTCTGTCAAAGTACAATGCTACTGAAACCCATAGCAGTACTAGCAAGGAAGGGTAGTAGGTTATTGCTTTTTGCCCACAACAGTTCCTGTGAATATGCATAGCAAAAACTGCAATTAAACACACTGAAGTCTGAGCACACCTCAGCAATGCAGGAGGGCGAAGTTGCTTCACAGATCCCTCAAAACTTTTTTGGTGTAACATCTGTAAAGGAGCTGCAATCAGAAACTGACCAATTACCCAAAGTACCACTTTAAAAGTGTGTAAAAAGGCTAAAATAGCACTGACAGCTTTTCAAAACAGCTGAAGGAATCAATGATACATATTTGTTCTTTTCCCTTGAAAAAGTCTATAAATTGCTTCATCAATATGTACAGGAATGCAAGGAACAGAGTTGCAAGGCGCTAACAAACAAACAGTAGCAAACAATACCCACCAAGTCCCCTCATCCTCTGAACGGCAGCAACCCTCTGCAACCAACAACTTGGGGCAAAACTGACAACCAGTTGCTGTGATTTTGGGAGCAATAAGTGTTTGAAGTTTTCAGCCAGCACGAAGTGGATTTAGCAATTATTCCACAGCAATGTTCGAAGAGGAGCAGTGGTAACCGTGTTGGAAGAGCACTTACTCCACAGCAGTTACCCAATCAGAAAGCAGGTCACATCTCGTTAGCTGGATCATATACATTAAACGTCACAGATTCTCCATGGCTTAGCTGACAATTCAGGCATGTGTGGTTTATTTTATGATAACCTCGTGTTCCCTTAAACAATCACAATACAACAAACGGATCAACCTGAGATCCTTTACCATGCTTCATGGCACAAATTTGGCAGGTATTTGCCTCTATATGAAGCCACTCACTATAAAAGATGAATACTTTTTAACAGGGCACCACTAGTAAACTACTATGAAAAACTGCAGCACTGTTTGCTGCACAAACACAGGCACATGGGCAGAAATCCAGCCTGATACAGTTCACACACTTTTCACTTCAACCAACCAAAAAGTGTGCTTCATTTAACCATGTAAATAACAAGATGCAGCCTCCACTATATTTTTTTACTTTAAGTGACAAAAGTATTTCCCCTTGCCATTCTGCATATTCTTTGTGGTGGCTGATCTGGGTTTAGAAGCCAGAGTATAATAACCACTAACACATTATACAAAGCATAATCAACAGTGACTATAGTTTACATTACTGGGTACTTTTGACAGCTATATGATAAAGTCGTGAACCGATCATCTCTCTTGCTAAAAGCAACTGCAGTCTAAATGTAAACATGGATTTCTCTTGTCGGTTGTCTTGAACATGTGTTCTTTAAGTGCAGCCCAGGAATAAGTTTCTAAAACTCTGCTCCTGTTTTCTGTTACCATTCATTTTCAATTTTAATGAGTTCACAAAGCAAATCCAGAGAAAGGTTCATCTCTCCCCCTAAACCTGCAACATCTCTGAATCAATTTTGTGCAAAAGCTCAAGCGGTACCTTGCAATATTATAGCTGCAAACAACACACTAAGGCAAAGAAATTTCCTGAGAGCAGCATTATAATCAATCCTGAAGTGCTGTACTGTAATTTCAAGATTTCAGCCTAAGCTGGTATCTCCTCAAAGAGTTGCTCTGCGTGGAAACATAATGAGGGATTACCCAATTAAACTACTAAATTAATTAGGGTTCGTGCCTGCATACACTGTACTGCCTAGTGGGACGCTTCAGCTGGAATTCGGGCTGAAACCTACCACGGTCCATGCACAGGAAAACACGGCTGGGGGACTTACCTCCGTCCGCGACTGCAGCCTCTTGTTCATTTCATATATTCGGTACTCTGGTTGCACCATGTATGGTGTGTGTCTCCTATAAAATGGGCCAAAAGGAGAAGAATAGAAAGGGTCATGTGGTGTGCTGGACATCTTGCCTGCTTGCAGCGATTCAAGCTACACAGAGTATCATCAACATCCATACAGAGCACATGGGCTGTGTGTTCTTCACAGTACAAAGTAGCGGCGCGCACACACACACACACACATCCAGGCTTCACGCACTGGCTGGGAACTGCTGTGGGAGCCGCTATAGCAGGAGGAGGGGGGGGGGGGGGGGTTGGGAGGGAAGCGCTCGGGCTCCAGACGGAGACTGGAGAGCTTCAGGCACCGCCGCTCGGCTTTAAAGCAGCAGTTGCTGGAGGGGTCATTTCCTGTCCGCGTCGCAGACTAGTTCAAAAATATAATTCTCCTCTCCGCCTGACAGGGGTCTGAGCTTTGGGGTTGATTTTTCCCAGCCAGGACCCCTCAGGAGCCTGGCAGCAGGCTCGTTAGCATATAGGTGGTTTAAAAGCTGCCTGAGCCAATCCCCCTCCGCACGGAGCTCGCTCGGGCAGTGTCGGGGCCGGGATTACCGCACAGCGCACCGACGCAGCCCGCCGCGGTCCCGCCGCCTCGCCCGCTCCCAAATCGTGCCCTCGGTGCGGCTCTGCCTCTCCGGGAGCTTGTGCCGGGCTACCGAGGCTTCGGCAGCCCTCACCGCGCTGTTGGGGGGGTGTGTGGGGTGAGTGCACCTCACATCAGCAGTCTGGGGAGACGAGAGGGCGGACGGCGGGGGAGACGGGGACGGGGAGCGGGAGCCGGCACAAAGAAACAGCCTCCGTCCTTTGCACTTCACACAATGGGGAGCTGGCAAATACTGGTAAGAGAAACCTCCGGCAAGATGTGAAAACAAAAAAGAGTCGGGTAGGAGAACGAGCCCCCCGAACAACCGCTGGCAGCCCGTTTCCGTCGGCTTGGGAGCATGTGCTCATGGACCGTCTTAAACACAACCGTGGGGCTGTAGGGTGGCGGCGGCCAGGTGGGAGCCGGTCCGTACTCCAGGACCATTGCTCCGCATACATCCTGTAGCGCTTAGGGAACCTTGCAGAGGAAATACGTCTAAAACTGGGGGGACGAGGGGCGTCCGAAGGAGGAGGGAAGGGCAAAGGGGAAGTAGTCACCCTTCGGAGGTGACGGATGAACTTTATCTGTTGAATCATACTTGCAGGAAAGTGCTGGGAGAGGAGACCACGTGAACGAAAAGACCTCTAAATCCAGAGGAAACAAAATGGGCTCATCCGCTACATGAGGAAGTGTGAGGTTTTAGAGGGGAGCCTCCAAATTACCTATACAAAAAAGCCCTTGAAACACAGGCTGTCTTTAGACACAGCTGTAAAGTATCAGGCACTATTTACAGTACTGAATAAATGTAAAAACAACAATAAACAGCGCTGAATTAATCTCATGTAAATTCATTCAAGCAAATGGAACCACTCTAGGAACAGATTTAGTTAACTAATATGATTAAGAGAATAACAATCAGCCACAGTCACAGCAGCTCTCAGCCAGGATGCCTTTTCAGGAGCACTGTGGGGTCGCCCATTTCACAGATGGGGAAACCAAGGCACACACCATTGCATTTCCTAAATTGAAGTAAGAATCCTGCAACATACTTGAGCATGATATGGCTTCATCCACTGCCAAAAAATTAATTCAAACCCAACGGAATGTAGGAATATTTTAAGGCAGATACTGAAAATCACAGTTTTCACTGGCATTTATCTAAATCTGGAAAACATTGGGTTCCCTTCTCAGGAGACCTTAGAACAATCTTCCAGTACCTAAAGGGGCCTGCAGGAAATCAAGAGAGGGGCTTTTTGCAAGAGCATGTAGGGATAGGACAAGGAGGAATGGCTTTAAACTGAAAGAGGGGAGATTTAGATGAGATCAGGAAAAAGTTCTTTCCTGTGAGGGTGGTGAGGCACTGCCACAGCTTTCCCAGAGAAGCTGTGGATGCCCCATCCCTGGAAGTGTTCAAGGCCAGGTTGGACAGGGCTTGGAGCAATGTGGTGCAGTGAAAGGTGTGCGTGCCTGTGGCAGGAGTGGTGGAACTGGATGATCTTTGAGGTCCTTTCTAACCCAAACCATTCTGCAATTCTATGATTCTATGATAAAATACAGAAATTTATCATTTCATTCTACTGACCACTGGTCTGGATCACTATCTTAGATGAACCAGTTGCTGTTTAGCTACACAATTTCTGGACATTGTTATGGAATCACAGTTTCCACAAGAAGTGACATGTTGAGCTGTTTTATAGACTTCCCACAGATTCTGTCAGTAAACACCAAAACAACAGATAATACATGGGTATTCCATTCCTATCTTTAAATGCTCCCCAGTTATGGAGAAACTCTATGTTGTCATGCCAGTACCATCACAGGAGGTGCTGAGTTCAGTAAATAGCATGTACCTTTGGCTCAGTACTGTTGCAGTGACAGTGACGGTGCTCTGCCAGCATTCACTGGCCACATGAGAAGCCTGTACCTAGGAAAAAAGCTCCCTGCGTCTTCCTGGTATTTTAAGAGATCCCAGCAAGACTACCTTAAAGCCTGAAACAAAATGACCCAAAAATTACACAGTTGCAACACTAATATACACTATTTTTGTAACTGAAGTACCACCTACTTAAATAAATGCAAAAAAAAAAAGAAAAATAATCAACCCATAATGTTACGGATTTTACTTTGTTTGCAAAGCAAATCTAAAGTATAACATATTTGCCCAAAAAACATATTTGACTGCTTTTTGTCATTTAAAATAGTGTAATTTGGCATAGCCTGAAGATTCAATCTGTTATAAGGACTTTTTGCTAGGCTAAAATTCACTGTTCCAGGAAGTTAAACATGGCAATAGCATTACTGTATTTCATTGAGGCTGGGGTGGGGTGGAAGGCAGAGGTTGCTTTAAAGTTATTTTAAAAAAGAAGGACAAACTAGGAGTACTGGAAGTGAATGATTTGCTTCCATGATTGGGAACCACAGATGCTCCTCCCCACCTCAGATAGGAGCTTCTGTGTGCAGGTCTAGTGCAAAGCAAAAATATGCAGTGAATTTTTAAGAATTCCCATTGATTAACTGGCAAATTACCACACACCTACAGCCTACTGGCAAGAATCAAGTCCCAGGGTAGGAACCTGCTAATTACAGGCTCCAGCAGCACTTCCAGTTGCCTGTTATCATCTAGACTAGTGTGATGCACAGAACAGCAAAACAGAAGGCAGAATCAAAGGCAAGGAAAGTTACTGGGATCCTGACAGTGTCATCTTGATTCCCACTTGGATTTACCACATTTAATGTTTCATGTACTCCCCCAGAGTGCCAGCTAGGGGTGAGCAGGCAGCTCTGTGCCTGGGCTGCTCCAAACCTCCACGCTACTGGCATCAAAGTACCCGAAGTGGCTCTGGGGTCAAAGGCAAATATCTGATCCAAGATTTAGGACAATCAATAAATTCCTTAATCTGGAAAGTGAGTTCAATGTGAGCAGAGGAAAAAAGAGGTAGAGGAAAACTAGAGGAAGAAACTAGTTAGTTTTCCCAGATCTGAAAATCAGAGTATGTTTGTAGCTGTTGTGTGCACGGCTATAAACAGGTGATAGAACAGCATGTGCAGAATTGCATTTACCCAGGTGTATGCACGTGCAAATGCCACTGTGCCTCAAAGCGGAGAGCCTCACTCCAGCATTCAGAGCCTGGAAAGGAGGGACTGTGATGCCACCTTTGTTATCCAGTCCTGAAACCTCTGCGTCTCAGCCAGCCCTTGCATGAATGCTGCAGGTGAACACAAAAAGAGATGGCACACCAGAGCAGAGAGGCAACAGGACACAGGCCTACGATTCCCAACTGAGGAAGGGGAGCTGGGTTGAAGTGTGCCGTCAGACCCCACCAGGTAAGACAGAGCATATTTCGTGTCCCTCTGGCCAGGCACCAACCACACAGGCCTCCGACACCCCAAAGAGGCTCAAGACATGGTGCGCTGAGCTGGCCGATGTCTGTGTGCTGGATTGCCCTCTCCTGGGCAGAAACAGAAGGTCTCACGTTAAGTCAAGGACTCCACTCTGCTCTGGAGGACAATTTCTCGTCATTTCAGGGTGAAGTGTGGAAGGGTGCAGGTCCTCTTCCTCTGCACCCACCAGTGTGAAACCCGCAGTGCCTACTAGTACCCAAGATGTGCTACAATAGAAAGACCAAAAATCTAGAGCAGAAACTTCCTCCAGGACACAATCAGGGAACGAGAAGGTATGAACCAGAGCGGTTTGTTCATCTGTCTCTGCTGTTTGTGCTGTCACAGGCGATCAGGTGCTGCCTTCTCATTGTGACTATTGAGCCCCTGGCACAAGGGTTCCACACAGCCTCCACTGGGAGGGCACACACACTGCCCACTGTCATGGCACCGAGCATCATCAACATTGCCAAAAACACCACACACAACCTAGGCATGGCCCTCGCTTTGCCAAGCTGACAGTTGAAATAGCTCTGAAGGCTGCACTATTTTTAATAACCACTTAGTAATAATAGTAATAATGCAGAGAAGAGATACAGCTGTAAATAGGTGTAATTGCTGTATTTATCCCTGGTATGCGTGGACTGTTCAGTCTCTGTCAGTAATCAGGTTTACAAGGATACATTTAAGGTGGTTTGTAGCTGTTGAAAAGACAGGGGAGACTGATTTTAGTTAGACACACAGCAGATGAAGAGCTAAAACCTAGAGGTACTTGAAATGAGATTTCTTGAGAACACTCAAGAAAACATGAATTGCTTGAAAAACTAAAAACAAAACTACCTTTTTGAACTGTCCTTTGTTTATACAAAAGCCAGATGACATTGAAGACTTATAATGGAATGACCTTAGGTAAGAGAACAAAGCTGTTTTCCTGTGAATGCTCATAAGAGACTAAATGAAATTTGTTTATTGAAAGTTGGGGTGCACAGTGAAGAAGCACCAGCATTACCCCATCATCTGTAATATATGCTCAACTGCTAAGCTTAAGCACAGGATTTTGACAGGTTTCAGGACTGAATACTGCCATTAATTTCTGCAGCTATAAAATGGAGTGTACCAGATGCTTACAATTTATAAGAAATCTAGAAGCTGTAATTTGTTTGCATTAAATATTAATATATTGAAATAAAAAACATATACCAGAAAACCCCATCTTTTCACAGACATTTGTGGACAGGAAACTAAATAAATCTGTTTAATCCATTGTTAAAAATATTTGCTGGGCTCTTATACGCTTCCAGGCTTTTTCCATGTAGGCTATGTTGGTTTTCTCAGTCATGATAATTGTCCTTTTTTGTCATTAATATGACTATTTTTACCAGAAAGGTTTTTCAGAAATCTGTAAGTGGGGCCCACAAAAACAACCGTGTTGCAGAGTTTACAATGCAGGAAGAAGGGTCTACATGTTTTAACTGCTTCAGGCTTTCTGCAAACTCAAACCTACCTTGCATAAATTACATATAATGATAATTTGGTACATATGGCAATTCTGAGAATTCTCTTCACCTATTTAGTGCTAGTGGGCTGGAGTTATAGCACTCACCAATGATGCTAGAAGTACCTCTGAATAGATGATAACACAAAAGGGATTTCAGATACTTTTCAGTTCTGCAGTGTATATAATATCTTACTATGCAGTCAAAATGGATATTAAATTTTGACTTGGAACTTCATGAATGCTGAGCTGAATGCAGTCTTGAGGAGCCTGCCCACCTCTGACCAAGCAGTCTGTCTGCTTTACCCATACAGTACATGCACAGCCCCTGCAGAAGGCAGAGCTGGGGAAGAAAACATGAGACAGACTCAAAGTGGTGCAAATCATTTCTTGGTGTTACACTGATGGGTCTTTGTCGTGGTTTAAACCCAGTCAGGTAATTCGTTCGCTCACTTCCCCCCCTTTCTTGCCCTCCCCCTGCTCTCGGAGGGACGGAGAGGAGAATCAAAAGAATGCAACTCCCACGGGTTGAGATAAGAACAGTTTAGTAACTAAGGTATAACACAAATCACTACTGCTACCACCAATGATAATAATGATAAAGGAAATAACAAGGGAACAGAATACAACACCTCACCACCCGCTGACCGATAACTCGCCCCCCAAGCCCGACCAAGCTCCGACCGATACCTCCTCCAGCCCTGCAGTCTCCCAGCCTTCCGGCTAACTCCCAGTTACATCCTGGGCATGACGTGCTGTGGTATGGAATAGCTCTTTGGTCAGTTTGGGTCAGGTGTCCTGTCTCTGCTTCCTCCCAGCTTCCCCTCCTCCCTGGCAGAGCATGAGGCTCACAAAGTCCTTGGCCAAACCAAAACATCTCTATCAGCTCTGTTCCCGAGCCGAAAGTCAAAACACTGCACTGCACCAGCTACCAAGGAGGAGAAACATGACTGCTACTGCTGAACCCAGGACAGTCTTCTAAACATAGCAAGATACAGAGTACAAACTGACCATCTCTTCAATTAAACTATGGCAAGCCAGTATTTGGTGTGTTTTAAGTGTCCTCCCCTTGTGCCTAATGCAGAGGGGATACTGGTCTGTAGGAGCACACAGCTGTGGTCTGCCTTTTCAGCTCGTAAGACTTCAAGCACTTTGCTCCTCACTGTGCTGTCAGTGTGGCACCCTGAGTGGACAGCATACATGGGAGGCCTCTATCTACCCTGCACCAGACCTTGGCACTGTAACTACGAAGTACATTGTGACCATGTCAGAAAGGATTTTTGTCAATGGATATTGCTCCATGAGGTGCAGGGAGGAGATGATGAGATCCCAAGTGTGAAATAGTCAGACCTTGACCTCTAGGGAAGTTTTGCTGG
Source organism: Pezoporus wallicus (assembly GCF_028554395.1). NCBI lineage: Eukaryota > Metazoa > Chordata > Aves > Psittaciformes > Psittacidae > Pezoporus > Pezoporus wallicus. The sequence continues at coordinate 7,276,733 of NW_026642052.1, forward strand.
GCTGCAGTAACCTCAGGATGCCAATTGACAGAACCAGATCATCTTCCAGACTAGTAAAATGTTAAAAAATACTTTCTATACCTTGGTTTTGCTGACTCTCTGAGGACATCAGAGAGACTGCTTTCCAGAATCCAGCAGCTTCAAGAATATTTCTTTCTTGTTTTGCTTCATCTTGCTCTTGTTTCTGTGTTCACTCCGTTTCTCCCATTTTCCTTCATAACATTCATACCTGCCCATGGCCCCTTTTGAACTACAGAGTTCCTTTTGTATGAATCATTTTTAAACATCTGCCTTGGTAGCTTCCCACCCTACACATTTTTGAGGGTTTTTTTTCCTTACTCCCATCTATGCTTCTGAGGTTTGGGAAGAAAAGGAGTCACTGGAAGAAAGGGGATGATGGAAAGTGTTATTTGAAGCAACTGAGATTCTTCACCCGAAGAAGTCAACAAGTTTAGCTGAGTGTGTTTTCCCTGAAGAAAGCTTGAAGAACTGATGCTGAGGATGGTGAATCCAGAGCAGCCAAGCAGGGGAAAGAAAGGGATGAAATTCCTGTCATTTGCCTCTTGCAGCCATCTCCCTGCAGCTGAGGAAGAAAACAGCCTTCAGCGGCAGAGAAGACAGTGCTGCGGTTTATAGCACTGGCAGACAGCCAAAGGCAAAAAATGAAAAATCCAAAGCAGTGGTGGGGGAGGCAACAGGAGCAGGCTGTGGTCTGGGAGACTGACCCTCCAGTGAAAAACAAGGCATAGGGGCCTGAAGAGTCCTCCAGTGAAAAACAAGACATAGGGGCCTGAAGAGTCCGAGCCACCCCGATACATTAGTTTCCCTTACAGACAAGGGGAATGAGAATTAAAAGCTGGTGGCGGTCCCTCAGCTGTAACGTATTAACCAATGTTATTCAAAATTTCTTAAGTCTATCTCAGTCCAAAGCAAGAATCATTATAAGCACCTTCAACACAGCAAGGAATAACCAACGCCTGACTTCAACACAATCTTTAAGCAATACTTCCTCTCTTCCTCCTTGCCGTCACAAATATATGTCAGCATAGACTGCCTGTGACAGATTACACACTGGGCCTCAGAAAGAAAACAAATGCGTGAATATGAACAATAGGTGCTCATTTTTGGCTATCATTTCCCCCAGAAGTTCTAGTCCCTACCTGGAAAAGCTTAATATTCCTTCTACATACACAGCTTTACCATACTGACCTACCTGTTACACACCTCACCCGCTGCTCAACTTTCAGCATATTTCAATTAGTTGAAAGCTTACTTTTTAAAGGACTCAACTGGGAGCACTCAGCTTTGGAGGCATTTCAGCTGAGTGCTAATTAGCAACTAGCCGACTGTCAACTTTTCTTCTTCGAAGAGAGGGAAGGGTTGGTGATTCCCTTCTGAATTACCTGGCAATCAAATACATGTTGAAATTTATTCATTAACTTATAATAATCATCCCTAGCACTTCTTTGGCAATTTCCATCTTCAAAGTGCTTTATAAACATTCATAAAGACACTGTGGTGATTAGCACTACAACAAAACTCTGCAATGGGTCTCTCTCCCCATTTTACAGGTGGAGAAGGTATGGGGGAGATGAATGACGGAGGAAGTCAGTGGCAGAAATGTAGTTGTACCTCAGGCAGTTATACCTTACAGTATCTGGATCTTGCACAGCACAGACACATATACTAAGCAGAACAAGTGATGGATAGATAGGAGAAATGGTGTGAAAGGGAATGATGGGTGCAGAAATTCTGTGCCTGGTACCAGGGTAGGATTAATTTGTCAGCAATTTGCATCTTGTAATTAGGTGTTTACCGCATAACTGGGCCAAGGTCCCACCAAAGCCTATACTGCATTCACCTTGTTGCTTTGAACCAACAGGTATGCCTTACTACAAAATATGCAGAGGCAACTCTGTTTAATTTACTCATTTTTTTAAACACAAAGAAACAATAGTGGAAAGAAATGCATGTTGGAAAATACTATTTCCCACACAGATTTTGCTAAAGTCTTTTATTTCATGTTTCTAACTCATTCTTCAGTCTTTATAAAAATTTGATCTTAAGCTCAAACCCTTGCACTTGCAAAACACAAGCCAATACTTGCCAGGAAGTGAAAGCATGCTGAATATGATCCGATGAGATTCTGGGTATCACTGTCACAGGTACCTTGTACACTGTTGCAGATTGTACGCTCAATACATGAAAAAAGTTCAGTTACTTGTATACATATTTTGTAGGCACAATATGTTTTAATTTGGCCTTTAAAATTTAAGTATATGTTATTGATTTAAATTTTGTACTTTGAAATGTTACCATGCTCTGCAGTGCTTGAATTTTGCCAAGGCCTTGTACGGCTGCATAAATGTGACTGAAATAACCAGGAGTTTTGCTTGGAAAATCTGATTATGCTGCAAGAGCAAAACGTTCCAGCTCATGAGGGCGAAAGACTGGCTGTGCCTCTCCTTTCAGTGAATAATGATTTTTCACGGAAAAATAGAGTCTAAGCAAAATATACACTGAATAAGCCTTTATCTCTTCTATGTCATAAATGCTGTTCCTTCTACTTCTCATACCTTCCAGGCATGATACTCAGTGTCCTATACCCAAACAGTGACCAGAAAAATGACTGTGTATCTAATTCAGTATTTGGAACCCACCAGACGGATCTTAAACATGTCCAACATGCACATATTGCAGAAAGCATGGAAAGATGCTGACATCTCTGGAGAAGCAGCAGATCTAAGCTCCCTCTGAGCTGTAACTCAGCCCACAGGAGGAGCTGCTGCCTTTCATGGAGACAGGACACCACCAACCAGCTGCTCAATGGTAGCAGCTGCATCTCCCAGCTTCTGCTCTCATCACTAGCTTTGATTTTTGATTCTAAGAGTGCATTCTGCTCTCTGCTGTCTGTTATCTTCTCAGCACTATCCCATCGCACAGATTCTGCAGCCAGGCACACCCATTCACGCTGGTGTATTAACAGCCTGCAGTTTTAACGGCAGCACGATGTTTTGCGTGTGAAGTACAACAGCTTCTGGAACTTTATGTACATTTGTCCGTATCTCTTTGCTTGTGAAGTCTGAAGTTTGAAGGTTATTGATTAGAAAGCTGTATTTCTAAATAGAGAAAGAGAAAAAACCTCCAGCATACTTTATTTCTGCCTGACACTGTACCCAGAAGAGAACTGGCACAACATAGCCTGTAGCAAGCTGTCTTCAGTGCAAGCAGCCTAATAAACATTGCCTTGATTTCAACATCTGGTTCATATTAAATGAAACTACAGATGTGAATCCAATGGAGATAGAAATTTTGGAGGGAACATAAAAGGTTTTAACTTAACCAGCAAGATGTTTGTGTTAATTTGCAAAAGCAAAAAAACAAGTAAAATTACCACAGGACCAGCAGCTAAACTTCCCTGTGTCTGATCTAGAAAGGGCAGTGCAACAATGCTGATTATTTTAAAACCACCTCATCCTTAACCTGATATGAAATTTCAGACTGAGTTCAGGCATGACAATTCTAACTTACAACATTCTAGGTTTATGCATTTTTAAACTTAAGATTTGGGAGAGAAGGATGAATGAATAGTGTGTGAGAAGGGACATTTACTCAGCTAACAAATTATGAACATAATAAGGACAATTACAGGGCTGTTTTACATTGAGAGCATGAGCACCTAAAATTTTCTTAAGTATTTCATGTATATACATGCATTATAATTGCACCCTAGCTAGTAATATGTGTTATGTAGAAATCAAAACAAAGGAGGTGTTCACATGCCTTCAGTTAAGTCTACACTGACATTTGCCATTAAAAAAAATTAAATCCAGTCATGTCACATTTTGATGAGCTGAGATTAGATTTTCAGAACTTCTTTCCAGTATGGGACAGACCAAAGTGCTGCCAGCCATCTCTATGCTCATTTAGTTTTCTGCTGGAGTAATAAAAAAGCACGATGGGATGGGGGTGTCAGGATTAGTACATGACCAGTCAATGTACACAAGTTTAAGGAGGTTTTCTCTTTGCTGCTACTATTCCCTTTGCAAGGGTAAATGGCAGGCAGTTTCTGTATGATCTGCAGTCACACCTCCATTTTGCAGCTCAGGTTTTCTAAGTAGTTTCAGGAAGTACATCTGATTGCAAATAAGTCAAAGGCAATAATAGTTTTTTTTAAGTATTCCATATTTAAGTTTCATTTTTATTAACTGGTACGAAGGAAACACTTTAAAATAAAGTTCCCCTGTTGAAAACTTGTCCAGACTAATTTCTATATGTTTACTGCTGTTACCTCTTTCACACTTCCCAGAAGGTCTCAATTGTAAATGTATTCACTATGGCATCATTTTAAGCCTTTGCCACGCTCTAAAATCCAAACTCACATTAATTTCCTTCTTTCAAAACAATCAAATTGAGTCACATTGGGAAAATCTTACTGTATTTCTGGTCTGAAGCAAAAGCAGGTGCCTGCCACTTTAGGGAAAATGCAAGGTTTTACAAAGACATATATTGCACTTGTCCTTACAGTCTCAGAGTGTGGCAATGAGGCCATAATATAAAAAAGGAGAGACCCCTCTGCCTCTTCTTCAGAACTTTTTATTTGCATTTATTTGGTTTCTTCTTCCATCTCCCACAACCATTCTTCAAAGAGATTGTTCATTGAGATGAAGAGGCAGGAGTTGCGCATGAGGTAGGAGACTGGGATATCAAGCTAAGTGACTGTACTAGCTATTTCTCAGATCTTTACAGTGTATGATGGTGTTAAATGAAGTTCAACAACCAAAAAAATTTAAGTTAGTGGTGTTTCCTGTAAGAAATCGGGAGCATATATCGTGCATACAGCTTGACATCATTTATGGCTAATTTCAGAATGGCATTTCCATAGACATATTGTGCTCAAATCATATTCTGCCATTCCTACACATATCATAAAAGCATCACATCAGTGGAATCTGGCAGTGCATATGAAGGTAGATGATGCACTCCCCAGTGTGTCTTGTAGCACTGATTGTCCGGCTGTCCAAACTGATGTCTCTGAAGTCATACATGGCAGTTCATGCAGCTGGGTCTTCTGCTGGCAGTGAGGTAAAGGGGTAAAGGGACAGCCAGCATGCTCTGTTGCCTTTGCAACACAGGGTTAGGAAATCACTGTGCCCATGGTTCATAGGAAGTCAAGGCTCACCCATGGGATCCTGAAATGCAACTGACCTGCATTTTAGACATAATCCTCATCATACATTGGTTGACACTAATAACCACATACAGCAATGGACCACAGTTAGGGGCCGGCTGTTTCACAAAGGTTGGACAGTATAGTTCAATTCAGCCAAAGACATCGATACAAAGGCACTTATTTTACTAAATTCTAATGAAGCTTCCTCTTCACCATCATACTGCCCCTCAGTCATTATTCTCTCAATCCAAACTCACCTTTTTCTTTTCCTTTCATTCTATTCAATCCCTCCTAATAGCCCATTCCTTACATCTTATCCTGAACCAGAATATTTCTATCTTCACTTCAATTTCAGATATTTCTGAAACACCTACTAACTCTTTCCCTGCCACTGTTTTTAGACCTCTCCTCCTACCCAACATCTACTTCATTTCAACACTGTTCCTCCATCCCTCACCAACATTTACTCATCTTTCTTCAGCCCCTTGATAAGTCTCAGCAATTCTGGCAAGATGCTAGGGGAAGCTGCCGCACACAACCCTTGTTTGGTCACAGCAGCCCAATGATGTACTGTGCGTCATCAATCCCACAGAAACCCTGAAGTACAAAAAATATGGCAATGGCAACCAGCCCGGAAGAAACTATCAGATCTGCTGATATTCTGCCAGGGTTTCATGGGAGATCAGGAAAGGTAAAAGGGAGTTCATGGGAAATCAGAGAGATAAGAAACTTGGAATTATATGAAAATCAATGCAGCCAGTCAAAAAAGAGCTGGTTTTTTTTTTTTTTTTTGTTGTTGTTTTTTTTTTGTTTCTGGGTTTGAAAAGGCAGTGATTTAGGACAGAATATTTTTATTTTATAGGAAAGCAAAGTGCTGCAGGTTAAAGTTTGATATTAGGTTCACTGTCAATGTGAAGATATACTGAAAGTTTACTCTACTGCTACTGTGATCAATCATCTGAATTCAGGTCACAGTTCCTTGAAATATGTATTCAAGACTTGGATATAGTCAGAGGAAAGAGAAGAGGCAGTGGTGTTCACAATCACAACATGATCTGTGTGGCTTGTAGTCATCCCCATTTAACCCAGAGTTATGTCCATTCAGGTGCTCAACCAACTCCTGTTCTACTGCTAAGCCAAGTAGGTTAGAGGCTTCTATTTCTCATGAATACAGAAGCTTAGTGATTTTTATTTTTTTAGGATATAAAAGGATGTGGTGCCACATCCTGAGAATTGATCCTAATTCTAGTTACCTTAAATAATGCTCAAATATTGTTCAGGTTTTTTATTTTGTTTTTCTTTTATCATGACTTCATCTAAATCAAGGATTGAAGATCTTAAATACAAAAGATCATTTAACAATATTACCAGAACTAACCTAGAGACTCGGATGAGTTTCAGACGAACATCTGAAGTTTGAGTTAAAAATCCTGCCTTTACAGATTTCCTATTCTTGCTGAAAACTGGACAAAGAAAACCAAAATAAAAATGGGAACACTTCCATGAAGTAATTAAACCCACAGGAGACTGCATAGTTTAAGAAAAATATGTGGCATAAGAAATTTTTCTTTTGACTGTTGCAAGGCATCAGTTTCTTTTGATTCCAGGTACACGTTTCTCAGCTGTCCTAGGCCTACTTCAAGGTGCAGGTTTCTAAAGGATGTTTTTTATGGCTAGGCTACAAAGTCCTGCTTCAGGTGTAGAAGGTCAAATGCTGATAATTGCAAATCAGGAGAAGACAGGCCAAAATGCAGTTTTCGTTTACTCTGATCCTTGCTAGCTGCTCTACAGGACAAGATGAGTTCTGCCAGTCAGCTTGGACAGTCTGTATTTACAACTGCCATTTTATACAGGTAACCACCAATTTTATATCCACAGTCACTAATTTTCACAATTCTGCATTCAAGGAAGGACTTTTATTTTCCTGTCTTCTGCAACAAACAATGTCCATATGTCACAGCCAGCAGTCTGCATTTTAACTACTCATAACTCAGTTCTGAGAGTTATGAACCTTTAATAAATCACATCTTGTAGAGCAATGTCCTAATGCAGACATTTAAATACATGTTGAAAGTTAGTCTCCATTACACTGAGCAACATATTCGCAGCAAATGCACTACATATTACCTGATGACTTTATCAGAAGGTCTTTGTAAGAGCGTGTTTAAACATCAGGTCAGCAGTACCTCACCTATAGCTATCTTTCTGTACTCCTTGGTTTTGGGTTGTCTTGGTTTGGTTTGGTTTTGTTTTGATTTAGTTTTAATCTGGTAATAAAACAGTCAAACAGCAGAAGCTTGGTGTCTTCATCTTAGCCAGCTGTCACTTGGACACTGACTTGTGCTCCTTCTATGTTCTGCTTTTGGCTCCAGGACTGTTCCTGACAGAAGGACAGAATGATGCCCTCTTAAATACTAAGCTATAACCTAGTGTTTAGGGCACACCCCTAGGAAGCAGTGTATGGACATGTGAGCCCCTTAAGCAGAAGAGGGAAAAATTTAGGTTTCCCGCTTTGTAACGGTAGAGCAAATTGCATAAACAACGGGTGGAGGCAGTACCACTCCTTATTTGTGTGGAGACAGTGGGACAATGAAACACATACCAAGAGAGTGTTGAATGTAATAATCAAAAACAACAGTGGTATACAATAGACCACCCAAAACACAGCTGCAATAGTTTTTCAGCTCTGCCATGGAAACAGTGAATAGAAACAACAAGCAGAATAGTTTTGAAAATAGCATTTCCACTTTTCAAAGTAGAATTTCAAACTTTGAACCAACCAGGATAGTATTTAGGATATTTTTGCAGATATAAGTTTTGCTGCATGAGGTCAACTCTGGTAACAGCACTGGAGAGGCGTAGACCCTAACAAAGTGATAGGTTGGGGTGCTGTGTAGGAGTTAGGTATGTTACAGAAGCTGCTTTAACTGGATATTTCCTGGTATTTAAAGACTTGCATTCAGAGGTTAATGGCTGTCAAGACTTCATCAGAACAACCAGCATTTTAGATCATACAGAGATTATTACTTAGAAAAATTATATTAATTTAGTTTTGAACTTTTTCAATTTTCATTCTGCTCTAGAAATAATGAGCTTCCTGGTAGCAAAACCACTTTATTCCCAAGCCAAATCTGTAAAATTGTGACCAGAGTAACTTAGAAGCATTTCCCTAGCAGACCTTGAAAGGTGTGTTAGACATGGGCTGAGAAAAGGTCCAGTTGATCTGCATCCTGAGAGAAACATGGGGTGGTAATAGTTCAGGTTTCCAGAGAACCTGCAAGACTCTGACCACGATCCCATGGGGTGGCCTGCAGGGCCACCTCCTTCCAACTGTTGCTGAGTATCAGTACCCAGGATTTTCTTACCATAGGGGAAGGTTCTCAAGAGAGCATACTCGTACCTGGCTATCTCTTCATCAGCACAGTATGCCTCTCAAGTGGAGGCATCTCTTGTAAGACAGATGAGTTCCCCTGTTTTATGTATATAAAAAAAAATAGGGCATAAATGCTTCTGGTTTGTGTACAGGCTCCAAAACGTAGAGGATTATGGCTAAAATTTAGGAATTCCTCAAGTTTGGAGTGCCTCAGTAATTAGATGCCCAGCTTCAAATACCTAGGTTTTGATTTCCCTGAGTTGTTGCTCATCTGCCACTCCTTCAGATTTCACCTACCGTGAGAACTGTCAGTGCTTCAGATACCTTTGCCCTGATTTTCAGAAGTAGAGCCAAGGAAGAAATTATTTTCCTATCTATCCCCAGTCCAGGTTGGAGGAAACATTTGGAAGCGTTAGGCAGAAAGACTGTCACCATAGGAAATGAATGGGTAGTCAAATCCTTTGCCTAAAAGTGTAAAGGCCTGAGGTGCAAGTTTCAGGACTAGAAACTAGTTCATTTCAGTTTTGGTGAGCCGTATAACTACAAAAGACCATCTGCCGTCTTGCTGTTGTCCTTTCTGTTCAGCAAGAGCACTATGTACCTACTAGCTTTGTCATAATGCTAGGGGGAGGGATCCTGATGCCAGCTTCATTCACTAAAATTCCAGATTCCTTCTTTGAAAACCTTCCAGCCTGAGCCCCACATGAGGCAGAGACTCAAGTCAAAATTAGGCTGGAGAGAAGGGCGCTGAATCCCATCCTCAGTGGAGCTGCAGTGAGGATAGTCAGAGTTGAACAACTCAAGGAGGTTCAAGCTCTTTGCATCATTTAAAGGTGTTTAATGATGTTTGGGGCAGGGAGAGGGAGAAGTAAAATACTGGTATGTGGTGTGACTTGTATGGCCAGTGTGGTGCTGTGAGTTTTAGGGACAACAAAGCTGAAGAAAAGAAGAATTGTATGATGAATTATACATGTTTCTGTAGTAATAGAAATCTATAGTAACATGGATTCAAAGAGGCACAGCATTTATTAACAAATACAAACTTTAATCAAAATGTAAAGGCATTTTTTCCACTTTAAGTAAAGAAAAGGGAAAAAAAAAAATAAAAAAGAGCTACCTCTCTCCTAAACTTCTATGCCCTCTCACCCCCAACATCTCAATCTCCACTGAGCACACATAGATCATGTCTGCCTGAGAAGGAAAATACACAGCCGTGCAACAGAAGAATTAAAATTAACAGATGAGTCCAAGGAACAAAACCAGCTAACAAATGTATCTTGTTAGGCTGCTGTCAGAGAACAAGATTTTTATCAGGAATGCTGTTTTTCAGAGGACACCAGGATAATTTCTTCCTAATAAATTTCCATCTTATTGAGAGCGGCTAACGTTCTGCCAGTTAGAAGGAATCTCCCAAGGGTACAGCTCACGCAGCTCTCCGACCACTGGGTTAGATGTATGCACACGTTTTAAAACCCAGTGAATACAGAGTGGCTCTAGAAGTGTGTTTGGGTATTTTTAAAAATACACAAAGAGCAGAAGAAGTTTGCCTCCTTTAAAAAAAGATTCACTACTTTGTTTATTGCCGTCTTTCCCCCTGAATTCAGAGGAAATGAGTGTGCATAATTCCACATTCCCTGGAAGGCAAAAGGAAAACATTGGTCTAAATAGTTTGTGGTGGTGTTTTGTAATTTCCATGAATCAAAGAATATTTTTTTACTGCATCCCCTATAATTTTTTATAAATCTCTCTCCTTTCCCTTTAAAAATATTTAGAAGGAAAAAAGAACTGTGTGTCATAGGGTATTAGCTGATTAGTTCATTCAAACAGTGCTAATTATAGGTTTAATTGCTTAAATGTGAAAGTCATTTATTTAAATTAGCTGCATCAAACATACAGTATGCTCAAAACCTGAAACATTTTGGTACTGGGAACCAGGGTTATTTTCTGTAAACAGAACATGCAAAATATAAGATGAGAAACAATGTGCCTCTATGTACTGATCGGCAAACTCATTTAAACCCCAAAGTCCCTCCTCCCCTGCCTCTGGGGTCGGAGAACAGCCTCATTTGAACAATGACTAATGGAATGCACTGAAATGTGCAGAGGGTTGAAAGGAGAAATACTATTCAAGCCAACAAATTCATTTCATTTGTGATTTAGAGGGGTACTGCACCTTTCCCCTGAACTCCTCCTGAGGAAGAATGAATAGGCATCTCAAGGTTATGTAAAAACGGGTATTTTGGGTGGAAAGCTGTATTGGGTCTTAAAATAATAAATGAAGAAATAAATAAAGGTTTGTTATCACATAAAAATACAGCAGGGAAGAGCCACAACAAAAAAGGTAGTCAGAACTGTAGTGACTACAGCAATGACAGAAAGAGTATGCTTGTGAATTAAAAAATATGCTGTATTAAACACTCAGTGTGAGAACTCTGATCAGTGTGCAGAAGATGGGCTCAGCTTTTTAAGCTGAGAAAGAAAAGAAAGGAAAAAAATGATGAGAATTTTAAAGAACAGAAAACATTAGATAATTAACATACTGAATAATGCCTGGCTGCCAATCCCTCCATCTTCCTGTGTTGACAAAGGAATGAATATATACATATAGATAGACGTTTATTTATGTAAGAAAGAATTTTTTTTAAGGAACAAAGAGATTTGGAAGAGCTAGATTCCCCAGACATACCAGTTTTCATGTTCTGTATCTCTGTTCCATCAGTAATCAAGTTGTATCTGAATGTTATTGCATTTTTCTAACCCTTCCAGTTGATATTAAGCCCCAGTATTCTCAACAACATTATGGAAGTACACACAGCAGCAGTGGCAAAGGCTGGTGGAGGCAGAAAGCTCCTCTTAATTTAATAAGGGTTTTTAAACCAAACGCTATGCACCATTGACTATGCAGGAAAGCTATTTTTTGCTGCAAAATTTCCCAGCTCATGAATATCCTTGTACGCTTCCTTGTGCACAGCCTCTCTCCATGCCCCCTTTTCCTGCTGAGAGGGTCATATGGCCACAGGAGAGCCTGACCCCCTGTTTACATTTCACTCTGCAGATTACACAGTGAAGAATAATACTACAGCTGGTTACTGCTTACAATGATTTAATTAAAAAGAAAACCACAACACGTTAAAAGCTGAATTTCTATAAATCCATCTGTCTCTGTGCCACTTTCCTTTTCTCCACATGCAACTTGCCATTTATTATATACTTGTAAATTTACTATACTCATTCATTACAAGCTTGGAGCTTCCTTTTTGGATGGGGAAAAATACTCCCAAATATGTCTCCCATGCTTAGGAAGACTTTTGCTTCATACAATGCAGAGCCTTAACTTAGAAAGATTAGATAGTAAAACAAAAAATATTTGGAAAACATTATGGCCTTATTTAGGTAAGCAAAGTAAGGTAGGGAGGAGTTACAATCCTAACATCATGCAGCAGTTACAGAGGAAGCAACATGCTCCCATACTGGAGGCTAAGGCAACAGTTTCATCTCTAATTTTTAGAGACCCCCACCCTCCTGATGCACAGAGGTAGCTCCACAGAGAAGCAGGTTTGAGGATGTCTCAGCAAAAATGCAGCTAAACATAATAACCTAAGCAAAAATGTGCCCAAAATACAGTATAGCAAATTTGGAAAGGAAGTCCTGGGTAGATTTTGCCAAGATTAAATCTAAATTGAGTGGATTTCCAATGTGATTAGGGAGCAGCATGTTAAGGGAGAGAGCTGGAGACATATCCTCAGGGGATTTATGTGGTTATACCTCCAGATGATCCCAGGCAGTTGGAAAATGAGATACAAAGGGCTCTATTCTGCCCTCATTTACACAGCACTTAACTCTGATTTTCATGCCATTTAAACAAGAATGTCATGTAAAGTGTCTTGATCATTGAAAATGGTGCCAAATACATGTTCTCTCCTCAAGATTACTGCATGCAATTCAGATCATGGGACATTTACATGAGTGGAACTGGCCTTTAGAAAAGAGGTACAGACATTAAAATAGAGGTTGCAAGGAAACTAATCTGAATTGGCTTATTTCTCAGATACTTAGCCAAAATAACCATGTAAATTACAGTTTCTATAGCAGTTTTACATTTGTATTTGTCAGAGCAAACTGGTATTTATATACTAGATATACTTCATATAAATGTCTAGGGTACAAAAACAACGTTCAGAATGCTGTCCTTTAAGAAAATAATATAATTTCCTAATATATGTAAGTCTATAATGTTGCCAATAAGATGCAGTGAGAGGGATGCATCACATCTGCCATTCATCATATGATATCATGATAATATGTCTCCTCATTTTTAGGTGTTTTAAAAGCTTAGCATTTCCCAGTTACAGAGAGTTATGTTGCCCTCTGGATAAGAGATGAAGAAATACATGGCAATGCTGACTTTCAAAAGACAGCTATTACACAATGTAATATATACACGGTATGTTAGTCCCCACTTAGCTGTTCTGGTACATGTTAGGAACAGGCCTGATTTACCTTATTCCCATTATTTTCATTCTCAGCCACTTAAATGAACATGAGACAGTCAGCTGAAAGGTGTTATGTTAAGCTATACTCATGGTTGCATTTCAGTCATTGATTTTATGATCTCCTTATTAAACACCAAACTTAAAGTGTCATACCAGCAGGCATGGTCCTTTTCTGGATAGGGCATGACTTTAAAAAACCCCAGCAGATTCTGTCAGGGCACATGTTACAGGTATCCTTTAAAATCATGAGCAACTATGAATTCAAAAGGCAAGATAAGGTCACAAGTGTCTTCTCAACCTTTTGATGTTGACACTTTCTCGGGCTAGGTCTGTATTTAATTTAGGATGCCAGGCAAATGAGCCCAGGAAAAGAATGCAGCCAGTTCCTTTATCTGTTTTATGCATTCACACTGCTGACTTTGGCTACTGTAGACTGACCTAAGAGATGGGCATTACTCTGAAGTTGGCTCAAGCTCAAACCTACCTGAAATTAAGTAAAGCCCCTCATTTACAAAGTATGGATGACAAACACACTGGGTTTCAAGGCTCAGGCTTATGCTCAGAACATAAGGAGGAGACTTTAATGAATCGAAACTTCTTCAATGCACATTTTGACACATTTAAATTTCACACTAGGTCTTTTTGAGTGCTGTTTGCATATTTGGCCACTTTAGAATCATATTCTGTTTGGGAAATAGATAAAATAATGCAACAGGAAAGTACCCAGAACTATGCCTTATATAAGCATTTTTTTGTGCTCCTCTCTTTTCAGTCTCTGAAGTAATGCAGCAAATAGATTGTATGATGCATTATAAATTACATGATACATAATAGTAATCATCACCACTACCCAAAATGATATAGAACATAACAGGAAAATACTAGTGAGTATTCTGTGAAAGCTAACTTTGAAATTTTGTGTCAGTTTATTCTAGGAGTCCTAAAATAAAATGACAAAGAAACTATCATGTAGTCTACCTGTAATCAAAACACACCACATTTCTGTTATGTAATGGCTACAACGGAACAGCCAAAGATCTGTTTTGTTGCCAGGCTTTGAGCAGTGTATGTATGTTGGAAACTAAAAGCATGTTTGAAATAATTCATGGGCAGGTGTGAAAAAAGCAAAATTCTTAAACTGTTCTTTTCTCTCTTGGCTACAGGCTGGCCCGTGTGGCAGTGTTCAGCGAGTGCTCTTTTCCCTTAAGAATTCTCCTTGTGCTCTTCAGGCTGAAAAATACAAAATGTGGCTGTATGTCAAAGGAAAAATAATGCCCACTGAGAAGGGAGAAGGCGTTAGCTTCCCTTCCCCAGGCTCAATTAATTTTCAGTTTGGATTTGCTGTGAGTTCTGTGGGATAGAGGGATTCTGGCTGTAGGGATTTCCCCTTCAAGACACCATTCTGTGTGCTATAAAATAACTGAAAGATGGTGTAAGTTTGAGGTGAGTATATGGTCTTTTCCACATATTGTCTCCAAATTTGTACAAAAAAAGGACACGTCTCAATTCCTAACAGCTTTTTCTTTTATAGAAATATAAAAGTTGGTAAAACCCAAGACTAGCAAGGGAGTCTAGTACTACTTTCTTAGTCAGTGAGCACTGACTTATTTCTTATATCTCTAAACGTTATTAACTTTCCCGACATCAAAGCAGACTCATACCCTTAAAACAATATGAAGAAAAAAGGTAGCTGGCTGCACTGGCCTCATGTTCCATTGTACTATCACATCACAAGCTGCTGTGCTGATAGAAGAAATCATATATCCTACACACACAAAAAAAAAAAAAAAAAAAAAAGGAAAAAGGAGAAGAGAAATATATATATAACAGTCTTTGGAAGTTCTGTAAATGCACGTTAGGCACTGACTGCATTTTGTTGGCACAATACATGATGCTCTGACAGCAAAGGCACAGAGCCATGTGTCTTTAGCAAAGACAATAGAGAAGACAGAATTTAAAGTTGCCATTAGGGAGCACAAGTGAATAAGGAGTCGTGTTTCCGATGGGATCTCCCTTTGAATTTTTAAAGCACAATAATGTAACCAGAGCACCAGCTATTCTCTTCAGCCATATTGAGCACAGGTAGAGTGGTCATTCCTAAAAATATGCCCACTGAAACATTAATAGCTTGCTTTTATCTTACATACTTGAAAAAGGAAAAGGAAAAAAACACCCCAAAAAAAACCAACAACCCCAAACATTAAAATAAACTATTGCCACTTAAAGAATTGCACCATGATAAGAATGTAACAACTGGGTCAAGAAAAATGTAGTTTTGTGCTTGCACAGTAGTGCTCTACAGTGCAATTCTGCTCCCCCTCCCGTGTAATCCCTTGGAGCAAGGGGAGAACTGAGTCCCTTGTGCTTTCTGTCAGGCAGCCAGGGACAAGTGGCCTGAGGGTAGGTTTCCAACAGCCACCTTCAGACAGGCAAAGGCTTCTCCTTTTAACTTTCCATTAAACTGTCTGAGACCTACATATGTACATATTCCCTCCAAAGTAAGGCACAGATCATGGGTGGAAGGAGATAATTATTTGCCTCCAAAAATTGCCTGTAAGGATAGGAAGTAGAGGACAGAAGAGTTAGAACAAGTGGGGCTTTTTTGTTGTTTCCTCCCCCAGCCCTGAAATATCTGTCATAAATGTGGGACACAATCCACACATTAATTAGATAAGCTCTTAGGTATTATGATTGTCTTGGTTATGTGTATACATACTTAATAATATAGGGGCAATTAGAAGCCATATTATTACTAAGGCCTCTGTGTTCCTGTAAATACAACTACAAGCATGATCACAAGGTTATGGCATATATCTCAAGTATTGTGTTTGCATATGTGCTATTTCAAAAATACCATGAGTTTTATTGCCAGGTATAACGTTTCACAAACACTGGACAAAAGCGCGCATGTAGGTGGTAGCACTTCAGTGGAATTGGCAGATTGCAGCCAATCTAATGGTGTAATGTGAGACGTGTTTGCTATTTAATGTGTTGTGAGAAATCTAAACACAGTTAAGATTTTCATTTTTATGACTTTCATTTTCTTTTTTTTCCCCAATGTTCTTTCAGTAGCACAGGCACTGAATGCTAAACAAAACCCATAATGTGATGCTTAAAATAGTTACCATTTTTCAGAAGTACTTTTTAGGAGGTGGTAGAGATTGAGAGATTTTTTTCTAAATTAAGAGTCCAAGATTTATGGGCTATTTGAGTGGTACCTGGAAAATCGAAGGACTGGGAAGGAAAGAAAGAAGTAATGGTGTTGTATTCCATGGCTGAAATAAAAAGCTGTTGTTGTCAAATTCTCATTACCAAGATTGAATAGTTTTGCTTACTTATTTGAGAAAATACTTAAACTTGTTCATCTCAGTGATGAAATACAGCTTGGAAAAAAAAAACCTGGGTCAGGCTATCAACTTGACCACAAGCTTCTGATGAGGTAGCAACAGAAAAAAGTGTCATGTCCCTCGACTACTGAGCTCAGATACCTAAAATGCTGCCACTAGCATGGAGTGGCATAGGACACTGGCTAAAACACAAGTCTTGCAACCTCAAATGTAAAGGTGAAATAAATATGTGCTATCCACATGGTTAGAGTGCTATGAGATCCAAGGTAATATGGACACATGGTTCAGGCTGCCTTTAACTCAGATCTTCCTGTTCATTCAAATGCAAAGGAATCTGGGCTGGCAGCTGGCTTCAGAGCTAGACCTGCTCCCAAAGGCAACCCAAAGCTGCTGTATTATTCTACAGAGGTTCCTATGGCACACTCAGAACTGTCTTGCTATGTACAAACAAACACCTACAGTTGCACAGGGCATGCCATCACTAACACTGTGTGTCCTCTCACTGGCTTCCCATGGCAAAAGCACATGCTTTGCTTGGTAGAGTTTCATTGTTGTTTCTTGATGCTTTTGACATATGTATATTGTTAAATATTAACATTAGAGAGGATGGGGTCAAAGAACATTGCTTTGCAACTGGATGCAGCAGTGTGAGATCAACCCTGGAGAAAGTTACCCTCTCCATAGGGGTGAGATCTCCTCTTCACATAGAGTGTTCCATTTTTCAGAGAAATGTAGTGAGTAGCAAATCCCTTCCACGTCTGTCCTGAGTTCAGCAGTAGCAGTGATTTTTGTTCCTTAATAGCTGGTGCAGCGCTGTGTTTTTGACTTTCAGCCTGTGAACAGCGCTGATAACACCGATGTTTTTAGTTACTGCTTAAATGTTTATTCTGACCAAGGACTTTCTGAGCCTCATGCTCTGCCAGGGAGGAGGGGAAGCGGGGAGGAAGCAGAGAAAGGACACCTGACCCAAACTAGCCAAAGAGGTATTCCATACCACAGCACGTCATGCCCAGGATGTAAACTGAGAGTTACCTGGAAGGGCTAGATCACTGCTCAGTCAGGCTGGGTATTATTGGTCAGCGTGTGGTGAGCAGTTGTATTCTCTTCCCTTGTTATTTCCCTTATCATTATTATCATTGGTGGTATCAGTAATGGTTTGTGTTATACCCTAGTTACTGGACTTTCTTATCTCAACCTGTGGGAGTTACGTTCTTTCAATTCTCATCCCCATCCCTCCGGGAGTGTGTGTTAAAAATGGGGGAAGTGAGAGAGCGACTGCGTGGTTCTGATTTACGGCTGGGCTTAAACCACGGCAACGTCCTTTACATGTTCTGGACAAGGCAATGAAGTATGCCTCCATTGGCATACAAGGCAGTGAAGTATAAGGTGGAATATAAGCAACAGCTCTGATTTAAAATCTGTGAGGAAGCCAGTGAAAGCATCAGAGGATGGATCTGATGTGCTCACAGTAGGTGGCCTTGTTGAGAATACACTTTTAAAAAAGTCTCTGTACTTGGAGGCTCTTACATGCAGAAGACAACATAAAGGGTATCCTATATGTTCAGATTTCATACAAGAGTAACAAATGTAAGTAGCTGAGAGCAGATCATCAGATGGAGATGACAGTGGGTGTTCACTGCACAAACTACATCCTGGAAGTTTCGTCATCTGCGAGGGATTCAGTAGTAATGTCAGCCTGCAGCCTGAGTTCACCAGTTTCTCGATGTATACTCTGAGGTACACAAGGAAGGTACAGAAGGGACACCTGTAGACACGGGTGGCCAGCTGGCACTACAGAAGTATGACACCCTACCTAGTCCATCCTGTGGATCTGGGCTGTTTTCCACCTTTCTGAGAGGCAAGTGCAGTGGAGCACCCTGGGACCATATCACATCACAAAATCAGACCTGCATTTACATTTCTTTCAAAAATGTATGCATTATATTTCCTTTCAAAATTACAGGTTTAGTAGTGTGGAATAGATGCCTCCAGGATGCTATTATTCCTTGGCCAAAGTTACTGGTAACTTACTGTAATCACTCACCCAGCAGGCCTCCAGAGTTGCTACAAATGAATCACTTTCAGCATTCTGCTATTGTCCTTCTTCCCCATGTAATTATTCCTGAAAATAATCTTTCATCAAGTAAATAAAACCTGGGCAGGGCCACTCAAATTCCATGTAAGTGAATATATCATTTTCTGAAATCAACTATTTCCTCATTTTTACATGGTTCAGTTGTCAGCTTTCCTTCAAATTCACATTCCACTCCTGCTGCATTTTAACATAAAGACTTTATATTTAATAGATTATTATCTATGTCTTGTTATTTGTTCAAAAGTTGTCAAAAATATTCTATAGCTGTTTCTCGAGCACAAAGGACCAAAGTGTATTTTTTTTAAATATTAAACTTCAGCCATTTTAAAACATAAATCCTATTTCATACTTATGTATAGCTCTTTTTGTAGTGTTTTAAGTGCAATCATCTAATTTTAACAAAGATATAGTAATTTATTTCACTATATATCCATATATTTTAGAATTTAAAGATATTTAGTTTTCATTTTTTCAGTAACCAGTGGCAATAAAACGGTTAGTAGTGTCTATAGTTGCATCCTAGTAAAAATCTCATGCTATCAAAAAAATCCCTGATATTTTCAGACTTTTCAGAGAACATTTCTTCTGAAGAGTTTAAGCTGACAATTAAACAGAGAATCCTGGAAACTATCCCACAGCAAAGAATTCATCTGTAATACACAAAATAGTGCTACAAAACAGTTACGTGTGACCTACTTATTACTTATCCCTTTATTTGGGCAAATAAGCTCAGTCATATTTCACTCCAAAAGTACAGAGTATAGTTTGTATTAAACATAGTTTCATGCCTATTTGGTGTACAGCAAATACCTTGCAGTGGTGCAATTTGACAGCGTTACAGCATGAACAGTCCTGAGCAACGAGGACAAACAAGCTCCTCGCAAGTTCCTGTGAGTTTTAGAAATGCAATTTATGGCAGTAGCAGCAACTGCCTGTTTATTTTAGCTGATCCAAATAATGTATTAGTGCTAATTAGGGAAGAGATATTTACTTACAATCTTGCAGATACAGTTTACTAAACAGTTCTATTTAGTGTGGAGTATAGTTAAAATTTTAGTACTCCTGATATGGTACCAAATAGGCTTAAACAACTGTGGCAGCTGGAAAGAGGCAGACTTTCTTTAATTTGACTATTATGCAAGCTTCAGCTAAATACCCACAGTTGAGGCATTTATAAAACATCATGAAATTTTTCTATGATAGAAAATAGAGCCAAGATAACATTAGTTTTTAAGAAGTTGCAAGAAACTTTAAACCAATTAAAAACAATCCAAAACAGTCACTTTTTCATAGGTACAGGGACTGTGGAAGATGGAACAGAGAGTGGAAGACAAGAAATAGCCTCTTATGTGCATGCATATGCAAACCACAAACATGTTATTACAAATTCTAGCTGTTGAGCAACTTATATATTACCATTAGTGCCACAAGTTATCTCTCAACACCCTTACTGAGCAGCCCACTGTGTTGGAACAAACAAGAAAAGAAGCTGGGTGCCAATTCATGTGGGGAAGTGGATTAAGCTGGAATGGGTACAGGAATTTTTGCTCTGTACTCTGTGTCCCACCTTTCTCAGTAGTTGATGTCCCCAGAGCAAGAGCACACAGAAGTTCCACAATCCACAGCCAACATTTTAATCTGAACCATAACTGGAGATTTTCTTAGAAAAGATCGTGCTCCACAGCTAGATACAAGCAGCCAGTGTGAGGGTTAATACCCAAATTAGAATAGGTTTAGACCTCTGAAAGATAGTCATCTTTGCTCATCCCAAATGGATTTTGCCATTCGTCATGTTCCTAAGTAAACAGTAAAACCAAAATCGTGCTCTGTGCATACACAGCCAGAGAAAATTGCCTTGGAAAGTCTTGAGTAAGAAGCCTGGATATCAGAAAAGATCGATAAATTATCCTTGGGCCCAAAAGAAAAGCTGTTGATCCTGGTTTGCAGCACTTGACAGGCCCAGAGACAAGATGGAAACTGCT
This sequence comes from Pezoporus wallicus, assembly GCF_028554395.1. Taxonomy (NCBI): domain Eukaryota; kingdom Metazoa; phylum Chordata; class Aves; order Psittaciformes; family Psittacidae; genus Pezoporus; species Pezoporus wallicus. The sequence goes on from NW_026642052.1 coordinate 7,297,196, forward strand.
TACTTTTCTTCTTGTACCTAAACTGGTAAAGTTTACTTTATATAACTTGTGAGAAATTTAATTACAGAGCAAACTTTCTTTATTCTAGCTCCATGCCTTTGCTAATCCTTTCATCTGCTGAGATTGTTGTTGGCTGGGTAAAATGACAGAAAAAGATATTCTCAGTGAATAGTAAGCTTGCTGCAAATGCACTTAAGTAGGGAAACAAATAGATTTGCTCACAAAGATCAGAAAGAAACTTTTGTGTCTAAAACTGTGGGTTATTCATTTCAAAAATATCTTTTTTACTAAGACACGTGTCTTCTAAAAGGAGTTAAACAGTTAAAAATGAAATTAAATGTTTTATCGCAAGTTCATCTAGCAGTTTTAATTAGTTGTTTCCCCAAAAGCAGACGCAGTTTGTTTGAATTCTGGCACAGACCTCAAAAATCACTTATGTGACTAGCCCAGTTAAAATCTTACAGTCATTGCCAGTGAGAAGAAATCCAACAACCCGACTAAGAGTGCAAGGAAAACCTATAACTAATCTTCAAAAGAGGATGAGGACAAGTAATTATATACTCTCCCAATGCTCTGTATTGCCACTAGAGGTATCAAACACAAGAAATCAAAGAGCAGAAAGAGCCAGGAGAGTGAACAGCAGTACCTTGCTGAGGAAAGATGCCCCCCATTCATATCTGGCATACAAAACCAGCCAAAACTGAGCAGAGATGTGAATGGGGAAATCTGAAGGAAGATAGCAAATGCAAAATATATTGTGTTGTAAAACAAGTGACACTCATCTACTAGCAAATTGCCAACATGTCATTCCTAATTTGGTATAGTTTTACACTATATGTGCAGATAGATCAGGCCTCCTTCACTGATATGTGTAGAATTTAAGGCAAGAATAATACTGAATGCTGAAAGTGTGAACTTGAATTTCTATTTGTATTGCTCTAGTTCACCTGCCCAGTTGTGTTTGGTGAACTTTTTGATGAAATTATCAAGTCATAACAGCTCAATATTGCTCTAAGATGTCAAAAATCTTAGAATATGTCAAAAGCTTTGCTGTGCATCTCTTGAGGATTCATTTTCTGTGTCAAGCATTGACACAAAATTAACTTTATTTCAAATTTGTACACATTCATACATCTTCTCTAGGACAAAATCAAACCTGCAGTGACCAACGGGATATGTGTAACATGAAAGAATCATCTCTGAAATATGTAGAGGAAATGAAAAAGAAAGTAGTAAAACTACATAATGAGAGGATGTTATTAAACGTCCATTAGATTTAGGAGTTTATTTTCATTCTGTCTCTGATACTGGTTTAAAATGGTCCAAACCCAAATGTAGAGGCATATGCCTCCAAAAGAATTCTGTCTTCAGAGAATTCACTAACGGGAAAGCTTTAAGAGCCATTGAGTTAAACCTTGGATTTGGAATTGATGTATCTGCCCTTTGCATCTTTAAGATGTTGCACAAACTACTTTAATTGCTAAATAAAACAGTTCAGATCTCAGAGGAGAAGTATTATGTATTTGGCTAAAGGAAAAGGAATCTCATGAAGCAATCTAAATGCCTTCAGGTAATGCAAGTACAATTGCCAGTGAGTTATATGGATGCAATTCAGAACAAATTTTGGCCCCATTTGATGCAATTAAGTATTAATTATTTCATTTTTTCCCCTAATATATTAGTGAAAGAAAAAATAAGGGGAGTGGGAGCTGCACAATGATGTAGAACCTTCCCTTCCGCCCCAAAATGAATGAGTCTGTAGTTAGTCAAGCATAGTCTATCCTGCTTTCCCTAAATAACATGATGCTAGAAAATTATAGCAACTAGAGTATTTCTAAACAAGATGCCACAAAATACTGCAACTTAGTGGTACGAACCTGAACACTTCATATACTCTGTTAAAACTGTCACTGAGGTAGGGAGCCCATAACTACCTTCAGAAAGAGTCCTGTAAAGAAGGATGACAGTGATCTTTGATGGTTTCTCTGGTACCAGATAGTTACAGGCTTCCCAAATGAAGACTGGTGCTTGAAAACAAGTTGACTGCAGAGCCACCCTGCTCGGGAGCTCTGTACATGAGCAAACAAGGTTGCGTGAGGAATGTTGTAGCACTGATGATGACAGCAAATGCACCTACCAATGAAAGACTCCACTTTCAGCCAAGGAGCTATACTGTTCCATGCTTATGGGAAAAGGATCAGAAATTCCATCTTTGTGAGGTCCATGCCATAAATCCGAGTGAGGTTCCCCACCTATTACTGGGGATTATTTATCCCAATGTGAGAAATGTAACAAGGCACAAAAAGCCTCTACTCAGCACATTGAAAAGCCACAAGACTTCCTTTCTGTTTGCAAATGGGAGATAAAACCCTTCTTTAATCATAAAATCAGCTTCAGTGAAGCAAGTAAACTTACTCAGATATTTAAAAGACAAGAACAGTTTAAATTCTCTCCTAAACTCCTTATACCCAAACTTGTCTCCTTTCAGGGCAGTTGCAAGCATTTCTTTCTTCCAGCAGAGAAGCTTTTAATTCCTTATTGCTGTCAGTTTCTTTTTATTTAAGAAGAGAAGCTGTGACAAGGTGTGGGTGTGGGAGCCATGTGACAGGAGGCTGTGCGGGCAAAGTGATTGCTGAAGACATGCCAAACTACCTGCCACTGAGTCTGGAGCTGCCTCTCAGCCCTGTGGCCACCTGGCTACTGCAGGCAGCTGGGCATCCACGTACCTCCCCTCTGGATGCTGATCAGCAAACACACTATGGCAGCCAAACCTTGCTTTCCCCCTCCCCCAGTACTGGTAAGGAATGTGCAGTATCTGTTTTAAAAATGCAGTTTTACCTGCTGGTTTGTTTTTTTTTTAACCACAGGAGTTTCTTTAAAAGATAAAAAAGATCACAAATTATCACAGAGACCATTTAATGTCTAAAGCAAATCGTTCCTCTGTTCTCATTATGATGGTTGGTTTGTTGGCCCAAAAAGCCCCAAAGCTGATGTGTAACAAAGGAAAATGAGGCACAGTCTGCAGGGACAGGCAGAGCGTGGCAGCACAATGAGAAGAAGCATGTGAGGGCAGGATTTTCTTTTTAGGCATGTATCTGGAACCTCATGTATCCCAAGGTTGTTTGGTTGATTGTTTTGTTGGTTTGCTGGTTTGCTTGTTTATCTATTGAATGTATGTTAGTCAAGAGAAAAACCACAGTGACATTCCCAAAGCTGCCCCTCTGGGTTCTGCAGGAATCCATGCTGGCAAACAGATCTGCAGACTTGGAGGAAGTTCAAGTGTTTTCCAGTATACCAACAAATATGACAAGAAATCCCACTATATTCTGAGTGATGCCATAATAATAAGTGAGGAAGAAAGTAGTAACATTAGATAATCCCCATAGAAGGCTAACTCTTTGATCTCCAGCATTAACATGCATGCCTTTACACTTTGTACATTGTAAGCATTTGATTTCTTACCAAAAAAATACAGCTACGAACTCCACTTGAATGTTCCAGAAGTAAAATTCTCTTTGATCCGGTTATACGCCTTCTAAGCACTAAGGGAGAAAACTGAGGCCTCAGATGACCATGATGAGTAAATGAACAAGTTATCAGGCAAATGCCAAGAACTAATAATATCTATTTAGTTTAGCTGCTTCTAAATATTAAGTCCATTATGGTCCAGCTTTCTCTACCAGAGTCAATGCATTATCATGATTTTAATACCTTGTCTCCATGCACATTGGCAAGGCTGACACCAAGGCTTGTGTAGATAGGGACTGTTTAGAAGAACACTTTCATTGCCCCATTTTTGTCTGTGATGGGAGCTAAACCTAATTTTACAAATAACTTTTGCATCATTTTGTGTAGATAACATTCATTCTCCCTTGTGTCCTTGACCCGCCAGCCCCACCCCCACCCCCCCCCCCCCCAGCCTAGATTTGTTTTGATTTTATTCTGTGCAGGAAGCATTCACATACTTGAGCAAATGGGAAATAATGAGCTATGACCTCTCGCGATACTGCTTGTCTGGTTACATCAGTGAACTTTCAGCAGGGGAGCCTTTTCTGTGGGTGTCAGGGTAAAGGAAATGACTCACTAGGCTGACTTATAGCTGCTTGTAACTACAGAGACTGTTAAGTAAATCCTAAATAAATAGCAATTAATAATAATAATTTAAAAAATCATGTTTCAGCACTAACACTAAAATCCAGTACCTGTATTATTAAAATTAAATGGATGTAAATAATCAAAAGTCTCTGAGCAACTTTTTTTTTAAATAAAAGAACTGAAATTTCTTATCATCATCAAAAAGAGAGAGGAATAAACAGAGAGGAAAAGCCAAAAGGAAGACATTTTCCAGGCTGTAATGCCAGAATCATTCTTTCACAGGCTTTGCATCACAGGGAGCTCAGATTCAGAAGATGTTGAAAACGTATGTCTCCAGAATACACCCATCACCTTTCAAGATTTCAAGCAGGGTTTATGCATGGTTGGGAGCTGCAGTAGTAAAAGGAAGCAGTGAGAATCAGGACACATTCCTGGGACATTATAATGCATATTATGCATTGTCTCAGCTTGACTGTGAACACAGCACTTGAAAATGAACATCAGCTAATTAGTTGCATACCATAGAGGAGGCTTGAACCTATTTCATTTACTGCACAAATGATTTCAGACTATTTTCTTCAATTCAGAAGAGGCACAGCCCTCCACCCCTTTCTTGGACGTGGAATTTTACATGTGACATGGCGATGCAATCTGGAACAAAACAGAAACCCTGGAAAGCCACAGACACAAAAATAGCAATAAGAGAATTTTAGCTTCCTTTTTGCTCAAGCAAGTGTCTGAGAAACTGAAATCTGGTTCCTGTTAAAGGAGTCTGCATCTATATCACAAATGGCACCACAATGTAGATATACCCTGGGCAGCCATAAAAACAAAAAGACCCCTCACTCTGGTACCACATACTATTTAATTATAACAGCATGCAGTTTAGCTTCCTATCCTATCCTATCCTATATATGGATACCCCACACTGAATTCTGTGCTGCCATGGGTACTCAGACTCATCTCTGAGCAAGCTCACCTAAAACCCATTCATTACTTTTACACTCTAATCAATGCTGCCATAGACATACCCTAAGCTTATGCTTTTCTAGGCTAAACTCCTGTCAACCCCATTCAAATGATGCCGCCACTTTTGAAATATGAGTACTCCAGTTTCCCCTCTGACATACCACAAACAGGATAGTGAAAAATTGAAGTCCAAGACATTTAGGTCAACAGCAGTCTTCTGATAGGTCTGTGCAATAGCTCTCATAAGAGGCAGCTGGCTACTGGGAAACTCTGTGAGCACCATAGTATAAATATAATGAAATGACAAGGTTCTGACGTCTCTCATCCTTGTCACTAATTGCATACTTTCACAGCTCCCTGTGAGCCCTAAAACTCTGTAAACACCAGAAATGTGAAAGTTTTAGAAGATGACTAACAGCCTGAGAAAAGTTGGAGTTGGGAAGGCATAAAATGGAAATAACGTGTGACTGCAAAGGAGACCTTTTTTAGTTATTCCTACTGCTACCGTATGACTTAAGTAAATTGTGCAGCAAATTATGTTCAGCGGACATGAGCTAACTAGTTGTTCATAAGGCCAAGCTGAAAGCTTCCATGGTCGGTGGTGTTGACCCTGCAGTCACCACCTGAACCAGGTAACTCACACCTGCTAAAGAAATGAAAATGTCTCTCCACATCCTAGTGTGTGAGGTGTGTACCAGGGGTATTCACTTCTCAAGTAAGCCTCCTGTTCTCATATGCACACACAGAGCTTTGGAATAAATGTTGCTGAACATCAGACTAATTGTATCCAGTGACCCATCATTTGATTCCATTGATGACTGCAGAAGTTCAGCAAGTGATAGAGCTAACAACAGCAGGTGAACATGGCTGGTATGTGATGGTATATGTCATGCTGGTACTTTAAGCACCTAACAGCATTTTTCAAGTAAACTGAGTAGGCAATTCTGACTTTGCACTTGAACTTTCTTTTTCCCTGTTTCATTCATTGGTTAACAATACAAGAATTAAAATCATTAAAATAAATTAACTATTGCTGAAATATGGCTGCAGGGAGCAAACAAGAGAACTACATTTATGTTACTGACATCAGCTAGGAAGGGGTTGATCTAAGTCATAGATGTTATTGGCAACTGTGACAGTATAGCTAGGGAAGAAGCTCTCTGAATAAAGAGAAATTTCTTCTTTGCTGAAGTGAGTTCCCATCCAATACACGGATAAACTCATTGGACAATGATGTGGCTTTTGCCTCAAAAGCGGCTTTCTATCAAATCAGGATGTTTTTTCCTCACACGTGTTCAAACTGCAAAGAAAATATAAGCTCTTTATATCTCTCTTTGTAACTCACGTACTGGGAAGAAAAACTAAATATGCTGACATTTAATAAATTTCAAAAGTTGCGTACTACTCCTAAGACTAAGGTACAGTCTGACATCAGAGCTACGTGACTACTTTTCTTCTCAGGAATGACAGTGGTTGGTAGTTGTCAGTCTGACTTTTTTTGTAGTTATCTCTAAAATAAAATCTTTCAAAGCTAGAAAATGACATCTGAATTTCTTGTCCTTCGATTTTTCTCCCCTTGCTAATGCTCTCAGTTTTGTTGTCATGAGAACACACACACTAAATCCCCTACAGTGAACCTTCACAGTAGATTGGTACAGTAGATTGGATGTTTCTTACTCTTTATCATTTGATCTCTGAAACAGTTTGTTAAGTTTTCCTCCAAAGGAATGTTTTTATTGATTGCTTCTATGGCTGTGAAGCATATTTTCTGTATTAACAGAAATGTTTGCATTTTGTCCTTGTAAGTTCAGAGGTAGAACTCTAGTAACACGATTCTATTTTTGTTTCCAACGAATGTCTATATTAAGGATCTCCTAACCTTTAAGGCAAGCATTTTCAAATCAGTTATGTTGAGGGTTTTTTAAGAGGGATGGTAGGAAAGAATTGAGAATCTGAGATAAATTCTATTTATTCTTTCACAGTCATTCACACATTCACAAGTGATCAGCTTGGAAAACTCCAGACAGAATGAACTGAGTAATGTAATTGAGGAGTCTGAATCAGAAAAATAAATTAAAGAGAGACACGGAATAAGAATAATAACTTTTAACCATGATTTAGCTGTAGTTGTGGTGTTGTAGTAGACATAAGAAATGACCCAGAAATATATAACAGAGCTCAAAAAAATGATAGAAATAGGACATCAACAATATTGTTACATACTGATTGAATGAGAGAACTAGAAAGTAAAATATTGAGTATATTTTTTTTTTATATAGTTTATGTTGGATAGGAAGTTAGAAAAGGTCTCAAGAAGAATTTTTCCCGTATTAAGAAGTCTCAGGGACTTCAGAGTTTTGTGCTTTCCTGTGATATTCTAATCAGTAAATATTAACAGGACTGATATTCATTAAGGAAAAACCAAATAGGCTTCCTGGGAGGATTGGACTCATGTTTTATCTGTTTGAAAAAAACCTTACCACAGAAAAGCAGTTCACATTAATCAACTATGATCATTGCATCTACTGGAATCATGTTAAGCAGAGCACACCTTACTTCGGAGTTGCACATGCATAAATATCAGCAGAATGTGGCTTTATATGAGAAGACAAAGGAAAAGTGAGTAAAAACAACACCACTTCTGCAACACGTCTTTGTCATTTATACAAGCAACTTAAATTGTATCAATTATTTTTGGAGTCTGAGACAAAAATAATATCATTGTTATTTTAAGCTTGGACTGGATAGGAGCAAGTGGGAGCTCATAGAAGTGGAAGCAGTAATCAGAAGACTACAGGATCCTTCCACCACTAACTGGAGCAATACATTCTGCTCTCCATCTCCTGAATCTAAAGCAAGGTCTTCTCAATGAATGACTGATGCATTTTTCTCTATTATATTTAGAGTTCAGAGAATACAACTGCGAAGCACAAAGGGATACATACTGTGGAGGTCGGGGGGGAGGGGATGTTTACATAACTGTATCAGGTGCTTGTAAGATTTCAAAAGCTACACTTAGACTCATCTTAGAGAAATGCTGATCTTCCAAGGATGAAGATGATAAAGGAAAAGGTATCAGTGGTGAGACCACTTTCCACATTGAGCAGGGGTGTTCAGTGCGCTTTGGTTTATGAAGATGCAGCTGTATTCTTCCTCCATGTTACATTTTATTTTCTCAGAACCATTTTGTTACATAGATTATACAGATTTTGGTCAGTGGTAGCCATTTGTCAAGTGTTATTAAAGCAATAGGCATCATTACGTGTATTCTGCATATGAATGGATGGAAAAATTGCTCCAGACTGGTGTTAGTCTAAGCGGAACACAGTCCTAGGTACAGGAGAAGTCTGTGGTATCCTTACTGGATAGAGAGAAGTGTTTACTTCAGGCTTAGTCTTTGATGACACACTATTTTATAGTATAAAATTCTATAGCATATACATCTGACCCACACAAAGTCAGAAAAAAACCCAAACCCAAAACCCAGAAGAAAGCAGAACTAGTACAAGGATCTTTAAACCTATTTTTTGCCACCAAGCAAAATTGGAAAAAAAGTGCAGACATGAAGTGCATTTTAGCCCCTTCCAAGTACTGTTGCCTTCACAATAATTTCAAAATGATAAAAACTTCTTTTGTAGTAAGAAGGCAGCTCCCCAGTGTTTTAAAGATGTGAAGACATTAGAAACGTTTGTAGCCACTTCATTGATTTTTTAAAGAAATCTAAACAGTGCAATTCTGTCAGCTAATTAAAAGTGTTCTTTAAAGTTGCATTGAATTTTGTCTGGAGGATCATTACTTTCCTTGCAGCAAATTTTGGTACTTTGTTTTAAGGTTTCAGATTAAGGGAAAAAAAAGTGGAGGGGAGACAATAAAGCTATAGAGCAACACCTGCATACAGAGGAACAGGGACTGTTTGGTATAGCCAGTTAAAGCAGGTACCATCAATTGAGAAAGGATTTGAATGCTTTCTGGTGAAAAAGTCTTAAAGAGTCTAGTGTTTCCAGAAAGAGTAATATCATAAACTATACAAATAAAGGAAGTGATATTTATCTTTCTTCTTATGTCATATATTAAAAAGAAATAGTTATGAAGAATAAAATTTACAGTTCCTCTTACTGACTCAACAGGGAACAGCTTCTGACCCTGTCATTGTGCAGTACTTGTTAGTATTATTTCTTACTGGTATTCCCTAGGCACAAATGTGATTAAAAAGACTTTTCAAAGGTCACTGGGCAGAATGTCTATTCTCCATCCCAAAACATGAATTACAAAAAAAATAAAGCCATGAAGAAGACGACTGAACCACTGACGAAACAGAGGAGCAGGACTTTGCAGACCTGAACTCAAGACCCTGTTCTTCTCTTGCAAGACAGGCAGATGGAGATAAATGACTTCAGTATGTCTTCAACATCCCTAAGTATATCAGCATACTTTTTCTCAATCCCATTTGATGTTCTTCTGCTTTCTCAAGTGTCTCGACATCTCTGAAAACCTGTTACTTAGTCTCCTGGAGGGATAGTGATACTACCTCATTTAGGTGTTGAGACTCCTGAACAGTTATTTCAGGGACTGTAGAGTACAAACAAGTCAGCATGGCTGAGTTAACAGCCTAACCTTTTTTTATAGCCCATACTAGGATCCAAGGCAAAAAAAATGAAGCTTAACTTAGACAATTAAAGCTGGACAGTATGAATTACATTCAGTTTTCAAAATGTAGCTGATAAACTCACTTTTTCAGAGAGGCCTGGGGCAGATTAGCCCATTAAAAGGTATGAAACTTGAATATTATGGTAATGGAAGCCATGAAAATAGACAAAGATAAATAACCACATTTGAAGAGTGTGCTCTGTGAATCTCCTAAAGACAATTGTCTTATTACAATATTAAAAAAAAAATATTAGAAAGTTAACCTTGTCAGATAGCAGCAAAAATCTTGATATTTTAGCTTGTTGAGATGAGATCCCTGGGTTGGAGCTGAATTAATTAATGCAATAACAATCAGAAGAATCAAATTTCTGTTACTCCTAAGCACTGGGAGCTGACCAAATAAACCCATTCATAGTTGCCCTATTTCCTCATGCTCCTTCTTTTTGTGCAGGGCCATTCAGGAGTCTCTATCCTGCACTTGTGGGTTAAAGTCTATTGTGGTATGTGTAGAGACAGGGAGGAGATTTGTGTCTGCACCTCTGCCAAACCTCATCCACCAACCAGATAATCTTCCTGCTGGTAGTGGACGGTTAACTATAATTGCTTTTTTTTTTTTTTTCTTAAGTATATAAACCAGAGACATCTAAAATGAGACAAAGGGAATGTCTCAGATGAAATCAAATTGGACCTTTTCAAAATGGGGAGCATTCCAGTGGTTTTAATTACAATCCTAGGAACAAGAGTTAAATACGCTTGAAGATACCTGCTCTTTCAGCTGAGCCTGGTGGGCTGGTAGGAAACTTTTAGAAGTCTGCCTGCTTTATAGCACACCGGTTTTATAGCCTCTCACTCCATTAAAAAAAAATAAATAAATTGGAAGCCTCAAGGCAGCCACATATTTAGAAGCAATGAAAACCCAACCTGTCTACCTCTAAAGCATTTAAAGGCAAATATATTTGGGCTTACAACCCAAAAATGGAAGCATAGCAGAATGAATTAAAACATTGTGACTTTGCTGTAATCTATGTTGCTGCTTATGGCAAGAGTCCGAAGATCAAAAATTCATTCCGTATGTCTTAATATTTAATAGAAATAAAGAATCTCTGTGCTAACAAAATTAACATTGTGAACAAACATATCTCATTACAATATCAAACTATGTACAACCACAATGGACTATTCCAGGAGAGTCAAAACCAATTAGTTGTATCAGAAAATCTACCAGACTGCAAAACAGAGAGGCCTGTGAACTTCTGCAACTGGTTCAGAGATTAAAGAAACTGCAACACAGCATGGGGACGAGGGATAAAGTGAGTGGGTTTAGAAAAACTACAAGAGAGCTGAGAAGTTCATGCCCAATTTTAAAAACTTACCAAGGTTTAGGATACTTTCAGTTTGCAACTGACTTTCTAAGCAATTTTAGACCTCTTCTCTTTCTAGAAATAAAATCATGCTCCCATAACTTACATAACATGCAACTTAATTAAAAAAGATTCTGTACAATATTTTAAAGACATTGAAGGAAGCATTTCCTAGCATAAATTTTGGCAAACTATCATACTCATTTAGTGTTCTGCAATTCTAAGAATATTCATAAGCCTGTTTATTGAGGAAAGATGAACATTGTGGGGCAATGTAGCTTACTACGTAAGACAACCAATTATAGGGACTTCTTTGGATTCTCTTTGTTAACTTTTTTGAGCTAAGGATCTCATCTAATAAAAATATGGGATCTGCTCTACTGCTTTACAAAAAAATATAGTTTCTTGTGTCTTCTATTTGTCATCTTCTCCCTTGTCCAATTTGCCATCATATGAAAACTTCACATCAAAGAACAAATGTTGCAGAAGTTTGGGTTTTAATTTCTTCTTCTGTCTTCCTTCTACTGACTGTATATGAACCAGGGAGTCTAATACACATTGGAAACATTGAAGAATTAAAAGACTTTTTCATACCAATTAAAATTTGAAGGAAATTTAAAAAGTTTTCCAAGACAGCCATTTCCCACAAGACTTGTGTTCCAGATGATGCATTTTCTAGAGCTTAGTGGGGAAATGAAACTTGAAAAAAAAATTGAGGAGGCAAATACCCTGCTGTTTGGGATTGCAACATAAAGAGGCATTCGCTCAGATATGGTACACCAAACATAATTGTAAGATACCTATTGGTCTGTGGAGAAAAGATTTGCAAAGATGGCTAATTAACAGAAAATAAGAATATGTATGTAGTGGGATTTACTAAAATATATTGCGTCCAATATCCAATGGAGCCAAGGAGGGTTAGACATCAAGCCTAGTTTTATTAACCTCATCAGAGATCTATTCCCACAGACAGAACCTGATCTTAAACCCTCCTTTGCTAGGTTTTACCAAAACATACATCACCCTACATTTTGTGAAAGAAAATCCTTGGGGTTCATAGGGTGAGTGCTGCTTTGATTGTTTATAGGATTATGAACACCTGTTAAATGGCATTGTCTCTATTTTCAGCAATGGATTTTGATAAAACCCATATTCTGCATTAGCTGCAAATTTACGCAAAGGGATATAGAAGAAAGCCAGCGATGTCACATTAAAACTCTTTTGAGCACATATCTAATTTGGGTAACTTTCAAAAAAATGTATCTGAAAAAATGTCAATGTTATTTAGCTTAAGATGGGAAAGCTGAACAGAAATTTAAATGACAGGGGTCTTTTTACAAAGAGATAGTGCCATTTTTTAGCAGAGACATTTCTCTTCACAAGTTTTTCAAATTATATGTTCTTGTGAAGGATGTTAAATGTCTGGGTTGTAAATTTCAAATTGTCACTGCATGATGAACTCCAAGATGAGAAAGGAAGGAAAGAATTACTTGTTTTTAATTCAAGCTGAACATAAGCTATTGAAAATTCATATTTCATTTGTGGATTTTGCTTAACATTCGCAGAAGCTGGAAATGCTACTTCAAAGCTAGCTAGCAGAAATAAGCCAGAAAAAAAAAAATCTGTTATGCTGCTAGTATTTCATCATTTTGAAGCAAAAATTAGAGCTCGACAAAACTGAGAATTTCCACTTTTTAAGAAATTTTCAATAAACCATTCTTTACGTCTGCCTGGAGGTAAAAATATATAATTCTTTGCTGATATACTCCAACTATTTAATTTAGTTTGACTGGTGCATGAGGCATAGCATCAAAACAAATTAAAGTCTTCTAACCCAAGAAGTTATAAACGTTCTGATACGATTCCATCAAAAACTTTAAAAATGAAAATTCGTGAGAAACAGCTGATTTCCTATGCAAAGTTTCATTCTGAGGGAACATTTGTTTCCAAGAGAAACACTCTTGGCCATCTCTAGAAAGGATGCCATGCAGCCACGCTGACAAAAGGTTCTACCTAAAATTTTATGTCTGTAAAGGATATGAAAAGTGTGAAATATCAGAATCTTAAGGATTTGCTCCAAAGTTGGGAGTATCACTTGAGTTTTGTGATACAGTAGACATTTGACAGGGAAAGGAAAAGGACATACTTTTCCCTAAGGATCATCACGACATACTTGACAAGAATGTGTGTCAGGGACCTGTGCCAATAGGATTAGGCTTGAAATTATTTAATAGTTCAGAGAACCTCTGCACTGTTAAGTCAACTTGTATGGTTTTGAGCAGGCACAATCTTTCTGTACCTCAAGCTACCCACAGCTGTTCCTTCTAGGGCTCATTTAGCTTTTCTAAAGGACTCTGAATCCCCTGAAAAAAATAGATGCAAGCTATTGTATGCTGTCCAAATCAGTCTTGGCTCAAGAGCTGTTTGTCTTGGAAACAGAGAAGTGTCCAGGCATGTTACTGCAAAAACCCCATTTTTTTGCAAGAGATTCAAAACAAAGTACTGCAGTAACATGGAGAAAGCAGCTAATTTAGTCCCTTGGTTGTCTTGATAAAAGGAGTTATAACTATTTTGCCGTAACAGGGGCAGATATAATAGAGGAAATAATATTTACCATCAGCACAAGAAATAAATCCCAATTTACCACCATAGGAGAGAGTAATGGGGAGACTATTGATGGATTAACTGGTGCCTCTTTCCCCTGACTCTTCCATAGACACAACACACGCTGATGTGGGTTTATATATTTTTAAGCAGAACTGTTATGGATCTTTTATGGAAAGAAATGTTGTGTACTCTAATTCAAAAGGGATTTAAGGAAACCAAGTAAAAGTGGGGAACTGGGCTGGGGAAGGAGGAGAAATAAACTTGAACAAGAACTTCCCTGTACATCAGATTCAGAAAAGCATAGCAAGTAGTTTTGTGCAGATATGAATTACAATCATGTTTTATTTATAGATGTGTTCCCCATGTGTTCACCTGTGGAATTCATTCCAGTGTACCAGGAAAAAAATATCATAGTGGCCTCATAGCCACCATTTGCTGCATACTCCTGGCAGTTCCCAAAATGTCTCAGAAGAGAACACATTCCAGCTGTCTCCTACACTCATCCTCTGCCTGAGATGCAAGCATAACAATGCAAAGAGAACAAAGCTACTCCCCTAACAAAGGCAGCATTAAATACTGGCAAGGAAATAAGAAACAAAATATTCCCTTCAAACATAGGGAATGCACATAAGTTCGCATTTTTTTCTTCTGCGGGTTTTCTTGGTAAGGGTTTGTGTATCTCAGAGATTAAAAATGTAACACATACTTGCTTCAGTTGCTATGGTAATTCTGTTTTTTTTCTTTATTATTATTATTATTATTATTTAACTGAAGAGCACTGTAAACAGCTATATAAATGTCCAGAACACAAAACACAGCTTTGCCCCAGGCATCTTCTATTTACACACCCCTCTTTTCTAGCAAAACTTTATTATTGTTGTTTTTAATGAATATGCACATTCTATTCATTGAAGCAAAACTGAAGCAGAGAGGTACAGGAAATTGAATCCCCACTAATGAACAGTATGGTATTTGAGATTGTTTCAGAACCCAAATGTCACAGATGTTCAGGTGGAAATCATTTGTCATCTCACAAATTCAGAAAAGGAGGGCTATGAACAGTACTTTCAGAGTAATCATCTTTGCAGTATCACCAAATCACCACTAGTGGAAAGCGAATCCTATGGTAGATGTCCTGGTGAAAGAGCTAAGACTCTGGCTTGAAATGAGCATTTGCTGCCCTGCCTGTCCATGGGGATATTGCCAAGCATCAGAAAACTTTGCAAATTAGAAGTAGCAAAAATCTTGAACATGCTTACAGTTAATTCGTTCATATTGTCTAATTTACTGAAAGTACCTGTCTGCTTTGACAGGCATTGGCCCTAGGCAAGCATCATTAATGGAGGAAGAAATGCTTTTCTGAAGGATTAGAGAAATGTAATTGAAAAAGAAATAAACCAAAAGAAAAATGCATTGAGAGTTAGACAGGACATGAGGAAAAACCATCTCCCCAAAACCGGTTTTGATAGCAAAAGGTATTCAAGCACAATCACAGAAATGCAGAAGCCTCACTTGAGGTCTAGTCAGCTCCCTGTCCAGTGTTCTACCAAAGTATGAAAGTACTTGCACTGTGTGCCTGAGTGCACACAGCCCTTTTCAGAGCGCAGGGAGCGGGAGCATATAAACAGCAATCCATCACAATGTGGGTGGAGCAATGCTCGGGAGAGCAATTTTAGCATGCAGAAAGATGCAGAATACTAAAGCCACAGGTTCTGGAAGAAGAGCTGATTAAAATGAATGGTTGAGAAAAGACAAGGAGAAAGGTAAAATGTGAGAGAGAAAACAGCAGACAAAAGGGAAAAGTAAAGAGACAATAAAGAGATATAACATTTTTCTTACAGGATGTGTGTCATGGTTAGAAGGATATTGCACCTTTCTGCTCTTTTCTGATGAGTGTTATCCCAGGCTTTGTGCATCTGTCTTTTCTGGAGAAGCTTCAAATAAATTTGCTTTTCTGAGAACAGTCCCTAGACTGCAGTACTTTGACTGTGTTCTGAGTATCTCCTATGCAGCCTGGTTCCCTCCGTTCCATCCCCCACAGTTCTGCACCAAATGGGATAAATAACAGTCTTAGCAAAAAAAGTTACATTTAACAGAAGGAATGATTCCCTTAGGAAAATGTTTAAAAAAATATTTGTAAGTATGTTTATGTGCCTATCTAGAAGTGTTTATGTGCTTATCTAGAATAGGTAGGTCCGTTTTATCCAGCCACCTTGTGGATCCTCCAAAAACTATCCCATGTTTCCCCTCAGAAAGTCAAATTGCCAGTTTATTCTTCTGCTATCTTGAATTTTCCCACCAAAGAAGCTTTTGAGGCTGAGCGAAACTGAAATTAAAATTGACCAGCCTGTGTAACCAGAATTGTTTCTGAAGCCAAAGGGTTTAGGAAGTGGCTAAATGTTGCTTAGCTTTTTCATTCCTCTCTTTGCACTCTCACCCTATACTAAACATATCAATCTGTACTACAAATAACCTATAACCACGATTCCATACAACATAGGTTCATCAATTCAGATTAGCTACATAGAGTGTGATTTTTGAGTGAAAGCAACAGTGCAGGTATTTGCAGAGCAGTTAATAGATATAAGCAAACGATAGTTTACTTTCTCCTTCCTCATGAATTTGCCACATGGCTTCTCCATCTCTCAAGCTTTATCAAACTGTAAAAGAATTAAAACACTGGGTTTTATTGCTTCCTGAAGTGTTAGTTACTCAGTTGCTAAGGAAATGCAACTGCAAAGCTCCGCCGTACCAAGGTTCATACTGCCTGGTAGGAGCAATAGAGAAAACCAGCGTGCTGAACAACAGAAATACAGTCCCAGGCAAATAAAAAGGAAAAAAGTTACTATTCTGTGTAAAAGAGAATATTGAGACATGGCTCTAAATATTATTCCAGACCCTTTTGAGCAGTGCTGCTATCTCTATTACTCACTGTCTGTATTCCAGTTAGCTCCTGCTCTTGGCATCTCTTCTTCATCTCTGCTCAGGACCACTTTGGAAGATCTGCACTGATTTTGCAAAGGTGCAAAGAACTGACCCAGCCGCAGTCAGAACCTGCACGCTCTGGTCCCATCTTGCTGTGATTACAGCTTGATTGATTACAGCCTGTACCCTTAAGCATCAGCCTCTGGTTTGATCCTTGAGATGTTGCCTCTCAGCCTGACTTCACTCATACCAAAAACTATAGTTAGAATTCTCCCTAGCTCAGTGCGATTTTACCACTGACCAGCCCTGTGGAAAGGGAAGCATGCAGAGTGGATTCTACTTACAACTTCTGGCCAAGTTCTAAATATGAACAACCATTTGTTTTTGAAAATTAAATTTACTGTACTGCTGATTCATTTTAAATATCAGTCAGTGTTCAGGCCAAGAATACTGCTGCTTGAAAGGCAGCAGTCTCAGCAAGGATGAGTTTTAGAGGCAGAATGAAAGACAAATTTGGAGGACTTGCAGCTGTGTGCTCCAAACTTGATTTTAGTATAATTAGGTTTTATTATCTGGTAAGCATTGACAATGTGGCCAGCTAAGTGAAAGACACAAATACACTGAAGTTAATAAGGTCTCAGAAATGGAATACAGGAAGCCCACGCTTACTCATGCCCCTACAGAAAAAATGAACCAGACTTGTAAGCGTGTACATATGCTTATAGAAGGGATGCTGATGGCCTTTTATTAATGTTTATTGCTTTGGGTGTCTCAAAAGCAGACAGATTCCAGGAGAGATTTGAATCTGTGTTGTTAGCCAGTATCCCAAGAGCTAATGCTGCCACTGGCAAGGGCAGGCAAGCTCAAGAACAGCCCTTATCTTCAGTACATTTATTGGTGGTTGAGATTAAATGAAAGGAACTTAATATGTACCTAAGTCTGTTCTTTAACTGGGTATTGGGCAAAAAGCAAGTATGGGCACCTGTATAAATCTTACTAGTCCTTCACTGAAACTGTATCATTTGACATTTTTTGCACTATTTTTTGTAGATTTTATTTATTTAGTGCTAAGAACCCCTTCCTGATAATCATGGACATTTGTCCATGTACAAGAATTCAAACACTTATAAACTATTTGAAAAAAGAATTTGAAAATACACCAGTTAGTGCTCACATAGCACTGTCAGCCTCACTTGCTCTTCCAAGATTTTCAGGCTATTTTAGAAGTCACTCTGTTCCTAAATATAAACACACTCAGATATTATTTTAATAATAAGACATAAATTTCCTGATCATATGCTTAGCAAGAATCTTTGATTTGTTCTTCATGTCTTCTCTATCAGAAAGGAAACAAGAGAAATGTTCATGCCTCTACATTAAGTAGGCAGTAGTTTTACAGTCAATTAATCTATGCATGATATTTAGATGGAGTCAAACATATTAACTGATGCTGAGGAAATACATAATTCAGAAGATAAAAATACTGTTCTGCCATCACATTTATAATTTTGTTCTACACTATTTATGCTCTTATGGCATTAAGTTCTAAATTAGTTCTGCTTTTAATTACAAAAGAACAAGTTTAAACATGTATGGCAGGCAAAATTTTATATTGCTCATGTCTATATAAAGACATACTTTTCAATTAACAGCATTTAACAAACAATTACTCATGCTGATCCACAGCCTTCCTAGTAGGTTGGTTTGCAAGATTTTTTGGTTGGAGTTTTTGAGGCTTTGAGGTTTTTTCTTGGCTTTACAGTCATTACCAAGATGAAGTTTCCAATACAATAACCCTAGTTAATGTCTGATGCTTTCACTTTTCTTTTACATGTGTTGTTCAAATGTCAGTGGTTTTACCACTAAGTTTAACCTTTAGACATTTTTTCTCCTCCTGCTCATGAAACCTTTCTAGTCTCTCCTCTGCTGGGTTTGGATGGCAGTAGACTTGAATGCATCATGCAGATATAAACGCTGCTGTTTGAATTCCTCCAAGGCATTTCATGGCAAGTCTACTGAATGACATTGTTCTTTCAGTACAGACATACAGAACATCAGCTCTAAAAGCCTGTTAGATCCCTCAGAGGAATGTTATAAACAAGGCAAAAGCCCACCTTTGTATGGAATGCAATGACCTGGGAGGCCTTCAAACACTTTAATATTTCTTCACATAAGTTTCTGAAAGTGAAGTGGATAACTTGTAAGCCTTCTGGTGCAAAAAGCCACATTAGCTAACAAACTAAAGCTAAAATCTGGTTGCACAGTTAGTAGTCTGGTTGCACAGTCCTTCATTGGATAACCTCAAGTAAAATCTTTAAGATCAGGTGTAAACCAATATTCCCTGTACTAAAAAAGAAAGTCTGGTTTCCTTAATAAAAGGTTATTCTGCAGTCTAGTATCTGATTTTTAATGTTTATCTTATCTCAGGTAAAAGTGACCCTTTTTAGGGGCTCAAAGCAGGAATCAAACATAGTCTGAAACAGTCAAGCAATTTTACATTCCCAGTAAAGATCAAGTATAAATAACATGAAGACACTTACTGATCATTTCTATATAGCAGCTGTTCTTTTTAACACCATTTTTATCCCTATAACCCCTATAGCCTAATGAATCTCATTTGAATGTTCATCCTGTTTTCTGATAGGGGAAATGAGGCAAAGAGGAGGAAATGCAGTGACTTCCAAAATTAGAGATGTACTGCAGACCCATGCAGTAATGTAATGCAAAAGTCTTATCTACTGTTTTACCCACTGAGTCATGTTTCTTCCTTCATGAATTAAGATGTTCATTATTGACCATGCATGTCAGAGTGAATGTACTCTTCATGATCTTTACCTGTATGTTTGAATTTACATTTCTTGAATACATATTCCTGCTTGTCTGTAATATAGAACACACAGCTGGTTTCTGAGTTTCTCTGTTCATTCTGGTAGAGAATTCTGATTGAAACCTCAATAAAAATAGCAGTTTATCAACTGGTGCTTAAAGCATGCATTCCATCGGGCTGGCAAACATCATTATAATCAATGGTAAGTTGTTAGCATGGATGTGTATTTAAACTTGGCCAAGCCTCTCTGGTTCTGGAAGCTGTAAAACTCCTAAGGCTAGGCTTGTGAAAAAGTTGTGTGCTAAGAGGATGAGCAAAAATTCCAGACAATACAAAGGAACATTGCTTAGTGTGAAATACAGCAACATGTTACCAGCCTGGGACCAGCCTAGCAATGAAATAATCTGGAAGGGGATTTCCTGCTGTGCTGCTATCTATGAGTTTGGCTATGTCCCAAAGAAGCTGAAAAGTCTTGCACATTTTGATTATTCCTACTGCTAGTTTTCTTCCACTTCCAAAAAGCAAGATCACAAAATCCCACATTTATCACTCCTAGAATACAGCATAAGTCCCTAAGATGAAAAAGAATAATGCAGGTGACCAAGAGGATGCTGTGAGTGGGGCCCAGGTATCCCTTTTTTCCTGGTGTCTTATTCACTCATAGCCCTACGTTTTAAATGCTTTGGTGTCTCATCCAGTCAGGTGCTATCAGCAAGTCTATGACAATTTCTTGGAATGTGCATCACTGTGGAACACTTTCATTGAAATTTCTATTGTTAAACTCTGAAAAAGACACACTGTTGGTTAAGTTTTAGTTCTCTCACACTTGCTCAAAGAACAAGTTTTCAGTGATGCTTAACTGACAGAACTGTACTAACCTTTTATTCTGATATATATACACATATGTATACATGGCATACATTTATAATTCAATTAAATGTCCACTGAAAGAGATCAAGTCTCTTCTGCATTTAATGGGAGTGGGATTAGGTCTTTCCTGTAGTTACTCTGCAGCTGACATTCAAATACCTTTGCTTTACCCTATTCCTGATCCAAATCTAGTGCATTCAATAGAAAAGGACATCACTTGACTTCAACATAAGAACAGTTGTTGATCATTTAGTCAAAACTGGTAGCTTGAGATCATTTTAACACATCATCAAAAACCAGGGTGGGAAAAGTGAAACATCATCTAGTCTATTCTTTCCTTCAGCAGGGTATCAAATATAACTACCACATTCCTGACAGATATTTATCCGATCTGCTCTTGAAATCTCCCAGTGACAGTAATCCTGCAATACTGTTAGGCAATGCCTCCCAAGTTAAATTATTCCTATAAGAAAAGAATTCCTAATAACCAGAGTCTTTCTCTCTGCAGTTCATGATCCATATTTTCTCTATCCACAGCAAGGAGAAGAGTTTCTCCAGTTGATTCACATCTTTGTCAAAGTGTTATGCTAGTAAATGGGCACAGTTCTCCAGCTGAGGAAACATCTGCTCTGACTAGATCAGAATGATGGACCAGACAATAATTATCTCCCCATCCCAGTAAACCAGCTGACTTTTCCCCAGTAGTGTGCAGTGCTGATTTGTGCTACCTGCTGGTAAATGTTCAGCTTGCAATGTATTTACGGTGCCTCCCGGACCTTCAAGACCATATCTAAGCCACTTGTTCCTTATCCTATCTTTGTGCAATTGTTCATACCTAACCCTGTACTTCTCTTCCTTGAACTGCATGCTTTTTTCAGAGTATTTCTCAAGATCAGTTTGAATTTTATCTCTTCTTTACCAAAACCGTCTGTTTTCTCCCAGCTAGGTACTGTGAATTTAGTAAGCATGTTCTTTCTCCTGGCATCTATTTCATTACTGAAAATATGCAATTCAGCTGCACCCAGGAGAGATTCTTACAGAGCCCTGCTCAGTATCTCCTGGTTTAACACATAAATACTATACATACAGCTTTCCAGCCAGTGTTTTATTCAGTTTATAGTGATTTCATCCAGTCTATGCCATAAGACAGTAAGAAAAGCCTGATTACAGTGGAGACACATGACATCTATTTCCTTCATATTCATGATATTTTTACCTTATTAAAAGAAGAAATTAGACTAATTTGACACATTTTGTTTATAAACCCATGTTAGCTCTGATTCTTTTCCTTGTTCTGTTGTTGTTAAAAAACCTCCATTATTTGTTCCAGTGCTTTTCCAGGAGCTGGTGCTAAGCTGAGTGGTGTGTAACCCCCCAGCATTGCTGCTGCTGTGTTTCACAGGTAGATACTGTGATTTTCCTTCTTTCCACAACCACATCCATGAATTAACTGCTTGCTATGGGCTGTGACACTGCTGACACCTATCCTTGAAGAGCCCTCTGTCAAACTTTATCAAGTCCAGCCCAATTTAAAATGGACCTACCTTCCTGTCAAATTCATTCATTATTGTTATGTCTTCCCAGAATGTCGGGGGGAGCATTGGTTTTGTTGGGTTTTTTAATTCTAAACTAATCTTCAAAACATTTTATCTTGTCTTACCAGGATAGCAAGTACAATATGAATTGCCTAATGCGTGCTCTGATTATTCCCTGCAGCACTGTGAACATCACACTGACTGACACATCACCAATAAAATGCTACACAGTTAAAAAGTCACTAAAAATCTAACATGTTAATTACAAAGGCGCTTCTTTGCAGTAAGCCTGAATGAAAGACAGTGGAGAAGAAGCCACTAAAACAAATGTAAAATTTAGAGTGTTTTACTTTGCCTTTCTGAAGTTTTAATTGGAAAGCTTTTTTTTTCACTAAATATCTGTGATAAATTAAATATTCTCAGTCTAGCAATTTCCAAAATAGCTATTTCTGTATTTTCTGTTTTCCTGACAATCATCCTCATCTCTAGGAGACAAATATCAAATTTTATAAAACTCAAAAATATTTTTCTGCCATTATATTAATTGTTTGGAGTGGTTACTTGATTCAAACCAATTTCAGTATAGAATTACCTTTAGACATGGCGTTCCAGAGACTGCTTTTTAGTACAAATTTGATTTTCCTTTAATTATTCATGAGATATGCCCTGATGATGTAAAATATATTCTGAACCTACTTTTTTTCCTAATACTAAGAACTGCAAGTAAATTAGTAGCCCACAGTAACAACATATGTTTATAATTACAATCACCATCAGGGAATTCAACCTTACTGAAGGATAGAAAAGAGGCCCAAGCAGGGAAACCTCAAAAAGTACATGGAAAAAAAAGAGGGCAAGGAGAAGGCTAAAATGGGAAAACCACTCTTGGATAATGGAAAAGACTCAGTTGTAGAAATAAGCACAGCTTTCAGCAGAGGCTGCAACAGAAGTTTCAATATTTTGGTGACCAAGAAATATTTAGTAGCAAATTCTTCTTTTCACAGTTGAACTGATTTTGTGAAATGTTGAACCCTAAGTGTAATCTCTCTGAATTTGTCACAAAACCCCTACTAACACATCAGCTACCTGACAGCAAGGTTAAAATGCTACAAATGCTGCTCTCTGTTATTACTATAGTATGTGTACATATAAAAGTGCCATCGGTAATGCTGAATTGAGGTTTCTATTACAAAACCCATTTTGCATGTTTGATAGCTCAGCTGTTTGAAATCACACTGAGCTGAAGTTGGCAAGCTTCACTTGTGTGTGCACAGGAGATACAGATTTTACAGCACAGTAGTAAAAATCACTGAATGCTGAGTGGATCCTGAAAAATTCACATTTAGAGCTCAGCTTGACTGAAGAAAGCCCCTGAACCTCTTGGATCTAATGAAACAAAGTGGAAATATTCCAGAATTGTCACCATTCATTCTATTAAACTCATCAGGTTTGCAAAATAAAAGTTCCTCAGGGTTACATGTACCCATTTGTCAAAATATTTTTCAATCTAAAAAAATCCTGCCTAAATTCAGTAAGTGGCTGAAATGTACTTGTATTACTTTTACTAAGAGAAAACAAATAATGAAGACTGATCTCAAATTCTTTCAAACGAATCCTGTATAGGCTGAGATTTTTCTTTTACTTTTTTTCCGTAGATAAATCATTTTCTAGAGAACTTTCAACAAGGTCAGTTTTGCAATTTTAAAAAATAGATAAAATTTAAATAATAGTTATCTTATACGATCAAACCTTTTGTGGTAACTTCAAAATGGTGCTAGGCGTTCACAATAACTTGTTTTATGTACTTGTAATTGAAGAAAAACTCTTTAATGTTGGAAAATGACTGAAGTTATAGTATTTCTGCACCTTTTTACACTGTTACAGTGAATTAGAACATGCAGTTCATGTGACATTGTGGGAAGCAGCTCTCTTACCTGGCTCATGTCTCACTCGAAACGTGATGCACCCCTGAAGGGGCCACACTGGCCTAATTCAAACCTGATCAAAGCTAATGAAAGGAGGGCTATTTGACAATTGTAATGCAAAAATAAAATGAGCTGCAGTTCATTACACCTGCAGGCAGTACCAACTCACAGGACTCTAAAGGTGTAGATCTAGCCCAGCTTCATGATTCATGTGGCTGTGACTGAATCAAACCTTCCTTTTATTCATCATCTTTCATCATTTGTAAGAATTGCATTTACACACTTTATGATTGTAGGAAAAAAATCTGATAAAGGAATTGTTCAGAAGCTGGTGAACAGTAAGAATTCAGTTCAGAAACCAGACAAAAATTTGAAAAGGGGCAGGTTTTCAATAACATATTGTACATGTCCTCTGGAGTGTTAGGTAATAGAAGCTTTAAATTAAGTTAACTTCTTGTTGAACTGTGATTTCTGGTGCTTAATTGGAATGCAAAAAGATTAAACAATAATAAATATCAAACCTCATTGTAAACAGTGTCATAAGCTATTGGTCAAACACATTCACTAATTCTCATACCCCAGGGCTACTGTATTGCAGAGGAAAAGCTGTGAACTGAAGTTTCATGGTTTAATAAGTGCTCCGGTTCTTCTATGAAGTGTTTCTGAAATACAGTAACTTATATACAAATTTATAACCTCATCTAGAAATACTATTGCTCCATCCAGCTGAAATAGTCATTGCCCTTCTGAGTCATGCAAAGCTCTGGAAGGCCATGGACATTGGCTTTGTAGCAGGCAGTTATTCAACAGAAAAGATCCCTGCAGGAAGAAGTCACATTGATCCAAAGACTGACTGCACTTAGACGGAGGTGTAAGACACAACTTTGTGACAGAGCCAGGAACAGCACCTGTAAATAATTTTCTGTTAAAAGAATCCTCTGACCACATGAATTTCCTGGAATAGAGGAAACTGGGAGGAAGAAAAAAAAATCCTGCCTCTGAATTCTTATTTCTTGATTTTTTTTTGAGCCCCAAATCCTCAAACTTATCAATGTCGTAATTGCTGGCTACTTCTGGCAAGTGTGAGGCTCTCTTTAGATTTTATAACCCAGCTTTCAACTTTTTCCTTTAGTCTCACAACAAAGGTAATGTTCCATTACTACATAATAAATAGCAAAGCCAATTTTAGGCCCTAAAAATCTATTCCCTGTAGAAACAACTGACTAGAGGGCCCCATGTTTCTTTGAAATGGCTTTACATAGTTGTTATGTGGGAAAATCTTATGCAGATCTTTCATTCTTGCCTATGTAATGCTGACTTTATCCCTGCATCTTGGATCTGAACTAGCATTAGATGATCACTAACAAGATGAAAGCAAATAACCCCTCAGACTTTGAGAAGCTGCAATTTATCACAGTTCCAGTTGACTTCAATGGTTCTTTGTGTGCCTCATACCCCTGTGAATCACATCCCAAACTGCTGAGCAGGTGTGTCTTGCTGAAGATTTATAATCTTAGCAACAAAGTTTTATTTCTGAAATCAACTGTCAGAAGCTAAAATGCTTAACTTATGCTTATGAGAAAAAAGATATCCCAGGCATATCTGAGAATTGTATGGCCTATAGTCTTTAAAGCTAAGAACTAATTAGCCTGTTTCCAAAATATGATGGATTGATTTATTTGAAAATAAATCTGAAAGATCTTTTTACAAAATCTTTAATAAATGGGAAGTATTTTAGAATCCTGCCAATGATTATGAAATTAATATATTGTTTTATACATACATATATTTATGCATAAAATATCTTCACAGTTTTAGCTACACAAATGTTTGGGAATTTAGTGATTTCAAATTGTGACCACAATTATAAACACTGCTTTAGCATTTAGATAAATAGTACCTGAAAGTCATTTTAGCCAGATCTCTTGCATTGCTGCTGACTGTTAAAACAATCACTCTTGAAAACTATAATAATCATGTAATAAGGAAACAGTCTGGAATGAGAATACTGCAGGGAATAATATTGCAGCTGGGGTAGAAACCATTATGCAAATTATGGGAAAACACAGCAAAAGTCTCCAAGACTTTCAAAGTTCTCTAGATCCTAAAAGTATTTCAGTGTTGAAGGAGTGAATACCCTCCAGAAATTGACTTCCACTGTCTGTTTGTTGTTTGACACTCATTATTTATAGGCAACTGAAACTTTTTGCATTGTTTAGCATTTTGGTTCAAAATGAGTCCGGATGAGATTTTCTTCCAGTTCTTCAGCTCATGGACCCCGAAAAAGAGAGCATTTGGTTTTGCTTCTTGACTGATTTGGACCCATGGGATGTCTTTTCCCTGATATGTGGAGAAAGATGTTTTGCATGCCATTCCTCTGACAGATACATACAATATATGCATGTTTAAAGTGCGTATTAGAGAGGTCAAAGACAAAAAAGAGAATTCTTTACAAGAGCTTTTGCTTAGGAATTTGTTCTTTGTATACAAATACTTTCTTCCAAATTATTGCTCCCACTTCCATCTTGAGAAAATGGTCACTGAAAACTGGGATAGTTGAACGGTTACAATACTGAAGGATCTGATTGTACAGCAGGTGCACAGGTGGCAGCAGAGGAGCAACTGTCCCACAGCAACTCAAGCCACAGGGTGACACTCTCTGCTAATGATACTTATTTTGGAGCTATTGCTCAGAGGCAAAGGATCTTGAATAGAAGCAAACCAATGTGCTGTGTGACAAAAACCAAAACCAGGATAAAGTGTCCTTAACTGTGCAATGTGTGGAGGGAAAATATATTAGGGATACTTCCATTTGGAATGTAGATGTGGGAACTCTCACCTAGTAATACCAAATTGTGTTTTGCAGTTCAGCCAGAAGTAACAGTAAAACAACTTGAAAGAAGTTGAACCCAACATGAGATAACTATTCTAGACTCTTATTAATAATAATTAAGGTCAAAATATAAACTAGAGATAGGATGTATAATGATGACCTGTTGGCATTTAATCCGGGGCAGACCTTGATACCAACAATAACCCATATGCATTGAAGGTTTCTGAACTAATTTCCCAAAGCTGCAGAAAGCTCTAAGCAAGACTGATAGGGGAGAAAAAGTAAAGGCAACAAAGAAATAGAAATACAAGCTTTTTAAAGAGCTCATTATCTAGCATACACATACACAAAAATAAAGCCATGACTCTGCCATCAAAAACCAGGACAATATGACTGGGAAGAAAGCTAATGGCATTCAGAAAAATCCAGGATGGCATCAGCCGTGGTAAATATTATTTTTTTGGTAAGGATATTAACAAAAGCTATTTTTAGCAACGTATTGACTATTTCAAGAGGACGGATTGATAAAACATGTAGAAAAAGCTGACACATTCTCTAGCTATGACAAAAGGTAATGCACAGTGACACTGGGATGATATTTTTTTAATGCATTAATGTCATAACTGGGTGTTAAAACAATAGTAATTCAGAATAAATATTCTTAAGCCAATGGATCTCATTAATCTGCACCCAAGGATATTAAAGGAATGGCCGAGAGAATGTTTGTCATGCTAATGTTAATCCATAATAAATCTTGCTGTATTAAGGAACTTCTAGATGATTTGCAGAGTGCTACTGTGCAAATACTCAAAAAGCACCAAGTGATAAAATCAGATAACTATTGGCCTAGGTTTAATCCAGTGATTAAACCAATGGGATATCACATACAGTACTAACCTGAATGAAAATTAACACAAAGAAGCCTCAATAATGCCAGTTAATCAGTTTTACTGATAATAAAATCTAATAAAATCTGACTTATTTTTAATGGATTACAAGTCTTGCAAAAGTTGAAAAATTGATAAATATAATTGAATTGGATGCATTATACTTAACCTTTGAATAAGGCAGTAACTTGTAATGTGTAACAACCCAGTTGAAACATGAACATTCTACAATATCAATAAAGCCCACGTTATATGAATGAAGTCCTGACGCAGTGATCAATTGCTAGCACAAGGTATCAGCAGGGAATCCCTGAGTGGGGATACTTATAGTGGTAGTCCTACTGACTTCTGTCTGGCTTTGAAGTACTCAACATTTTTTTAATTATGATTTGGAAATAGTAATAAGATCCCTGCTTGTCAGATTTCAAATTAAAACTAAAACTTACTTGAAGTATAGAGAAGATATAGAAGAAAGCAGAATTGATGCTCATCTTTTATTAAATGGGGCCAATTAATATCTTTTAGATAGCAGAGATCTCACATCTAATTACCGGGACCCTGCAACTGGTGTTTGCACTCCAGTATCTATTGACGTGTTCTGTGTATTCCAGTGTATAATCCTCTTTTCCATTCTCTTCTAGTCTAAGAGGGCTGTAGGGATTCATACAGCATGTCCACACAGGGGAGTGAAGATCAGAGGTGAATGTGCATGCTGAGATCAAAACCGCTGATGCAGTTTGCAACCGGGAAGCAAGGCTGAACTAACATGTGCTAACCACCATTGGGCTAGCATGGTGCCATCCTGCATAGCACTGGGGGAACAGAACTGATCATCTTCATTATTAAGGGAATTCTCTGTCTTGGCCCCCTGTGTATCAGAAGCACACCCACGGAATATCAGAGGTTAGGGCCATAAACAACCATTAGCTGACTGAGTCTAAGCTCCTGTATATTGGAAAACATGGAACGTTGTAGTTCTACTACAGAATGAAGAAATCATTCCTTATTGATATATATAGAGAAAAAGAGATAAGGATTTCATGGCTTTAATCTGAAAGATTAGACATTAGGAAAAAATTCTTCACTGTTATGGTGGGACACTGGCACAGGTTGCCCTGAGAAGTTGTGGATGCCCCATCCCTGGAAGTATTGAAGGCTAGGTTGGTTGGGACTTTGAGCAACCATGTCTAGTGGAAGGTGGAAGGCAGGGTGGGGGGGTGGGGGGGGGGTGGGGTGTTGGAACTAGAGGATCTTTAAGGTCCCTTCCAACCCAAACTGATCTACGATTCTATGATATGATTCTATGATTTACACAATTGCAATGAAAGGCATAAAAACTCATCTAGTATTAACTGCTACTACTTTATTATCACTATCATGCATGTCTGTATACCTGTGCCAGTAATACACAAATTTATCATTATCTAATCTCATTCTTTTTCAACACTACACATATGTTTGAATCTTTTCTCTTAGGATGCAAAACTCAATGCAATTTCAAAAGGTAAGAAAGAACTTAGCCTGAAAAGTCCATGTGTTTGGTATATACTAAGTAGCTTTTGCCCAAATAATATATTATACAGTGAATAACATAACTGTTAAAAAGGTCCTCACTTTTTTTGCTACATAATTCACCATTTTTTCAACATAAGGACTTCCTTTCTCAATTCTTTTAGCCTGTGTCCCCCCACCCATATTGCTCAGCTTGTTTCAAAGAAAGGACTTAATATTTGTAATTCTTATATTTTAGGGTTTATTTTTTCAGGGACTTTTAAATAGAAGAATCACGAAGAGTAGATAATTCAATTTGCAAAAGCATGGTAAATTGATAGTTCAGTAAACAAGGTGAATAAAACTTAGAGCAGAGAGTTCTCACCCAAGAGAAATTATAGTATACCAATGAATACAGTAAGAATCATTCAGCAATATCTGTAGTCATGACACTGAGTGGTTAGTGTATTTGGATCTCAGTAATTTCTTTTAGGAAAGTGAGTAGACAGCAGACACCAAATTACTAAATTATCCCATTACACTTTTATTTAGAAATGTACAATTAATGCAGACAGACTTTGAATAGACTGGGTTTTAACAGCAAAGTAGTGCAATTCAAGCTCAGGCACCAGCTAACAGCTATTTTTCACCATCTGCTCTTGGAAAATCCAGATTCTAATTCCCCGTACAGCTCCCACACATTTTCTCCTAGAGTATTCATCTTCCATCCTAAAAGATTCCTAACCTGGTAATACTTCTGAACCCAAAATCCTGTGTAAATTCATGTCCCTCCTTGAAAGGAATGGCAAAGCAAACTAAGCCTTCAATAAGCCCAGTAAATTGCCCTCTAAATTGTAGAAGTCTGAAGGTGGCCATCTGGTTCCAGATGGTCTGAAACTAGTTTTTCAGGACTGATTTTCCAGAGCTGTCTCAGAGAGCAGATTCCATTCCTGCTGGGACTGGAGCCATCAAGTCTAGGGGCACTTCACTGACACAAACGAGAAGCCACTTTTACCAGTGAACAGTATTCAATCAGGACTACTTCACCTTCCTTTCAGCAAATTGTTGATGTTTCATTTACCGGCAATTTACACACCTCCTCCTCCTATTCAAAACAGTGGTGTACTAATTTATATGCCATAGAACACATACAAATAATATGACTGGGGATCATCTAGAAAATTATTCATTCTGGTTTTATGTTTCTCTGCATTATTACCATTATATACCCTGTTAGTACTTTGCTACCATAATATGAAAAATTAATGTGTTTTGATGTTTTTCAAACCAGTTTACAATTGGGAGGATCTGTCTAACTCAGATTAGTTCAGCAAAATTGCTTGTTTATGTAAGTATGAGTAGATGTAACCAAACTATACTGATGGTCCTGTATACCTCAGTCACTCTCAGTCGCTATACATTTCTTCACTGGGCAATAATGCACCTGATCTTTGCAAGTATAAATCTATTATTTATAAACTATTTAATTCGTTTATATAGTACGATTTTGTGGTCATGACATGCCAAAATTTCTTTGAAAAATGTTCATGTGTACATATACCAATGTATTTTTAAGGCAAAACTGAATGAAGGCAAAAGTCCTCTGGGCTGGGTTTTGGTTTTTTTTTTCAGAAAAAATACTGCTATTATCCAGCCTCTAATTTTAACCACATAACCCCATCAATTCTGCAAAGACCTCTTGATATTCATTCTATGGAATTAAAAAGAAATGACATGTATACCACTGATGGTACTTTAATGAAAATAATAGAATTGTGGAGGTATTGGATTGAAGAAAAGCAAATGATGTAACAAAATATTCATGAAAAAGAAAGAAGAGTTATGAAATTTACTCTTGCATAAGTTTGACTTCTATTCCCAAGAAATGACATGGAGTTAAAAAATTGTAAAACTATTTCAGGGTAATAATAGAGCTGACTGAATAACAAGAAAATTATTTCACAGAAAAATAATTTCAACATTGTTTCTATTCCACAATGTACTGAAACACAGAGCCATTTCCTGCTAAAAAAAAAAAATGAATTTTCATGTTTTAAAATCAATAGAAGAATTAACGCTCAAACCTCAGTTGAAGCTAAGGAAATTCAAACTAGAGAAAGGGCACCTATTTTTGCAGTGAACACGATTAACCCCAGAGCAATTTACCAAGGTTTGTAGTGGATTTTCAATTATTAGAAATGCTTAAACCAAGACTAGAATGAGGTTTTGTTTTTTAATGTGTACTTTTTTTCCCCTGAAAGTTAATCTATCATTCAAGCAGAGCCACAGGACTCAAGATAAGTTTCAAACAGGGGTTCAGACTAGACAATGACCATTTGTAGTCTCAACAGCCTTTAAGATTCATTAGCTAAATGCTAAGGAGCAACAGTTAATGACATGAAAAAGAAATAACTTGGGCTTTTATTTTTGTTAAGAATTATACCAAATGGGATCATGAAGTAGAGCTTTGAAAACTTTTCTGAAACTGATTTACGAATACTAAAATTTGGGCATGTACATAAAATCTTGTTAAGACAGCTGAATATCCCAAGGGATCAGTGAGAATATAGGAGTTTCACTCTAAGTCAGTTTGAGTAACACCAATATTTCGCATATTCTGTTACCTGTAATGCTTTCAAAGCACTTTGGAGAGGTACAAAACCATTATTTCCACTTCTAATAGTTGGACGAAGCCCAGAAAAATAACTTCCCCAAGGTTATATAGCTCGTCAGAAATAAAATTATATTCCTCATACCAAGATCACTTCTCCAGCCACTAAACAATGTGAGTGGCACAGTAATGGTGGCACAGTAATGAAGGAAAACTTAATCTTTAGAACCGTATACCTAGGCCTCCTTTTACTCTCACACACAGACAGCTCAGTGAGTGTTTTCCCAGGGCAAATCTTTCTTTTGCAGCATTTACCAGCCTAAATAAGTGTTTTACCCCTTTACCATCTTTCATGTGAGCTACAAGGGAGGACAGACAAAGAGAAAATAATGACACCACTGACAGTCAGATCACCTGAATCGCCCAGGATATTTGTTCCTTCAAATATCTGCTGTGTTGTAATCTCCTTGGAGCCAAAATGAGTCTTATTCTGCTCTTCATACTGCAGTAATGCTCTTTTGGCACTTAATAAATTAATAATGATTTTCAGCAGTATTCAGGAAAAAAGAAAACCCAACACATTTCGAGGCCCTATTTGACAAGTGTAACATTCGCTACAACACTTGCCAGGCAATATTTAGAGTCAGCGTTACAAGTGAATAGCAAAGTTTCCTTACTGCAAAGTTTTAACGAACATTTACTCTCTGAATCGTTATAAATCAGTAAATAGGCATGAACAATCTTTCCCCTGAAAGATCTCATTGTGCAAGATCTTTTATAGTCTTAAATATGTTAATTCAATGGAGTAATGATAGAGTTTATACACAGCCACCTCCCCTCACGTGCACATAAATCTCTTCCCATGAATGTGAAAGTCAGGCTACACTCAGGCAGACCACACTCTTTGAGAGTGATCTTGGGAGCCCAGATGCAAACTAAACCACCTGAGCTCAAGCAGTCCTCTTAAAGCCTTCTCATAATCCTTCATTTGTACCCAAAAAAACCAGATCATATCTCCCACAAGTCTGCAGGAAAGCATCAGTGAATATCTCAGCTTACCACAGCCCTGGTACCCAGGCAGTACGATCTCAGAAGTCCTAGTGCTTTTCTTAGGAGCAACTTTTATCACAGAAGCAGCAGGTAGACACACTGAAGTCCTGTCTTGCAGAGTAGCTGTTCACAACCAAGCCCCAGCTTATAGCCTGAGACAGCTCCATAGTAAAAAAAGAGCCCAATGCAAAAAAGCAAGAAAGTAGCACTAATATTAGCTCTGGTTAAAGCTAAACTAGGTATAGTGTATAATCATTTACATAATTCCAGTGAATTAAAAAAAATCTCTCAACACAAGGTAAGTGATGTACTAGTATAAAACTATTAAAATGGAATTTCAGAAGCATTGACTTATAAGGAAAGTAAGTACCTGTACCTGCTCAGAAATACTGTGGATTGTCATAAAAATGCAACACTTACTAAGTTTACACTCAATATTGAGTAGTTTACGCTTTCACAGAAGACAATCCTATTTTTACAGAAAGATGCAACACACCCATTGCACATTTCAAGCTCAGCTTGTTTTCCTAGACATGTGCCTAGGAGCGTTTGGGAAAATGAAAACAGAGATTTACCGGTTCCCTTACCCTAACTATTCAGTGTCAAAAGGCAATAACAGAGCAACTCTGGGTTCTATCCCTTCCTTTAGAAGTAGTCAATACTGTTGTCACATGTAACAATGCTAACCTCAAGATCATAGAATCATAGAATAGTTAGGGTTGGAAAGGACATTAAGAACATCAAGTTCCAACCCCCCTGCCATGGCCAGGGACACCTCACACTAAACCATGTCAACCAAGGCTTTGTCCAACCTGGCCTTGAACACTGCCAGGGATGGAACATTCACAGCCTCCCTGGGCAACCCATTCCAGTGCCTCACCACCCTCACAGTAAAGAGCTTCCTCTTTATAGCCAATCTAAACTTCCCCTGTTTAAGTTTTAACCCGTTACCCCTTGTCCTGTCATTACAGTCCCTAATGAAGAGTCCCTCCCCAGCATCCTTGTAGGCCCCCTTCAGATACTGGAAGGCTGCTATGAGGTCTCCATACAGCTTTCTCTTCTCCAGCTGAACAGTCCCAACTTTCTCAGCCTGTCTTCATACAGGAGATGCTCCAGCTCCCCGATTATCCTTGTGGCCCTTCTGTGGACTTGTTCCAACAGCTCCATGTCATTCTTATGTTGAGGACACCAGAACTGCACACAATACTCCAAGTGAGGTCTCACAAGAGCAGAGTAAAGGGGCAGGATCACCTCCTTCGACCTGCTGGTCACGCTCCTTTTGATGCAGCCCAGGATACGGTTGGCTTTCTGGGCTGCAAGTGCACACTGAAGCCAGCTCATGTTAAGTTTCTCATCAACCAACACCCCCAAGTTCTTCTCTGCAGGGCTGCTCTAAATCTATTCTCCACCCAAGCTGTTCTCTGTCTTTTCTACTTGGAAGTTACTGGAGAGCTACACTTTTACAATTATTATTTTTATTATGTTCCTTACATATTTAAAAATTGGTTCCTAATTGTATTTTTAAATCCTTGACACAACCTCTACAAGCCACCTTCAAAGGAAAAAAATAAAACAGCTTTCCCACTATGTAGATATTCAACCACCTGTAAAAGATTCCAGGTCCATACAGTGTAGTTATTCTTCAATTTCCACAAGTGCTTTAAAGGCTTAGAATCATAGAATCATAGAATAGTTAGAGCTAGAAAGGACCTTAAGATCATCAAGTTCCAAACCCCCTGCCATGCATAGTGACACCTCACACTAAACCATGTCACCCAAGGCTCTGTCTAATCTGGCCTTGAACACCGCCAGGGATGGAGCATTCACAACTTCTTTGGGCAACCCATTCCAGTGCCTCACCACCCTAACAGTAAAGAACTTCTTCCTCATATCCAATCTAAACTTCCCCTGTTTACATTTTAACCTGTTACCCCTTGTCCTATCAGCACAGTCCCTGACAAAGAGCCCATCCCCAGCATCTTTATAAGCCCCCCTTCAGATATTGGAAGGCTGCTCTGAGTTCTCCACGCAGCCTTCTCTTCTTCAGGCTGAACAGACTCAGCTTTCTCAGCCTGTCTTCGTACGGGAGGTGCTCCAGTCCCCTGATCATCCTCGTGGCTTATCTGAAATAAAGCTGAAGAACTGTTTTTTTGTTGGTTTTTTTTGAGGCGGTTTTGGTGGGTTTTTTTTTTTTTTGCTGCTGCATTATAATTCTAGATTAAGATGAAAAACAAACAATAAAGGGTACTTAAAAAAAGGTAAAGCTCCATCACACTGAAAAAAAAACATTCCAGAATTGAAAACACACCTCTTGGCAATTCCTAGGACTTCAATTCCTTTTTCATTCTCTTTGACTCTTGCAGTGTTCACCACTGCAACAGGCTCCTTTATTACTTAGCTTTGAGATTCTATGTTTGAATGGTCCTACTTTTGTCCTTTTTTTCTTGAGAGTGTCAGAGAGAACATGGTATGATTTGCCCTTGATTTAAATATAGTAAACAGTTCACTGGAGATCAGTTTATGGTGATCTGAGTGAGTTTAGCCTCTAGATTAGGTGTTACTGTAGAGTTTGCCGCTAGACTGAATCATGGCAAACAGCACTTTTGGCAATGTGTTTTTATTAATGACTTCTGCTTCAAAGCTAAGAAGAAATGCCACAGTTTGGTCTAAAAAAACGGTGAAAAGCAAGGAAATCTATCAGGATCTGTCTTGCCTCTATAGTCTACTGTGTGGGTGGCCTGGGGCATGTGAAATCCAGCAACAGTAGTAAGTTGCATGGTTGCTTCTTTGTTTCCCACTCACCACAAAATACTGAGCTTGCATTAATACTGAGTTTGCCTTTAATAATATCTCCATTTTCCTTAGATAGAATTATATTCCCAGAAGTCTGGAGGGAAAGCAGATTTCTGCTAACTTCTCCCATCTTCATGCATTTGCAAATACACAAACTGTGAAGACTGATAAGACAAACAAGAAAAGCTACCGAATTTTCAGTAGGTTAAATATCTAGTCTGATACATTAATGCTTTATATATATCTGCGTGGAATCTGTGTTGAGAAATATATGGAACTACAATACACACAGTTTGCAGTTGTATTCGCTGACCCTTAGAGAGTCACAAATTACAAGACTAAGCCACATTTTGGTGCACTAATACAACTTACGACTTCTTTGTCAGAAACTTCTGAGGCCTTACAGTTTGCCATATATTGCACCATGGCACATAGGCTCACTGGTTGATGACTTCTGCTTCAGTAAATGATACGTCTTGTCAGAACCTTGCAACAATCTGCTACTGAGCTCTCTTATTTTACTGAGCTCCCACCCCCTATTTCATTCTGACAACAGCAGAAGTATCAAATTCTTGCTGCTGCCTCACAAGCAGTGATGATTCCTCTCAGACTGCTATAGTACACAGGGAGAACAGCTCCACAAAACTTTTAAAACACCATTACTTTATCCTTTAAACCATTTCTTAACTTTACTTTTGCTATGATATTTACAAATCTTTTCCATCTGGTATTGATTACGAATTATAAACTCTACTTTATTATTCCACTGCATTCATTTAGCTTTTTCCCCACTATAACCTCATTTCTCTGTTTATATCCTGGCACACATATTGGAGGCATCATGCAACCCAGAGGCAGAGGTTATGCCTATACTAGTCACTTAAATGTGCCTGATACCATACTTACAGCACGGAGGTCAGCAGACACAGGATGATGTGTAGCCGCACTTTAAACAAGCATGAGCACCCAGAAAATGCAAACGGCCTTTGGGAGTGGTCCCTCACCTGGATGAATTTCTAAGCTATGTGCGAAAATGCTAGTGAGCACTGATGAAAGCTCTTCCAGGAACTGTTCTTCCAATGTACCAGCAGAATAGCAGCACTTGGGAACACTTTTGGACTCTGCTAAATTTGTGAGTACAGCCGCTCTCTTCCTTTCTAGTTGTCCATTTGAGGCTTAGCACAAATTAGTACAGGTGTTTGACTACATCCCAGGCACTTCCATAATACATAACAAATAAAACTGTGTAGAAACTGCTTTTCAATGAGTAACAGTTGTCTTATAGAACTTCCCAAACTGAAAACAATACAATCCTACAGAGTGTAGTTTCTTATTCTTATGGCCATATGAAAATCCTAGCAGGAGCTGAAAAGAGATCAGAAGACTGCACCTGAAGAGAGGGTGCATAGAGGACAGAACCAGTCTTTTCAGTGATGCCCAGTCACAGGACCTGAGGCAATGAGCATAAACTGAAACACTGGGGGTTCCCTCTGAACATCATGAAATACTTTTTTCACTGTGAAGGCCTGAGCAGTGGCACAAGTTGCTCCAAGACATTGTGGAGTCTCCATCCTTGGAGACATTTGAAAGCCATCTGGAAATGGTTCTGGGTGAGTGGATCTTCATGGATCTGCAGGATTGACAAAATGACCTCTAGAAGTCTCTTCCAATCTCAGCCATTCCATGATTCCGTAATTACCAAATTTCCTATCCAAACATGTTTGAAACTTGAATTGAAGTTCACCAGAATTCTCTCTCTCATCCTTACATATTAATTTAGATGCAAACAGAAACTCCGCTGGGGTGCTGAGGAGCTCCAAAGGGAAAATTATATGCCAACAGCTGCTGTTGTGCCAACTCAACACAAGTGATCAAGTCCTAATCTCCATATAGTACAGGTTTTTTGGGGAAGTGAGATAAATGCCACCATGATGGGAATGGAAGCAGATTCCGGATCGATGTCCTGACATGGCAGTTACACATGCAGGTTTTTTTCAAGCAGCTACAATGGGAATCTGTGATATAACAGTCTGTTAAGGTAGCAAAAGGCTTTCAGTTCTAAAGTTCAGAACTTTGGTCTCCATTTAAGCAACCTGGATAATGTAGAATATAAAAAATTCATTTGCAAGATATGAATATACAGGCTAGCTTTTGACATATTCCTTACAATTACAAACAGAGATTAATAGAATGAAAAGGCAAAGTTGTCATGTATTACTAAAGCTAACATGTCTTAAATTCATGTGGGCCTGAAGCAAAAGAGAAACCAAACAGAATTTGGGGTTAGAAAAAGATTTTTTAAAATCTCTTTGTATTTCCAAAAGACATCTGTCAAATTCCAGAGGCTGGTAGAAGAAATGCAGTCCTCCAAGATGTTTCACAAGTCTCAATACAAAATGTTAGAACCACACGAGGTGTCTGTGTCTAATGATTTTCACCAGGAAGGATTTAGAAGAACGTCATCACAGATTATGTAAGATGGGTACATCTTTCATGACCCTGAATAAGACCAGCGAATTGTGTCAGACTGGACAATACCATCTTGCATGACATTTCTCCATAGCAGCACAGCACTCTGCATCTCATTATTAAGCCCCTGAATGCCATATCTCAAGGTTTTGCAACAGCTGAACTCAGTAGCTCTCCTGTTGGCAAATATAAATGCAATGTATCTGAAAGAGACAGTGTTATGTATTTGTCAACATTTTCTTTTCCTTTTCAGCTTGCCAGTGTAAATTCTGGGGATGAGTGAATGAGTGGATGGGAAAAGCGCCCAAGCTACGCAAGGGAATTGACATGTCAGTGCCCATTGTTGACTAGAAGCTCCTTAGCATGCTGCTATGAATCAACAGACATTTCTACTTTCACACTTACATAGATCTGTTATAAAAGACATCCCAGAGCTCTGTTTCATCTTGCTTCCCTTACAATGTTAATATGCTGCCACTGGGACAGAGAACAGATGTGATGGATTAACTAGCAATAAATCACATGGCAGAGAACACACAGCATTATCATTCTGAAGAGGTAGCATTAAGTATTCCACTAGAAAAAAATAAGAACATTTCCTTTTTTCCTCAAAATAACTGGTTTTTTTAATCCCATAAATGACCATCTCACTCTGTGTCCCAAACTCCAAATCTATCTGGGCTACAGTAGTGCTTTACTTCACTTTTAGAAATAGTATTCAGTATTTGCTCAGGTTCAATGTAAACAAGGATTAATCATACTCTTCAAGCAGTGATATGTAGCGCCGTGTCCCACCATTTTCTCTTTCATTAAAACTAATGAAGAGAAAGTTTCTTACAACTTGTAGAACTCCCACCAACAAAGCAGCAACCAAAATGAAGCCCTGCTGGTCCAGTCATATCCTCCCCAGGGAGCACTTCTACTCCCCCGGCATCTATTTTCTGATGGCAAGATGCCGACTCCTACAACCTCCACAAGGAACCCAAGAGTCATAACATCCCCTCATTAGTATTTGCACACCATCTGGTGACTATTACTGAATTAACTTCTCACAGAAAATAAGTTTTTAGAATATAAAATTAGACTTTGATATGAAATCTCTTTCTTCTCCTGCCCCCTCATCCCCCCTCCCAAAAAAATGAAGAATTTTTAAAAGAGAAAATAGAGGAATGTGGACCAGATACAGTTAAAAAAATTAAAGAGTATTTCAAATGCCTTCATTGCCCTTCTTTCCAATTTATTAAGGTATGATTTAGTGCATACATGAGCTGTTTGGGTACAGCTCTTACTCTCTATTTGCTGTTCTTAAATAGGCATGCACACTGTTGGATACTGGAAAATACTATGTGATAACTTTATAGTACTTTTACTTGAACATAACATTTTTCTTCTGTGAAGATACTCATAAGATTAAGCCCTGTGTGTTTTATTTGTCCCAGCAAGTCCCTAGGTGCCACAAGGGCCTTCAGATTTTGAAGCTCATTTCTACTGTAGTGCTACCCTGGGAAAAGAGAATAAGGTAAATCTTCAGTTTTGAGTCTTCAGGGCCAGTTAAGGGAATTCTTTTCCTCTGGGAGGGAAAAGGAAAAAGAAAGAATGGAAGAGTTTTGTTTTGGTGGTTTTATTTCTTTGCATTTAATTTAGTGCCTCTTCTTTCAAGGGGAAGAAAATCCTGGCAATACATATTAAGCAACTATTTAATTTCACTAATTGCTATCAGAAATTAATCACAAACTACAATTAAGAGCAAAGCTGTGACAATGCAGTATAACTGGCATGTTATTAGTTAAAAGAGAAATAAGTTCACAAACAAACCAGAGATAAAACTGTCTAATCAGATAACCCACTGAGTTTCAAAGAAGCTAAACTCTTGATGCTATAGCAAATTTAGGAAAAACAGCTGTTCAGGTTACATGCAGTATTTATCTTTTAAATGAAATACATTGGTAATATTAAAGGAATTTTAATGCAACTGCTAAAAATTAAAAATAAAGTACCAAGGACCATATGGTCCTGCCATAAAACATTTATGTCCAAATATTTGCTCACATTCTCATCCAATGAAAACAAAGTCTTAACTAGGAAGCAGAACTCATTTCCCTCCTAACAACGGGTAAAATATCCCCCTGCCAAATTACAGACTACAGCAAGCAAATGCCTCCTTGCTTACCAGAACCAAAGTCAAACTTTGTCAGACAAGACAGGAGGTATCTCTAAAGTTGCACCAAAATACCTTACCATTCACCAGAAGTTCTCAACCATACCGCACTTGTGAAAAAAATGCAGT
This sequence comes from Pezoporus wallicus, assembly GCF_028554395.1. Classification (NCBI taxonomy): domain Eukaryota; kingdom Metazoa; phylum Chordata; class Aves; order Psittaciformes; family Psittacidae; genus Pezoporus; species Pezoporus wallicus. The sequence goes on from NW_026642052.1 coordinate 7,337,378, forward strand.
GAGAAAACATGATAATAGTAAGGATTATTTTCTCTCCATATCACTTAAAAACGCTACATGCTATGATTGAAGCGTATGGGTTAGTAAAGTTAAGCGTATGTACAGCTGTTTGCAAGGTCAGAGTCTGAGTACAACTGATGATCATTAAAATTTGTTTCTTAATCAATACTTTAGCCAAGAGAGATTGAAAGTTATTTTAATTGCTGGTCTTGGAAATGTTAGATGTCTGATTTCAACTTTAAGGGATCCAGATTCCACAGGTTAAACCTCTTTAGTTATAATGTTGAGAATTCTGGCCCAAATCCAACAGAACACTTAAACACATGCTTGACCTAAAACACAGAGGCAGCTGCAGGGAACTTAAAGGTTAAGAATTTACAGGATCAGGGGAAGAATGCTCAGTACTATTCAGGATCAAGCCTAAACACTATCAATCTTTTTAAAGGAGCTTGATTTCTGAAGCTTCTGCTTCTACAATTTAAGGTAGAGGCATATGACAAAATGATGATGTTAAAACCTATTTTCTTCTGCCCTTGCGTTCATCTATATTGAGTATTCATAAAGAAAAACATGAAATCCTGATAACATTTCTGTAATTTTAGAAAAGGGGAAAAGATGGGCAGTGTCTTAGCCTAAAGTAGGAGCACTGATTACAAAATTTAACAGCAAAACATGCTCAGCCAATAATTTAGGCAATGCCGTAACAGGCCAAGACGGCGTTGTAATTAAAAGAAATTCACATAAACTCAGAGACTGACTTAAGTGTAATTTTAATATTACAGAAGTAAATCAGGAAATAATTGCTAAAGAAAAAGTAAAACCTGTAAGAAAGTAATTGCCGTATTCCATTCAGTGGATTTAGTGATACTGTTATCAAACTATCAAGGTATTGTACCATTTATCTGGTCTGGAAAAGGGAAGCAAATCTCAAACACCATCCTGTAAATGCTTATACTGCTTACCAAAAGGTATCTCTCAAGTGTATACTGAAATGAGTCATAAATAACACTATGCATGCAATTACACTTTCATCAGAGGATCTCCATTACTCCTGATCTCATTGCACAGAGCAGCCAGCTCAGGACACACCTGACTTGCACTGAGAGCATATTTATATCAGGCAATGGAGCCCAGTGCCCACATCTTCAAAATACAATTCACTGAGTGCTAGCACCAAATTTGCACTGAGTCAAGTTACTTACAGCTCTGCCTTCATGGTACAGTTCCTAAAGCATCCATCCCTTCTGAAAAAAGGGACTTACTAGCCACATCAACACTTTATGGTGCTAGAGCACTGCTGCTTTATGGAGCTGAACCACTCTCTCCTTCCTGACCAGCATCACCAGCCCTGTGCTGGGTGCTCAGTGCTTACCTTCCAGTGAGTCACTCCCAGGCAGCTGTATCCACAACCCTCATCAGCAAAAAGCATACTTGTGTCCCACAGTACTTCAAGTCACAGCATGTGCAGCTATTTCAGCCATCTATTTGGTTAATATGAGGCATCTTTAGGCCTGCATTTCTCTACTGCACTGTTTGGATTCCTGAAGACAAAGTGTCAATTCTTCCCTAATTCTCAGGATGTTTCCTCATGCATATAAAGGGAATTACAGGTTTTAAAGCCACATTAGTGTAAGCATAGTGCACACTTGGAGAAAGGAAGGTACTTACTGTTTTCATCAAGACATTTCTCATTTCTCCAAAAAGAAAACTAGTATTATTTTTTTCCTTAAAAGCAGGGAGTGAACGGCTTTCTACAGATTCTTATCAGGAAAAGATAAGGCTGAAAGAGGCATTGCTGTCATGAAAACTGACCCCTCTGTGCAACTCAGACCATGGATATTTTTCAAAAAAAACATCTTTTTTAAACAAGAGCACAGACTTTTAACAAAACTGCCCATTTTTATTCTGCAATAGGGAATCACAGGGTTAAGCATCTAACTTAAGTTGCTCCATCGATTTTGAAAAGTGCACTACAGTGGTTAATTTAAGAAAGTACCCTCAATTTCCAGATTCAGTGTGTTGCTTTGCTTTTGTGTGTAACCTTCTAGAATTTTCTTCTCTATTTTAGTACTTGTACACCAGGACTAAGTAACCTCCTCTGATAAGAAAACAGATGGAGAGCTCAGATTCTTGCATCGCAAAGCATATTTAAAAAAAAAAATATTTGAACCATTTTTCCTTTTTTTTCTTCCAATGCTCTCTGAAGTATTACCATCTTTGCTTGAAAAGTGGCCACCAAAACTGAACCCAAGGACTCATAAGATTTTCAGCAAACCCACCAAAATTAAATAATTTTCTTAAGCTTTATTTGAGATCTCTCTATTTGATATAACCAAACTTCACATTAGTTTCCCTACTGGTTTAGTTGGCAGCTCACCTTTATCTGATTTTTTACCAGAATTCAAAAGCCTTTTAAAGTTTTCTACAACAGTCTCCATTTCCCAACTGTCCTGGGTTCAACAGTAGCAGTCATTTTTCTCCTTCTTAGTAGTTGGTGCAGTGCTGTGCTTTTGACTTTCAGCCTGGGAACAACACTGATAATACCAATGTTTTTAGCTGGTGCTAAGTAATGTTTACTCTGACCAAGGACTTTGTGAGTCTCATGCTCTGCCAGGGAGGAGGGGAAGCCAGGAGGAAGCAGAGACAGGAGAACCTGACCCAAACTGACCAAAGAGGTATTCCATACCACAGCACGTCATGCCCAGTATATAAACTGGGAGCAGTTACCCAGAAGGCCTAGATCACTGCTCAGGTCAGGCTGGGTATCAGTTGGTGCGTGGTGAGCGGTTGTATTCTCTTCCCTTGTTATTCCCCTTATCATTATTATTATTGGTGGTAGCAGTAGTGATTTGTGTTATACCTTAGTTACTAAACTGTTCTTATCTCAACCTGTGGGAGTTACATTCTTTCGATTCTCCTCCCCGTCCCTCTGGTAAAGGGGGGAGTGACTGCACGGCTGCATGGTTCTGAGTTACTGGCTGAGCTTAAACCATGACAGTACTTTTTGGCTCCCAACGTGGGGCAAGAAGGGTTGAGGTAACAACAGATCTGACCAGAGTGTGTCTAATCGTATTTGTGATAAGCATTCATTGTTTCGGATTAATAGTCACTCGTTACAATGCTGATTTATTGGCTCTCAAAGTTGTTGCTCTTGATCTCACAGCTTCAGCATGTTGTACCTTTACTTACAGCCATTATTTGCTCTTTTAGTGTTTATCGGCTAGGGTGCTTGGGCTAAGGTTCTTGTTTCATTGTACTTTATGGTAATGTCTTGTAATACAATAGAATCATTGGTCACAAAACTGATCTGGCTTGCATTCCCAGTGTGGTCACCACCCCTATACTTTGGGAGGTATATAATAGAAGTGTTTAGCAATTACACATATTTTTTCCTCCTTGGGTGGTCAAACTATGAAGCAGACATTCCCTTAACTTCCCAGCCCCCCCACCAGACTATTTACAGCATCATTTGAGAGTTCTGAAGGCTTTGAATAGCCTTTGGATACCCACCTGCCTGCTGATTGTGATGGGGATCACCATGTTGGTACACATGCAGATAGTGTTTTACCCAATGACCATTTCATCTGATCTTGAAAGTTAAGCAGAGTTCAGTTTGGGTCTTGTCTAGGGTTAGATGACAATATAGGAGGACCAAGAGATTTTCCCCAAGGCTGGACAGTGATGAGTGGCAAGGTGCGTGCGATAGTATGGGCAAGTACCTAGGTCAGTGGGCTCCTCCAGTGCTTTGGAACTTCACCACTGAACAAATGCAAAATCCAGGAAAATTAGTAGAACCCTTAAATAAGGTCTGTCATCATCCTGATCATACCAGAGAGGGACAAATTGTGGACACATGCTGGGGCTTGGCCTATGCTTACAGAGCCCTGTTCAACACTGCCCAGCACCTACAAAGGGAAAAAAATGTCTCTGGATCTGATGGCAAAACAACCAACAATGCAGCTACTCCAAATACAGCAGCTACACCAGCCCCAGCAACAAGTACGGCAGCTACTCAAATTGCTACTGCAACAGATAATGCAGCTAATCCAGTTCCAAGCACAGCAACTACACCAACCCCAGAGACAAGTACAGCAGCTACCCAAACCCCGACAGCAACAGACAACGCAGCTGCTGGTACTACTCAAACCCGAAGCACAGTAGCTGCACCAACCCCAACAACAGATACTGCAGCCACTCCGACCACAGTGATAATCACTGCAGCCAAACCAGAGGACCAATTCATGCCAATATTGGCTGCCCCTGTATGCAAGGGGAAAAGCAAAAAAGAGTCACAGAAAGCAATCTTTACAGTGAAGGAAGATGAAGGACCAATGCACTTACTACACGGGACAGCATCTGATCAAGAGTTATTATGTGAATCAGAGGAAGAGGAAAAAGAGGTGACTTCCCAACCATGGACCTCAACCGAGCTATGGGATACGTGAAAAGATTTTGCTTGTCATCCAGGGGAGCACATCATCACCTGGTTGCTCCAATGTTGGGACAATGGGGCCAAGGATCACGAACTAGAAGGTACAGAAGCCAAGCAGCTGGGATCACTTGCTAGGGAAGGGGGAATTGACAAAGTGATTGCAAAAGAGAAACAGTCCCTCAGCCTTTGGAGGCGGCTCTTGGCAGCTGTGAAAGAAAGGTTTCCATGCAAGGACGTTGTTATGAGTCGTTCGGCCAAGTGGACTACTCTAAAGAAAAGCATCCAGTCTCTGAGGGAATCAGTCATTGTAGAGATGATCTATCGCAGGCTGGATGCTGGGAATGCATCCGTAGATCCAGATGAAGTCAAATGTACACACTCATGTGGTGGAAATTTACAGAGTGCACCATCATCAGATGCCCACTTACTGGCAGCAATAACCTGGAATGACGTGGCACCACCAACAGTGGATAAAATGATTCATCAACTCTGAGAGTTTGAAGTCAATCTCAACCCTTCCATCATTTCAGCTGTGGAAAAACTGTCCCAGGATATCAAACAATTGACAGACGATCGATCTGATTTATCCAGCTCCCCACGTGTACCAACACACGTCTCAGCTATTAACAAAAGGCATCCTATCGTTTGAGAGAGGAGATACAGGAGGTATACGCCGCAGGCCACCCTATGGTTTTACCTGCGGGATCACGGAGAAGACATGATGAAGTGGGATGGAAAACCTACTTCAGCTTTGGAGGAACAGGTGAGTGAATTGAAGACTAGAACAAGGGTCAAGGCTGATCATCCCATGAAAGCTGTGGCTTCAGTCTCTGGTGAGCAGTTTCCCAGATGGAGTGGAAGAGCTGATTTTACTCCAGCTCCTGTGCTAAAGAAGAATAATCCCTGTCTACAAGATGTAAGTGACCAGTGTTTTGATCACTATTAGAGGGGCCCAGCCTCCAGCTGGGTGGAGGTAGGGGACAATCGGATTTACTGGACTGTGTGGATCAGATGGCCTGGCACATCAGTCCCACACAAGTATAAGACTCTAGTAGATACCAGCGCACAGTGTACCCTGATGCCATCAAGTTGGCAAGGGGTGGAACCCATCTATATTTCTGGAGTAACAGGAGGATCCCAAGAGTTGACTGTGCTGGAGGCTGAAATCAGCCTGACTGGGAGGGAATGGCAAAAGCACCCTATTGTGACTGGTCCAGAGGCCATGCATCCTTGGCATAGATTACCTCAGGAGAGGGTACTTCAAAGACCCAAATGGGCTTTTGGTATTGCTGCTCTGGAGAAAACTGAGCAGCTGTCCACCTTGCCTGGTCTCTCAGAGGATCCTTCTGTTGTGGGGTTGCTGAAGGTCGAAGAATAACAAGTACCAACCGCGACCACAACAGCGCACCGGTGGCAATATCACACCAGTTGAGACTCCCTGATTCCCATCTGTAAGCTGATCCATAGAGTGGAGAGACAAGGAGTGATCAGCAGGACCCGCTCACCCTTTAATAGCCCCATATGGCCAGTGCAAAAGTCTAACGCAGAGCAGAGACTAACAGTAGACTATCGTGGCCTGAATGAAGTCACACCACCATTGAGTGCTGCCGTACCGGACATGCTAGAACTTCAGTATGAACTAGAGTCAAAGGCAGCCAAGTGGTATGCCACGACTGATATTGCCAATGCATTTTTCTCAATTCCTTTGGCAGCAGAGTGCAGGTCACAGTTTGCTTTTACTTGGAGGGGTGTCCAGTTCACTTGGAACCGACAGCCCCAGGGGTGGAAACACAGCCCTACCATCTGCTATGGACTGATCCAAACTAAACTGGAACAGGGGCAAGCTCCAGAACACTTGCAATACATTGATGACATTATTGTGTGGGGTGATAGAGCAGAAGAATCAGAAAGGGAGGAAAATAATCCAAATCCTGCTGAAAGCCAGTTTTGCCATAAAACGGAGCAAGGAAAAGGGACCTGCACAGGAGATTCAATTTTTGGGAATAAAATGGCAAGATGGACGTAGACAGATCCCCACAGATGTGATCAACAAGATAACAGCAATGTCTCCACCAACTAATAAGAAAGAAACGCAAGCTTTCTTGGGTGCAGTGGGGTTCTGGAGAATGCACATCCCAAATTACAGTTCGATTGTAAGCCCTCTCTATCATGTGACCCGGAAGAAGAATGATTTTAAATGGGGCCCTGAGCAGCAACAAGCCTTTGAGCAAATTAAACGCGAGATAGTTCATGCAGTAGCCCTTGGACCAGTCCGGACCGGGCCAGATGTAAAAAATGTACTGTACACTGCAGCTGGGGAGAACGGTCCTACCTGGAGCCTCTGGCAGAAAGCTCCAGGGGAGACTCGAGGTCGACCCCTCGGCTTTTGGAGTCAGGGATACAAAGGATCTGAGGCCAGCTATACCCCAACTGAGAAGGAGATACTGGCAGCCTATGAAGGGGTTCGAGCTGCTTTGGAAGTGATTGGCACTGAAGCACAGCTCCTCCTGGCACCCCGGTTGCCCGTGCTGGGCTGGATGTTCAAAGGCAGGGTCTCCTCTACACATCATGCAGACGATGCTACATGGAGTAAATGGGCTGCGCTAATTACACAAGGAGCTTGAATAGGAAATCCCAGTCATCCAGGCATTCTAGAAGTCATCATGGACTGACCAGAGGGCAAAGATTTTGGAATGTCACCAAAGGAGGAGGTGGTGCATGCTGAAGAGGCCCACCATACAATAAATTGTCAGAAAGTGAAAAGCAGTATGCCTTGTTTACTGATGGGTCCTGTCACACTGTGGGAAAGCATCAGAGATGGAAGGCAGCTGTATGGAGTCCTGGACGACAAGTTGCAGAAACTGCTGAAGGAGAGGGTGAATCGAGTCAGTTTGCCGAGGTGAAAGCCATCCAGCTGGCCCTGGACATTGCTGAATGAGAAAAGGGGCCAGTACTTTACCTCTATACTGACTCATGGAGGGTGGCAAATGCCCTGTGGGGGTGGTTGAAGCAATGGAAGCAGAGCAACTGGCAACGCAGAGGTAAACCCATCTGGGCTGCTGCACTGTGGAAAGATATTGTTGCCTGGGTGCAGAACCTGGTGGTGAAGGTACGCCATGTAGATGCTCATGAACCCATGAGTCGGGCCACGGAGGAACACCAGAACAACCAACAAGTGGATAAAGCAGCTAAGATTGAAGTGGCTCAGATGGACTTAGATTGGCAACATAAGGGTGAATTATTTTTGGCCTGGTGGGCCCATGACACTTCAGGCCATCAGGGCAGAGATGCAACATATAGATGGGCCCGTGATCGAGGGGTGGACTTAAAAATAGACTGTATTGCTCAGGTTATTCATGAGTGTGAAATGTGCTGCAATTAAGCAATCTAAATGGTTAAGGCTTCTTTGGTATGGAGGACGATGGCTGAAGTATAAATATGGGGAGGCCTGGCAGACTGACTGTATCACTCTGCCACCAACCTGCCAAGGCAAGCGCCATGTGCTTACCATGGTGGAAGCAACCACCGGGTGGCTGGAAACATACGCTGTGCCCCATGCCACTGCCCGGAACACTATCCAGAGCCTTGAGAAACAGATTTTGTGGCGACACGGCACCCCAGAGAGAATTGAGTCAGACAATGGGACTCATTTCCGGAATGACACTTAGGCCAAAGAGCATGGCATTTAGTGGGTATATCACATCCCCTACCATGCACCAGCCTCTGGGAAAATCGAACAGAATAATGGGCTGTTAAAAACTACACTGAGAACAATGGGTGGCAGGAATTTCAAGCATTGGGATGCACACTTACCAAAGGCCACCTGGTTGGTCAACACCAGAGGATCTGCCAACAGGGCTGGCCCAGCTCAGTCAGAACTTTTACATACTGTAGAAGGGGACAAAGTTCCTGTGGTGCACATAAAGAATTTGCTGGGGAAGACAGTCTGGGTTATACCTGCTTCAGGTAAAGGCAAGCCCACTCGTGGGATTGCTTTTCTTCAGGGACCCGGATATACTTGGTGGGTAATGCGGGAAGATGGGGAAGTCCGATGTATACTTCAAGGGGATTTGATTTTAGGGGAAAACAGCCAGTGAACTCAATTGTATGCTGTTGCCTGCTGTGTAATGCTTTTATAGCCCATCAACTAGATGTCTCCAGGTCACCAGCGACTGGCCCTGACTTCCCTCCAGCCATCATCCCAACAGAGAATGAACTTTGAACATCATGGACTGAATGGACTTGGCAGCATTATAGGGATTGGTCCATGCACTAAGAAAATGATTTTTTCCTCTTGGTCTGTATGTATATGGATGTATATATGTGGGAGAGCGATGGTACATTGAAAAACGTGGGATCTGAGCATGATGTGAATGGTATGGAATAAGTCGTGGATACTGTCCTGGGTTCAGCAGTAGCAGTCATTTTTTCTCCTTAGTAGCTGGTGCAGTGCTGTGCTTTTGACTTTCAGCCTGGGAACAACACTGATAATACCAATGTTTTTAGTTGTTGCTAAGTAATGTTTGCTCTGACCAAGGTCTTTGTGAGTCTCATGCTCTGCCAGGAAGGAGGGGAAGCCGGGAGAAAGCAGAGACAGGACACCTGACGCAAACTGACCAAAGAGGTATTCCATACCACAGTACATCATGCCCAGTATATAAACTGGGGGCAGTGTCGTAGTTTAAGTGCAGTCAGTAACTCAGACCGACACAGCCCGCTCGCTCACTCTCCCCTTTTTTCTGCCCCCAGGGAGGAGAATCGAGAGAATGTAACTCCCACGGGCTGAAATAAGAACAGTCCAGTAACTAAGGTATAACACAAATCACTACTGCTACCACCAATAATAATAATAAGGGAAATAACAAGGGAAGAGAATACAATCGCTCACCACCTGCCAATACCCAGCCCGGCTGAGCAGCGAATTAGCCCTTCTGGGTAAGAGTCAGTTTACATCCTGGGCATGCCATGCTGTGGTATGGAATACCTCTTTGGTCAGTTTGGGTCAGGTGTCCTGTCTCTGCTTCCTCCTGGCTTCCCCTCCTCCCTGGAAGAGCATCGGTGTTATCAGCACTGTTCCCAGGCCGAAAGTCAAAATTCACTCTCCTCAGATGGGAAAGTTGACTAAGCAACTGTCCCTGGGTTAATCCCCAATCTGGATTTGTCAATTTGGGTTTGTATTAGAAGAGAACATTGTTTGGAATATCTGGATCTCTACTATCCCCCCATTATTGTTATTAATAATATTGTTGTTATTACTAATAATATTATTATTATTTAAAAGAAAGACCATCCTTATGAGTTTATGACACTCCCTGAAATACTTTAAAAGGAAAGAAAGAAGAAAAAGAAGGAGTAAAATAAAAGAATGTACTAATTTACCACGGTTATCCTGTTTCAACAGTTAACAAGCTGGATTCTATCTTATAGGATGCAGCTTAGTTTTTCCTTCAAACTTCTCTTTCCATAAACAGATGGACAAATTTATTTGCAGCCTGTCATAACATAAACCTTCAACTATCTTGTATATGCACATCAATAGAATGTTCTATTGTCTTTATCAGAAGCTATAGCATTGGTCAGGATATGGCTGAATTCTGATCCTGCCTGTATTCATAGGAGGAACCAATCCCTGGGTTCAGTGGGGAAGAATCAGCATTTATAATGGGAACTGGATTACTGCAGGGATATTGATTAGCTCACACTGTACTCTGAATCAAGAATTGCAGTTCATAGGTAGGGATTCAACAACTTGAACTCCTAAGGATTTAATTACTGAGGCTAATACTATAAAAGTAATCAAGGAAAAAAATTAAAGGTTTTCAGAAATTGTTTTTCAGAAGAAGCAAGGAAGGAAAATACTACTAGTTTTAGGGGGAAAAAAAATGAGAAGATGATTCTCTAACCAAGCATTCAGCTCTGGGACCCCCAACACAAGAGGGACATGAACCTGTTGGAACAGTCCAGACTAGGGCCGCAAAGATGATCACAGGGCTGAAGCACCTCTTGTGTGAAGACAGGGTGGGAGAATTAGTGTGGATCAGCCTGGAGAAGTGAAGGGTCTGAAGAGACCTTAGTGCAGCCTTCAGTGCCTTAAAGGGCCCTACAAGAAAACTGGAGAGGGACTTTTTACAAGGGCATGTAGTGACAGGACAAGGGGGAATGGCTTTAAGACTAAATAGGGTAGATTTAGACGAGATATTGGAAAAACTTTCTTCACTCTGAGGGCAGTGAGGCACTGGCAGCAGTTGCCCAGAGACACTGTGTCTGTCCCATCCCCGCCAGTGTTCAAGGCCAGGTTGGATGGGGCTTTGAGCAACCTGCTCTAGTGGAAGGTGTTCCTGGCCGTGGCAGGGTGGGTTAGAACTAGATGATCTTTGAGGTCCCTTCCAACCTAAACCATTCTGTGATTCTATGATTGGCTTTTAACATGTCATACTCAATAGGATCAAAACTAAACGTAAATTAATTATACATTTGTCTGGACCCGACAAAATTAATTTAAAATCTCTCCCTGGACAGAGGTTGCTACCATAGCAAGATGAGCCAGACATGAACAGAGCCTACAACAGCTGTCTCAAACAAAGCGAGTGCTTTCCTTGTAGGAGTTTAAAATATGGTAAGTGTCCTGCCAAAACTGAATATTAAGAAGGGGGAAAGGTCCATTACCAAAACAATCTTTTAAATTTCACTGCCTCGAAGAGGAATGACAGATCTTCTGTTTAAATCCTTCAGTTTCTTCTTAAATGTGTTCTTGCTTTGAGGAACATTAAGTCACCAGCTAATGCAAGTTGCAGACTCCAGTGAGAAAACTGGTAGGCAGTTCTTGGAGCAAATGCAGGCACTTACCACCCTGCTGACACAGAAAAAAATGCATTTTTTGCTTCTGATCAAGAAATAAAGTCCAAGGACTTCTTTAATACAACTTATTTTTCCATTTAGAACAATGGAGATATACAGACATGGATAATCAGTCCTAAAACTTATTTTATTCCCAGGTTCTCACATTCAAAATAATCACACTAGAAAAATTTAAAGTAATTTGATCACCAATCTAATCCTCTTAGTTTCAATTTTCATTTACTCACTAGATGATTCCAAACAATGGGAAGATCTTCATGAACTCATTTCTCCAACTAGGAGATGGCTTGATCAAGTATTCAGCAGAAGGAGAGGAAAACTTAAAAATGAGGATCAGAAAGAAAAGTTATCAGAAGACCACTTTGACATACTCTCACTATCTTTAGTGTGCATAGTTTTTTGGTGACACAGTTCATGTATAGGACATAACTCGTGCATCCCGTAACAGTTACAGTAATAACTTTGCTTTATTAGCAATGAATTGCAATTTATATGTTGCTGGTGTGTGGGTTTTACTCTTAATTTGTCTTTTTGTATCAGATCAGAGGAGAGCAGAACAGAACATTTCAATTGGAAGGGACTTACTATCTTCATCTAGTCCAACTGCCCAAGCTGAGAAAAGAATTTAAAACATGTTATTAAGGACATAGTCCAAATGCCTCTTAAACACTGACATGCTTGGGGCACCTCTCTGGGAAGACTGTTCCAGTGTTTGACCACTGTCTCGGTAAAGAAATGTTTCCTGAAGTCATGTCTAAAATACTCTGAAGCCTAAGTAGTATAGCTATTAGGATTATTCTTCTAAAGGGAAGAATAGCTGCGTAGAGAACAAACAGAATTACGGAGGACTTTTTGATTGCTTCTTTTTACAGAAGATTGAAATCTGCACTTTCTCCAACCATTTTAAAGCTTGTTTCAAACTTTTACTAACTGTATGGGAGTAACTACACTTATAAAGGATTCAGACTAAATCTGAGGTATTTCTGTGTTTGTCATCACATCCTCATGGCATTTGTGGCCTGATTCAGATTCCTCTGAAAGGAGTTACAATTTAAGTGCTGCTTTCTATGGGCCACCCTTAAAGCAAGGGCATAGAGCATTACTTCATCTTCCATTAAGTATACCGTGCGTTTCTAAATGTGATAGCAATGCAGTGTATGAAGCTAAATACATCCTTGCTCACATGTATGCAAAGTGAGATGTGCTGCTACTTCCACAGCTTGCTAATGCAGCATTTTAGTGGTATTACACAAAACATGTAAATCAGGGAATCCCAGATTTATCTTACCATAATTTACCATTTACCATCGTTTTGGTCTGCAATATGTAACATGAGAATAATGGCAGGAAAAAGTGGGCTGGATGCATTTTTTCAAATGACTCATGTGAGAGAAACTAAAGTTCTGTGTTATTTTATTTAGGGTATTAAATTTACCCAGGTCACAGGCAAACAGCTGCACTTTCATTAATGAAATGCTCTTAAGCTAATTCCATTTGTATGCAAGCAACATCATCAGGTTTAGTACATGCACGCAGTCGTACACACTTATACTGATATCTGCATGAGGATAAAGAGAACAGGCTGTTGATTTATTACACACAAATTGAATGAATAAGATAACATTTTATTAGTAAGATACCATTATAAAAATGACTATAAATGGATACAATACAAGTGGTATATGGCCTTATCAGTAAATCTACAGTATGTTAGGACCTGGTATATGTTGTAACAAAAAGATAATTAAAAGTATTGAATCACAGAACCAGACCAAGAAACAGCCCAATAACAAGCTCCATTAGTGAGAGAGTATGTACTGCCAACCAGGTTCAAAACAGACTGAAAAGCAAAGATGATTTTTTAAGAATGATAAAAAACCTTAAAGTCCAAGCAGGAAAGGAATAAAGAAGGGGAGTGTTTTTCTGACTTTATTTAAAAGAGACTAAAATAAATCACTTGATTTCTTCTTTGAGGCATTTTATCTCATACTTTTAATGAGTGTATCTCTGGTAAGATGATACCCACATTCTTTAACTGCTGTAAGTAACATATCACACTGGAAACCTGTACAAATATTTCAGATGGCTTTTTTTGCCTTTTTTTGGGGGAGGGGGCAGGAAGGGAAGGATACTTCTTGGGGCTGGATGTGTTGGGTTTGGGGTTTGTTTTTAGTTTTAGAATAGCACTGTCTGGCTTTGGAAATAAACACTGTCTTCTCCTCATTCCTCCTCCTTTCCCCTCAGGTCAGCAGCTTCCTCTCTCTCCCTCTGGTCAGTTTAATATGGAGATGTTGCCTGAGCCTTCTTGTACAGAATAAGCACACAACATTTTCTCCTGGGAGCTGGTTCATGCAAAACACTGCCCTGCTGAGAGAGTGGAAATTTACCCATAAGACATTCTTCCAGCAGCAAGACTCCAGAGGAAACCTGATCAGAATTTTTAAAGACATGCCTTGATTTTCTCTATAATTCCTTCAAAGTTTTGTGGGGAAAAAATATAAAACAAATGTTTAATGTTTGTTATGGTTGCTCTTGACCAGAAACGGATTGAGAGAGAGGGTCTCATCTGGGGATAAAAACTGAGAAGAAGACAGCAACAGATTATTTTCAACAGATTTTCTGCTGCTATGTCTTCTCCTGTGATTTCTTTTTGTTTTCCTTTCCTCCTCCTGACTATCAGTTTATAGTCTCTGCAGCACTTCAGCTGATCAATACACTATCTCTCCCCCCTCCACACACAGGCAGAATCTCACTGACTTTAAGACATGCAGGTGGCATTTGCAAGATAAAACCATTTATTTTTACTGCTTAAGTTTGTGTCAGTGATTTATCAAGAAAATATATTTCCAAGGAACATAGAACATGAGGAAAGTGATGATTTTTAAGATGTTATTTCTTAATACACACTGGAAAAATGTGTAGGAGATCTATAGAGTGAATTTAAAAATCTCTTAAGAAAGGCACCTTTAATTTTGGGCCTTATCCAAAGTCCAGTGTATGCTCCCCCTTAATTCAGTGTGCCTCAAACCAGCTTTTTATTGTTTAATCTTACTCTGATCGATTTCAGCAGCACAGCTCCCACTATATTTTATTATCATAATAAATTTAACCTTTATACTTTCATAGTACCTGCAAGTAGCAACTAGGGTAGGACCCAGTATGACAGGTACTATTTACAAACTCCTTATTGAATAACAGTCCCTTCCTTCAGAGGTTTCAGGTGTTACAGTCATTTCGCAGATTGACATATCCCAGGTATCAGGTAATGCTGGTGTGGTCAGACCTAATGAATCAGTGAAGTTAGCCAGATGAAAAAGGACTTTTCAGAAGAAATTTTCTTATAAAGACATCTTTAGGAGAGGGAACACATCTCTATGTTAATCTTAAGCAAATAAGCATCCCTAAATAAGATACAATACTGGGAACTTGATTTTGTCCCTTCACTACCTGCAGTAGTAGGGAGATTGATTTTATCTTTCCCAGCGGCAGCACTGGGACATTATGTTCATTCTCGTGACCACAGTTTTAAAATTATATTAAAAGTGGATCAAAGAGTTAAAAAAATTATGTGATGGATGGAGAACATACAATGAGGCTACAAATTTTGTGTGTGTAGATTAGAAAAGAAGGTTGAGATGTGACTGCAACATTTAAACACCTTAAAAAGAAGAAATCACCAAGCTGTAAATGGCTTTTTAAATTCCACAGAAAGAGATGTAACAGGGAGCCATGACTGGAATTTATATCCAGGTAAAATAAACACTGGAAGGAGGGTACAATTCTAACAATCACTGCAATGGATTCTTGGAAGTACCAAGAAAAGTAGTGGATTCCCTGTGACCTGATGAATTTGAATCAAAAACAACTAGAAAATCAGTGCTAGCCAAACACAAGTAACTAGGATTATTAATGAGATAATCAGTGAAATTCTGTAGATATAAGAGGTCAAGCTGCACTACTGATAAAGATCAGAAGAGCTACTTGCTCAGATAAAAAGTAGGAATTTTGAATTCATCTTTGGTACTAAGCAATTTAGATTTCTGCTAAAGTGTTTCTATTTCGGAGAAACAAGTAGTTGGTGCACTTGTATGTTTCAGATCCTGTAGGGTACGTGACACCTCAACCCAAAACCCAGTATTTGAGCTCATCATTATTACTTTATTTTCTAATTCCACTTTCTAAGCACTACCCATAGTTACATCCCATTTCTAACTACTCATCAGCTGTCTGTCACTTTGTTTCCCTGTCTGCAGTGAGATTGTATCTAGCCTGTGGGAAATGTTTTATCTCACTCAAGTGTCCAGCTATACAGTAATGCAAACATAAAACCAGGCATCACAGTAAATGATGAATAAGAAACTACAGATGAGCTACAGATAGTCTGAGTATAATCTGGTTGGTGCCATTATTCTGAAATGCATTAATTCTATGCAAGTTTCCTGTGGTCTGCTCGTGTCGCTGCCCACCGGGCACAGGGAGGAACAAGCAGGTCGTGTTGCTGGTGTCCCAGACTGCGCACCAATATGGTTGCCTCCAGAAAGAGAGCTTGCAGTAAGGTGAGTACAGCAACTCAGACAGAGACCCCGTCCCAGACCGTGGCTGTTCAGGTCTCTGGGTGCAGGGAGTGCCAGAGCCTGCTGCTGCCGGAGGAGGGAGGACAGCATTCCACCTGCGTGAGGTGTGAGCAGGTAGAAGATCTGCTTAGCCTGGTGGCAAGACTTAAGGAGGAGGTTGAGACGCTGAGGACCATCAGGGAGTGTGAAAGGGAGATCGACTGGTGGAGTAACTCCCTGGCGGGCCAGTCGAAACGGTTCCAGGGAGATACCCCCCAAAAGGGGAAGGACCCCCTGCCTTCTCACACAGAGGGGGATGGCCCGAGGCAGCCCCTGCCCTGTAGCTGTTGCGCAGAGGTAGGGGACCAAAAAGACGGCGAGGGTTGGAAGCGAGTTCCAGTTCGACGTCGTGGGAAACCCTCCCCCCTTCCTGCCCTGCTTCCCCAGGTGTCCCTCCGTAATAGGTTCGAGGCCCTGGATCTTGAAGGAGAGGTAGGTGAGAATGTGGGGCAAGGCCAGCCCACAAGGCCACATAGGAAAAGGGAGTCGACTTTGCACCTCAAGACTGCCTCTCTTAAGAAAGAAAGAAGGGTCATTGTAGTAGGGGATTCCCTTCTGAAAGGAACAGAGGGACCAATATGCAGAGTTGACCCTCATCATAGGGAAGTGTGTAGTCTGTCTGGAGCCCGGATCAGGGATATCACCAGGGCGCTCCCCAACCTGGTGCACCCGACAGACTATTACCCGCTGCTGGTCTTCCAGACAGGTGGGGAGGAAGCTGCTTCCCGCAGTCTGAGGGGGATGAAGAAAGACTACAGGGCCTTGGGGCGGATGGTGAAAGAGTCTGGGGCTCAAGTGATCTTCTCCTCACTCCTTCCATCTTCCACTGATGATGTGGGAAGGAATGGGAAGATTCAGTTCATGAACAATTGGCTTCGAGACTGGTGCTACAGGCAGGGCTTTGGATTCTTTGATAACGGCTGGTTTTATAGGGCACCAGTCTGGACAATGACAAGTGAGAAAGGTTTGTCTCACAGAGGGAAAAGGATGCTGGGGCACGAATTAGCAGGGCTCATTTGGAGAGCTTTAAACTAGATTCGAAGGGGGATGGGCTTGTAGCTGGGCTTGCCCCAGTGGGGCAGCGCTCCAGAATTAATGAAGACTGGGAGGCCTCCTACAATCCTAGGGTGAAATCGGTGTGCTCAGCTCGCTCCCTGGAATGCCTGTACACCAATGCGCGCAGCATGGGAAATAAGCAGGAGGAGTTGGAAACCTGTGTTAAGTCAGGAGATTATGATCTGGTGGCAATTACAGAGACGTGGTGGGACAGCTCACATGACTGGAATATAGTCATGGAAGGCTATGTCCTTTTCAGGAAAGACAGGCCAGCCAGGCGGGGTGGTGGGGTTGCACTTTATGTGCGGGAGGAACTACAGTGCACCGAGTTCTGTCCAGGGACAGATGATGAGCGAGTTGAGAGTCTGTGGGTGAGAATTAAGGGGCAGGCTGGCAGGGGGGATACTGTTGTAGGTGTCTGTTACAGACCACCGGATCAGGGTGAGGAAGTTGACGAGGCCTTCTACAGGCAGCTGAGAGCGGCCTCACAGTCACAGGCCGTGGTCGTCGTGGGGGATTTTAACTTCCCTGATGTTTGCTGGAAGGACCACTCGGCAACCCAGCCACAGTCCAGGAGGTTCCTCCAGTGTATGGATGATAACTTCCTCCTGCAAATGGTGGATGAGCCGACCAGGAGAGGAGCGCTGCTGGATCTCATCCTCACTAACAAGGAGGATCTGGTCGAAGCAGTAAGGGTTGAGGGCTGCCTTGGTTGCAGCGACCACGAGATGGTGGAGTTCAGGATCTTGTGTGGCAGGACTAGTAGAATACCAAGTAGAATTGCAACCCTGGACTTTAGCAGGGCAAACTTTGGCCTTTTCAAGCAATTGCTAGGGGAAATCCCATGGGCAAGGCTGCTTGAAGGTAAAGGGGCCCAAGATAGTTGGTTGACATTCAAGGATTGCTTTTTCCGTGCTCAAGATCGGAGCATCCCGACACGTAGGAAGTCAAGGAAGAGGGCCAAGAGACCTGCGTGGCTAAACAGGGAATTGCTGGGTATGCTCAAGTGGAAGAGGAGAGTTTACAGGTCATGGAAGGAGGGGCTGGCCACTTGGGAGGAATATAAGGCTGCTGCTAGAGGATGTAGGAAGGCAGCTAGGAGGACTAAGGCATCCTTAGAATTAAACCTGGCAAGAAGGGTCAAGGACAGCAAAAAGAGCTTTTTTAAATACATGGCAGACAAAACTAACACCAGAGGCAATGTAGGCCCACTGATGAACGGGATGGGTGCCCTGGTGACAGAAGATAAAGAGATGGCAGAGTTACTGAATGCCTTCTTTGTCTCTGTCTACTCTGCTGCGGGCAGTCCTGAAGAGCCCTGTACCCCTGAGACCTTAGATGAAGTCAGGTCGACGGAGCGGTTTGCCTTAGTCGATGAGGAATGGGTTAGAGACCAGTTGAGCAATCTGGACATCCATAAATCCATGGGTCCAGATGGGATGCACCCGCGGGTGCTGAGGGAACTGGCGGAAGTCATTGCTAGACCACTCTCCATCATCTTTACCAAGTCTTGGGAAACGGGAGAGGTGCCTGAGGACTGGAGGAAAGCAAATGTCACTCCAGTCTTCAAAAAGGGCAAGAAGGAGGACCCGGGTAACTACAGACCGGTCAGCCTCACCTCCATCCCTGGGAAAGTGATGGAACACCTTATCCTTGGTACCATCTTAAGGCATATCAAGGATAAGAAGGTTGTGAGGGGCAGTCAACATGGCTTCACCAGGGGGAAATCATGTTTGACCAATCTCTTAGCCTTTTATGAGGAAATAACACGGTGGATGGATGATGGCAGAGCGGTGGATGTGGTCTACCTTGACCTCAGCAAAGCATTTGACACAGTCTCCCACAGCATCCTCGCGGCTAAAATGAGGAAGTGTGGACTGGATGATCAGGTAGTGAGGTGGACTGCGAACTGGCTGAAGGAGAGAAGCCAGAGAGTTGTAGTCTATGGGGCTGAGTCTAGTTGGAGGCCTGTAACTAGTGGAGTGCCTCAAGGGTCAGTACTGGGACCGGTATTATTTAATATATTCATCAATGATTTAGATGAGGGAATTGAGTGTACTATCAGCAAGTTTGCTGATGACACTAAGCTGGGAGGAGTGGCTGATACGCCAGAAGGCTGTGCTGCCATCCAGCGAGACCTGGATAGGCTGGAGAGTTGGGCAGGGAGTAACTTGATGAAATATAACAAGGGAAAGTGTAGAGTCCTGCATCTGGGCAGGAACAACCCCAGGTTCCAGTATAGGTTGGGGAATGACCTGTTAGAGAGCAGTGTAGGGGAGAGGGACCTGGGGGTACTAGTGGACAACAGGATGACCATGAGCCAACACTGTGCCCTTGTGGCTAAGAAGGCCAATGGCATCCTGGGGTGTATTAGAAGGGCGGTGGTTAGTAGGTCGAGAGAGGTCCTCCTTCCCCTCTACTCTGCCCTGGTGAGACCCCATCTGGAGTATTGTGTCCAGTTCTGGGCCCCTCAGTTCAAGAAGGACAGGGAGCTGCTGGAGAGAGTCCAGCGCAGGGCAACAAAGATGATTAAGGGAGTGGAACATCTCCCTTATGAGGAAAGACTGAGGGAGCTGGGTCTCTATAGTTTGGAGAAGAGGAGACTGAGGGGTGACCTTATCAGTGTCTATAAATATATAAAGGGGGAGTGTCACGAGGACGGAGCCAGGCTCTACTCAGTGGCAAACAATGATAGGACAAGGGGTAATGGGTACAAACTGGAACACAAGAGGTTCCACTTAAACTTGAGAAGAAACTTCTTCTCAGTGAGGGTGACGGAACACTGGAACAGGCTGCCCAGGGAGGTTGTGGAGTCTCCTTCCCTGGAGACATTCAAAACCCGCCTGGACACATTCCTGTGTAACATTATCTAGGTGTTCCTGCTCCGGCAGGGGGATTGGACTAGATGATCTTTCGAGGTCCCTTCCAATCTCTAACATACTGTGATACTGTGATACTGTGTGATGCTGATGACTATCAGTAGACTTGGTACCAAGCAGAATCACTGAGATGCTGAACCACCCCAAATTGAATCACAGCTGGAGGATTAGCCTGAATCACAGGTGGAGACTCTTAACTGTGGATGGGACCGATTCCAGAAAGCTTTACATGACACTTTGTAATAAAACTTAATGAGGGGTAGGGAAGAATATAAGCATTCCTGGGAACTGTTGGTCTAATTTTTCTCTGCCTCAGGGACATTTAAACTTTCATTCACTTAATCACCAAGAAGTAAATATAAATTCTTTATTTTTTCATATAATAATGCAGAAAGACAGGCACTATGCACATCTTCTTATGTCCATAAGCTCAGCATGGTACTTATTCACCTCTTTCTCTCTGCTCAGTATGTTCCACATTTACCAAAATGTAGTAACAAGATATAGGTTAATAATCAAGGAGATTCATTTTTTAAAAAGTACTTTTACTATGGACAGTTTCCAGGAAGAGAGGGTCCTTTCTCATTCACACTACTCCTCTGTGTTTTGATGCACAGGCACTCCAGCTTTGCATGGTTTGAATTCCTCACAGTGCTGTACTTGCAGTTATAAAAACACTTTAACACAAAGCACAAGTCCCTCACAACTGGCCCTTTTACCTCATGTCCACGTATAATATTTCTGTCATTCTGTGCCTGAGGGTGGAGGTCTTCTTTGTTTGAAACTTCCACTTTGTCCACTCAAAAGACTCACCTCCTGATCCTCAGAACATTCTGAACAGCCTTCTTCTCACGCAGGCTGTGCAAAATCCAATACAAAACTAAAGCATAGAGGAGATGTAACTTATTGGTATTTATGATTCTTTGACTCCAGCCTTCCAAAAGGCACACTCCACAGAGATTCAACAGCTGCTTATGATCAATTTCAACAGTTACTCTTTTTGACAACATAGTGGGTAAGACTATGTGACAGTAAAATTCTGAAGAGCACCTGACCACAGGCTTTTCTGTAAGATAGCTTACACATGGAGAAGAAACATAAAAGCTGCTTTACCTGACTCCTATTGTCACACCTCTGACAGCTTCAGTTAACGATACCAAAATAAAGAATACAGTAGCCTCATATGTAGAAATCTTCCACCAGAAGACATGCAGATTCCCAAACACTGTCCATAGTGTGCAAGCAAAACCCCTATTCCTCAGTTATTCTGCACACACAGTGTAGATAACAAAAATGTAGTGATTTGAAAGTGTAAACCTGAGTATAGAGCCTAAATTTGTTTTTAGATTGTATACATTGGAGAAGAGCCATGTCTTGGCAATGAGAAGTGCACACTGCACATAATAGAGTACAGCTTTCGGGCTCAAGTAACTACAATCATACAGACATTTGCTTTATTTGCATTATAAAGGTGAGATTCACCATGAATTTACTGCCTTAAGAGCTCTCTAGCAGCTAGTGGAAGGTAAGGGAAATAAAATTGTCTGGCAATTCCTTCAAGATAACTGTTTCTGTAAAACTTAATTTTGGTGGAGAAAATAGATATCAAGCATGTACATCTATGCCTTTGTATGAGATGCTAAAGTTCATTAAAAAATGTCTTTGATTATTATTAACAAATCCTTTCCAAAGAAAATTTCTTTACAAATTCCTGCTTACATTAAAATCTTACACCAAGCCATACAGCACAATACAAATTGCATCAATTAACTGCAACATTTGTATGCTACACTGATAGAATGCAGAAGTACCTATAATACACGAATTAGATAGATAACAAAGATATGAATTGAGAAATAAATTTGCCCAAACTTTGCAAGATAAAAAAAAAGTAAATTATTTAATTTCCATTAATGAGAATGAAGAAATACGCTATTGAAAGAAAACCTTTCTAAAAGCAAAGAGCAATTACGTTTCATGCTCAAAAGACCACAGATTCCACATAAAATTCACAATGCTCCACCAATTATTTGGAGTTCAAATTCCCTTATTGTAGCAATTGAAACAATCTCAAAGAGTGGAAAAATTACCGAGTTGAAAAATCTATTCTTTCAAGTATACCATGCATTCATTTTGCACATAAACGATCTTAAAGTATTTCAGAAGGTGCTGTACTTTTTAGTTTTAAAAGTAAAAATAACATCTATCACTTTAGTAACACTGTTAGACATCTTTTAAATAGATATTTAACAGAATTACAGACATGTTGGAGAACATAGCTTACATTCACTGAAAAGGCTACCGTAGTGCATTAGTCTTTAGATAAAGTAATGGGATCTTTTCCATGTATTAACAATCCTCCATACAAAAGGTTTCTTAAAACTTTTTAAACAGCTTTATCAAGTCAAGGTTACAAAGCCCAAATGGGTAGTTAAATGATACATGGTTACTGAAAAGGGTATTGCCAGAATCCATACAGGTTTTGATTGCTTTAGGAAAAAGGGAAATTTGCAAGGCTTGCTTCTTTAAAACTAAAGTATATTTTAAAATTTACAATGGCATAATAAATTGAAAGATAGTCCTGTAGTGCAGATTTTTGGTTATCTCACTTCTAAAGAATCTTTACCGGAGCAGTATGATTTAAGCTGCAATGCATTGATTTGTCCTCTCTGATATGATCTGAGGGTGAGCAAAACACAAAGTCCAACACCGCATAGAAACTTCCAAAAGTTGTTGCTGACTTTCTATTTGCAGCTCTGGTAATTGCAAAGTCCAGCAAAGTAAATGCTAATTTTATGCTATAAATAACTGTTTTAAAAGCAGAATCTTTTTAATAGGTAGAGATATATACTATTCTGGTCAAATTCCTGTTGATAGCAATAACAGCTGTATATTCAAGAAGGTGGCTACATATATATAGCTTCTAGCTTTTGCACATACGTATGCATATTTATCTACCCAACATCCATCACCTCACCAGTACTTCTAAATGTGTATCGCTTTCTGGTTCCCACTTTTGCTTCTCCATCTTAATCAAGAGTGTCCAAAAAGACTCGTACACCTACACCTACAATTTATCCGTTTCTCTGGTTCAAATTTCAAAGCACAGGATCAGGAAATATAAACCCAGGTGTTTGGCAAAGCACCCAAAAGTAATAGAAAAAAATATGTTGTGTGGAACAAATGATGAATCAGTCTTTTATTCATTTTTCTGCAAGATTTGTAGCAAATAAATGAGCCTTTCTTTTTGGTGCTACCACAGCATAAAAACAGAATCACTGGAACATGCTGGAATAGCCATAAAAAGTGAATAAAAAATAGCAAGAATGGCTCTCAAATGCCTACATAAAGCTAAGTCAGGGCTATAAAAACTGCTGCATCTAATTCCATAATTTCTTTCTGCATTTTCATGCAGTCAGCCATTCCAAATTGTCCTGGAGTTCACTGTCCAAGGATATTGCAAAAAATCTTATCTAATCCATAATACAAGCTATTATTTTTATTATCATTATTTCTTATTGATATCATCATTGCTAAAAAAAGGGTGTTGACTTCAACCCAAATCATTACTAGAACAGGACATTTACGCTTTTACTTCCCCTCCCCCAAGATTTTTTGCAGTAGTAATTTCATTTGGTTTTCTGTACACCCCTTAACAGTTTGTGAATTTTCGTTCCTCTCTAAGATATGAATATATTACACTAACGGATATTATATAAATGAGACCATTACTCAAAATGAGAACCTTCTCTACTAAGAGCATCACTATTTGCAGAGTATGAGACAAAATAAATGTCTCCCATGAGTGTCTAAATGCAAAATAAAAAGTAACCACTCAACTTTAATAGTTTAAAAATGCTATTAAACATAATGGCTCTTCAACATTCAAGCAGCACTATGTTTTAAGTGATCTTCATTTTTTAAGAACTATTTTATTTACATTTGAAATATTGATGGTGCATAAAGTTCTGTTCATGTAGTAATGATAGTCAAAAGTATTTAAAATAATTGACACAAGACCAAAGTCATAAGTTTGCTCTGTCCTTAGGCCAGCAAAGAGACTCCAATGCTAAAAACATAAACGTCTGAAGAAAAATAAGAAAAACCTACTCCACTGTGTGGAATTCTTGAAAAAGTATCTGTGACTTTCTTGGTAGCTAAAAGAAGAAACATCAAAGCAAAACCTACTAGGTTATTAAGTAATAAAGTAGTAATTCAATCTGTTTCTTTTACTGGTCAAGGAGAATTCTGGTTCCGGGTATGTATTCCCAGAAATTAGCTGTTTAGGTAGAAACCTTATCATCAGAATTTATGGATGTAGAGGAGCTGTTTCAAAATACCACAAAGATCATGCTTGCATCAAACAGGTAAAAAGAAAGAAAGCCTATTTTTACTTTAACCATTCCCCCTTGTCCTATCATTACAAGGGCATGTAGTGCTAGGAAATGGTGGAATGGTTTTAAATTGAAAGAGTTACTGATTTAGATTAGACATTAGGAAGAAGTTTTTTACTGTGAGGGTGCTGAGACACTTGAACAAGTTGCCCAGAGAAGCTGTGGCTGCCCTGTCCCTGGCAGTGTTCAAGGCCAGGTTGGATGGGGCTTTGAGCAACCTGCCCTAGTGGAAGGTGTCCCTGCCCATGGCAGGGAGGGTGGAACTAGAGGGTCTTGAAGATCCCTTTCAACCCAAACCATTCTGTGATTCTATGATTCTATAAATTTATGATGCTGTATTTAGAAATAAATTCACATTACTATATCTTGTGTTGCCCAAGGCTGAAAAGCAAAATCTTCAGGAGGGTCTACAACTTATTTCCCATATTATTTTGTTAACTGATATCAAGCCTGGTAGCTATGCCAGCACAGCATCTATATACTATCTGCTCAAAGCAACCGCAGAATCTGTGGGAAACCAAAGAAATACACGTTGCTTTACAGGAAAACAAAAAAGATTACAGGTCACAGTTATGAGTCCACATTGTATGCCAGCAGCATGTAAAGTTGTATGGGCCTAGAGTAGCCTAGGAAACTATGTGAAAGGTCCAGATCTGCAAGATCCGTCTCTTCAGTGAAACACTGAGTTAGAAAGGAAGCAGGGCACACTGAGATGCCACAGCTGGCACACATGGTGAGCATAGGCTGTAAATTGTACAGCCTTAATCTCTCCTTTGCTCAGTTGAATTTATCCTGAATTTCTGTACACTTCTATGCTTTCCTGAAGAGTACTCCAGCTTAGCTTTTTACGATAGTTGATTAAAAGACGAGAATGGTTACATCCCTTCACCGAAAATGTAAGCAGCCATGAGCAATACAGGCTTTGAAACATGCCAAGCACTAAATCTTGCTTTAAGGTTGGATACAGAGGATATGTAACCTCAGAAAAATTCTGCAGGACATACTAGCCTGCACTGTGAGGAAGGAGGCTTAGCTCTTCCCACAATTAGCAAAGATGCTGAAGCAGATGAAGAGATCACAGGTTAAGTAAACAATAGAATTGTTATTTATTGGATTTTTTTTCCATTAGTAGCTTTACTTTCTGTTTTCAATCAGAAAAGTCAAACTCTTTTATAGTCTAGAATAAATGTATAATTATTCTAGAACAATAAATGTATGCTTAATCTAGAACAAACATCATAAAAAAAATCTTTTTCAAACAATAAAGTTTAATTGTTAAGTATAATTAATCCAGAAAGCTTTTACATTCATGGAGCAGAGACTTGGAGCCAAACAGTTTAGAAGCAGGCAACCTTAACAATCTTAACACTTTTAGGGGTGGAGAAGAGGCAAAAGCCTGTTGGGGAACTGGTAATCCAAACACTGGGGCAGAAAAGAAAGTCTTCTCAATGTAATGAGTCTAAGCAGTGAGAGATATACATGAGACAGTGACCGACTGTGACTTTAGGATACTGTCCTGGGTTCAACAGTAGCAGTCATTTTTCTCCTTCTTAGTAGCTGGTGCAGTGCTGTGTTTTTGACTTCAGTCTGAGAACAGCATTGATAACACCAATGTTCTTAGCTGTTGCTAGGTAATACTTACTCTGATCAAGGACTTTTCAGTTTCATGTTCTGCCAGTAAGGAGGGGCATGGGAAGCTGGAAGGAAGCAGAGACAGGACACCTGACCCAAACTGGCCAAAGAAGTATTCCATATCACACGAAGCCATGCCCAGCATATAAACTAGGGGGGGTGTTACCCGGAAGGGCTAGATCACTGCTCGGGTTGGGCTGGGTATCAGTCAGCAGGTGGTGAACAGTTGTATTCTCTTCCCTTGTTATTTCCCTTATCATTATTATTGGTGGTAGCAGCAGTAGTTTGTTATACCTTGGTTACTGGACTGTTCTTATCTCAACCCATGGGAGTTACAGTTTCTCAATTCTCCTCCCCATTCCTCCGGGAGCGAGGGGAAGGAGAAGGGGAGCAGTGAGCAAGCAGCTGCATGTTTCTGAGTTACCAGCTGGACTTAAACCAGATATTCTGCAGTGCTCCTCAGACTTTTTCACATCTTATTTTTCATTTGTAAATTTCTTAAGGTAGCATTTAAAAAGCCAACTGCGGTAAACTTTACACACATTGACAATTAAAAATCTAAACATAATTTTCACTGTATTTGTGAATTATATAAAGTCAGAGGATAGGATAAGGAACAGATTTAAATTACTTGTCCACTACCACATAGCAGGACAGGGACAAAGCTCAGAGAGAATTCAGAGATATATCGAGGTATCAGACTATTTACTTCTTTGCTTCCCTTTGCTTCCATCCCTTGCTGGGTAGGTGGTAGCCATTTATGTGCTCCAACTGCCAACATTTTTCTGACAGCTCCGTTGTGCATCTGCAGCCGTTACAGATTTCTGTCCAGCCAAAACCACATCTGGCATTTCCAGCTGGCATAACCCACAGTTAAAACACAGGCACCACTATCCTCCATTCCCAGCTCTGTTTTTTCCTTCTTATTGTGTCACAGTCAATACCAGTGTCCAGTGCAGGCACTGTAGATACCTGCCCTTGCACTGAAGCGCTATCACCTGAGACACTTCTTCTTCGAATTCATTTCTACAGTTGATTTTCTCCTCCTTTGAGAGTCAACATCCTCCTCTCACATCATAAAAGTCTCCATATACTATTCACAAGCACAACACGTTGTAAAATGCATCTGTGCTTTTTCTGATCAAATTCCTTCCCTGTATTTTGAGTCTATCTACCAGCAACCACCTTCTTTCCTAATATCTGGCCTTTTCTTCAAGGCCCTGAACAGCTCTGCTTCTGAACGCT
Organism: Pezoporus wallicus; assembly: GCF_028554395.1. Classification (NCBI taxonomy): domain Eukaryota; kingdom Metazoa; phylum Chordata; class Aves; order Psittaciformes; family Psittacidae; genus Pezoporus; species Pezoporus wallicus. The sequence continues at coordinate 7,364,487 of NW_026642052.1, forward strand.
GACTTCATTCACATCTCCCCTGCTTCCGTTGTCATGGCTACAACACCAGCCTCACATCCAGGCTTCCTTTTCCCCACTGGCAATTTCAGGCTTTCTTTCAAGATGCCCATGATATTTGAAAATCCTTTAAATATTCAGCCCTGCCTAATGACCAGTATCTATCATGACATCTATAAAAGTGTGTCAGATTTTCTATTTTGTCAAAAATGACTGAGGATCTTTGATTTCCAGAGGTTTGAATGATGGATCTTCAGTGAGAAGTCTTAACATTTCTTGGAGACCACCAAATACCCTGTCACTAAACTCATAGCTCAGAACTCTAGTAAATCAAGAGGGTCTTGTGGACTGCCTGCATATTTCTTATGGTAGCCCTGGAATGAAGTGTGGAAACTGGGGGGTAGGGGCAATGTCTCATTTTCACAGAAATAATTTTGGATCAATGAGACTCAATAGGCAGGCTTCAGGCTAAGTTCAAACAGCAACTCCATCTGGGCCATAGAATTATATCTAGGGCAAAATAGTTAACTGAACAGCAATACAGCAACTACCTGCTTCAGATCTCCTGAAACGGCATATTTCTATGAAAGCAGAAGGTGGAAAAAGTGGGAAGCAGCCTTTTTCTTTGCACAGCCTGCAGACTCTAAAATATTCAGAGGAACAACTGCAGCAGATCTTGCAGCTACTGCCATTTCTGAGCAGGGAAGGAGGACAGGGCACTCCAAACTGAGATCTGTGGTCTTCTGTTGGGGGAGAATGAAAGGAAGAATTATCCCCAGAAAGCCACAGTTGGTGTTGAATTGTGGATACTGGAAAAGGTGGCATGGCCAAGATGTCCAAGAATGTGTGAGAAGGTGAGAAAGGGAAGACACTTCATAAGCAAGAATGAGACACAGCTCCTCTCTCCCAGAGAAGCACAAGAGCAAAAACATTACAGAACTGAGGCTGCAGAGTTTGGTTCTGCTGTAATCACATGATGTGATTAATCTTCTCTTAACTACCTCCATGTCTACCTTTTATCTCCAACTCACTCATATAATTTCACTGGAGCAGATACCATACTTACATTTGTATCTTGCCAGAAAAAATAAACTACATGTGTACAAAACAGCTGCTAAGCTTCAGTCAGTACCTCTGGGAACAGGCTGTTTGATGGCATGGAAGTTTTACATTAACAAGAAAATGATCAACCTATACTATTCTAACATCACTCTGGATTTGAAGTTTCATCACATGCATTATTTTTTTTACATTTTCTCCTACATTTTTAATAATGTCTCTAGTTCGACTTACAGTCCTGATACCACAAAATATTAATTTCTAAAGAAATAAGATGCAGGCAAACAAATCGGGGGGGGGGGGGGTGTGTTGTAGGTTGGCTATAATTTTATTTACAGACATATACTCAATTTGTATCAGTCATTGATTTTGTAGAGAAAAGGTGAAATAAGTCATGCTGAATGTACTTATTCCTCACCTTGGTATTCGTTGCTGCTGGTAGTATGGCATCAGCCACCAGCCTTCACCTTTCAACAGTGTTCAGTGGAGGGAGCAAGAAGAAAGGGGCACACATCCATTGTCATCACTAGCATTTTTCAGCATCATGAGAGGTTCTCAGTCACACAATGGCAGCTGCACTGACAATAAGTGGGTTTACACCTGGTGTTTTCTTAAGGGAGAATAACCCAGTGACACTGGACAGAGCACAAGTCATTGCAGAAGAGGTGGCAGCCTGCCCCTCTTACACAGGCATGGCTGATGAACCAGAACTGCCTGCAAAGCCCCTAAGGCTGTGACTAGAAGTTGCAGTGGCAAATTAATTCTTGGGATTTTTATCATTTTATTTTCCTCAACATTTTTTCAAGGCTAAGCTTTGATGCTTAGGGGAATGGCAAACCAAGATTTCTCTTTCCTTACCTATCATATAAAGACAAGGAACAATTAGCATCAATAGGCACTGATTCAGCACATGGGCATGTAGGCACAGGACAAAGATAACTCCCCGTTTCTGAAAAGGTTCAGATCTTGAGCTGTGTTGCTGGGGCTCATCTCAACTCACTTCTACCTTGTTGTGAAAGTAATGTGAAATGACATTTCTCAAATAAATAGAGATGCCTTTTCTTTGTTATCTTCAAACAGTGTAGCAGACTACAGGACAAACCAGAAACCCTCTACTTTATGGTTACTCTTCTCTCTATTTTAGTGAAAAACAAAGAACTTTTCATGTTCTGTCAACCCAGGCAGTGAAATACATGTATTACAGGTCCACTGTAGTTCACACAGTCAGATAGATACACATGGTGCTGGAGTCCCACCACACTGCATTCATGGAAATTTAGCTTTCTCTCCAGGCTTCAGCAGTGTCTTTCTTTGGCTCTCCAGCACATTTTATATGTACATTTTGGAGTTTAAGCAAAGCTTTATTCATTTAGTTTACAGTTTCTGTGTTCAAGGATATGTATTAGTCTAAATGTACAACTCCAGGCTTTTCTCCCATAGCAGATCTCTTTTAAATAATGCAGATTTGTTTCGGTTCTGGTCAGTCCATCAAAGCTTATCTCTGTTCATCTCCCCCTCCAATGCTTGGCAAGGCACTTTCCATTTCCTTTGACAAGACTTGATCAGAAACTGTTGGCATACCTCAGCAGATAACTCATTTTTTAAAGTAACAACCTTATCAGTTCTTTTCTGTTTACATATTCAAGGCTGTTGCCATGCAAACTGACACTGTTAGTCTTTGATTTCTGGCCCAGTGTAAAGGTGAAAAGCCAAAAATAAATAGATGTGCAGTCAAAACAGAAACTGATATTTAGGGAGACTGTGTAACACCAAATTCAGAATTTTTTCATAGACACATTGTCAACTGTCACTGCATGCAGTGTAGTTCTCCATTCCAGGTGCCTAAGGATGGTAACTAGATTTTAGATAATGCATTTGTATCTCATATAATGAATATTTGTAGGTGGGAGTGAGACAGCAAGAAAAACCTCTCCAGTGTGCAATGGGAAAATACAACAGTGCTTGTTTGCAGTAATGTTCAGCTTAAAGTTGGGAAAAGGATTCTGTTATTCGCTGTGATATTTACTGCTAACATGATTCTTTTTCTGCTTGCATTTTCCTCTTTTCCAAATCCATTCTATTATACCCCCATGTTCAGTTTTCCCTCGTAAAGAGATCCTTCTGAAACTTCCTGCTTTTTCTGCTGGTGTCCTTATTTTCCCTGTTGTCTCTGCTTTCAGAGATCAGTACTGTTCTCCCTCGTGCAACGGAAGCAACCGAGAAACACTGCTAAGTTCATTCCTCCTTTTACAAACCCTGGTGCTCTTTGTAAAGAGGTTAGGACAATTGTAGACACATTTGGAAATAAACAGTAGAAAACCTACCCAGATAGGTAGCCAGGATTCCATAGCCATAGGCTCTGAGGGCTCCCTTATGAACTTTGAACTTCAAAATTCCCCATCAACTTTTGCTGCTTTTGTTCCCTTTTAATTAATTATTTGAGTGATCAATTGGAGTTTGATCAATATAAAATCTGTAATTTTTCTAATTGTGATTCGATACGGCTTCTCTTTATCAGTTACCCTAAGAATAATGACTAACCTTTTCAAACTTCTCATCTGGAAATATTATGATAATGAGCAATGCCTGAGCTTCACAAAGGGTGCCTGCAATATAACTATACTTTTGAACAGACAGATCATTCATAAAAGTGAAAGGTTGCTTCCAGAAAAGGCATCTTTATGGAAATGTTTAGCCCATTAAATTAACAATTCAGGTTTATTTCTTACTTTATGAATTTACCAGAAGACCACCTAGATGATAACATTTGCTGTAGAAATGACACACTACTCTTTAACACAGAGAATAGATGCTGATCTTTAATCCAATCCACATAGCATATTTACAGGAATAGTCTACAAAAAATTAGATTTCCCCAAATCAAATATACTTGTTTATGTGAGAGGAGTGGGGGGATGGAGGCAAACTGCAAACCAAAACCTATTTAATCTAGTGCAATTTATATGAATGATCTCATAGCCACAAAATAGGTCCATGTTCAAACATTTTAGTGCTAGGTATCCAACAAATATTCAAAACACCATTTGCGCAATGCACATAGATGTTGATGTTATGGAACAGCAAATGTTCTGCTTGAGGTTTTCTGGGAAAAAGAATTCACAAACATTTATTTTAGGAGGTCAATAGTGCATTCTCTCTCTTGGCCAAGCTATTTGTGATGCTATTAGGCAAGGTTATTTGCATGCATCTATGCTTATTAAAGATTTTGAAAAGCAAACTTTAGCTTGAATTTTACCCCAACATGGAACGTAATTTCTTTCTACTTTCAAAATTAAGTCTTCTAGTCAGCTACCCCATAATGTCTATGCAGTGTCATTTTATGGCACTCGTGTTCCAATACGCTAAAGCACTTAGACAGTATTGTTGACTCCAGTGCAACAATTTGCATACTTAAAGTAAGTACATACTTTCTGGGACCTGGGCCTAATACTTCCTTTCACTGTTTGTATATATTGCAAATGGTTTCTGTTTCTTTCTGGATGTGGGATAGCTAATTATGTTTCAGTCCCTGGGCATCCAGCAAGCATAATATAAAACCACAAGCTTACAGCTTTTTTCTTACTGCAATTTTGTCCCAGTTCAGGCTAGCTAAAGGTGCAGTTACAGGCATTCACTCCAGAGCAGCTTCCTCCCAATATCCAAGGAAAGTAATCTCCTGACTATGCTAACAGTCATCCAAAAACCTACCATATAATCTAATTGAACTATCGATTCCCAAGCTAGGGCTTCTATTTAACATTCTGGAGAGAAAGAAAAGAGAGAGGAAAAGGTTTTGCAGACACACAATGCTGTACAAACCTTCCTTAGCTTCTGTTGCTTTATGTTAATTTATCATAAAGATTATGCAAAAAAATGTTGTTACAATGATAATGTCAGTCCCCCCCTCCTTCTCCAAAATGTTTCTTTTTATTTCAAGCAGCAAATTCTTAAACAGGGAATATACCTTTTTTAATAAGAAAGAGTCTTACTGCAAGGAGGAATAAAAGAATGGAAAGTGCTCCAGCATAGTATCACCTCACATCACTTTTGCGTCTAGACAGCTGGTAGCACTAGCAGTATGACAAAATGTTTCTCAGCTTTTTTTTTATTTGTTTAGCTTTGGTTTGTTTTTTGTTGTTTTTTTTTAATTTAGGAGGAGAAAAAAGAAGCACTTGCATTTAAAAAATTCCATCAGAATCCCACTTTATCTTTCATTCTGATTGAAAGACCAGCAAACTCCCTTGACAGTTATTTCCTATGAATATTAATTAAGTTACTACTACAGTGTGTTTACTAATCTTTTAGAAATAATGCAAGCATTATGGGGACAAGATATTAGTGCCTTGGAATCAGAAAAATATTTCGAATATTTGACTAACAATAGAGGTTCTATTCTGGCAATTCTGTAAGTGCAAACCTTAGGGCTGTTTTACAGAAAGCTATATATACTGGTAGCAATGCGTGACATTCCTTCATATTTTTGACAAAGCATGTCAGGATTATTCAAACCAATATCAAAGGTTCTTACTTACAAAAGTATTCTGTGCTGTTAGCTGATGTCAGAATATTTATTTGATATAACTGGAGTAACTTAAATAAGAAAATGTATTCATTTATCTGAATGGCATGGTGAGATTTCTTCTTGCTGGTCAAAATATTTCCTTATATCAAAATATATTTAAAGTAAGGGGATAAAAGCACTTCTCAATTGTTTCACTGGCAGATTTCTGTATTTGGAGATCTTTTAAGTCATGAATTAAGCAACTCTACAAAGGCAAGTTCTTCATAGAATAATTTAAAATCATCTCTGAAAGGTTTTCTAGTCTGATTTTTAAAATGTATGTATTGTCAGAAAATAACGCTGGGGTTCTTCATACCAGGCTTCTTCATGGCTAGTTTGTAAATTGCAACAAACCACTCCCTATTTGCCAGCTCCTGAAACTTCCCCAGATGGCTAAAAAACATGTTGATAGTTAAGAGCTATGGTTTACTCTAGTCTTGCACTTTTGGTTTGGGGCATTGAAGCTGAATAACAGGACAACTGGCAACAACCTAAACTAGCATCATTCCTGCCTATTTTCCACTGGGATTATAAGAATGGAAATTTTAATCTTATGTAGGACAACAACAAAGCTTGAAGGGAAAAATTTCTTTCTATTGGTGAGGTCCATACACACATAAGGGGAATGGAGTGACATAAAAGCCCTAGAAAAGATTTCCCCAGAGAAGGAATTACTTCCTTAGAGTCTCTTTGCAAGCTGTGATGAAGGAGCAGTTATGTGAATACAGCCAAAGAGATGTCAGGAAAACCACTGCAAGGCAATGCAAGGAAGCTGCTGTAACTGTAAGAGTGGTAATTCCAGAGTGGCTCAATATTAGGTGGACAAAAAGGAAGCAAACTGAATACCATAATGCCATTTCCTCCCAACAGCCTTAAAAAAGTCTTAGACCACATTTTCAGCAAGGATTGTTCACCAAACACTTTGCACAGCTTAAGAGCACTGAATGCTTCAGGGGAGCAACCCCTGTGTGAGGAGGAGAGTAAGGGAAAGCACAGCCACAACACAGCTGGCCAAACACCAGCCTCCATCAGCCAGAGGTTCATGATCCATCTGGAGCAGAGAACAGTTGAAGGAGAAGGTGTGGGAGCACAGACATGAAGTATCATGGAATCGGTCAAAGGAAAAGAGTAAATATACTGCTGGAAACATCACTTGTTTCAAACTCATTCAGTGCTATTTGAATATTTACTGCAAAACAAGAATGTTGCTGAATCCCAAGTTCTTGCATCTGTTCAGAAATGAGGGTAGGAACATTATTAGCATTATTTGTGCTAAAAGAGTCATTTGCTGATAGATTTTCTTCAACTTTTTTTCATTAATAATGATCAGTCGCTGACATTTTTCGTAAGCTCTAAAGCTGTTTTTTCAATATATAGGTTACCATTTGGGTCTGTCTCTCATTCCATCACACTTTGTTGCTATTTAATGGTAAACTGTATTGAAATTACTCTTATTCTGTTGGCAGCAGTTTGGCCTAATGTGACTAATATATCTTTTGTGAAAGAGCTATCCCTAGTATGGACTCTGAAAAGGACCATATGCACTCCTTTTAACATTTTTTCATTGCTAGAAGTGATGACTCAAGACGTTGAAGCCCAGGAACTTGTCACATTTCTCCTGATTTACCCTCGTTGACCAAAGCCTATGGGTATTAGAGGAGAATTCAGAAGTAAAGCCCAAGAGACCCCAGCAGAAAGCTACCTCAGCTTTCATTCTCTGAAATAGCTAACAAAATCATAAGATCATCATCTGATTCTTCCTCCATTAACCATGCAATTGCATACTTCCTTATTGTTGTTACTTTTCCCCTTGTATTAAGGAATCATCAAGAGAAACTCCTTATCAGATGTATTATAAGGCTGCTAAAATACATGAATTTTACATCACCCCTCCCACCTCAATTTTGAGGACTTGATCATAACTGTCGACACTATTCCTATTGATGAATAAAGAATTAATAAAATACGTAAATCCTGAATGGCACAACACAGCATTGCCGCATTTAGTAGAAAGACCAGGACTTTCACTCAGGAATTCTACTGAAGTGAAACTGTATTCTGTTCAGTGGAGTACAGAGCAATTGTCTGTAATGTTTCTCTCATGTTTCAGCAATACAGAAATTTCTTGTCCTAGTCATGCTCCTTCACTATGTTATTCTACTGAAGTTTATTGAAATGGCTCTGGCATGAAATGCTTTTGCCCAGCTAACCCATTTACTAGAAAGTGCAGCTTCATCTAGTGACTACTAATGAGCTATGGGTTTTGTTGGGCATGCTGAAAAGCATCGTCAAAAGCATTTGGACTTAGGTTGCAAGCTCAGGCAATGAAAACAAATATTTTAGCCATATACAATCTTGTAATTCACTTCTTCCTCCTTTACAAGGCACTATACTTCACTGGCATCCCCAAAATGAAGCATACAGAAAAAAAGGGAATTTGAAATGCACCTTTCTCCTCAGCACAAGTGCAACAATTCTACACACTTTGCAATGGCCCAATGTCACCATGAATCCACTTACTGAGGACATTTTTGTGTCCATTGTGTCTAAGGCTGTCAGGCTACTTTCTGGAATTCAACTACATAAAACAACTCCTCCTTTGGAAACACTCTCACTCCTCAATATTCTCCCGTGTTTGCAGGAGAAGGTGTGATGAAGATTATCAGAGCTAATAAAATCTTGGAGACTGCCACTGACAGAAAGGTTCAAGTATTAGTTCTAATGATGGTAGCACTGTTCAGTGAACTGTTTCCTCCTAAAGAGCTCATAATTATGTTTCCATTTTATCTTTTTCTCCAGTGTTGCATAATTCAGAGAACCTGTGTAAGTGTAGATTGTTTTGAAAGGAAAGTGCATTTAAGGGGTTAAAATGGCAATACTGTATTAAATTCTCCTTTCACAAGTTGACAAAGGTCATAGACTATGTGGTAACAATGCTTCTAATGAAACTGGTGAATTCTTTTTAAGCAACCCTCTGAATGAGAAGTAGAGAAATTCTACCTTTTAAGAAGTCTTATATTGTTATATTTATTTCTTCTGAAAATTGTTTTTTTTTGAAAAGGTGGAAAGTTGAGCTGCCTAACACAATCACATTAGTCAACAAACATAGGATTTGGACTGTTTCTCCTATTACAATGCTAGAACTCAGTCCTTTCTTGCTTAATTTCCTTTTCTCATTCCAAAACTGCTGTGTGACACCTTGAGTATGAAAGCAGCCAAATAAAACCTGCCTATTCCTTCCAGTCATCTGAAACAACCTGAATTATAGGGAAAGAGGAAGGTAAAACTTCAAAAGGTTCATTACATTATACTGATGGACTACAAGAGCTGTTTTACTTGCTTCTATTAATTTGGCTTTGCAGTGTGCAGAGGCAGCCTTGCAACAATAATCTGCCCACTGCAAAATCGCTGTTTCAGCACTGAAGCAATCCTTTTGGGTCACCCATCCAGCAAGCATATGAATCATTAAAGTCTTAGACTGAAGATACCTGAGCGTTTGGACAACTTGCAAAGCAAGTGCAAAAGAAGCTCCTGATAGGAAAAAGACTTTGTCTTCTGCATTTGAATGTTAAAAGGAACAAATTTTGTTTTCAAACAGTGCCAGGTATATTTTGCCCTATATGCAGGATTATTGAGCTGTAAATGTTATTTCCCTTTCTAACACCACTTTTTTTCCACAGCAACATGCTTCCATTTACACATACACACAGAAAGAATATTCACTAACAATGTACATATGCTCACATATATACAGTAATTTCTTCATCTGGTTTCTCTGAGAGTTCATCTCAGAGGGCAGCAAAGCAGCACTTGAGCTGTCAGTAGAGAAGAACCAATGACAGCCAGAGAGCCATGAGGCCTACCATCTATCAGTCAAGTTGTCACTGCCCCTTCAACACAGGTGAAGAAATGTCAAACAATACTTGCAGCAAGTTAAGCATTTCTAGAAGAGTTAGTGGGAGTGTATGGGCTCCAGATACCTGTTTTTGATTTTTTTTCTTCAGAGAGAACAATCTTAGCAGGAACTGGGAAAGCACAAAGCTTGCGTGCCTTTTTAACTTTAGGTGACATGTTTCTGTCAGGACCTGAGGTAGAAGTAGGTTATTAGTGAAGCAGGGTTATCAGTGAAGATAGTAATGCTGTCACATGAAATAATAGTAGTAAAAAATTGAAGCAATGGCTTTAAAATAAAAGAGGATAAAATTTAGATGAGATACTAGGAAGAAGTTATCTATTGTGAGGGTAGTGAGACACTGGAAAAGGTTGCCCAGAGAGGTTGTGGAGGCCCCATTCCTGGAAGTGTTCAAGGCCAGGATGGATGGGGCTTTGAGCAGCCTGGTCTAGTGGAAGGTGTCCCTGTCCATGACAGGGAGTTGGAACTGGATGATCTTGAAGGTCCCTTCCAAACCCAAACCATTCTATGAGTCTATGAGACAGCTAAACTGACATGAGTCTCATGAAAGGTTGAGGGATGTTGGGTTTGAGTATCAGACTCTGTCCTGTCGTCATTTACAGACTCTCCTCTTAAATTGAAAAGAATCAGACATGCTTAGCATCACTTAAATTTAATCTTGGTGATCTGCAGATGCTTGTGCCCACTAATATTAGGGCAGGGGGAGGGTAGTTGGAGGTTTTTTAACCTTGCTGCCTAGCCAGAGCTAAGGTTCTGACAGCAAGTTATTGTTTATTTGCTTCTAGCTCCTCAGCTAACACATAAAATTTACACTACTGCCTTGTTTACATGAACGTCTTAACATATACCAGAAATACATTTTAAAGGTAATCTCTATTCCTTTGCAAGGGTAACCCTCCAGACTTCCCTGACATGAACTCATCAGGAAGGTATTCATCCAGAAAAAGTGGGAAAGATCCCCCTTCTCCTCAGCACTGTTTGGTGCCAGCCTGCAGTACCTCTGTGAAGCTGGTCTGCTGTCAGAGCCAGTAACCATGCTCTTGAATAACCTACACTGTGCTCCATGTGAGAGCTCCCCATTCTCAAATCATTTTCTTCACAACATCGTGGCATCATACTGTACATAGAGAGTTAAATTCCTACACTGGCGTCTCTGTGCCGGTTCTCAGTCTAGGAAAACAAAATTGCATAGGTTTCGTGGCAGACAGCATACTTTATAGCATGAGGAAAAGAAGTAAAATTCTACCCACAAGGGAAAAACTGCAAGGGAAGCAACCCAGGAGGTTATTTTGGGTATGCTCTGATAAGGTAGTTTTAAAATAAATAAATAAATGGACCAGATAGTACATAAATATGACGGAGGAAAAATAAATATTCAGACAGGTTCGGCTGCTTCCTTATTTCCCCCAACGCTTTTCAGACCTCTTCACACTCAAACACTTAAAACACATACCAAAAATATTTGCTACTCCCCTAAGCCATTTTTAGCCTACCTGTCTGGTGCGCAAAGACAGTTCCCTTGCAACTGCAAGCCATAGTATTGTGTTAATAATTTTTCCCCCCAATTCCACTGAGATACCAAGAGAAACTTGAAAGGAAAATAAAAAATTAAAAAGCAAAGGGATCTTTTAACATACACTGTCAAACAGCTGTGAGGCCTTAATCCTAGATGCTTTTTTTCATCCTTCTATAACACCTACTCAAGATTTTTCTGTTCAGCAATAAAAAGATGCTCAACCTGAAAAATGAATTTTTACAATGTGCTTTTTAAAACATGGTGATCTGAGCACAGGTTCTCTCACTGACTTCACAATGGTCCCCAGAAATCCTACTTCACAAATTTGATAATAAAATGACTTTCAGCCTGTTACCACTTAACCCTGTCACCTACCACAGTTTCCTCACTGCAGGCATTTTTGCCCAACACGCCAAGTCAGAACTGTTGCCAGAACATGGTTGGAGGCACATTTTCCCTTAATCATCATGGACCCAAGCTGGAAGGATCTTTGAGCAAGAAACACATCATTAAGGTTTGTAAAAGCTGTATTTACTTATTCCACTAATGTGCAAGTTGAAAGTGTGTTAAATGCCCCACATCCTCCTGATACACATGGGGACAGAAAACACTCCCCTGTTCGCAGAACACAGTTTAGAGGCTGAAAACTGTGTGTGCCCATTTTAAATCTGCTTGTTTTAGTACAAGTGCATGTCCAACAACATCTTGACAGAATGACACACAGTCCAGGTAAAAATGATACGCAACAAAAGAAGTCCATGGCACTGATTTTGGTTCATTTTTTCTTGTTGGAGTTAAGAGGCAGGCAGGAATGCTTCTCACATAATATTTCTATTAGCCCTTGTGTTAATTTATCATTAACTCCAGTAAATACCAGTACTGTCCCAGTCTATATAGGAGCAACTAAAAGAATTAAAGTAAATTTATACCTAATAGGAAGCTAAGTTTAGGCAATTTATGTGAAACTAATATTTTACAAATAAATAATGTTTTCATTTAAAAAATAAATTTATTTAAAATTAAATTTCAAGTTATGACAATCTTTGTGAAAGATCCAAGAACAGGGTTAAAGTGTCTGATTAAAAACTTAATACTACAGGGCGGGTGTTTTTCAATCAGAATTTATTGCAGTAGCCTCTGAAGTCTAGGGAGAGAGGATGTTCTCTTCAATTCTACTTATTCAAGTAGCAGACTCTGTGATTAGATAATGACAGACAGAGGAACCCCCTCTAAATTTAAAAAATATATAAATCTATTTTCCTCCTCCAAGATTAGGACTAGAACTAGACAGCAGTGAATAAGGTCCACTATTTCTAAATCCTGGCAGACTCAGTCCCCAGAAGGTATTACATCAGTTCCTTCATTGAAGAAAACATTCATTTTGTTAAATAATTTTATTTTATATGTGAAACATATTTTGATAAACTTCCTTACTACACATTTGAGTTTTTTAAATTAACTGATTTTTTTTAATTCACAGTACTATTTTATATCTATGAACTGAAGTTCAATCACCTCCAAAAGGTGATCAAGATATAAATACCTAGAATTAGTAAATGCTAAAATATCCAATGTTTGAATATACTTCAGATAATAATCTGAATATATGCTTCTTCCTTTATGAAGACTTTAAATAATGTGTATAGGGGTAACCAGCAAGCATTTCTTTTAATATAAAGGCAATATTTTACAGCAAATCAACACTCAATGGCAATTTCAAATTTCAACATACAAATTCAGTGGCTACCAACTGCCACGAACTAACCATTCAGAAAGCAGCAGAGAAGAGGTGGGAAAATAGCCTCTTAAAAGTGTATTATTCAAAACAAGTTTTTCCTTCTTCAGGCTTTAAATAAGTAATAAAAATGGCTATTTAAATTACTTTAATGTCAATCCATCCACCATGATCTGCAGAGATCTGTTTAAGAAGACAAAGAGACAGACTAAAGAACATCTTCACTTGTGTTACTGTCAAACCTAGTATGGTTCATATTTATCATGTTATACTAATATTTCTTAAAACTCACATTTTTGCTGCATTGACTATTTCAATGAAGATATATCTATTATTATAAATACAGGGGATTGCTTAGTCGCCAGAATAAAGGAAAAAACATGTATTTGAAAAAGCACACTGAGGAGATGATATATGACTAAAAGCCTCCATTGTGCTAAAAAGATACAACAGCAACAACTGGCAACTAGCAGAAGCACAACAAATACATGATTATCCCTGACTAACACAGATAGCAAGATAGAAAATGACATGAAAGAAGAAATGTATTCTGTAAATGAAATATAAAAATACCCCCAGTACCATGCACTTTGTACTGCATAAAAGTAAAACTTAGGTTAAAAAAAATAAAATAAAATAAAATTAACTACTGAGATGTCTGTAGAAATGATTTCCAGTGAGATCAACAGTCTGAAAACCTTTCAGAAAACACTTCAAGACCCAGAATGAGATGTGCAACTCCACTGCCTTCTATTGTACTCCTCCAGCCTCCCCCCATCCTTCAAAATCCCCTCTCAGCAATGGACTAGAGGATTTTAAGCAATACCCACTGGACAGTCCCATGCCTGTCTTATGCAATTGGGAACTACCCAGCAGGTACGACACAGCCTGGAAAGCAAACTGCGAGCAAGGAACCATTTGCTTACCCTGGATTCCTTTTCTTGACCAAATTAACAAGAGGACATGTAACCCCTGCTTTCCTGTGGAACACAAGTAGACGTAAACAGCGACTTCCCAGTGACTGAGGGAACAAATTACTCTTGTACTCTTGGGTACCTGTGATAGTGTTATTAGTGTTAAAAAAAATAAACAAACCAACCTTAGTTAATGTAGGGATAGGGTTATCCCAGAGCAGTTCCTGGAAACATCATTAGCAATGAAAAATAAAGTAAAATCACTATTCAACTATTGCCAAAAATCATTCATATTACTATCCAGGGGTCACATTCACAGATATTCACCCAGGCTGGCTCTGTACCATAAACTTCCTTATCCTTTCAAAATACATCAGCCAGCAGCACAGAATTCAGTCAGATCACAGAGCTGTAGGTTTGTTCCCCTCCCTGCAAAAGGCTAATGTGGAACAGCATTTATAACAGGCCAGGTCCATCAGCGATATGTGGATAGCAGATACTACTATTCTCAATAGAAAACTATTGAAAATAATTTAATTATAACTACAAAAAATAGCTGTGCAGCAACACTTACAGAAATAAGGGATTAATCTTAAATTTGTGCATCCAAACCTCATCCATTTTAGGGCAGACACAAAAAGCAGCTTGTTCTTTCAAAAAAAGAAAAAAAAGGAAGAGTAGCACATTCTGGTTTTATGTAGCTGGGTAAGAGGTGACAACAGTGTGAGATCTATTGGGTCTGAAGTCTTAGCTGAGGATTTTCTCTTTTTTTAGCAACAGTAACAATAGCAAGTGGATGGAGAACTGCAGGTTTGAATTACATCAGGGAACAAACTCGCCACACCTTGCTATGGAGCCTTCCTTTCGTCTGGTCTTGCCTTTCCATGTGAATTAGCCCACCTGGATGTATTAACCCAGTTCCACCTTAAAAGTTTTGCTTTCAAATAAAATATCTATTTCTAAGCACTAATATATACAGAATAGGGGAAAAGTATCATTTATTATATCAGAGTACCTAAATAGGTAGTTGGGCTGTAAATTTGTTAATCTGGCAAGCTGTCAATTTATTTTGACATATCCATTTCTTTATGACAAATGAAAGGAATAGTTCATACCTTACATGCCTTACATTTCAATATTTAGACATCTCCAAGATTCACAGAATCACAGATACACACACAAAGACCAGCTCAGAGAAATCTGGCACATTTGGGGATCATACATGCTTCTGAAAAGCAACAGACTCAAAGCAAAAGAAAAAAGAAAGCCAGAAATAAAGGAATCCCAGTGGTACTGCTAAAATTCACATGCCTGAAAACAAAATAGCAGTGACTAATACGCGTGTGAAGCCTGGAAATTAAATTCCAGGACAATGGATGAAAATTAGGGGATGGACAGAAGAACTCTTATAGGCCAGAGTAACAACTACTTTGCCTTTTTGGCCACTGCAGTCCAAGCGAGTCTCCCAGGGAGCAAGGCAGAATGCTGCAATTGGATTACCCTGCCCCGAAATCTTCACACAGACACTCATCACCTCCACACCATACTAGGACATGCGCATGAAGGGTTTGGCAAGGAGAGTGTGTGCTGCACCCTCTGCTTTTTCACTTGAAATAAAGTCAAGTTCCATTTCAGAGAATCGAGCTCTTCTCAACTCATGTATAAAATCTGCTGCTAAGATAGGGGACTCTGTCGATAATCAAATTAGACATGAATAGGGGGAGGGACATTTCCTTCTGCTATACTCAGATTTGCCAAATTTAGGTATATTTGTAACATTTTAGACAGTTAGAGCCATCCATCAGCATCTCTGTCACTAGCTCTGGGCTTGCAAAAATGGAAACAAGATGTTGCCTTGGATTGCAGCTTCGTAAAATTCTGTAGATTAAAAAACATCTCATTACAAATCCAAGTTTCTGTATGCAACTAGAAGCTACCACTTTAACATGACAACCAAGATAGCTGCTATAGTTAATGATCATCCGAATGGTCATTTAATAAAATGTTAATACTGGGATCCTGAACTTACTCGGATCAACTTTCTTATTATTTACACGGAACATTGTTAGGTATCAAAACATACCACACTCTAGCCCAGAAAAACAGGCAGTGTGCTGGGGGGTGGAAGGAATCAGCATTCTGGTGTGGTAATAAAGGTTTCTTTCTCCAATGATAATCAACTCTGCATAATTAAAATAGCTCAGACTGCTGAACTAATTTTCAGACTGGAGGTTTCTTCCTGTAGCAACACTTACACACAAAGTTTCTACTGCGGCTGAATTTAATCGTGAGTCTAATTACAATTTTAATGAATATCTTCAACACTGCATGTAAACTTGCACTTCACAGTCTTGCTATCAGAGCATTTTTAGAAGCTTTCTGCATTTAATATAAAGGACTGTTCTGAGAGATGCTCATGGTAAAGCAGTATTTTTTAAAAGAAAGCTTAAACTATATTTGACCATATTGAGATAATGTTTAAAATTGGTTTAAAATAACTCTTAATTTTAATATGTATAATTCAGAATAATTTTTTATCATTTCATTTAGGATGTGCATTTGGCTCATTTCTAATCAAGTTCTGACATCAGCATGGCCCAAACTGTATCTGTTGATTTTCCCTCCCTTCCTTTCACTCCTTTTTGTGAAATACTTAAGGCTTACTTATAGATTTTCTCACCAGAGAGCAACCCCAATACTAAAAATTCTCTTATAGTTCACAGGAGAGAAGCCAGATTGAATAGTCAAGGCTGAAACCCCACACCAATAAAATACTAATTCTATCTGAATTGCCTGATTTCTTATGTAATTCTAGAGCAGTGAACTAAGAATTCTGTAGCAGCTTCACATGAATCAGAAGCTTTTTAATTAAACATGAAAACTGACAATTCACCATGGAATTTCTTCTTCTACATACAGTTCTGTTTATTTTACACTCCCCCCAAATTCGCCTTGGCCAGGCTGATGCATCGTTTACATTACAGCAGCACAGGTTGCTGGTAAAATTAAAGTGGCCTGGTAACCCAGCAGTTTGTAGCTTATGTTTTCAGGTCCTAAGCAGACATGATAGATTCAAGATGAAGGATGTGAGCGTTCCATAACAGTTGTTGGTGTATCCATCAGTACTGAAATCATCAATAAGCATTTTTATGTTCCGGAGTTAAACTTCAGTTGCAGTTTCTATGAGGAAGCCTGTTCAGATGTACTGAAGGTTTCAAAGGTTGTTTCTTTCCTTTTCCCCATTCCACCTGTATACTGAAATTGAGAAAATGTCTTTAGAACTCAAATCTAGCAGGAACACCTTCAATCACCAAGTCCTATTCCCTGCTTCTATATAATAATAATAATGTATAATTATATTATTTATAAGTTTCTTAAGCTTATAAAACTTGATATCAGTTAGGTTTCTTATCCCACTAATCCTACTGGAAACTGTTCTAGAATCTCACTGATTTACTGGTTAGAAACACCCCTTGAATGTTGCCTGTTAAGTTTCTGTGCAGCAGGATTTCCTTTCCAGAGCCCTTTGCATTGTCCCCTGCTGTGATGCTGGCAACTTGTGCATTCACAGTTCAACACAGAGGCTTCTCTCTCTCCAGCTCCAGGAACCCCCTATGCCAGATAATACCACTTAGACCTCCAACCAGCTGTGTCTCACATGTGGCCCTAGAAATAGGCTGTATTATGAAACAGATGGAGTGCTGTGTTCAAAGGAGTCTCATGAGAAGTTCTACTTTTCCCAGCTGCAACTGTGACTGCAGAACACAGCTCCTCCCACCATGATCTGGGTATCAACTAAGTTGAGAGATCTGCTATTTAAGATTAAGGAGAAAAGGATTCAGAACCCCAAAAAGAGTATATTTCATAATAGCTATAAAAAGTGGTTCAGAACAAAACCATTTTTCATTATTTGTTTTGCTTTTCCTTGCTTCGGTTCAAATGCCCATCTAAACACATCATCTTGCTCTTGGTTTTGTTGTTTGTGTTTTTTTCTATGACTTGCATTTAATTTTATTAATAGAATAGTAAAAGTTGCTTTTTAACATTTAGAAGCACATTCAGAAGCAGTGGAACTCTTTAACCTGTGTATTTCATGGATAAACTCAGCCATGTTTCAGTAGAAATACGAATGCTATGAGAAAATAGGGATTTTTTAATTCATTTTTCTTTACTGTGGAAAACACCACTGCATTAATTGGATCATGTGTATCTTTAGCTGTTCTGTAAGAATCAGGGCAGGAAAAAGGAAGATTTTGTTTCTATGAGTCTTTTACTTCCAAATATGCTCTATCAGATAAAAGTCTCCAAGCTAGAAAAATGGCCTCCAAACTGAGAACAGGGCAAATTATTACTTCTTAGCTTGGAGACTATTATTTTCTAATTCAATCAAGAGCCCCAGTACAAAAATACTGTCCTGAGATTAAAAAGGTAAAATAAAATAAAATAAAATAAAAATAAAATAGAGCTCAAAATAAAGAGCTCAAAACCAAGAAAACTAAAGTTTCTTGGGAGTTTGCCAGTGTTAACTATGCTTTTGGTTGTAACAGTCCAGAGTTATTCAGCGGAGAGATGATGCTGCAATGAAAGGCACAGCCAGACAAATGACAGTCACTGAAGAAGTTATTTGTTCCTACAATCCCATGTGTGTAACAAAGAAGCAGCTGTAACTGAAACGCTGGATGATGCAGGTCTGTAGGTGTGATTTCAAGGTTAGTCTAATCTGATCTAACTGCAAACCACTGCAGAAAGATGCAGTTGTATCACCCTTGCTCCTTTGCAGATGCATATTTGCCAGATCTTCCTTCTGCCTGTTCACACAGACAATCTCACTCATGTAACAGGAAAATGTAAACTTCTTGATTGTCTTTCAGTCAGACTGGCCCGGCTGACTGAATAGCTGTGTGCTGGTAACACAGCAGGGTGGCTGCAAGACTGTACAGCCCAGCTTTAAGGATAAGGACAAAGACTTCTCTGAAGGTGGAAGCTTCTTGCAGTTAGGTCTGCTCAAGCTGCTGTGATAGCCTGCACTATGCCCAGACACTTGACTCTGATTTCAGACTGATGCAATAATGAAATTTCTGGTTTTTAAATTATACAGTCAGTGGAAAATGAAGTAACTAAAAGCACGATGAGAGCGGGAAATACCTACAAAAAGGAAAAACATAAGGAAGTTCAAACAGCACTTCAGATGTACTTGTAAAGAAGAGAAGAAGCAAAAAAAATAAGACACACAGGAGGTGGTCTGATTTTTCACATAGCACTGGCTGAATCAGAGCACAAATGTTTAATAGTTTTCAGCTATCTTGGACATATAAGTCTAACAATGAAACTGTACCAGAAATTTGAGAAGCACTGCATTCCTTGTAAAAATGAAACACATGAAGTATGTGCTTTTAATCAGGGCACAGAAGAATGTGAAATTACAGAGGGGGTTGTGATCAATCTAAACCAATTTTGCAAGTCTAACTAGGACCAGATATGAGATAAGATTGTAACTGAGATCTGGAAGAAAATCTGAGTGTTCACTGGAAAACACGGAATTAACCCTGAACTAAGCAATTAGAATCTACAACACAACCATATCTGTCCAATACATAATGAAGAACATGGGATTATGAAAGTTAAGCAGTTCTCTGACACTGAAGTCACAATTAAGGACACACAACTGAAGAAATATGTCATAAAGATGGTTAGGGGGGAATTTCAAAGTTAATACCCATTATGACAGTTAATGTAAGCTGCAAAACCAGAAAGAGGTAGGAGATGGAATTAAATAAATGAAATGGATTTTATCACTCACAGTAGTTTGCAAGCTCCAGCAACATGGGCTGCTGACAAGAAAACATCACCTCTGCCAGTTCACTGCTCCTATACAGGTGAATAGTCTATAACCCAATTTTAATCAAGCAGGACATCCTTTTCTTGTTCATCAGCCCAGCCCATGCACCAGGGAGCAGTTAGAAACAGGTAATAGAACATAAATAGGTGAAAAATACAGCTTACAGGAATGACTGTTCCCTCTGGGGAGGGAACTAAGCACTAAGCACATGGGTGAGAAAGAAATTGCAATAACACCAGTGCAAAAGAAGGAATTGTTTTCATGTTAAAAACTCATACTGCATTCAGTCTCATCAAGCAGGTAATGAGCAGCCACAAAGATTAAAGAAGAGTCTGAACCAATCTGAGACAAAATTCACCCCAGAAAACAAAACACAGATAATTCCATTGCCTGTAGAACGTTTCTGTTACTTTATGACAGAAGCCAAAAGAGGAGCCCAAGAGACACATTGTTCTGGGCATAGAAGAGAAAATCAGGTAACAGAGTGAGTACACACACTGTGCATTGTTTTAAAAATAGGAGAAATAAAAGAGAGAGAAAGATCGAGATCATACCTTATTTACAGCTAAGTTACCTAGTAAGGAGCAGATATGTAAAAATGGAGCATTTTTACCACCTGCTGAACAAGAATTGCTGGTAGAAGGAAATGAATATAATTTATTTCAAATATTTTTCATGATGTAAGAGGTTATTGTAATAGTAACATATTAAAAACATACAAACATGAAAGCTCATATGCATGTGCAACAATAAAAAGCCCAACAATTTTTTTCATACTCATGTATGAATTGCAGTCAATACCCAGTTGTATCTGGAAACATAGAGTTTGATCACATAAAAGATACTTAGGTTTATGTAGATTACGTTTTAAACTGAGGGAAAACAGCAGAAGTGTATGACTGCAAACTCAGGGCAATTTTTGGCAGAGCTACAACTAACACAAAGGAAAATGACAGAAATATAAATCCATATAACAAAAATAACAAATAGGAAAAATATTAACTTGGCAAGGCACATAAGCAAATCGGGTAAGGTGAATAATCCCCAGGGAAAGCTGGTTTATGTAATACTTTTAAATGTTGAGATAAACATTCTGACACTTCCTTTTGTTTCTTCCAAGCCCCCTTGCTAGGGTGTGCTGGAAGGCATTGTGAATACAGCTGATTCTGGCTCGGGTTTTCGGGACAGATCACTGGAGGTTTTTTAAATTGGTCAACAGCAGATTTTGCCAGCACTCATCTCAGACTTCCCCAGCTTTCTCCAGGGTGCAGAGTAAGCTGGATCAGATTTCACGTTTAAATTAATTTGGAATTGCTTTTTCCAAAAGTGCCTGGAGTTTGCAAGTGTTTTTGCTTTCCTTTGCTGGAGATGAAACATTACTTTCTGCCACTATACTTTGAGAGCCAATCTCCCACATTTCAGCCTACCTACATGACCAGATTGACCAGATTCTTCATGCCTTCTACCACAATTCATTTGTGTTCCTTTCTAAATTTTTCTTAACCAAATACAGTTCTATTCCTGTCAAGATTTACCCAGCGCTGAAATCCCATCTGCTTGGCTATATATTCTTTAACAGATTCTGTTTGCTATATGCTGACCTAGTTCAAAGTTACATTTGCTCATTGACTGTTCTGTACTCCACCTTCTTCTATGTTTATTTCACCGAAAACTGTATGAGTTTGCAGTTAGGTTTTTCACCTAGGGCATTTTTATAGATTAGAAACAGGACAAATTCAAGTATTGATCCCCTGGAACTCCATTTAATACTTTACCTAAATTGAAATAGCTCCACTTACGATCACTTTTTATTCCATATGTGTAACTACTGAGCTATTCATCCAATTGCATATTACTGCATCTCTAGACTCCTTGAAGTTTTTTACTGTGGGCAGTCTTGTGACAACGCTTGCTGCTTAAATACACCACATTATACCCCTGCAGTGGGCATCTGATGTACACAATGTGTACAAATCTAACATTACACAGGCTGGGCCACCTAATGATTTTCCTTTAGCTTATGCCTGCTTTGTTTATCAGAAACGGAAATGGTTTTGCTCTTGCAGTAATAACTCTGCTGTTCTTACACACAGGAAAATACACAGCAATTAAGACTGACTGACATTTTTCAGCTCTTCTCTCTAAATGTAGGTTTGCTTGCTCTACTTAGTACACCCAAAAGTGTCCACATAACAAAATGCCTTACAGACAGATCTTGAGCTCCTCCTGAGCTGCATCTCCTTTTTGAAAGCTCTACCATGCCCTGTAAAACTGAGAAGTTTTACTGGGCTTTAACACAGATCTCATACCATATAAAGGCTCCAGAACTCCGCAACAATTCCTGTGCGAGCTCAGGCAGAGACAAACTAATCTAGCTATAAGAAAAGCTCCAAACCTAGCAAAACTTTTGCTGATAACTGGAGGGATAGATGGGAATTTATGACAAGTCAAGCAGAGAAGCAGGTCTGATGCACAAGGTTAATGTAGTTACCCTCTCCAAACAAACATTCCAGAGGCTGATGCGTTTCTCACTGGAGGACAGACCATATCAGACAGCAGAAGCAGCTCAGCGTTTTAAGGTTCTCTTCCCACCTTTGTCTGTTTTTGTTGAGAAATAAAGTCCTTTCTCCTGCCCTCTCTAAAGTCAGGCTTTATGAGAACTTGAGGAGCCAACCACTCTAAGGCTTTTCAAGGAACTGGAGAAACCCAGGGCCTGAAAGAAGGGCAATGGTGAAGCTGAAAAGGGGAACTACTGAAACAGAGAAATTAATATATTGGAAAGCAGAATGTAAGATCTTCTGGGTCTAAAGATGGAACTAATATGGGAACTACACTGTTTGTCTGTAGTAAGGGAAGCTTCAATCCTCTCAGAATGGGCACCAGGATTGAGGACAGGCAGATGTCAGGTCTGTTGTAATGATCTGCAGGTTGGGAGAGGCACAGAGTTAATTATACTTTTGGAAGCCTCACAACGTCAGGCAGACCAAAATGGCTGATAAACCTACAAGACCAGCACTTGGGAGCTAGACAGAGATATTCAAAATCAAAAGGCGCACCAAAATAAACCAATATATCTAAACTCTGGAAGCACATGCAAAAAATTCATATAAATGCACATACATGCACACACATACCAGCTAATCTCAAAGCTCTTTGGAGGTCTGCCTTAGCTTTTTAATTTTTTGTACTTGCTTATCCTGCAGTTCTAATGGGGTTGTTAAATTAATATGAAGCTACTTGTTACCCTACTAAGGGACTGGCTGTAGAGTTCAGCTGAACTAGATAGGACCTTCTCTTCCTTCTTAACACAACTCAGTTAGAAGCTTGGTCATATTATTTTAAATGTGATATTAGACATTATGCAATATTTTTTCCATCTTTATCTGACACACTGTCTGATGCACACCATTCCATCACCACTTCCCCAGTCTTCAGTTCACAGCTGAGATGGCAAATGGACCTGATCCATTAAATCAGTCTATCCTGCCTATTTGGTATCTTTTCAAATAAACACCTTTGCATTTTTTCCATGCTACTGCCCACACTTGGAGCAGTGCCATTAAGCATCTGCAAAATTGCCTCATTATCCTCCTTTGAAATTTCTTTGCATCAGATCTTGTGCTGAGGTGGGGTGGGCAGGAGAGGACAACGGGAGGCAAGAGCAGGTCCAGCACATATTAACTTCCACAGAGCTGCAGCAGAAGCCTGAGGTTACAAGTACAGAATAATTTTGCTGCTGTTCAGCAAGTTGAAGGATTCTTTTTCCCGGCATCCATGAAATAATTCTACATTAAGTTTAGCTATAAAGCCATGACCCTGGAGAAAGGACTTGGCTCTAAGCCAAATGTTTTTCATATTCAGTTTCACTTTCCTGCTATAAAATATTTAAGAAAACGTAATTCTGCTTAAAATAATTCTATAAAAAAGTCATCAGACTCTTGTCTTTTTTATATGTATCAGAGTCAGACATTTCAAAATTATTTCATCCAGCACAAGGCTTCAGCCTCCCTTATGCTGTAAGTGATCAGTCTTTGTGAAAGCCTACAGAGTTTGTACTAAAAGGCAAGCCAATAAAAAAAATAAAACTTCTTATTGCATTAAAAAACCTCTTCCTCTGATCTCAGTGTTTGTACTGTCACCAACCATTGGAGAATGTGAATGTTTCTACAGAAAACAGATCAGCGTTAATGATGTCTCTGGTAAACCATGTGGAATTTCTGGCCCTTCTGTCTGTTCAGGCTGTGGAAAAGCTCTGCTCTTGTTGAGATTTTAGAAAATGATGATTATTAAGAAGCGTGAGTGCTTGGTTTTGTGTGTGACATTCTGGTTTTAAAGCCTTTCTTAAAGATGGTCAGATTTTCAGTTCACCTAATCTCCTGAAAATTCATTCCACAGCCAAGACCTTTTATCCCCAGCCTTTACATGTGCTTCAGTGTCAGGTTTGGTATATGTTAACACAAACAGACAAGCAAAACAAACAAAAAGAAAAAGAAAAAGATACTATAATTCTGAATCTCTATAAAGTAAAAACTGGTTTAATTAAGACCAAAATACTGCAAGTTTTATAGTTCAGGCAATTGTTTTGTTAACTACAGGAGATCCTTCTTTTCAATCTGGTATTTTTGAATTAATAACATATTCATGTTAAAAAAAAAGATCTTTAATGCTGCTGTCCTGAATGTGCAGCTGTGGAGGATGCCCCCAATGAGGAAGTTCTTCCTTCAGTAGCAGTCCCAGTGCTTGGACCTTTCCCAAAAGTGGTACTGCAAATTCTACCCTATGGCTGCCCAGCTGGGCAAAGGCTGTGAAACTCAAAGTCACAGGACGGTTTGGGAGTTGGTTTTATTTATTTGTTTTATCTTTTTCCTCTTTTTATTTTCTTCTTTTTTCTTCCCCCCTTTCCCTCTCTCCCCCCCCCCCCCCCCCCCCCCCCCCCCATAGTCAAGGAGACATTGATTTTCCCCAGCCAGGCTGCAGCAGTGCCTGTTTTCTTCTGCTCAATCTATTTTAGAGAGGTCAGGTCTGATTTAAACAGGGAAGGAGAAAGAAATTTGAAGTGGCTGCCAGGCCAAATACTTCCTTTTTTAACAGTGCACACAGGAACCAAAAGGATCCAGAGATCACTCATCTCCTGATGTCACTGGTAATGTCTCCATTTTATGAAGTATATTAAGAAGTCAGTATATTTAGCAGCTGAACTTAATAGAACAGTCTCCTATTGGTTTCCATGAAGAAGTGTGAACAAAGTCAGCTATCTCTCAAAAAAAAAGGTCACAAACAAATTACTTTAGTCCCAGAGATGTTTCTGAAAAATCCAGTGCACTAATATGAGGGACAAAGACAAGAAAGCAGATTACTGCACAGAAGTGAGTAATTTCCTGACACAGAGTATTTAGCTGGTCGTCTTTCCTTGTTTGCCTCTCAGAGGCCAATCTCTGTTCTGCCAGCAAGAAACTGTCCCACACAGCCCTCAGGTATAGCCCTTTGATGCTTCGGTGCCAGAATGCCCATATCCATTCAGAGAGACTGGTCTCATGACAGTCTTCTTTAC
Organism: Pezoporus wallicus; assembly: GCF_028554395.1. Lineage (NCBI taxonomy): Eukaryota > Metazoa > Chordata > Aves > Psittaciformes > Psittacidae > Pezoporus > Pezoporus wallicus. Next base: position 7,389,572 of record NW_026642052.1, read on the forward strand.
GAAGGTTCTCATTTTTAGAACTGTTAGAAAAAAAAATAAAACCCACTTCATTCTTTGAAAGTAATTAACCTTTTGGAGAATAACCATGCTGCATTTCAGAAGGTCAATAGTTAAAGGATGAGTGCTTTTGCTTCAGTTTACCAGGCAACACATACTCCCCTTGAGACCACAGTGCATTGAGCCAAGTCTTGGGTCAGTTTCAGTGGTTTTCAAACACAGTTCACTTTGCAGCAGCAAAATGTAGCTTTTTTTTTTTTTTTTTGGCTAATACAATACTTCATGTCCAGACTACATTATAGGGTCAAGCACCAAATCATTTTTGTGTATGTCAAGGCATTTTGTAAGGTTAACATTTGCTAAGCCCATCTATTAGCATTTCTCTTTGCGTCTACTAAAGCAAACAGGCAGAGACATTACTGACCCCATGAATGCAAATGGATGCTCAAGCTACCATTGGGAATGCGTAGCTCATACCACATAAGCAACAGTGGCTTTGACGTTAAGATAAAAAATTCAAGATATATCTCTGTATTGGAATTTCTGAAAGAACTGCTGTTTATAAATATTTTTTAGTTTGAGAGGTTTTAGCTCCTGTTCTTACAGGACAAATGCACCCAACATTACTAAATACTGCAAACACAGCAGTTTTACTCTTACATCTGATTTTTTATTTTCGTTTCTCTTTAAATTTCTTCTCTTTTAGACAAAAACAAGCTACGAGCTCTGCTACTTTGGGCTTTTTTTACAGCGCCTTTCCTTACTCTGTTTGAAACATACTGGCAATCGCAATCATCTGTTCCTTGCATTTTACAGCCGACAGGTGAGTTGTTGATTGAGTACTGAGGGGTTTTTTACTGGGGACACTGGGGCTTCCTTAATAAATGAAGCTTTACCCCTCCAGATCAATTAGTTTGAGGCTGGTTTTCTTTTTCAGTCTGGTTAAATGCTAGACCATCATTTACAGCCAAAGTCTATACTACTTCTCTCCCTTTTAGGGAGACCATTTTCTGCTGTTAGTCACCATAGTGTTGATCCCTAGATTTATTCTTTTGAATCTTAGCTTAACTGAGGTTTATCTCTTCTTTCTTGATCAGATTATTAACCCCACCCTCACCTTGGCTCAAAACAATTTGTTTTGATGGGATCATTACAGAAGAGGAAAAATTTAGGAAGTACAAGGGATCTGCAAGCTGGTGACTTAGCAGTAAGGTCATTAGCATCCTTAGTACTGACAGCTCTGGTTTTGCATTATTTTGGATTTCCATTATTTTCTTTCTTCTGTTCCATTTCAGCTTTTTAATCACTCTTCAGCCATGGAACATGGAAACTTTGGAAGAAAACTTTTATTAGCATTTCACAGCAACTTTTTTTATCTTTAGTTTATGGCTCAGTATAAATTAATCCTTCATTAAGGCACTGTGTGGCTCCACGGGACATTCTGACATGCTTACCATATTAATCAATCAAAATTACAAGTCATCATCCTTCTCTCTCACTTGGTTTGTCTCTCCAAGTCACATTTTAAATAAAAAAGGCTTTTCCAGGACAAAGTCCCTGTCTGTTCTCAGAAGGGGTCCCAGGCATTCAAAGCATTTACAGATGTTATACTGCATTCCAGGTAGTCCTGTGCAGGAACCTTTTGAAATTAACAGGTTACATTTTTTACTGTTTGATAGATATTTTTGTCTTTTAAAATAATTATTTAGTATAATGATTTTACATACAACATTTGTTATTCAGCAGGATTTAGCAAAAATAACCATTCGAATCTTTTAAATTTCAAACTGTATAATAAGCATGCAAGATGAAAATCATTCAGCAGCGATTAGTTTCTGAATTACTCCAGTTAACCATATAAACAGCCGATTCTGCTTCCACATGCAGACTTCACTCCATGATGAAGATTATTTTAGTGGTAGAAAAATTTAAAATAGATTCAGATTTTCATAATTTGTGTTTTCCTTCAAGATTAAGATGGGGGGAAAAAAAAGGGGGGGGTGGTCAATCCTAAACACAAATACAGCATATGGGCAGAGAATGGATTGAAAGCAGCCCCAAGCGAAAAGACTTGAGGTGTTGGTTGAGTAGAACCTCAACAGGAGCAAACAGTGTGCACCTGCAGCCCAGAAAGCCAAACTTATCCTGGGCTGCATCAAAAGAAGCATGATTGTGCCCCTCTACTCTGCTCTTATGAGACCCCACTGGAGTACTGCACTCAGCTCTGGGACCCCCAGTACAAGAGGGATGTGGACCTGCTGAAGAAACTCCAGAGGAGGCCACAGAGATGATCAGCAGGCTGGACCGTCTCTGCTATGGAGACAGGCTGAGAAAGTTGGGCTTCTTCAGCCTGTAGAAGGCTAGTGGAAGGTGTGCCTGCCCGTGTCAGGGGTTTTGGAATTAGATGATCTTTAAGGTCTCTTCCAACCCAAACCATTCTATGATTCTATGATATTTCCTCAGATTTTCTTCCCTAGTCCAGACAAGCAAATGTCTCGAAATTCCCAGTATGTTTGTTTCTCTGGTCTTAAGAGTAGGTGTTCATTGAAACTATGTTGGTTTTGGCTTAATTTCCATCTGCTGGGTGAGAGGGTTATATTTCACCTTCCGGAATAATGGTGAAAAGCACTTACATTAGAGATCTGTCTAGTCCTGTCAGTATTCTGACTGTAGCCAACAGCATCAAAACATGTAATGTTACTTTTCTAAAATACCCTTGGGCATCCATATATTTGCTGCTGAGAAACAGAGTGATGGTGGATTTGGGTGGGGTTTGTCATTAATTTGTCCATCACTATTTAAACCATTAAGTACACTTTTCTTTATATATGCATAATACATAATATACACATTCATACATACACAACACACAAGAGGAAAATCACTTTTAATTCAGTTTTAATGTGCTTCATAAAATGAAGAACCAAGGCCTGTTGGTTTACTTAGAATCATTCTGGATTCTTTAAAAGCCAAATGTCAATTTGAGTTATCTGTCAGTTCACGTTGGAAAATATTTATAAAGTTGAAAAAAACTTAATATTGTAATATTATGGTAATCAACATAAATACTGTGAGTCTATACAACATAACTATTTAGTCATTATTTTGTAATAACACTCTACATCTTCTTTTTTCTACTAGAACCTATCCCACATTGAACATATAAGCACCTTAACTCTACACAACATTTTATCTATGGGTAAGATCCGTGCATCTGAAGTGTTATGAACAATTCTTGTGGATATTTTCAAGTCATATTAAAAATTTATTCTTGTGAAAATTCCAGGTGCAAATCTGTAACAATAATATAGCAGTAAAATCTGATAAATGGATGCACAGGGTGCTTTACCAATAAGTAAGTTTCATCCTCAAGTGTGAAAGTGATGTTCAAGGGCAACTTTACTGTAAATGAGAGGGCAGGAGAAAGGAAAAGCATTGAAGCTGATCTTGCCTTTGAGCTATGTTGACCAGTGGATCAATAGCTATCATTACTAGAGGTCCCTTAAATGAAGTTAACTGCTACAGTGCTGACATTTAACCTGTGTCATCTGGCACCATGTGCACACACAGAGAACTTCAAGTTTAGAATTGGCGCAGGCAGAAAATGAAAGGAGATTCCTAAGATAAACATCAGCTCCTCCCTGCAATTTTGAGTAGCTGTTTAGTTTCAGACAAAAGTAAACTTTTTTACAACAAACCAGTGAGGTCAGAGCTAATTCTAATACCAAATTCTACATGTTTCAGCTGGTGATGAGTACTTGGGATCAATGGTACAGAGAAAACAGTACACATCTGCATAAACCTCATTACCAGATGAAGGCATGTCATACCCATTTGATTAATCTTAAATAGCCATTGAATCACATTTCATTCCAAATATGTTGTCATTTCAACTAATTTAACTAAACACTCCCTTTCTCCCCCTCCCCCTGTATAAGGAACTTTCCATCCTTGGTGAATACACTGCCTGTGTTGTTTGTATTGCCTGACTCAGCTGACAACCCTCTCTAGAACAGCCTGTATTTTTAATGTTTCATGACCACAAAACACTGAACATACAGGTAGCACACACATGTCCATGGAATTAATAATGAGATCCACAAAATTTCAAAGACTGTTACCTGCATATAGATATAAAATGCTTTTGTCTCCAAAGGCACTGAAGAAGTAAAACCAGACTGTACCTGAATGCTAGATGACTTCATTTTTAACAGCACTGTCTAGAAAACCCTCAAGAGAAATGGATTTCTGATAGCTTCATCCCTGTGCAATCATCATAATAAAGGATAATCCCCTCCAAGAAAGTTATAGTCTGAATAGACAAGACAAAGGAAGAAGAATAGAACGAGCCACAAATGAAAAACAAAATGTCCAGAATTAGGTAGGACCAAGTCTATGAAATTTTGTCCCAATACCACATTTATCAGTACTCAGATAACACATATAAACAAGTGTGCTAACACATACTGTTCTGATTCTTGTTTTGGGACCATCTTATACCATTCAGGCAAAGACATTCAGAAATATCAGACTTAAAAGTGCACAAATACAGAAGACAATTTTTGTTCTAAAATTTTTGTTGCCCTTTTGTTCTAAAATAATTCCAAACATAAAAAATCTTGGCTTCCAAATTCTCTCTCAGAATCGCCCCCCTCTCAGACAGTAGTCCTTTGCTACAGGCGGCATATCAGAAAGCGCCTCCTGTGACAAAATCAATTGAAAAAGCAAACTCTCACTGAAATCTAGAGAGGAGACAGAAGACAGAAGAATTTCAAGCAAATTACACATCTGTGATATCTTCCAATAGGAAAGAAAAAGGTACTTTATATGCATTTTGCAACTTATTTCTGATGAAAAACTAACCAAGTCTTTGTCTTGAGGAAATCAATATAAATTTCCTCACATATCAAGAAAGCCCATGGGGACTGATGGGAATTGGATGATAAAGAGTTCTTAATCTCTCTTCAGAGAGAAGGAGATCCTGCATAGTTTGGTCCCTAATCTCTGTTTAGTTCCACCCACATTGGTAGGAACATCAGGTCTCTTTTCACCTTCTCCTTGGTTTCCATTTTTCATTTGCACACACCCAGCCGTCACTGAGAACCTCATCTTCAGCTTTCAAACCTTTTCTCCACAGTGCCTTAGAGCCCCACAGAACACAGGCCCAGTAATCTAATTAATCCTGGTAAATCAGTTGTCAAGCTCCAAACCCATTTTTTTATTCGAATACAAGGATGGGTTTGCTTTGATCTCTTCTGGTGCACATTAAGATTTTTTCTGAGAGCAACAGCCACAGAGCAGACAGCAATGTCTTCTTGCTTGTAAAGCTTCTGAAATGGTCCTTTTTAGCAGTAAATCATAGAAGGAACTGATGATACATTACAGGAGTTTTTATGCTCTCATTCCCATCAGAATTTGTTCATGGTGTAACTTTGTACTTCTCATGACTGCTAAACAGTTAAGATAAAAAGCAATGCAACATTTGAGAAATAACTGCTGCATCCAGTGAGAGATTAATACAGTCTTTTCCCTCCTCATTTACCTCTTCCTCCTTCAGACCCTGCCCATCCCACAGATACTTAATGCTTGGCAACAAACAGAGCTCTCTTCTGTACTCAGACTTACTAGGACACCCACTTGAGAAGAAGGATCTAACCACACTTGAAGGTGTTCTTTGGTGGAGCTTCTCTGACATCTCGTACTTTTCACAGAACCTTACTTGTTTCTCAGGCGATGTCCTCCAACTCCCAGGAATCACAGCTCCCAAGAGACAAGCTGAGCTATCACATTACCGAGGAATCTGGATAGAAGCAGCAGAGAACTACCCTAAAGCCGTAACCAGGAAAAGATGGAATTGGTGGAGTGTGTTGGATTTAGGGAAGCAATGCCATTCTTTGGGGAGAATTAATACAATATAGACAAAATATATAAATATTTTTTTATACCAGAAGTATGTATTTTTCTAAATGATGTGTTTAAATCAACCTTTCTGATGCAGTAATGACAAAGCAATATGTCACATGACTCCAGGAATTTGAGATAAATAGTTAGATTTATACGATACATCCTGGAGCTGGCAAAACTGGAAGAGTAAACCTAACAGCTTGCAGAGAAGTCCACTCAACAGTAGGTTTAATTTATGTGAACTTAAGGTTCTGAAAATGTGAGAAATAAATACATTGGAAAAGACAATGAAGACAAATCTTCTATTCCATCATTTTTATCTGTATATAATAGTTACCTGCTAGTTGCAGGCTACAAGCAACAAATGTTTCTCTTTGGGAAGCTATCAGAAGGTAAGAATCAGCCCTTTCTTTCTTTAATACTCTTAGAATCATAGAATAGTTTAGGTTGGAAAGGACCTTAAGATCACCTAGTTCCAACCAGCAGTCTTGGCTCCCCCTGCCCTCTAGGGCTTTATCCCATGAAAACTTACTAAGCAGGCTCCTGAAGAGGCCACAGCCTGCTCTCTTGAAGTCCAGGGCAGTGAGCTTGCTGCGTGCCATTCTCATTGCCCTGAGGATCTTGAACTCCATCATCTCATGATTGCTGCAGCCAAGGCTGCCCTGGAGCATCACATTCCCAACCAGGCCCCTCCCTGCTGGGTAAGCAAAATGGCCACTCTCCTTGTTGGCTCTTCTGTCACTTGCAACAGGAAGTTGTCTTTCACACAATTGAGGAACCTCCTTGATTTCTTGTGCCGAGCTGTACCATCCCTCTTAACAGGTATCAGGGTTGTTGAAGTCCCAAGAGAACAAGAGCCTGTGAACATGAAGCTGCTCCTATCTGCCTATAGGGGGCTGTATCCACAGAGTCCTCCTGAGCCGGTGGCTTGTAGCAGACCCCCACAGTAATGTCCCCTACTGCTGTTCTCCTTTTGACCCTGACCCACAAGCTCTCTGTTGGCTCATCACCCGTCCCCAGCCAGAGTTCCATACTCTAGCCTATCATTGACATAAATAGCTACACCCCCTCCCCATCTGCCCAGCCTTTCTTTAAGAGCCTATGACTTTCCACTCCAGCACTCCAGTCATAGGATCCATCCCACCATATTTGAATGATACCAATGATATCATTTCCCATAGATGTGCACACATCTCTAATTCCTCTTGTTTATTCCCCACAATACAGGCATTTGTATAGAGGCATCTGAGCCAAGCTTTGAATAAATCCAACTCACTGGCTGGAGTGGCTAAAGTAGCTCTGCAGTCTGCATTCATTACAAGTGCTGGCATCTGACTGGTAGTTTTGGGATGAATCGAAGCACCCCTGTCCCTCTTCCCCCATCCCTTCATTTTCTCTTAAATACTTCCTTTTGGACACACAGAAGAGATTTCATCGTGTTGAGAAGAAAAAGAAAGCCTCAAAATATAAAAACTAATCTTACTAAAAAGCTAATGAATGCACCATAACCCAGATTTTCTATAGCTATTGCATTAGGGAGAAAGAGTTATGAAACTTCATGCTTTTATACATTTTGTTGAGCTTGCAATCCTGGCTGAAGGAGAGAGCAAATTCTCAGGTGCTAAACATCAAATTGCTTATTGGAACAGCTGCTGCACTGAGCTGAGTAAGCAGGACATGCAAGGAGGGGCTTTTTCTAGGCTAGTCTTTGACCAGCTCCAGTGCTAGCACTTGCAAATTAAAAGGAATATCTTGCAATTAGAATATTGTTATTGCCATTTCCCTTCCACTAAATTTACAGACACAAGTGCTCTTTCTGCATCTCTTACCCTTGGTTCCACCATTTTTTTTCTGACACTGGCTAGACTCAACAATGTCTATTTTATGTGTACTAATCTCCAAGCTGTAAAATCTGAGGTGTTTTGGGAGGATGTTTTGTGTCTGTGGTTGTTCTGAAGGGGTAGGGTGGTGTTATTCAACAAATATTGCTTCAAGTGAGGGACTGGGAATACAAATCTTCTTCGTTTTGAGGACCAGTGAAATGCACTGGGATAGAGCTGATGTTAGGGAACTGTATACTGTTTTCCTTCTTCCAAAGAAAAAATAAATCTTATAATGCCACTAGCACATAAAACCCTTCAAAATACAGGTTGGGCTTTTTTTCCTTCGAATATATTACAAAGGAATACATTCACTGATTTTATGGAGGGTGGGCAGAGAATGTTAACTATAATGAAAATAATACTGATCGGAACGTAGACTATTCAAAATTCAGATTCCCTAACTTCTAGAGATGAGTTTGGGTTCTTTTGGGGATTCAGATGATTAGCTGAATCATTTATTTGGGAGCAGGTAAGGCTAAGCAACTATTAGTTGTTCTGTGATGGAAAAGATTAATATTAAGGCAAACAGCCTGTTTTGGCTGTCTAGGTAGAAGCAGGGAATGCTGGAGCACCTTTCACTGCAGACAGTCTATACCACCAAGCTCTGCAAGCAGGTAGGAGTGTCTGAAGTAAAAGGCATCTGATTCTAAAGAGCAGGGCCCATCAGACCTGCATTAATACCCCTCCTCAGCCCCCCTTTTTATTGTCAGGCTTTAATCCCTTAACCTTTGATTTCAGTTTGTGTTTCTGCATTATTTTTTGCTCTAGTGAAGTAGGGGTTCAGCTCCTGCAGGGGAATACAAGGTGCCACTCCTGAAATCTTCTGCTCACTTTGAACAAAAACTTACCAAGAAAGTCAGCTTCTGCTTCCAGCAGGTTCCAATTCTTGTTAGAAGCCTGCAGGAAATGGGCACACTGCAGCATCTGATTAAAGTCTTTCATTGCTTAGATTAATGCAGGGTCAGCTGGTGAAAAATCTTTCTTTAATAGAAAGCAAGATGAAATACAGTTAAAAAGCCTATTCACTTAAAAACTCTAGCCTAAAAAAGAAAATAAATCCTAACAGTTATATGGGTGCTTTTGAAAACTATCCTAAAAATAGATTTTTTTCCAACAGCAAAAGGGTGCCATATTCTAACCACAAACCTCCACATTTCAATAATTAGTGGAAAATAATTATCTGGAGATCAAAAAGCTGCTTCCATATTTTTTCATCCCGATTAACAATAAGCAAGTATAAAACCACCAGAAGTTTGACTTACGAAAGTCTAGAAGATGCATTCTCAGACACATCCAGGATGTAGTCAAGCCTTCCCTTTTCACAAGCAAAGACATTTCTAAATCATGTTTTCTGAATCACTACTTTCCAGTAATTTTCATCACACTCCTATAGCCAAGCAAGAAACCTGCCAGTCACCAGCTTGATTCATAATTCCAATGCCTTATACGGCCTCAGTATACCACCACTCACCTTCTGCCTTCTAAGTTGTCAGGTTCTCACATTTCTTGCCCTTTTAACAACCTACTCTGAGATTTAATCTCCCAGGTGCTTCCTGTTTGCAGATTGTAGAGCAATAAACAGCTACATCAATAAATATGCAAGTTTGCTATGTCTTGCTTATTGGGAATATAGAGGTAGAGAACAACTCTGAGAGATGAAGGATGATATTTATGTATATTGTTCTGAAAACTTAGTAAAGAGCTATGATTACAATTAGTTCCAGTAGAAGGTGTCAGAATTCAGAGCTTTGTAAATTCTCCTGAGTTAATTCACTAAAAATATCCAGTCGTTCTGTGGACCACTGCAAAATTTGCCCTTGGGCCATTTAACTCCTTAATGAGCTACAGAGGAAATACAGGACTCTGAATAAATATTTTCTGATTAGACACTTTTTAAAATAGGTCCATGCCCCAACATACGCATGATGGTAAAATAGGTCTCTTGTCAAAGTAAGTGTAAGCTTACTTTCCTGTGTTACTAATTTACTGAAACAAATTTTCTAGATCAGACCTTGGTGCCTATTTTGCAGCTGAAAGGTACTTGGTATCTTATGCTTTAGGAAATGCTGACTGAAACGCTTAGTGGAACTTTCCGGAAGTTCACATCGGTCACTTGTTTTCTCAGTGTCCTTGAAAAGCTTAACACCAGTGTCTCCAAATTACTGTATTTTCCTCCATTGAATTCTATGGTCTTTGCATGTTTTGTAATGAAATGATCTTGCAACTCCTGAACACTCTGCTTGCTGTTCTGTTTCACTTTAGTGGCATGTCAGTTAGAGGCACCTTCTTAATACTGATGTGGACAAACAGGTGGCTACCTCCAACTTCTTTTCCAGACTCATAAGTAAGCCTTTTATTCTTAGTTCTCATTTTCATGGTTATTTACTTTCCAAAGTCAGACCACCCATCTTTGCCTGCAATGCTTTTACTAGAAGTACCTAAACTTAAGTATGTAACATTAAAATTTGTATGTAGCAAGATGGAGTCACATTGTAATTTCCTACACAGTCTACGTTCTCTTTTTGAAAAATACCATCCACCAGTGATTGTTCACAGAGATACAGGACCTAAAGCATACCCTTTTCCTCCATGTCTTTGGAAAAGAAAAATATTTCTTTTGGTCCTTTTGGGTCTCAAGATATTGGAAAGAAATATATGCAGGTATGTGAAAAGAAAACAGGGTTGTCTCCCTGAATCTGCCTGCAAGCTGTTGTGACAATGATAAGCTGCTATTACTCAGCATATTCCTCATGGAACAGAGGGCTGAATTTCAAAACTGATTAAAGTCTCTGCTATGAAAAGGCCACGGACCCCAGCTAAGAATGCAGCCAGGAGTCTTCAAAAATTGTTCCTACAGCAGCTTCATGCTAAAACAGCAGAAGCAGAACTACAGTTATTTATAATGAAAATGACTTTAAAAGATAAGGATTGACATAGTCAGAAGGGTCGTGAGGGACCCCTCCAGTAATTATTGGCATAGCATGAAAAAGATGGCATTTTTCTTTTGCTCCTTCAAAGTGCGTATGGAAGGTGGCAGGTGAGCGGATGAAGCAGACCATCCCCATGAAGAATTTGACACAAGGTTATATATTCATTCCTTTCCTGGTTTTTATGAGCATGGCTTCACATTGTAAGGAAGAGATGAACTGCTACCCTGATAAAGTTTAAACATATGTCAGTACAGAAGCCAAAACTCAAGGTGACTTATCTAAGCTACAAGGTTGCTGATAGCACTTGTCTATATAGGAAACTTACTGCAAAGTGAGCTACAACACAAATCTATACTATATTATTCATTTCAAACCACCTTCTTGTGATGGTAACTTTCTCCAAATGGAGCAGACTATATATACCCTACTAATGGCTGAGAAGACTACACTGCATTTGCTCTTCTCAGTAAGTATCTGGTTGATTCCGTAGTAGAGAGTAGCCAATATACTGTGATTCTCTGCTTAAACAGAAGATGGAAAAATTAGTTGGAACTCTAGAGTATCCAACTCCATCATACAGAAAGCGATAAAAGTTTAGATTTGTTCAAGCATTAGGAATTCACTTAAGCTACTTCATTGCTTCATGTCATTTCATTTTACACTATCAAAGTATGGGGCCTTTAAAAAGTCTTCAAAATCTCTCATTTTGTTTGCTGCTGTAGTTCAGCAATATTTAGCACAATTGTGTATTGGCCCTTTAGCACTTTTCTTCATCTTTAACATAATATATCAAAGAAGGTAGCAAAATACAAGCTGATCAGTCTCTCTGGTTCAATTTAACAAGGCAGGTCATAAAGGCTTTGTTCATTGACCAGCCATGCCAAAGTGCTGCTTTCACATATTAATGCGACATGACTTGTACAGTCGTAATTACTATGACAAGATAAAGGGAATTAGTTCAAACTTAATTAAAACCACTTGCCTTACAACTGTGACACTGTACATATTTAGTAACTTTACTTCTTTGTTCCTGGTTTATCAAAAGGGGAAGGGGTCCATATCAATTTTCCTGGTATTACAAATGCATCAATTAAGAAAAAAAAAATTAAACACTGATCATAAATAAGATCTTATCAAAGATAAGAAACAAACCTGAAATAAGACAAGTACTCCTATTCATGGTTAGTAATGAATTTCCTCACTGATACCTATGTACTAAAGCAGCAAGAAAGCGCAAACAGTAACTCCTCTTACACAGGTATGAGAAGAATTGATCAAGGCAGAGGTAGAGCACAGAGATGGAAATCTGCAGTGACTCTGTGTTGCGTTATTGCTAGCCCTTTCAAAACAGGCATTACTGAACAGCACCATGAAGAATAGAAATAAGGCTTGTCTTTTCACATTACAAATAAGGACAATCAAAAGAAAACAACAGCTTTCTCTGGCTTATCATTACAGCTCTATAGAAAGTATAGAGGGAAAGCAGATAGCCTAGTCTAATACTGTTTCAAAGTTTAACCCTGTGCAGTAGACTATAATAAGTCATCAAAAATCTAGTTATGTGTGTTTTGTTTTAGCAGCTATACTATTTTCCTATGGAGAATTCAGCCATACAGATGCTCTGTTGTCTTTTGTTGTCACCTTTCTCTTTCTGCTAGGCACTTCCCCAAGGGCAATATCATACCACTGTGGTACAACCTCTCAACAGCATCATAGCAAAGCATTACCCTTTCCAGGTTTTGGCTGCAGAACAATCTATTTGTTCTTCCTGGACTATTTTAGAAGTCATAGGCTGCTTTTAGTGCAGACATTCTCAATAAGAGAATGGTGACAGGTTCCCATCACTTGGATTTGATTGTTTCAATCAACTTTATGGGCTTCTAATTTTCAACAGCTTAATAAACTTTGTATGTGTCAGTGTGTTTATTAATCCTTGTTCATCAGAATAAAATAATGGCAACAACAGATAAGGAAAATAAAGCAAAAGCTGGAAAACTTGCTGCCTCAATAGGGAAAATTGGCTCCTTCTTGATTAAGGTAAGACTGGGCTGGTACCAAATAAGCTCTGGTTCTTAGTAGGTTTGTCAGCTGTTTATAATCCTGCTCTAACACACTTCTGATGAGCAGTGAAATAGTTAACAGCACTGGCATTTACAGTATAGCTAGGTATCAATATTAGTACTGTTGAAATGAATTGGTCCGTCATATCTGTCAGAGCTATTGTTTCAAGTCCCTGCATCCAGTACCCATTTGTAACGCTAATGGCTAGGGGTTGATTTCTGTATTAGAACAGAAAAAGTACCAGTATGGGGAAGAGGGTGTCTGCACAAAAGAAGCATCTCTGTTCTGATGCACCACAAATCAGCACAATCAGACCTTCACTACTATAAACTGAGGCTGGAAGGGTGTGAATCCAGGAATAGTGCCAAAACATCTAAAGATCTAGGAATTTAAGAACATTCACAGGCAAAATTTACACAAACACCTTTCTGGTTTCCTGCTGCAGAAATAGTTCACTAGACTCAGACCTACAACTGAATCCAACTCAAGGTCAGACTGCTTTGTAGTGACTGTAGCTCTTATAAGCAGCCATAAAATAGATTAAAACCAACTAGTTCAGGTGTCAGTGATAACACAGCTACAGCAACACAAAATGTGACACCACCTACCTACTTATTTAGTCAGCATCTCAGGAGCGAGCTTTGGTGTTAGCTGCCATGATCATGCCTTTCTACAGAAAGCTAATGTGGCACATAACCCTTTGAAGGAGACAGAACATCAGAACATCAGTCTGGTTCTTCTGTTCCCATTACATGACACAAAGTTTCACAAGGATCAGCAAAGGGGGTAGCAAGCTTTCCGTTCTGCCCAATGTTTTGACATTTTCTCCAAGACTTTTTGGTGTGTAAAAGCACTTCCTAAACAGTTTTTTAAGGAGATTGAACCATTTCTGGCTGCCAAGAAAGGGGAATTATGTGACATACACTCATGAGATTTTAAGATAGAATTAGCAGCTTACATCTCGTAAGAGTAAGAACAATTAAAGTGAGAAATAACCTAATCAATAAAGTATAATCCCTGCTCTCCTATGCTTGGTGAGCCGCACTACAGCTATTTCAATCAGACCATGGCTGCACATCAATTCGAACATATCTGTATTACTATCACATTAGTGTTATGCAAACAGGTTATATATGCCCACATACTGTAAAGTATAACATACTTTGTACCACTGTAATGTTTCTAAAGCAGATGTTGTTATACTGACAGATTAAATCTGGCACAGCCTCATCCTCATAAGAGTTAAACAAGTAGAACCTATAAGAATACATTTTTTTAGGTATAACAGACTGAGTCTCAGGCAAAGATAACGGCAGCAACGATTTAAGACATGATTGCCTGCAGTTCTTTCACCCACTCACCTGGCAGAGGTAACTGCCCCCACAGCAGAAACAACAAAAGCAAACTCCAGTTCACAGTTTAGCACAAGCCTGTCTTCACTAACAATTTAAGCAAATATAGCAGAATGTGAACTGGAATACCCATAAAAAAGACACATGTTCCTTTCTGCTCCCTCTGCTCACCTGTAGCAAAGGGGTAACGCAAAAAAATAAGGCCAGTAGCATCTTGTTTCATTTCAGAGAAATCCAGACATGTGAGTTGGAGTGGGATCAGCCAGCAGAGCACAATTTGCCTGGCTGATAGAGCTATGCCAGCAAAAGTCCACCATACAAACACGCACTCAACAAATTTGGAACATTTATCAGATACAACTCAATTAGCGCTGGAACTGATATGCTGCAAGTTGCACATAAACAGAGTGAGAAAAACGGAAGCACAATCTATCTTTAGTTTTCAAGGTAGATGTCCCTTACTGAATAACAAAATCATCAAAATCTTGAACTGAATGCAAATGTTAATAAACTGAAATACACACTTATATGCAACCTGTAGCAACCACTGGGACCTGAACATTTGTGAGTTAGTGGAACTCTTTTGGCACCACATTGTCTGCAAATGTCGAAGATGTGAAAATGGTTTTTTTTTGCCCCAGGAGTAACATACTGAGTGCAGCAGTAAAGAGAAAGTTTCAGACTGCAAAACTATTTGAAATGCAAAAATATCAAGAACAAAAAGGAACAGTTCAGGCTGTAGCAAGGCATGGCTCCTTTGAAGACTGTGATAAATAACAATGCAAACAAAAATATATATTTTTAATTTACAAAACACTCTCCTTTTGATTAGCTTTGATATGTTGTCGTTTACTTACTGAGAGCCACAGCAACAAAATAGATTCACAACAACAAACCCAGACCAGGATATGTTCTGGGAAACAGTACATTTAAACAGCCAAATCACAGAAGATACTAAATACTTTCTGAATAGAAACATGACAATATCAGTGGATACACAAGATACAGAAAGTAAGCCATATAAACAAGGGAAAAGTTTTTTACTTTGAACTCTAAAACTACCAAGTTTAAAACACCAATTGGAACTACTTACCTGCCATTTGGCAACCAAAACCACCCAGATCCTTGCACTGCTGAAGGCTTCCCTTATTGCCCAGAGTCTATTCTGTAACCTGCAAAGTACTGCATTCCCTGTGCTTTCATCTAGAGATCTATGACAAGACCCTCATATGCTTATATTGTAATCAGAACAAAACCTCAAAGAATTGTCAGGGGAAACCTCCTTTACACCCAGGCTAACACAGAAGCACCGGAAACTTCCTACTGGGTCAGACTATCTAGACAGCCTTGTCTCCAGCCACATCAGAGACTCTGCTTCTAACAGAGGAGAGCACATCAGCCTGGCCACTGCCTGCACCACCTGTAGGCTTCCTTTTCATGTTTGAGCTTTTCCAGGAGCTCCTTGTTCATTCATGAAGACCTTCTGGTGTTCTTGCACAACTTTCTCTTTCTCAGGATCATTCATCACTCCTGAGATTGGGATAGCCAGCCTTGAATATTAACCAGCTTTCTTTGGGCCTTCATCCTTCCAGGGCTTTATTCCGTGGTTCTCTACCAAGCTGATCCCTGGAAAGGTAAATTCTACTCTCCAGAAGGCCAGGGTAGCAAGCTTGCTGTGTGCCCCCCTTGCTGACCTGAGGATCTTGAACTCCACCATTTCATGGTTACTGCAGCCAAGGCTGCCCATGAGCTTCACATTCCCCAGCAGTCCTTCCTTGTTGGTGAGAACAAGGTCCAGCGTAGTCCCTCTCCTTGTGGTTCTTCTATCACTTGGAGAAGGAAGTTATCCTCAGGGCACACTAGGAACCTCCTGGATTGTTTATGCCCTGCTTTGCTTTCCTCCAGCAGGTGTCAGGGTAGATGAAGTCTCCCATGAGGATCAGGGCTTGTGAATATGAGGCCGCTCCTATCTGTCTGTAAAGGGTCTCTCATTCACTTGGTCTTCCTGGTGGGGTGGCCTGTATCAGACCCCCACTATAATGGTAACTCCCAAGATCTCTTTTCTGAGTTGCAGCCACAAGATCTGCAGAATGGCGTCTCAAGAACATAGTATTTTCCAAGGACTTGGAGATTTCATTGAACATTCCCCTCTCCAGATACACCAATAGAGTTGTTGAAAAAGAATGGTACTAGCACTGATCTCTGGGATTCTCCATTACTGACTCTTTTCCTTCCTTAAAGACCTTAAAGCTTAACTGTCTGCTTTCTAACCTTTAATCAGATTTGAATCCTGAAAAAGACCTTTCTTCTGTTTCTTCAATAACCCCAATTCTCTTTTCCTCTAGGGCTCTAGCTTGTACCAGAACAAAGTAATGTAGAAATAGTCTCAACCAAGCAATAATACCCATAGTTTCCTTCTTTAAATACTTTGTGGACTGGAAGATTGTTTTCTGGGTTTCCTTAGCTTTAAAGGTCTCTTGCTACAACCCTAATATTTTTCCTATGCCCTCCTTTCATCTCTGCTTCTTCTTCTCTTTTAAAGAGTTCCATTACTTGTACCAACCCCAGTCTTTCCAGCTCAAATAGACGTTTTTTCCTTATTGCACCATATCAGTTGCTTTACCGACTTCCAGTGGATTAAAAAGAGCACATTTCTTTTGTTTAAGAGGTATATTATTTTCTCAAAGAAAATATTTCCTTAGTTTGCTCCAATCTTCTTCTACATGTTTTCCTTTAAAAAAATGTTTATGTCAACATTTTTAAGAGTATTTAGCGGAAGGGAAAGTTGAGTAATAATTTCATAAGCAACAGAAATGTATTAGAAATTATCTGCCAATTTGTGACTTGGTTACACTTTCTTTACATAAATGATTTACAGATGAAGTACTAAACAGACCCTATTAAAGGTTTTTTTTTATCTAGCTTGCAACTTGCTGCTAGCTAATCTGGTACAGCAGGAACCATGTCAGAGGGGAATGATCAAAGTGTGGAACTAAAAAATAAAAGTAAAAAGGATTGGGTGACAACAGTTTGATGCCTCATTGAGGAGAGAGCAAGGCTTGGAAACAACTTTTAACATTTGGTTGTACATTCAAAATTCAGTTCCTGTGTAGCATACACCAATTAAGAAATGAAGGGATATTTGCTAATACAATTTAAACCGCTGGTGTTTTTCTGGTACTTATTAGCACCTACTTGTCTACAACGACAAGTGAATGTGGATAAATGAAGTCTTTGTTAAATATTCAATAGTTCACTTCTGGCTACATATCTCATGATGAAAAGAGGCCAGTCAGTTAAGACAGATAAAGCTCTCCCAGACCCAGTGTACCCAACTGTGAAAGGTCATCTCATAATTTGAGCTAGGAATAAGAAGTTGCTGTCTGATGGCTGATGATGTTGGTAAGTCTTTTCTAATGTGCTGCTGGCTACAGAGGTTTACATAATTTGATTGATTTACCCCAGGGGTATTTCAAGATTCACAATCTACCTCACTTCAATGTAGATATTTTCTGTAAAAGTGAGGGAAGCCAAACATTTCTAACATGAAAAAGACCTTTTTCTCCCTTAAATAATCAAAGGGTGGGGTCAAAAGCCTATTTTAAGTTAGAAATAAGAGAAAAGAGAAAGAAAAAAATCAAGAAAGAAAAGGCATGAGAGATTTTGGGATCTCCTTTATAGACCTAGACCTATGCCATCAGGAGATACATGGGTATAAAACAGATAAGTCTGGAACAAAGTTATCAGACAGTATACTAACTCCCACAAATAAGGTATTCTGTGTAGTCGATCAACTCCTTCCTACTGCCTTCTTTGTTTTCCCAGTAATTTCATTCTGTAGACAATTAACAAAATAAAATATTGATAGCAAGGTAGTTTTTAATTCATCACAATTCTAATATATTTAGGCTAATTCAAAGTGGTTACATTTCATTTGGTACAACACAAATCACCACCGCTACCACCAACTACAACAATGATAAGAGAAAATAACAAGGGAAGAGAATACGATACCACTGGCCAAGAAACGAGTTCCACACGGAAGCCCGTGTCCTTCCGGGTAATTCCCAGTTACCCCCCACCCCAGGCATGACGTGCTGTGGTATGGAATACCTCTTTGGCTAGCCCAGGTCAGGTGCACCGTCTCTGCTTCCTCACAGCTTCCCCTCCTCCCTGGCAGACCATGAGCCTCACAAAGTCCTTGGTCAGGGTAAACATCACTTAGCAACAACCGAAAACATTGGCTTCACCAGCACTGTTCCCAGGCTGGAAGTCAAAACACAGCGCTGCACCAGCTACCACGAAGCAGAAAAATGACTGCTACTGCTGAACCCAGGACATTATCCACCCCTTATTCCATACCATTCACGTCATGCTCAGATCCCACATTTTCAATACACCATCCCTCTTCCACATATATACATCCATATTCATACAGACCAAGAGAAAAAGATCATTTTCTTAGTGCATGGACCAATCTCTATAATGCTGCCAAGTCCATTTGGTCCATGACGTCAGGTTCCATCTCTTGTAACAATCTTTCAGGGCAGGAAAGGCTGTGTGCAGTATTGGATTGTTGCCTGCTAATGCTGGTCGTTCCTTTACTGCAGAACTCATCTGGTTCTATCAAAGTTCATTCTCTGTTGGGGTGATGGCTGGAGGGAAGTCAGGGCCAGTCGCTGGTGACCTGAAGACATCTAGTTGATGGGCTATAAAAGTATTACACAGCAGGCAACAGCATACAACTGAGTTCACTGGCTGTTTTCCCCTAAAATCAAATCCCCTTGAGGTATACATCGGACTTCCCCATCTTCCCGCATTACCCACCAAGTATATCCAGGTCCCTGAGCAAAAGCAATCCCACGAGTGGGTTTGCCTTTACCTGAAGCAGGAATAACCCAGACTGTCTTCCCCAGCAAATTCTTCATGTGCACCACGGGAACTTTGTCCCCTTCTACAGTATGTAAAAGTTCTGACTGGGCCAGCCCTGTTGGCAGATCCTCTGGTGTTGACCAACCAGGTGGCCTTTGGTAAGTGTGTATCCCAATACTTGAAATTCCCGCCACCCATTGTTCTCAGTGTAGTTTTTAACAGCCCATTGTTCTGTTCGATTTTCCCAGAGGCTGGAGCGTGGTAGGGGATGTGATATACCCATTCAATGCCATGCTCTTTGGCCCAAATATCTATAAGGTTATTCCGGAAATGAGTCCCATTGTCTGACTCAATTCTCTCTGGGGTGCCGTGTAGCCACAAAATCTGTTTCTCAAGGCCCAGGATAGTGTTCCGGGCAGTGGCATGGGGCACAGCGTATGTTTCCAGCCACCTGGTGGTTGCTTCCACCATGGTAAGCACATGGCGCTTGCCTTGGCGGGTTGGTGGCAGTGTGATATAGTCAATCTGCCAGGCCTCCCCATATTTATACTTCAGTTGTCATCCTCCATACCAAAGAGGCTTTAACCTCTTGGCTTGTTTAATTGCAGCACATGTTTCACACTCATGAATAACCTGGGCAATACAGTCCATTGTTAAGTCCACGCCTCGATCACGGGCCCATCTATATGTTGCATCTCTGCCCTGATGGCCTGAAGTGTCATGGGCCCACCAGGCCAAAAAAAGTTCACCCTTATGTTGCCAATCTAAGTCCATCTGAGCCACTTCAATCTTAGCCGCTTTATCCACTTGTTGGTTGTTCTGGTGTTCCTCAGTGGCCCGACTCTTGGGTACATGGGCATCTACATGACGTACCTTCACCACCAGGTTCTGCACCCTACCCTGGCAGCAATATCTTTCCACAGTGCAGCAGCCCAGATGGGTTTACCTCTGCGTTGCCAGTTGCTCTGCTTCCATTGCTTCAACCACCCCCACAGGGCATTTGCCACCCTCCATGAGTCAGTATGGAGGTAAAGTACTGGCCCCTTTTCTCATTCAGCAATGTCCAGGGCCAGCTGGATGGCTTTCACCTCGGCAAACTGACTCGATTCACCCTCTCCTTCAGCAGTTTCTGCAACTTGTCATCCAAGACTCCATACAGCTGCCTTCCATCTCCGATGCTTTCCCACGATACAGAAAGACCCATCAGTAAACAAGGCATACTGCTTTTCACTTTCTGACAGTTTATTATATGGTGGGGCCTCTTCAGCACGCACCGCCTCCTCCTTTGGTGACATTCCAAAATCTTTGCCCTCTGGCCAGTCCATGAGGACTTCTAGAATGCCTGGATGACTGGGATTTCCTATTCAAGCTCCTTGTGTAATTAGTGCAGCCCATTTACTCCATGTAGCATCAGTTGCATGATGTGTAGAGGAGACCCTGCCTTTGAACATCCAGCCCAGCACGGGCAACCGGGGTGCCAGGAGGAGCTGTGCTTCAGTGCCAATCACTTCCAAAGCAGCTCGAACCCCTTCATAGGCTGCCAGTATCTCCTTCTCAGTTGGGGTATAGCTGGCCTCAGATCCTTTGTATCCCTGACTCCAAAAGCCGAGGGGTCGACCTCGAGTCTCCCCTGGAGCTTTCTGCCAGAGGCTCCAGGTAGGACCGTTCTCCCCAGCTGCAGTGTACAGTACATTTTTTACATCTGGCCCGGTCCGGACTGGTCCAAGGGCTACTGCATGAACTATCTCGTGTTTAATTTGTTCAAAGGCTTGTTGCTGCTCAGGGCCCCATTTAAAACCATTCTTCTTCCGGGTCACATGATAGAGAGGGCTTACAATCGAACTGTAATTTGGCATGTGCATTCTCCAGAACCCCACAACACCCAAGAAAGCTTGTGTTTCTTTCTTATTAGTTGGTGGAGACATTGCTGTTATCTTGTTGATCACATCTGTGGGGATATGTCTGCATCCATCTTGCCATTTTATTCCCAAAAATTGAATCTCCTGTGCAGGTCCCTTGACCTTACTCCGTTTTATGGCAAAACCAGCTTTCAGCAGGATTTGGATTATTTTCCTCCCTTTCTCAAAGACTTCTTCCACTGTATAGCCCCACACAATAAAGTCATCAATGTATTGCAGGTATTCTGGAGCTTGCCCCTGTTCCAGGGCAGTCTGGATCAGTCCATGGCAAATGGTAGGGCTGTGTTTCCACCCCTGGAGCAGTGGGTTCCAAGTGAACTGGACACCCCTCAAGTAAAAGCAAACTGTGGCCTGCACTCTGCTTAACTCTTGAAATCAGTCGTGGGCAAAACACACTCTGTATGCATGCTAGCATGGTGATTCCCATCACCATCAGCAAACAAGTCTCAACAGCATTAAAAGGCCATTCAAAAACTTCAAAACTCTCAAATGTAAATTGTCTGGGAGGAGGACTGGGAGGGTAAAAGGATGTCTCCTTCACAGGTTGAGCACCTGAGAAGGAGAAAAAAGATGTGTAATTGCTAAGCACCTCCATCATATACCTCCCAAAGTATAAAGGTGGTGACCACACCGGGAACATAAGCCAGATCAGTTTCATGATCAATGATTCTATTGTATTACAAGTCATTACCATAAAGTACAATGGAACAAAAACCTTAGCCCAAGCCCCACACTTGAAAAACACTAATACAGCAAATACCAGATGGAAGTAAGATACGATATACTGAAACTGTGAGATCAAGAGGAACAACCTTGAGAGCCAATAAGTCAGCATTGTGACGAGTGACTATTAATCCAGTCAGATCTGTTCTTATCTCAACCTCTCGTGAGAGGAGAAACATGACTGCTACTGCTGAGCCCAGGACAAGGGCTAACTCATAATGATGAAGTAAAGCAAGTTAATCACAGAGACAAAACTAATTTTGAGACTAGCTGTTTTTACTTTTCATTTTTCTTCTCAGCTTTCCCTAGTTGCAAGGAGAGGAACTGCAATTGCTGAGCAATATTTTGTTGTCAGCTTGAACACTGAGAAAAAGAATATTAAGATGTTGGATCTTGGTTTATGTTTGGAAAATATCAACTGGGGTTTTGTTAAAGACTGAACTGAAAAAAAAAGGAAGTTAGAGGCCAACCTCAAATCAGAACTCCAGGGAATATTTTAAGACATTAAATTCAGGTTAAATGGAATGTTCTATTTTATCTGTGACAATTGTGGGGGTATTTTTAGTATATGGTGAGAAGACGGAAATAAAGAGATCCTGCTCATGCTCTGAAGTCCAGTGTTTAGACAAATCATTTTGGGTTAATTTTCCTGGAAGAAGTAGGTCTGACCACTGCCTATCTCATCATTGTCTAACGCTAAGCAAAGAAGATTCTGATCTTCAGCTTTTTAGTCCCCAGCAACAGGAACTATTAAAAATCACTTTAACCTTTTCTTAAAAATAAAATGGGAAAATAGCGAGAAAAATAAAATTGTAAAGTATTAACTCACATTTTCATATTAACTACCCCTTACCCCTCTGCCCTTTACTTGTAAAGACATTTTTAAAGGGAAATAGTCCTGGTAATCTTTCAGATGATATTAAGATGATAAGAATTTTCCTTTTAGTAAAGGTGATATGGGTAGAAATTGCTGCTAAAGTTCAGTGTTGCTTCCTACAAAACAGGAGAAGATAAACATGCACCTAAAAACAAGGCAAAAGACCAGCAAACAACAGAGGCAAGAAGTGCCTCATTTGCTGACAGCTTTTCTGATGACAAAGGCATCAGAACAAACTGCACAAGGTTTTATCTGCTACTATGGGATTTGAGTGATCTGTACCAACTCCAGCCTACTTAGGACATGGGTTTTAGTTGCCTTCTAAACTGTGACTTCATGGCTGTGTCACAAAATAAGTCTTTTATCCATAAATGTCAAAAGACAAGGCAAAGAACAAGGTGGGCATGTCAACCAGACAGATACAGTAGAACTAAATACCACAGCCAAGGTACTTCCTCTGGTTAGGACATTTTGTACAACCACAATAACTGCTCTTTGGAGTAAGATTAGTAGTGAGTATTCTTAGGAGCAAGGTTCAGCTTTGATGACTGAGCCCTCTTAGTTCAGTCTGGCTGTTGTGGCAGACCTCGCACTAGCTGGGATACTGTTTCATCTGCTTGCCTGCATTCAATAGTGTGAAAAAAATCACATGGCAGGCAAAGAAGTACCAGGAGAAGGTATGATTCTGTTTACCAGAAATTCATGTCATACAGGTCTGTCAGTAGGACTTTGGGCTCGGAAAAAAATCATGCTGTGGTCATACAAGACAATAAATGTAACTTTAGGATTCCTAAGTAACAAGATCAAAAATGCTGTGTCTACACAACTTATGTAAGAACTTTAACTCACTCTGGCAGTTCATATTTGTTCAAAAACATTTGTATTGCCAGGTTTTATTCTGGATCATGTATTGCCCGTCTTTCTACAATCAACGTAAAATCAGTGTAAAAGTAAGAAAGCTGGCACAAACTTCCTACCGTGTTCTGACTAAATAGACAGAAATGCAATTGTGTGCTTATGCCCAATCCGGATTTTCATTTGTCTTGCCGGATGATGCTCCAGAACACAGATCTGGTATTAATGATGATGCAACCACAGCCAGTCTCTTTTTGTTATTTTGGCTTTTGCAAGAAATTTTATATAAAAATTGTATTGGACTTTTGTTACCTCTGACAATGTCAAGTCTAGGCCTCAGCTGAGTGATGACACAGATTGAAATTCTCTCTGTCTGATTTAGCATGAGATTTCTATCAAAATCTATGAGCAAGCTCTGAAACACTGTTCTTCCACTTTTCTCAGATTACATCATCTTTGCAAATCCCCATTTTGTGGTACGTTGCAGAAGACCACTTACATTTCCATGTCATGACCTACTTCATTACCCTTGCTTCTCTTAAAGATTGTGTTTTCTCTTAGTAAAGTTTCTCTACTTGGCAACTTAGTTGAAGACACATTCTTCTTGTTTCTGTTGTCTGCCCTAAACGTTTCAAAGCCATCCATGGCAACCTTGGGCCCAAGATTCAGGATTCCATGAGAATATCTGCTAAGTAACCTATCCATCAAGGGTAAAATGTCCCTGATATTTCATCATTTTATGAGCTACAAATAATACTAAAGCTATGTCTCCAAGAATTAAGGCAATTTACTAAAGGCAGTGCACTGAGAATGGAGATTCCAACAGAATCCTTTTGACCACATGCTAGGAGTCAATGTTGCATCTCTCTCAGTTTGCTTGGCAGGATAAATAGACTGATGAGAACTCAGGTGTTCCTGGAAAGCAGTGCCAGTAGGAGAGACTGGGGACCAACTTATTGGCAAAAAAGTGGGGGTGCTGGTAGACGTTGAGTTGAGCATGAGCCAGCAATGTGTCCTTGCGGCAAAGAACTGTAATGGTATCCTTGGCTGCATTAGGAGGAATGTTTCCAGCAGGTCAAGGGAGGTGATCCTTCCCTTCTATTCTGCACTGGTGAGGACACACCTGAATGCTATGTCCATTTCTGGGCAAGAAAGACATGGAGCTACTGGAGAGAGCCAAGTGAAGGAACACAAAGATGATGTAGGCACTGGGCCATCTCTCATATGAGGAAAAGCTAGGGGAGTTTGTACTGTTTAGTCTATGGAAGAGAAGGCTCAGGGGGATTTCATCAATGTCTACATGTATCTAAAGGGATAATGTAAAGAAGAAGGAGCCAGTGGTGCTCTGTGACAAGAGCAGAGGCAATGGGCACAAGCTGAAACATGGGAGGTTCTTTCTGAACATCACAAAACACTTTTTTACAGTAAGGGTGTCTGAGCACTGGAGCAGGTTGCTCAGGTAGATTGTGGAGTCTACATTCTTGGAGATACTCAAAAGTCATCTGGACATAGTTCTGGGCAGCCTGCTCCAGTTGACCCTGTTTTAGCAGAGGGCTTGTACAAGATGATGTCCAGAGGTCCTTTCCAACCTCAAACATTTTCTGATTCCTCACATCTGCAAGCCATGCTTGCCCACCTTTAAAACTGTACACCATTTGGTTTGCAGTGGCCTCTTGGAACAGTTTTTAGCACAAGGAATGTGGCAGCAGTTCATACTGCTATAATCTTTCTTCCCAGCAGACTTCCTAGTGCCAGCCATTTGTGCCAGGATTTATGCCAAAGGAAACTGGCAGAGGCCCAAGCAGAACCTCACCCCATGTTTTAAGGAGTCTCAGAGCCAGTTGAGAAAGTTTGTTTTTCACATGCCACCACATGTCACAGCAGCACACCATTTCCAACCTTAGCCAGGCCCAAAAGTTAACTTCTTGGATGTAAGGTATATAATGCAAAGTTCCTCCCTATCTGAAAGAAGCTAATACTGGCAAAGTTGATGAAACTGAAATATATTAATTTTCTCCTTCAATCTGGCCTCTTCTTTGGATTGCTGCCCTTGTTATACATTCCAGCCCATCATTTCTAAACCTAACATTACAACTAGGATGCTCACTCCATTGATATTCCTGTTCCCACTCTGGGAAAGAGCGATTGGTTCTTGCTCCTGAGGACTGAGAAAAACAAAGCCCAAGTGACACTGAAAATCCTTGTGATTTTGCACCAACAATATTGAGATGTTACGTGCTTATTTATTTTTCTATTCCAGCTCCTGAAGAGCTGTTATTTTGAGAAAATTTGAACTTTTATTAAAAATAAAAAATGAAAGAGTTGTTATTTTGGCAGAGATAAGCTTGAAACACATTATGAGGATATTCTACAGGCTCAAAATATAAACAGTTATTGCAAAGATCTCACCATTGTTAATTTAATCTAAATGAATGGGTTTGGAGAGGTGGGGGAAGATGGTACTTTTCTAGCCAGGAAAGATGGGAATACCACCTCTTCAGGCTTCTCACCACATGATCACTGTTCTCAGTTGAGCTCTAGACAATCTGTGGCTTCTTTATCTGAGCAGAAGCACTGAGCTTGGAGACTGCCATACGGAAGTTTATCTCCTGCAAATCAAACTCTGCCTACAGAGATCACATTCTATTCTAGGAAGCAGAGGAAGATCCAGTAGAAAAAAGAAATCCTAACTTCCCTTACCTCCATGCCACTTTGATGTGGTACTTCTAGATTTTATTTTTTACATGTCAAAGAATTCTGACATAGCTCTGACATATCTGAAATATGATCTTTTGGTGAGCCACCACTGAAAAAGGAGTTTGGGCTCAAGTCTTCTTGGTCAGATTTTACATGAATCAAAGAATCTGGAGTTTTTCTAAACTGAAGCCCAAAATCAGAGGGTAAAACCTTCCTAACATCTCAGGTAGAAAAGGACATCAGGCTAGCAGTGGTTCTTACTAAGGAATGAATTGCTTTCCTATTCTGTGGAGACAGACTTGATAAGAAGCCTTTTAGAAGCTGAAAGATGAACAGCTGCCTAGGGAAATATAGTGGCCAAAGTTTTGGAGTAGTTTGGCAGAAGCCGGAACGGAACAACATGAACTGGAGTCTTTGTTCCTGCAAAGCTGCAGTAAGAGCTAAGGGCCTCAAGAAACATTTAACACTCCAAAGAAAAAAAGGTGAATACTTCCTGGTGCTGCTAATCTGAAAAACAGATATATATATATAACTATATATTATATAGTATGTTTTATTAGAAATCTCTCTATATATGTATGTTTTATTAGAAATCTAGGATACCTACATCACTGAATCCAGGTCTTCACAGTGTTGGGTAATCACATAATAGATACTTAGTTTAGAAGAGTCTGTGAACATATGCAACTTTTAACTAACTGAGCTCAGTATGCCCACATCTTCCTGTCTGAAACTTAACAAAAATAACAAAGGCCACCTACAGCAACGTTATAAAGGAAAAGAATAGAAATTCAATCTCATATGACCTTACAATAGGAGGGAATTTCCTTAGTGAAAGTGTGTAGTATCCTATTATCCTAGGATAATCTTCTCTCCATCGAAAAAGAAAACAAAGTACTCTGCACAGTCCAAGCTAGTTTGACACAGGGGGGAAATTAATTGCTAACTCCAAACCCAAGATTGATTTAGTGGTCTACAACAAAAGCTCTTATTAATTGACCCAAGTGAATCAAGTATTTGCCAACCATATGCTGGGCTTCATCAGAAGAAGTGTGACCAGCAAGTCAAAGGAGGGGATCCTGCCCCTCTACTCTTGCTCTCTTGAGATCCCACTTGGAATACTGTGTATAGTTCTGGTGTCATCAGCATAAGAAGAACAGGGAGCTGGTGGAGCAAGTCCAGAGGAGGGCCACAAGGATGATGAAGGGGCTGGAGCACCTCCTGTATGAAGGCAGGCTGAGAAAGCTGGGGCTGTTCAGCCTGGAGAAGAGAAGGCTGTATGGAGACCTCATAGCAGCCTTCCAGTATCTGAAGGGGGCCTGTAAGGATGCTGGGGAGGGACTCATCATTACTATAGTGATAGGACAAGGGATAATGGGTCTAAACTTAAACAGGGGAAGTTCGGGTCAGATAGAAGGAAGAAGTTCTTTACTGTAAGGGTGGTGAGGCACTGGAATGGGTTGCCCAAAGAAGTTGTGAATGCTCCATCCTTGGCAATGTTCAAGGCCAAGTTGGACAGAACATTGGGCAACATGGTCTAGTGTGAGGTTTTCCTGCCCATGGCAGGGGGGCTGGAACTAGATGATCTTAAAGTCCTTTCCAACCCTAACAATTCTATAATCCTATGATTTTAAGCACTGAAGATACGAGGATACCCTTATGAATCCAAAGTACACTGGACAGTCTGACAAGCTGATCAGATTGACATGGTCAGAACTTTCCATTTAATAGGAATAAATATTAATTCCTAGCAAACTAGGCAGACCTGAAGAGAAACAGATTTCTACCTACTGCCTAAATAGCCCAGGAACTCAACTCAAGAAGATGTTGTGAATGCCAGAAATATGGATACATTTAAATTGTGATCAGACAAATTAACAGAAATGTATCAAGGATATTAAACTTAAACAATTGGATAGAAGTTAAGGTTCAAGAAGTTCCTAAGTTGAGGTAAAATAGGAATGGAGAAGGTATGGAGAAGAAATATTACAGTATACTGTTCTGGGTTTGTGTTCCTTTCTTACTTACCTATTACTGACAGTTATGAAGGGTGTCAGATGAGCAGATGATCTATTGATCTATGGTATCAGTTAATTTTTTCTTATATTCTTATATTGTGACATTAAATTGAGATACAGAGAGGTGAGAGGCTCTACAGGTCATTAGTAGTGCCTTGCGATGTAAGCACTAACTTTAACCTGAAAAAGACCTTACTTTCTGAAAAGATAAGGCATTTAAATAGTAAGCAGTGAATATTTTTGGCCTATACAGAACTCAAAAAGGCAAAATGTCCATTCTCTGCTTGCACTGACAAAATTTTATCTTCTATTCTGCTCTGCCTGTTGAACCTACTAAGCCCACAGCATCCAAACTGTGTATTTGTGAGATTGTAAACATTAAACAAAATACAAATAGTTTTGGAAAACACATTGCAGAGCAAATATTAGTGCAAGGGATATTTGGGGTTTGGTTTTTTTTTTATTACGATATCCAACAATAGAAAGCCATTCCAAAAATTATTCCAGTGATCTTTTCAATGACTCTTCTGTAGCCTGCTGTTAATGTTTTTTGTATTTCATTCCCTGTGGCAGTAACAAAAGCAAGGGATTTAGCTCAAAACCTTCATAATCACAACTACAGCCTCTTCCATTCCAGGAAACAAAAGAGGCAGCATAGAGAGAAAGGAGTTATCACATCTCTGTGTACTAGCCCATATAGAGATCTGTCCCTAACATCTACAAGTCCTCTTTGCTGTGGATTACACAGTGGTGCAGCAGTGCTAGCAGGTTGCCGCCACTCAATTTCTCTTTCTGGTTTTAGGAACAAATTGTGGGATAGTGTTTAGAGATGTTAGAAGGAAATAAAAGAGTCTTTGTATTTGTACCACAAAAGACAGAACTCCTGGCTCCTAGTTAGAAAAAGCATTACCATTCCCCATTTGGTTAAAACAGCATGTGTAGAGCCCATACAGGGATGACCAAGAATTGCCAAGCTCTCCCCACCTTCCCAGCAGCAGAATCAGAAACCCCAGTTCAGGTTTAGATGCTGTCAAGTGACAGGACTATAAAATGGCAAAGCGGACGACCATAGATCTGCTCCTTGGAGAGCTGAACCCTGCCCTCCACTTGAGCAACCTTTCTCAGATTCTCATCCAAAACTGCTAAGCAGTGCTATATGTATCCAGGTATAAAGCCTAGAAGCATACAGGGATGGTAAGGTTCAGACATTTTAACTCAACTTCATGACCTATGACTAAGCACCTTAGTCCCTAATTTAACATTTGTTCTACTTTGTAAAGCACCAAAAGGTAAAGACATCGAGCAGAGCTGATTTATGTCACACTAAGGCTTCTGGCTTTCACATCATACAAGACTGCCCACAAAAGAGAAACAATGAAGTTTGTGAGATATTCTTGAAGATATGACCTAGTGGATACATTAGCTTTGTAACATAAAAGTATCCCAGGACACATAAGAGGAAACTGAGGTGCAGTCACACACATCCACAGTTTATCTTAACT
Source organism: Pezoporus wallicus (assembly GCF_028554395.1). NCBI lineage: Eukaryota > Metazoa > Chordata > Aves > Psittaciformes > Psittacidae > Pezoporus > Pezoporus wallicus. The sequence goes on from NW_026642052.1 coordinate 7,419,162, forward strand.
GTATTACACCTTTCTCCATACAAATAGCAACTGCTTAGCCTACAGGAATAGACAAAAATTATCTTGGTGCCTAGCTAAACAGTAGGATTGCAGTGTGGAGTGAAACATCTAAGCAAAGGAAAACATAACACAGCCATTTGGACAACAAACCTTTAAAAGAAGACTTGCAGTTCTTGGGTAGCACTGCCTTTTCCCTCTCAAAAACCATGTTTAATTATTTCCCCAATAGCTGGTGGGGTTTTTTTATTTTTTGTTTTTTGATTATTTTTTTTTTTAAATATTTGAAATAATTTATTTTAAAACACTGCAGAAAGCATCTCAATTACTATTATCCACTTCCTCCTCTTTCACACTCAGGAACTGATGACAATCAGAGAGCCCAGATGCCAGTCTGTAGATTATAGTCTCAGCCAGGGTATTTGGCTCCTTGGTGAGTTCCACAGGCAGTTATTCTGGCAGCTCTCAAGTTGTCCCTGCCTAGCAAACGACTAAGGCTGTTGACTGACTGCTCAGACTACCCTGTTCTGGACATCTGTGCTTTTTTCCCTCTCCTTACTTGTAGCAGAACAGCTGTTATGTGCATGCACTGCATTTGTGCAAGTGTTAATAAATGAATAGATGCACAGGAATCAAGAAAAGTGTGTTTATATAGGTCCCTTTTAAGCCACAAAACACATGGTTATCCCCCATGCTAGCATGATTATCCATAAATTAGACAGAAAGTGTCCAAACAAGTAGACACAGAAATGACATGGCATGAAAGGCTGTATCTGGCAAAAGGTCTCCACACACATGTAGGTCTGTGGCAGGCAATGCATACTGCCTGTTGCTTTCCTCTGGAATCTGAGGAACACTTGTTTCAACATGTGCCTAAGAAAGTTGCCAGAGACTCTACAAACCCCAACTCTGACCTTAGCCACCTCTTTGACTTCCTGCACAGAATTTCCACTGCATCAAATGGGCCAGAAACACTCCATATGTGGCTGATCTCTCAATAATATTGGCCTTAAATTATTTATTATTTCTTGAGTGCTATTAACATATCCGAATCTGTGTGATACAGAGAGGAAGACATGGTCCCTGTCTCATGAGACTTAATCTAAATAAGACAGAACATTTGCAGACATTCAAAGTCATACCACACAGCATGAACAGATGAAGGGCCAGGCTTAAAATTGCATCACTCAACTCTGCTATTAGCTAACACTATTGCAGAGCATGTGTGCTTTCAGTAAGGCCAGGTGTGTGTGTAAAGATCTTCTTGGATTACCTACATCAAGATGGAAAGTGATAAAAATCAGACATATTTCATAGAATCATAGAATAGCTAGAGTTGGAAAGGACCTTAAGACCATGAAGTTCCAACCCCCCTGCCATGGGCAGGGACACCTCACACTAAACCATGTCACCCAAGGCTCTGTCCAACCAGGCCTTGAACACCGCCAGGGATGGAGCATTCACAACCTCCCTGGGCACCCCATTCCAGTGCCTCACCACCCTTATAGTAAAGAATTTCTTCCTTATATCCAATCTAAACTTCCCCTGTTTAAGTTTTAACCCATTACCCCTTGTCCTATCACTACAGTCCCTAATGAAGAGTCCCTCCCCAGCATCCCTATAGCCCCCGTTCAGATGCTGGAAGGCTGCTATGCAGCATTAGCACAGGAGAAACAAAGTCACAAGCAAAAGTTTCACTGTGATTAAGCTTTTTTCATTTGACAAACAGGTGTAGGCCATTGCAGCTGAAACACTGCTTTGTTGGCATGACCTGTCTCTATTAGAACTTTTTGCTGCAACAGCAACATTGTAAAATGTTCTTAATGTACAAAAGCCTAAAACTACTCTGAACATCAGGTACAATACTACAGGTAGTAGGTAAATATTTTGAAGAAAGCTTAGCCTGAATACACATGGAAGTTACTTTAAGGTTACATATAATTACATAGCTACCACTCAACAACTATTTCTATGCCTGGTCATGCTCAGTAATGTACATGCTTAAATGGGCAAGAAATTGGAGGAAAATTACTTCTACTTATAGCCAAGAAGAGAATGCAGTTAGGTAGTTGTGGGGATGCAGCTGACACACTAGTTTCCAACCTAACCTACCTCATGGCAATTTGTGTATACACCCTTATGTTTTGAGAGGTAACTTCACCTCAACAAATAGGCAAGATGATGATGTGAACAGAATTCCAGGCACAGCTGGAATCACTCACAGTTACAACTGCAAGGAAGCTGGAATTGAACGCAACAAATATGGGAAAATCGTTAAAAGGATTCAAAAGCAAAAATAACATGGTCTAAAGACTGACAGGGAACATGGCTTGGATTGGTAGAACAGAATTGACTGAGAAATATGAATATTGAGGTAGGTGAAGTATTCAAGCCAAAAGCTCTTTCTGTCAGATGTCCTGTCCTAGACTAGCTTACGGACAGGATGTCCCCTCTGCAGCAGGCAAAATGGTCACAATTCTTAGTTTGGATGTAAACTTGAGGATAGCCTACCCAGACATTTTGCCTTATATGCTTCATGGTATTTCAAATCCTGGTCTAAATTCCCATAAATGAAGAACAAACATGACTACTGACTGCCTACACATGCCCATCTGTTCAGATGGCACAGCTCCCACTAACAATTTAGTTGGGCAGTTTCACTGAAGTCTAGGTGCCAAACTAGCATACGTTTCACAAAGATAGTCTGTATGACACCACAAGCACCGTTTCCTTTGCAAGATTCCCTTGTCTGGGACAGGTTTGAGAAGATCAGCCATCTAGTGCTTCCCTGTTAGCCTGGTTTCATAAGAAACAAGATTATGCAATTGCAGTGTGACTTCTCATCTGTCAGCCTGCCCCCTTCTTTCCTACAGAAGTTTGGCAAATCTCAACCAGATTTGACAGAAGGGCAATGGTTTCGAAGTTGTTACTTTCCTATTCATTTCATTAAAATGAACGGCTGCTTAGAGGATACCTTAGTGACTTCAGTGAGGGAAGTTCAACTGTGTGAAGTAAAACCTTACTAGACAACAGAAAATCTACACAGGTGAATGCAGTCTTACCCATGGGAAAAGCCACTGTCAGAACTTCACTGATACTAGACAGAAGGGAATCCAACCACTAGACACAAACCCGTAATAAAGAGGAGGGATGCTCACAGCACAACTTGATTTTGATCACACTTGCCATTAAAGTATGTGACCAAACCAAATACCTGAAGGCAAATGCTGAAGAATCCCAAAGAGTTTACAAGCATTTCTGGCCACAGCTCAAACCTTCCATTTGTGTAGTGGAATAAATTGGCAGCACACTCTCAGCTTTCATAGGGCAAGCGCCGTGCCATCCACCTACATGTAGCAAAAGTACATCAGAATATCTGTTGGGTTTACAGATTTTGCATTTTCCTCAGTAATTTCTTAATGAATGTTACAGAACTTGGAAAATGCATGTAAGCTCTCTCACACTTTCTTGAATGTTCAGTGTTGTCCATCAAACACTTGGCTGCACGAGAAAACCAATTCAATGAGCAAATCTTCTATGGATTTGTACAGTACAGTACAAAAGAAAAGCCTATGTGACAGCTTCCTCTAACTGATACAATCCAGTCCAAGTACCTCAAACAATTCTGCTACTTGAAAAGTTACAACATTAAAAACTCTTAGTCAAAGATACGTTGGACTGTCAAGGCCAATGGCAGTAAACACAAGTGGTTTTCTGCCTCAAAAATGGGAGTGCAGAATGGATTGAGGAAATACAGGCTACTTTTCCAGAGTGAGAGCAAAAAGTGACCAATGCATACTGCTCATAAGAGAGCAATTCTTTATCTTTTTTTGCTTCAGAAGAAGTCAAAATCCACAAACCTAAGAGCATACACAGCTGGGCTCTAGAAAAGCAGTAAGGGATGGGGAGAACTACCACACTTGTGCTCATAGTGTTGATGCAACTGCACAAAAAATCAGTCCCAGCTGTCCTGGCAAAAAACAAGGAGGCTAAGAACATGAAGAAAACTGGATTAACAGGATTGAGGGAGATGGCCAGCACCCACAGCATGTAATTAATGTCAGCCTGGCAGGAAGAAGGAACATCCTCCTGTTTCCTTTCAAATGCACCCTGGCCCCAGATGATGCACCTCTACCAAGCAGTCTGTGGCAAAGAGCTGAATTTAATCTGGATGTGTGAACCATATTGGTACCAATAGTATCAGTATTCTCACCATGAGACCTGATTTGAAGTGGAATTCTCCCAAACTGGGATAGAACATTACTATCAGGAAAGGCAGACCATCTTCACAGTTCAGAATTCATTAACAGAAATAACTTTTACTGAAACTCTTATCTGCAATTGCTGTACAATATCATTTTGATGTACAATAGCATTTTAATTTCATTTTTTCTTTTTTTTTTTTTTAAACGTAATAAGTATTTTCTTTGGCAAACTTAACTTTAAGATTAGTATTACTGTCACTGATAGTCCATCTTGGGAAGTGCGTTCCCATTAGAAATGGTGAATTTGAAAGTATATTTATTGGTCCTCTTGACCTTGTTGCCTCAAATTCAGCACAGTTTCTATTTATAGGCTGTTGATATCCTACAGAATAACTTCACTGTAGTTCTACATGCAGAACAGTGTCATTTACAGTGAGAAAGAAACAAATATAAAATGGACCAAGAAATTATCATTTTGATTTTTCTAACTGTAGTTTAGGACTAAACAGAAAAAAAAATTCCATGTGTTTTCTGAGAATCTTTTACTCTGTTAGATAAAATTGGTGAAGACTTTTGAAGGATCCAATTTTACTGGCAGTTGCTCCTCAAACTAAATCAATAACTAACAATCTTTAATAGCAAAGCTCTTTCCATTTGAGTGGTTGCAGTGCATGTGCATAAGCTGCAGTGATGTTTATTGTATATCAAGATAGAAAAGCTAGACTTTAAATTGTGTAACTTTCCATAACACAGTTTTCCTGAGGGCTGTTCAACTCAATAAGCAGCCAAGGAAAAGGGAGGGTGAATGCAGCAGATCTGTTCTTTTCCAGCTTGAGATGCAGATGAGGCCCCACCCAGCAAACCAAACCTTTGGCATTCATCCACATGATCCTTCAGGCTAAGGAAAGAGAAGCCATGGAACAATATAGTAATACAAACCCTCCTCAGCCTTCTCATTCTGGTGCTTTCTTTCTCACAGAAATAAACTGCTCTAAATGGTAAACAAGGCTGTCAGGTTCATGGTGTTCATAACTGTAAAGCAGCCATGTAAATCTTGCTTGTAGGATGCCAGTTTTGCCCAGTTTCAGTATGATAGAAGCTACAGATTTTTCTTCCCCATTCCTCACTGTGACCATTGTGCTGGACACAAACAGGGTAGACTCTTCACCATGGGCAGAAACATGTTCTCTTTCCAAACCTAATTATCAGTGAATCAACCGGAAGAGTCACTCATCTGAAATTTAAGAAGTAATCAGAATCCCTTCAAGATTTTTACTGTAAGATCAACTTCAAAATAATTTGGTAGAACATCACCATCTGGTGGATTCACTCACTGACAATTTGGTTTTAATTTTTTCCTGTATTTCCCAGATAGACCTTCAGCTCACTGAAGAATATTACATCCTAAGGTCACAGAAAAAATACAGACAATCCATTCAATAGTGATCTATAGCTTCTCCCTGGGACAGGATACAAAGCTGCAAAAAAAAAGGGGGGGGGGGAATTCCTATTTGCATGTACCATCAAGGTGGCAAACCTGTTAAAAAAATGGAACCCAGCTTCACTTGGCTGGAATCTAACCAACTCTTCCAGGCTGCCATTAAAATATCCTGTGTGGAAAATAACAGGCATCTCCTCCAAACAAAGTCAGAAAGCAAGTAGTACTCTGGTACTGATTGGTTAAACAGTGCATTCCACACCAAAGCTAAGATTTCCTTTTCGTTATATTCTCAGAGCTAAGGAATTACTTCACGATTGATGGAAACCATCCACTTTGCAAAAGTGCAAGACATCACACTCTTCAAAAGCTCTAACTGAATAGTGGAGGAAAAGGGGAGGAAGTGAAACAGAAAACATCCGTACTAGCCTCTGAAGGCAGTCTGATGTCAGTCAAAAACGAGGTTGCCTAAAAACACCAGTTACCCTTAGACCTTGCATCTCATGTCCTTGAAACAAGGGGTTGAATATGGTATTTTCTGCCTGCTTTCTTTAATTCTTTTTTAACCAAAAACTGTATCAAAGAAAATATATATATATATACAGCAGGCTTGATAATTTTTTCATAGCGTTATTAAAAAAAACAGGTTTTGTCAGTCTGTTTTTTATTTGTAGGAACCTTCACCCTACATTTCATATAAGCCCAGTAGCAGTGGACCATACGTGATCACCTTCTGTGTTTATGCCATTGTCTGAATGTCCACCTGCTTCTTTCAACTAAAATCTGAGAAAAGGTAGTGGTCTTTAGATCTGTTACATTGCTGCAAGTTCCAGGTAACTAGGCTGATAAACAGATAATAGGATAGAACTTACATCACCAGAGAGACTTCTGCATCATAGAGACAAAAATGCCCCAGTCACTGAAGAAGACAAGATCTTGTAAGACCATTAGGACTTCAGTGCCTGCAGACTACATACTAAAACCCACAGACTACCATTACAGACTACCCAACCTCCTTTATTACTGTTCTTTGTAACTTACTCTCTGATTCCACAAATCCCTTAGCCTGCCACACTTTAACACTACATTATACTGGTAGCAGTAGATGCTCATCATGAAAAAGCACAAAAATCAAACTGATTTAATAGAAATGTGTGTTGTGAGACTTATAATGTTACACTAATATTAAAGCATAGATAAAATTTGCAAAAGGAAAAGAAAAACTTTTTGGTGAGATTTTACACACACAAAGCAGCTGCTTCCTACTGTGCTTGTCAGGAGTTTGTACCATGAAGTTTCCTTCAAAGCCTGTGATGAGCAATGACACGGTGAAGTAAGGCTCTACAGCCACTCAAATTTTTCCTATCCAATGTAACTTGAAACAATGACAAATAATATGTTTAAAGATAATAATCTCAGGCACTACCAAAAAGAAAAATAATTTATCACCTGTTTTAAAAAGCCATCAAACAGTACTAAGGAATGGATACTAACCATCACCAGCACAGAATTAACGGCAAAACACTGTTTCTTATTTGCGGGTGTGGGAGAGGTCCCATGGCAGGGCATGACCAGGGTGAGAAACCTGTGTTTTAAAAGCTTGTGAAATCTCAAGGAGAATCAAAACACCTGAGCAGTGCTTGAATTGTCTCAAGCTTTTGTAGCACATGTAAAACAATAACTCTTTTAAAGACAGCCAAAATATATAATCAGAAGATGACAGGAAAACAGGATCAACAGCAGATCAGAGATAAACACCCTTAAGACCCTGTCAGTAAAAAGGTGTACAATTTGAATTCACTGTTTTGGCAAAAGCCACTTTGGGGGGGGGGGGGAAGTGTTTAAAAGCAGTTAAGTAATTTTACAGAAATAGTCTGGGATTTTGTGCAAAGGGAGACTCCAGGCTTGCCTCATCTCCTAGAAGCATCCCATATTCTTAGATGTGACGTTGCCATGACAACCACAACTTGGTGACCTCGTTATTTCAACCTAATCCTGCTTTGAAATTATAGTTGCTCCACCCTTTTGCCTGGCTAGCCTGATAACATAATCATTGTAAATGAGGATGGAAAAACACAGCAGGATACCATTCCCCTAGTGACATGGGACTAGTCTCACCTTATCAGGGAAACAGACCAACAATTAAACTGCACAAATCTAAAAGCCAAAAAGTAGATTTTTTTTCTTGTTTGCTATTTTGTTTTGTGAAAAATCTAATAGCTTTTAGTGCAGGGATTCAGTTAGGAATGGGGGCTTTGGGGGGAATTCCTTCTAATTTAATTTAATGTCTTTATCAGGAAATTAAATAGTAAAAAGGAGTAGTTCTCCTTAATTATGCATTTGTTTTGACTAACAGCTGGAGCAAGATTTAGGATATACACAGAGTCAGGACAGAACTTGTTTAGCAAATCAGATTGGGGTTTTTAGCTTCAGACTTGCCTTGTTTTGTTTAAACCGGTTAAAGCAGCAAGCATTACAAAATCCCAGCTGTAGACATTGTGGAAATACTGTATTTGCTCACATGTTGCAGGAACATTACTGCAATTCTGCTCTTATTAAACACATGGACAACAGTACTGGTGCTGCTGTCACAAATTTAAAGGAAACATTTTCTTTGCTCCTTGGGGAGGGAATTCAGGGTTTTCTATGTACATGGGACATGTGAAAGCTTGAGGAGGAAAAAGTGGAGCAAATACCTTTAAAAGAACATAAGTTTGGAGTTATTGACATATTATCTAACTGAAGCTCCACAGACTATAGTTCACAAAACCATTTTGTGACAGTTCTTCCATACTTCTGTCTCCCTTCCTTTTCTGGCAGAGCAGTCTGATTTCTCGCCTTCTCAGTACATGCATGGTTTAGTACATGGGGACAGATTTTACCTTAGAGGTTGTGATGTTGCCTGAGACTTCTTGTGGGAAGAGCATGCACACTGAGGCAACTAGATTTGTAAATAACAGTTATCATCAGGAGAAGACAACAAAAAAGGAAGAACAAGGAACTACTTTGATGGAGAAGTACAGAGAATTATTAGCTTGTTCAGTATGGACACAGGGCTTCTATTACTATGGCTATTTTTATATAGATTAACAGAAAGATTTCCTCAAATCTCAGTTTATGTGCCTCTACCAGCAGAGGGGCTGAGTCAGTCTCTGGGGATATCAATCCCCAATTCCAGAAAGAAATTCTGCATTTTAACATTTGGAAAGGTGAGGTGCTAAACAGTTCTTTCCAGCTTCTGTGTCATAATAGGTGATGCTCTCCAAAATAAATCAGCAAGGGCTCCATGCACAAGCAAAGGTACCTATTAGGCACCCACAGACGTACTCAGTGGTAAGCCAGGAAAACCTTTACTCAGAAACTGTCTTATTAACAGAGGTGATCACAAGTCTGTTAGTAGTCATCAACTCTGAGATAGCTGATGAAGTAGCACGGCAAATAAAGCAATCCTCTTATGGTAAGACTTTACACACAAAAAATCTTTTGAATACCACTTCAACAGTGCTTGGGGATAATTTTCCTGAGTAGCCAAAAAGAAACCCCAAACACCGAAGCACTATAGCCATACATTGCAGGTACAATAGGATGAGCTGAAACCTGAGCTCTTTCCTCTGTGCCATGAAAATATCTTTGTATTCAAAAACATCTGCAATAGGCAGGGCCAAACCACCACTTGCCTCTGTTTAAAAACTTGCCACTCCACTCCCAGATAGAGAAAAGGAATCCACTGACAGCTTTAACAGCCACCTTCACCTATGATCAGCACAAGATGACTCAGGCACATAGAATTTAGCTTTTCTCAACAAAAAAAAAAAAAAGGGAGACTGACAAAATGCAAAATGCATAGTTAGTTCCTCCATGAAAGGATCACAACAACCCCCTGGCCTTCCCCTTCAAGTGGGGCATTTTGCTATCAATGGCTGATCATTAAATGATTAGAAGAAACGTGCATGTAATCATCAGACATTTATTTCTTGAGGTGTTCAGCAGGGGTTAGAAATAAGTCTCCATTAAAATATTTTTCTTAAGCTCTGTTGAATCCCAAGAGCAGAGAATAGACATGAGTAGGAGATGTTTATACAGCACTGCAGCAAAGGAAGCAGGTTTTCCTTCACTAAAAGGCCAAAGATCATTTTCTTAGAATAGCAGCACACATTCCAAAATGGTGCCTCACATTTACCGAGAGCTATCAGTGAACAAGTGAACAAGATTTATGTCCAGATTCGAATGTAGTTCTCCTGCATACAATTGTAAAAGGCCAAACCATTCAATACTTAATCAGGTTTTGCGTCTGATTTTTCCAGCCTTTCTTGAGATCACCATATATTGTGTGCAGGCTGATTAATCCTTCTAACTACTGATTCTAACACATGAAATGGAATCCAGAAGACCCAAATGAAATTCCAAGCAAGGAGTATACTTCATCATTTGATTTTGCATATATAATCTGACTTCTCAATCTTTTACAACCTAGTTTTCTATATTCCTTTTAAAAAAAAAAAAAAAAAGAAAAATATTGTCTCTTTTACATTATGGTCCTGGATTTGAACTGCACCTAAAATCATTCTCTGTTCAAAACAGCTAACATAATGGGGGAAAAATTACTAACTCTTGTGTAGTTAAAAGTGGATTGCATAGCAGGCTTTTTGCGGATGTGGGAAACACAATGCCTCCTTACCGACCATGCTATGGAGTCCCTAGGTATGAGGTTTTATAGACAATACAAAAGTTCTAATATACAAATGATTTTGTGCTTTGTACAAATTCAAAACAAAAATAGAAAGCAAGCTTTGTTTTTCTCCTAGATCAGTAGTGACACCTAGTGCCCAAGAGCTAAAGGAACAGCGCTTGAAAACGAATTTTCCACGGAACTGCTGGATTACATTACAAAACCTAATTTTGGCTGTGGGCAAAACCACCACCACAAAAACTCCAGGGTGTGGTAGAAAGAAGTAAAACAAATAAATACTGACATTAGCTATGGGATGATTTGAATTTGTATAGATGCTACATTTGCTGTAAAGAGCAACCTGCTGCAATTCAAAAGAGAAAAGAAGGGATGCATTTCAAAAACAAGGAAGAAACCGTTTGTACACGTAGAATGTAATTCCCTAGTGAAACCTGGAAAGGCTCTGGGGCAGAGAATTCCTACACATGAATGACGTTCTTAGGACAGAGAACAATCTCAGGTTGTAAAAACACAAGTTTTTCATCTCATCCAGAGAGGATAACTACCAGAACAGAGTGCAACTGCTCCAGTGTTATGCTTATTCTGGTCCAAGTTCTTGCTGATATAGATAAAACTCACCGATATAGCTATATTAACATAAGTTATTCCACTTAACCTACACCAGAGCACATCACTCCCTACCTGGAGACACTAATCTAGAATAAAAATCATTTGGTTACTGATAATTGGCTGGATTGTGGGTGCAGGGGAATGCTGAAAGGCTACAGTCTTCTCATAGGCCTTGTCCAGTATTGGTCATACATTCTATATTATATGACATAGGAAGAGCTATGCAGGTGTGTGTGTTCCCCAAATAGGCAGCTAGCTCCAGTCTGTAAGTCATCTTTACTTTGTAACATACTTCCACATAATAATCTGTTCCCAAATGGCAGTAACACAGAAGCTTGGCCAGCTGCTGTAATGTCAATCAATGTTATGGAAACAGTCTTTGTTTCAGGGGGAAAGGATGCAACCTTCTTCCTGAGAATCACTTCTCCTCTCAAGCTTTTCACGGGGTTTCAAGGTCTATAAAGTGCTCTGCACTTGAAATATAGAAAGCTAAAAAGATACCCAGGAGTAAAGATAGGAGAGTTCCCAGAGGAAGAGATTAGTCAAAACAGAAGCAAGTTTAAGAAAGGAAAATCTGGGCAAACCCCATAGCAGAAGAGATTAGCAGAAGAAGTACACTCTAGATCAAAAGACAAATGTACAGTTCAAAAGCAGAGACACCAATTCTTCCTGCAATATATCTCAGACTATACTTATGGTGGAAGAAAATAATTTTTTAATATCATAGGAACAAGTGAAGTCTGCATCAGTCTCCCTTATCTTCACTTTTATTTCTTGTCAGACAAAGTGACTCCAAGTCTCAACAGAGTACAGAATCAGGCTTGTTCAAACTGGAGAAACCATGCTGTTTTCATTTTTCATTTTGTGTAAGGATGCTTGCACAAAATAGTTAAATAGCAGATGGCTAAAGTAGCTGAAAAAGAACTTGAGTGAAAGGAGAGTCATTCATGAAAGATCATTAACCACAGAGCCAGAAAAGCTGTACATGTTCCTAGAAGTTTTCAAGACAGATGCACTAGGAAAAGTGGTCAGGAATATAAAAGAAAACTACTTTCTCTTTGAAATTCTGAGATAAGGAGTACTGGGGATTGATGACAGAGAAGTTTTAAGAATTTTGTCTTAGCAAAAGATTACAGCTACAGTTTTTGTTGGTAAAAACTTACCCAACACAGTGACTGGCAGTGGCAGAGATGTGTGGCTTGTTACACCCAAAAATAAATCCAGTTGTGTTATGTTTGCTTGCTACAAGCAATTTGCCCCATAACTATCCCATTAGGTTCCACTTGTGCTTCTATTTGTACAACAACTTAGTATGAGGTCCCTTCAAAGAAAGAGGAAAAAATTCTAGCAGACACCAGTTGATTATCCCAATCAAACAGCCCTGGAAATGTCCTCAAAACAAGGCACACTGCATCAGGATCAGAGAAAAGAAAAGGTCCCGTATTTCACCCATTAAGTCTTTTCCTCACTGCCAGCGAGATAACTAATGAGACTAGCGAGTTGCCTTGACCTGGTTTGTATAGAATGCAGGTAAGTTTGAAGAATGAAAGTTTTTGTTGACTCAATCTACCAGCAAGACAGTGGCTACTTTTAAATGGAGAAACAGCCTAGATTCCTGAACTGTGTGCAAATGGTCTTTGATAAGTGGTTTTCACCCCAACTCTGTGTAGTATTGCTAAGGGATCCATGGGACGTGAAATATTGCCATTATTTGACTTTTGTAGAATTTCTAGGAGTCAGAATCACTTCTGGAAAATCTTTAGGGGTCCACAAAAAAAAGGAAAAACAATGAAAAGAGTTGCCTTAAATTGGCAGGTCTTCAGTTTTGCTCCTATCCTCAATGTAGGCTGGCTGTGACCTTGCAGAAAGTTTCATAGGGCATGTTTAACCTTAAAATGATCAGCTGTATATTTTAACATCTCTTATTTATACCTTAAATTGAAATGAACTTAATTTTTACTTGTATTAAGATTTGCAGCCTTCTTCATGTGGTGTCCTTATAAATAGTGAAAGGTCAGTATCATCTATTCACAGCATAATTTACATATTTGCTAATTACTGTAGATTACATCTGAAGTGAGGTGATCCCACACTTGTTAGCTCTAATTACAACAGAAAAATCATTAATCATAGCCTTATAATAAAGAATAGATACTGCAGGTATTAAATTGATGTTTAGCTTATTGTTGTACAACTCCTATGGTATCAGTGCAAATACACCAAATATCCAGAGATTACAAAAAAAAAACCAACCTCTGCTTCTTTGTAGATTTGTGATCTGAAATGCTGAATTGTCAAAGAAATCAGGTGCACATGCACTAGCGTGGGGAGAGACTAGTGATATTTCATTAAATTGAATGTATTTAATTTCATAAAAAAGCCTCCACCTCCATGTTTTTCCCAACTTTTTCCCAAAATGAGATGGAAAATTGAAAGTCAAGCATGTAACCTTGTAAACAGATCTATTATTTCTTTGCATTAACCCTTAAATACTTTCTGAGGTGGTTTTGCCTTTTCAGTGGCACTCTGCATGCTGAACTTTTGCCACTAAGTTCAACACAATTGAGTGTAATATATTTAAAATACACTCAGCTGATACTGAAATTGATAAGGAATGTAGGCCTGTTAAAATTGACAAAACTGACAAGTTCTCTACTGGCTCTTATTTTATTGCTCTTTTGGCTCAACATGTGGCTTTGCAAGCATGAAGTCTTTATTGCTTGCTGGTTGAAAAGATCCTGCTTAGGAATACATTTCATTAGTCATGATTCAGGCTCTTTTATCAGTTTTCCTCTTTGGTGTAAGTTCCAATTTGTTAATGGTACGTAGGTGCAAAGGTAGAAATGGAAATATTTCATGGAGTTCTGCAGAGCATCACTGATCAGCTAAGGTCAGAACTCTATTTTTATATCAGGAAGTTTTTCTTAAAAACATTTTCTTGGACATACAGAACAGCAGAGACATCAGTAAAAACACTCATGCTTTGTTTTTAGTGCTGTAATCATTGCTAGATCTAGTGCTAGATGCAAGGATTGCTACCCAGACGTTTCTTCCTGATAAGCCACCAGAAAGTTTAGTTCACAACATGACCCCAGACCAGCTGCATTGGCAGCTGCGGTGATATGGCAGAGGGTAAACATGCAGAACTGCAAACAAAAAGCCAAGAAAAAGGACAATACATTGCCTGAATTCATAATTTCAAAACCATATTAAGAAGCAGCAAAATTCTACTAAGCAAGTCTGTCCTAACTTTAATTCCTATGACCACCTCAACATTTTATGGGACTAGACTGAGAACAACATCAACCCAAAAAGGTATTTGGTGATCTGTTTTAACAAATAAGCCTATAAGTAGTAATATAAATACAACTGAAGGAATTAAATTTGGTCCAAAATGAATGAATAGACCAAAGGAAGGAAATGCTTAAACCAATATAACAACTAGCAGAACTGCCAAAATTATTTTGCCTTCCCTGATGCTGTCTGTGTTTCCAGGGCCATATTAAGTTATATCCAGCACAATCTGTGCTGAAGCTAACTCTCAAAACAATTCAAAAGCACTTCATATATTAAAAAAAAATGTTAAATATTAAGAACCTGATAAAATGGTTGAATGCAATATACTGTACACAGAAATAAAATATAACTAAAGCATAAATACCTAGGCACTAATTTAGGTTTTAGGGTAAAATATCTAAGTGTCAAGGCTCTGCCATTTATTATCTATTACACAGGTCAAAGGAGCATTTTACTGATCACAAAACCAGGGGCCTCAAAGTTACAAAAGCCACTCTGTACATTCCAATTATAATAAAGACATTAAACACTGTTCATGTACCCTTTTTTACACCTGATTCTCACCAGTCCACTTCCAGTCCAACCAGAATCTGTACTATACACTTTCTCTCCCAACCCTAACTTTTTCACTTGCCATAATAGCAGTCAGAGAATGGTTCTTCACTCAAACTCAACAGCAACAGTGCACATGAATAGCTTCAAGGGAGAATTCCTTTAGTAGCCCAAGCTTTTCTTTAGTTGCCCCTTCCCAGTTGTAGAGTCACAGAGTCAACTAGGTTGGAAAAGACCTTTAAGACCCTGTGAACTGCAGTGACACTGGCACTTTTGCTTAAATTACACCTGCAAATCCACCCAAAAGGTTTTAGAATGGGCTACTACGAGCTCACCAGTAGATAGGCTCTCCACATATTTAAAATAAGACACCTGTGCCTAGTTATACCTTGAATGAGGGCTAAGTTTCTGCTTCCCAGCTAATGTAATTTGTAAAGTGATACTTTTGAACGCAGGAAACACTATGGAGAAACCACAAAGTTGCCTCCAATTTCGAATGAGGAGATATTTCTGCAGTTTATACAGATTTACATGACTGAGGTGTAGTCAGACGTATGGCTGTTTACAGATATCTGAAGCTGAGTGAATGTTTTTCTTCTGATGCTTGCTTTTGCAAGGTCAAGACCTCTCCTTTCAGCTGTAGTTTAGACTGCAGTAACCCATTCCATCCTCTTTTGTAAAAGAGATTACTACACCTTACTCTTGTCCACTTGGAACTGCAGCTTCTGCAGCTGCTCTCCTCATATTACTCTCACACACCACAAAAGGTACTTGTGCTTTTCACATTTGCCATGGTCTTGGATTTGTTTGGATTAAGAAAAATTCTGATCCTGTAGTTAACAGCTAGTTATGTGACTGTGATACTTTCAAGTAGCAGAGGAAACAGGGAGTCCTCTGGCTTCCAGCTCTCAGATTTAAATACTTTGAGACTGAGGATAAGTTCAACTCCTGATCCTATTCTTTGTTCTGTTTCTCTGAGAAGGAGAAAACTGATGAACTTTAAAATGTAGGCTTTTGCATATCTGCTTTTAGGACTGTTTTAGTCCCAGGTGATTTCCAGATTATTTTACATAAATTCTATCTCCTGTAATTTTTACTATTTATATCCACCCTAAATACTATCATGTACATTGAGAAAATTATGCAATAAAAATAGAGAAGTCTGAAATAGAAAGTATTATTAAAAAGGAAAGCCAGGTAAAAAACCTGAAATTAACAACATACTTTTCAAAATTACACAATATTTTGCATTTAAATTATTGTTTGGGGGTCCTTAATATTTTTCATTTCCCATTTCAATTAAAAGTATAATGAATATATAGCGACCAGGAGCGTGGCGAACAGAGCGGGTCGAGGCAGTTTGCGCGGCAGTTCGCGCAGGCAGGCGAGCGGGATGGTGAGCACTCATTGTATAATCAGGGCCTGGTCCGGGAGCTCTGCTCTGGCTGCCCCGGCGGTGGCCAGGGTAGGCACCCAGACAGAGCCGATGAGAGGGGAGGCTGCAGTGCAGAGCTCGGGGTGTAGAGAGTGCCTGCACTGGTCTGGTGAGGGGAGGGTGCACAATGGGCAGGGCTGCACTCGGTGCTCCCTGGTGGAGGTCCTCCTGCAGCAGGGGCTGAGCTTCAGGATGCTGTCAATAGGCTGCGAGATGTCAGGGAAGCTGAGAGGAAGCAGGAATGCTTGCTCCTGGCTGTCCTGGGTTCAGCAGTAGCAGTCATGCTTTTCCTTTGTGGTAGCTGGTGCAGTGCTCTGTTTTGACTTCCAGCCTGAGAACAGTGTTGGTGAAGCCGATGTTTTCGGCTGTTGCTAAGTGATGTTTACCCTGACCAAGGACTTTGTGAGGCTCATGCTCTGCCAGGGAGGAGGGGAAGCCGGGAGGAAGCAGAGACGGGGCGCCTGACCCGGGTTAGCCAAAGAGGTATGGGACTAGATGATCTTTCGAGGTCCCTTCCAATCTCTAGCATACTGTGATACTGTGATACTGTGATACCACAGCATGTCATGCCCGGGGTGGGGGGTAACTGGGAGTTATCCGGAAGGACATGGGCTTCTGGGTGGGACTCATTTCTTGGCCGGTGGTATTGTATTCTCTTCCCTTGTTATTTTCTCTTATCATTGTTGTCGTTGGTGGTAGCGGTGGTGATTTGTGTTGTACATTGGTTGCTGGACTGTTCTTGTCTCAACCCGTGGGAGTTGCACTCTTTCGATCCTCCTCCCCATTCCTCCGGGAGCGGGGAAGGGGAGAGCCCCGGTGGGGGGCGGGGGGGCCCTCGATTGTTGTCAGCCTGGCACCACTCACTGGGAGTGAGTGAACAAGCTGTCTGGCTAGGGTTTAAACCACGACACTTCTTTTTGGTGCCCAGCATGGGGCACGAGGGGTTGAGATAACGACGGATCTGACTGGATTGATAGTCACTCGTCACAATGCTGATTTATTGGCTCTCAAGGTTTTTCCTCTTGATCTCACAGTTTCAGTATATCATATCTTACGTCCATCTGGTATTTGCTGTATTAGTGTTTTTCAAGTGTGGGGCTTGGGCTAAGGTTTTTGTCTCATTGTACTTTATGGTAATGACTTGTAATACAATAGAATCATTGATCATGAAACTGATCTGGCTTATGTTCCCAGTGTGGTCACCACCTTTATACTTTGGGAGGTATATGATGGAGGTGCTTAGCAATTACACATCTTTTTTCTCCTTCTCAGGTGCTCAACCTGTGAAGGAGACATCCTTTTACACTCCCAGTCGTCCCCCCTTACCATTTACATTTGAGAGTTTTGAAGTTTTTGAATGGCCTTTTAATGCTGTTGAGACTTGTTTGCTGATGGTGATGGGAATCACCATGCTAACACGCATACAGAGTGTGTTTTGCCCACGACTGATTTCAAGAGTTAAGCAGAGTCAGGTTTGGGTCTTGTCTGGGGTCAAACGACGATGTAGGAGGACCGAGAGATTTTCCCTGAGGCTGGACAGCCATGAGTGGCAGGGTGTGTGGGATAGTATGGGCAAGTATCTAGGTCAGTGGGCCCCTCCAGTACTTTGGAATTTCACTACCGAACAACTGCAAAATCCAGAAGAATTAGTAAAACACTTAAATGAGGTGTGTGGTCATTCTGGCCATACCAGAGATGGACAAATCACGGCAACGTGCTGGTGCTTGGCCTATGCTTACAGGGCCTTGTAAAACACTATGCAGCACCTTCAAAAAGAAAAGAATGTCGGCGGATCTGAGGGCAAAGCAACAGTCGCTACTCAAACTTTGGCTGCAATGAACAGCACAGCTACCCCAGCAGCAAGTACAGCAGCTGCTCAAACTTCAACTGCAACAGACAGCGCGGTTACCCCAGCTCCAAGCACAGCAGCTGCACCAACCCCAGCGACAAGTACAGTCGCTGCTCAAACTTTGGCCTCAATGAACAGAGCAGCTACCCCAGTGGCAAGTACAGCAGCTGCTCAAGCTTCAGCTGCAGCAGACAGCGTGGTTAACCCAGTTCCAAGCACAGCAGCTACACCACCCCCAGCAACAAGTACAGTTGCTACTCAAACCACAGTGATAATCACTGCAGCCAAACCAGAGGACCAATTCGAACCAATATTGGTTGCCCCTGTACGCAAAAGAACAAGCAAAAAGGAGGCAAGAAGGGTGAAGCGAGATGAAGAACCAATGAATTCACCACCCGGTCCAGAATCTGATCAGGAGTCATCATCACATGACGAAGAAGAAGAAGAAGAGGTAACTTCTCGACCTCGGACCTCAACCGAGCTGCGGAATATGCGAAAAGATTTTACCCGTCAACCAGGGGAGCACATCATCACCTGGTTACTCCGATGCTGGGACAATGGGGCCGATGGTCACGAACTAGAAGGTACAGAAGCCAAGCAGCTGGGATCACTTGCTAGAGAAGGGGGAATTGACAAAGCAATTGCAAGAGAGAAAAAGTCCCTCAGCCTTTGGAGGCGGCTCTTGGCAGCTGTGAAAGAAACGTTTCCGTACAAGGACGTTGTTATGAGTCGTTCGGCCAAGTGGACTACTATAGACAAAGGCATCCAGTCTCTGAGGGAATCAGCCATCGTAGAGATGATCTATCACATCAAGCCAAATAACGGGGATACACCCATAGATCCAGATGAAGTTGAATGTACACGACCCATGTGGCGAAAACTTACACGGAATGCACTGTCATCATATGCCCATTCATTGGCAACAGTAACCTGGAATGACATAGTACCACTAACAGTGGATGAAATGGTTCATAAACTCCGAGAGTTCGAAGACAATCTCACCCCTTCCATCATCTCAGCTGTGGAAAAACTGTCCCAGGATATCAAACAATTGAGGGACGATGTATCTGATTTATCCAGCTCCTCACGTGTACCAACACACGTCTCAGCTATTAACAAAAGGCGTCCTATTGTTTGAGAGAGGAGATACAGAAGGTATACTCCAGGGGGTACCCTATGGTTTTACCTGCAGGATCACGGAGAAGACATGACAAAGTGGGATGGAAAACCTACTTCAGCTTTGGAGGAACGGGTGAGTGAACTGAAGAGGGGAGCAAGGGCCAAGACTGATCGTCCCATGAGAGCTACGGCTTCAGTCTCTGGTGAGCAGTTTCCCAGATGGAGTGGAAGAGCTGATTTTACTCCATCTCCTCTGATAACGAAGAATAATCCCTTTCACCAAGACTTAAGTGTCCAACACTGTGATGACCATTAGAGGGGCCCTGCCTCCAGCCAGGTGGAGGTAGGGGACAATCAGATTTACTGGACTGTGTGGATCAGATGGCCTGGCACATCAGTCCCACAGAAGTATAAGGCTCTAGTAGATACCAGTGCACAGTGTACCCTGATGCCATCAAGCTGTCAAGGGGTGGAACCCATCTATATTTCTGGAGTAACAGGAGGATCCCAAGAGTTGACTGTGCTGGAGGCTGAAATCAGCCTGACTGGGAGGGAATGGCAAAAGCACCCTATTGTGACTGGTCCAGAGGCTCCATGCATCCTTGGCATAGATTACCTCAGGAGAGGGTACTTCAAAGACCCAAAAGGGTACCGGTGGGCTTTTGGTATTGCTGCTTTGGAGACTGAGGAAATTGAGCAGCTGTCCACCTTGCCTGGTCTCTCAGAAGATCCCTCTGCTGTGGGGTTGCTGAAAGTTGAAGAACAACAAGTGCCAATTGCGACCACAACAGTGCACCGGCGGCAATATCGCACCAACCGAGACTCCCTGATTCCCATCCATCAGCTGATCCGTAGACTGGAGAGTCAGGGGGTGATCAGCAGGACCCGCTCACCCTTCAATAGCCCCATATGGCCAGTGCAAAAGTCTAATGGAGAATGGAGACTAACAGTAGACTATCGTGGCCTGAATGAAGTCACACCACCATTGAGTGCTGCCGTACCGGACATGCTAGAACTTCAGTATGAACTAGAGTCAAAGGCAGCCAAGTGGTATGCCACAATTGATATTGCCAATGCATTTTTCTCATTCCTTTGGCAGCAGAGTGCAGGCCACAGTTTGCTTTTACTTGGAGGGGTGTCCAGTTCACTTGGAACCGACTGCCCCAGGGGTGGAAACACAGCCCTACCATTTGCCATGGACTGATCCAGACTGCACTGGAACAGGGGCAAGCTCCAGAACACCTGCAATACATTGATGACTTTATTGTGTGGGGCGATACAGTGGAAGAAGTCTTTGAGAAAGGGAGGAAAATAATCCAAATCCTGCTGAAAGCTGGTTTTGCCATAAAACGGAGCAAGGTCAAGGGACCTGCACAGGAGATTCAATTTTTGGGAATAAAATGGCAAGATGGACGTAGACAGATCCCCACAGATGTGATCAACAAGATAACAGCAATGTCTCCACCAACTAATAAGAAAGAATCGCAAGCTTTCTTGGGTGCAGTGGGGTTCTTGAGAATGCACATGCCAAATATTACAGTTCGATTGTAAGCCCTCTCTATCATGTGACCCGGAAGAAGAATGATTTTAAATGGGGCCCTGAGCAGCAACAAGCCTTTGAGCAAATTAAACACGAGATAGTTCATGCAGTAGCCCTTGGACCAGTCCGGACTGGGCCAGATGTAAAAAATGTACTGTACACTGCAGCTGGGGAGAACGGTCCTACCTGGAGCCTCTGGCAGAAAGCTCCAGGGGAGACTCGAGGTCGACCCCTCGGCTTTTGGAGTCAGGGATACAAAGGATCTGAGGCCAGCTATACCCCAACTGAGAAGGAGATACTGGCAGCCTATGAAGGGGTTCGAGCTGCTTCGGAAGTGATTGGCACTGAAGCACAGCTCCTCCTGGCACCCCGGTTGCCCGTGCTGGGCTGGATGTTCAAAGGCAGGGTCTCCTCTACACATCATGCAGACGATGCTACATGGAGTAAATGGGCTGCACTAATTACACAACGAACTCGAATAGGAAATCTCAGTCATCCAGGCATTCTAGAAGTCATCATGGACTGGCCAGAGGGCAAAGATTTTGGAATGTCACCAAAGGAGGAGGTGGTGCGCGCTGAAGAGGCCCCACCATATAATAAACTGTCAGAAAGTGAAAAGCAGTATGCCTTGTTTACTGCTGGCTCTTGCCGTATTGTGGGAAAGCATCGGAGATGGAAGGCAGCTGTATGGAGTCTTGGATGACAAGTTGCAGAAACTGCTGAAGGAGAGGGTGAATCGAGTCAGTTTGCCGAGGTGAAAGCCATCCAGCTGGCCCTGGACATTGCTGAACGAGAAAAGTGGCCAGTACTTTATCTCTATACTGACTCACGGATGGTGACAAATGCCCTGTGGGGGTGGCTGCAGCAATGGAAGCAGAGCAACTGGCAACGCAGAGGTAAACCCATCTGGGCTGCTGCACTGTGGAAAGATATTGCTGCCAGGGTAGGGTGCAGAACCTGGTGGTGAAGGTACGTCATGTAGATGCCCATGTACCCAAGAGTCAGGCCACTGAGGAACCCCAGAACAACCAACAAGTGGATAAAGCGGCTAAGATTGAAGTGGCTCAGATGGACTTAGATTGGCAACATAAAGGTGAATTATTTTTGGCCTGGTGGGCCCATGACACTTCAGGCCATCAGGGCAGAGATGCAACATATAGATGGGCCCGTGACCGAGGGGTGGACTTAACAATGGACACTATTGCCCAGGTTATTCATGAGTGTGAAATATGTGCTGCAATTAAACAAGCCAAGCGGTTAAAGCCTCTTTGGTATGGAGGATGACAACTGAAGTATAAATATGGGGAGGCCTGGCAGATTGACTATATCACACTGCCACCAACCCGCCAAGGCAAGCGCCATGTGCTTACCATGGTGGAAGCAACCACCGGGTGGCTGGAAACATACGCTGTGCCCCATGCCACTGCCCGGAACACTATCCTGGGCCTTGAGAAACAGATTTTGTGGCCACACAGCACCCCGGAGAGAATTGAGTCAGACAATGGGACTCATTTCCGGAATAACCTTATAGATATTTGGGCCAAAGAGCATGGCATTGAGTGGGTATATCACATCCCCTACCATGCACCAGCCTCTGGGAAAATCGAACGGTACCATGGGCTGTTAAAAACTACACTGAGAGCAATGGGTGGGGGAACTTTCAAGCATTGGGATACACACTTACCAAAGGCCACCTGGTTGGTCAACACCAGAGGATTTGCCAACAGGGCCCAGTCAGAACTTTTACATACTGTAGAAGGGGACAAAGTTCCCGTGGTGCACATGAAGAATTTGCTGGGGAAGACAGTCTGGGTTATTCCTGCTTCAGGTAAAGGCAAACCCACTCGTGGGATTGCTTTTGTTCAGGGACCTGGATATACTTGGTGGGTAATGCGGGAAGATGGGGAAGTCCGATGTATACCTCAAGGGGATTTGATTTTAGGGGAAAACAGCCAGTGAACTCAATTGTATGCTGTTGCCTGCTGTGTAATGCTTTTATAGCCCATCAACTAGATGTCTCCAGGTCACCAGCGACTGGCCCTGACTTCCCTCCAGCCATCACCCCAACAGAGAATGAACTTTGAACATCATGGACCGAATGAACTCGGCAGCATTATAGGGATTGGTCCATGCACTAAGAAAATGATCTTTTTCTCTTGGTCTGTATGAATATGGATGTATATATGTGGGAGAGCGATGGTGTATTGAAAATGTGGGATCTGAGCACGACGTGAATGGTATGGAATAAAGGGTGGATAATGTCCTGGGTTCAGCAGTAGCAGTCATGTTTTTCCTATGTGCTAGCTGGTGCAGTGCTGTGTTTTGACTTCCAGCCTGGAAACAGTGTTGGTGAAGCCGATGTTTTCGGTTGTTGCTAAGTGATGTTTACCCTGACCAAGGACTTTGTGAGGCTCATGTTCTGCCAGGGAGGAAGGGAAGCTGTGAGGAAGCAGAGATGGGGTGCCTGACCCGGGCTAGCCAGGGAGGTATTCCATACCACAGCACGTCATGCCCGGGGTGGGGGGTAACTGGGAGTTATCCGGAAGGACAAGGGCTTCCGGGTGGGACTCGTTTCTTGGCCGGTGGTATCGTATTCTCTTCCCTTGTTATTTTCTCTTATCATTGTTGTAGTTGATAGTTGCGGTGGTGATTTGTGTACATTGGTTGCTGGACTGGTCTTGTCTCAACCCGTGGGAGTTGCACTCTTTCGATCCTCCTCCCTGTTCCTCCGGGAGCGGGGAAGGGGAGAGCCCCGGGGGGGGGGGGGTTGACTCAATTGTTGTCAGCCTGGCACCACTCACTGGGAGTGAGTGAACAAGTTGCCTGACTGGGTTTAAACCACGACACTGGCCCAAACTGTGCAGGGGCCTCAAGCTTCACCTCTACCTCGTGAAGGAAAGAAGGAGGCCGTTAACCTGGGAAACTGGTGACAAAAAAAACAACAAAAAAAAAGGAGAAGGACAACCAAAAACAAGGGGCTTCCCCCTAAATCCCCTGTCCCCACGCAGAACCGCTTTGCTGTCCTGCAGCGGGCTAATGAGGAAACACACTCGAGCCAGAAACAGCCAGCTGATGCCCTGGTAAAGATCTCTACTGGTGCTTGTAGGAAAAAGTGGTGGGTCATAGTAGTAGGGGACTCTACACTGAAAGGGACAGAAGCACTCATCTGCCGGCCAGACCCCGTCTCAAGGGAGGTGTGTTGCCTACCAGGGGCACAGATCAGGGATGTGGCAGAGAGGCTGCCTGCTCTAGTAAGTCCCACGGACTATTACCCACTCCTGGTGATACATGTGGGTGCTAAGGATATAGATAGTAGTAGCCTGGGGAACATAAAGAAGGACTACAGAGCCCTGGGGGAGGTGGTTAGGGGCTCTGGAGCTCAGGTGGTCTCTTCATCAATTCTCCAGGATACAGGGGAGGACCTAAAAAAAGCTAGTAGGATTAGCCAGGTTAATAAATGGTTAAAAGGGTGGTGTCATAGTCAGGGGTTTGGGTATCTTGAACACGGGACCCAAGTTTGTAGGCCGGGTCTAGGGGGGCTGGTGGAGCTGGTCTGATGATAAAGGAAAGAGCAGTTTTGGTAGGAGGCTTGCCAGACTGGTCAAGGAGGCTTTAAACTAGATGTGTTGGGGGAGAGGGGCATCATTCCATCCCAACACACCCAGTCAGTTGCCAGAACCTATAATAAATGCTTGGAGCAATGTAGAGATATCCCAGCTGCTCCAGGCAATGAGCCGGCTTCAGCTGGAGCTCGGCTCAGGTGCCTCTATACAAATGCCGGAAGCATGGGGAGCAAACAAGAGGAATTAGAGATGTGTGCACGTCTACGGGGGTATGATATAATAGGCATCACAGAAACATGGTGGGATGGCTCCTATGACTGGAGTGTTGCAATGGAAGGTTACAGGCTCTTTAGGAAGGACAGGCCTGGCAGGCGGGGAGGGGGAGTTGCCCTTTATGTTAGTGATAGGCTGGAGAGTACGGAACTCTGTCTGGGGACAGCTGAGCAGTCCACAGAGAGTTTGTGGGTCAGGGTTAAAGGGAATATAGCTATGGGAGACATTACTGTGGGGATCTGTTACAGACCGCCTGATCAAGGAGAACCTGCGGATGAAGCATTCTATAGACAGATAGGAAAAGCCTCACGCTCGCAGGCCCTTGTTCTCATGGGTGACTTCAACCACCCTGACATCTGTTGGAGGGAAGGTATGGCCCGGCACAAGCAATCCAGGAGGTTCCTCGATTGTGTAGAGGACAACTTCCTTCTGCAAGTAACAGAAGAGCCGACAAGGAGAGGTGCCGTGCTTGACTTCGTGCTCACCAACAGGGAAGGGCTCGTTGGAAATGTGGTGCTCCAGGGCAGCCTTGGATGCAGCGATCATGAGATGCTCGAATTTGAGATCCTCAGGACAGTGAGAAGAGGTGCAGCAAGCTCACTGCCCTGGGCTTCAAAAGAGCAGACTTCGGCCTCTTCAGGAACCTGCTCAGGAAGGTTCCATGGGATACAGCCCTAGAGGGCAGAGGGGCCCAAGACTGTTGGTTGATATTCAAGGATCACCTGCTACAAGCTCAGGAGTGTTGCATTCCAACCAGAAGGAAGTGCAGCAGGAGGGCCAGGAGACCTCCTTGGATGGATAAGGAGCTCCTGAGGAAAATTCAAAGGAAAAAAGAGGTATATAATAAGTGAAAGCAAGGACAGGTGGCCTGGGAAGAGTACAGGGATGTTGTCCGGGAAGCTAGGGACCAGGTTAGGAAAGCCAAGGCCCAGTTAGAATTAAACTTAGCTAGAGGTATTAAAGATAACAGGAAGGGATTCTACAGGTACATAGCAAATAAAAAATAGACTAGGGAGAATGTAGGCCCCTCAGGAAGCTCTCAGGAGAACTGGCTACACAGGATTTGGAGAAGGCTGAGGTTCTGAATGACTTCTTTGCCTCGGTCTTCACTGCCAAAGGCTCTGACCAAACCACCCAAGTCTTGGAAGGCAGATGCAGGGACTGTGAGAATGAAGACCTTGCGCCCACTGTAGGAGAGGAACTCGTTCGAGACCATCTTAAAAATCTGAACGTGCACAAGTCCATGGGACCTGATGAGATCCATCCACGGGTCCTGAAGGAGCTATCAAATGAAGTTGCGAAGCCACTGTCCATCATATTTGAGAAATCAGGGCAGTCAGGTGAAGTTCCCGATGACTGGAAAAAGGGAAATATAACCCCCATTTTCAAGAAGGGGAAAATGGATGACCCGAGGAATTACAGACCAGTCAGTCTCACTTCTGTGCCTGGCAAAATCTTGGAGCAGATTCTCCTGGAAGGCATGCTAAGGCACATGAAAAACAACAAGGTGCTTGGTGACAGCCAGCATGGCTTCACTAAGGGGAAATCCTGCCTGACCAATTTGGTGGCCTTCTATGATGGGGCTACAGAACTGATGGACAGTGGTAGAGCAGTTGATGTCAACTACCTGGACTTGTGCAAAGCATTCGACACTGTCCCACACGACATCCTTGTCTCTAAATTGGAGAGACATCAATTTGATGGATGGACCACTCTGTGGATAAAGAACTGGATGGATGGAAGCACGCAAAGAGTTGTGGTCAATGGCTCAATGTCCGGCTGGAGACCAGTAACGAGTGGTGTCCCTCAGGGATCGGTGTTGGGACCGGTCTTGTTTAACATCTTCATCGCTGACATGGACAGTGGGATTTAGTGTGCCCTTAGCAAGTTTGCCAATGACACCAAGCTGTGTGGTTCGGTTGATACGCTGGAGGGAAGGAATGCCATCCAGAGGGACCTCGATACGCTTGTGAGGTGGGCTGATGCCAACCTCATGAATTTTAACCATGCCAAATGCAAGGTCCTACACCTGGGTTGGAGCAATCCCAGGCACAGCTACAGGTTGGGCAGAGAAGAGATTCAGAGCAGCCCTGCAGAGAAGGACTTGGGGGTGTTGGTTGATGAGAAAATGAACATGGGCAGGCAGTGTGTGCTCGCAGCCCAGAAAGCCAACCGTATCCTGGGCTGCATCAAAAGGAGCGTGACCAGCAGGTTGAAGGAGGGGATCCTGCCCCTCTACTCTGCTCTTGTGAGACCTCACTTGGAGTATTGTGTGCAGTTCTGGTGTCCTCAACATAAAAAGAACATGGAACTGTTGGAACAAGTCCAGAGAAGGGTCACGAGGATGATCAGGGGAGTGGAGCATCTCCCATATGAAGACAAGCTGAGGAAGTTGGGGTTGTTCATCCTGGAGAAGAGAAGGCTGCGTGGAGACCTCATAGCAGCCTTCCAGTATCTGAAGGGGGCCTATAGGGATGCTGGGGAGGGACTCTTCATTAGGGACTGTAGTGATAGGACAAGGGGTAACGGGTTAAAACTTAAACAGGGGAAGTTTAGATTGGATATAAGGAGGAAGTTCTTTCCTGTTAGGGTGGTGAGGCACTGGAATGGGTTGCCCAGGGAGGTTGTGAATGCTCCATCCCTGGCAGTGTTCAAGACCAGGTTGGACGAGGCCTTGGGTGATATGATTTAGCGTAAGGTGTCCCTGCCCATTGCAGGGGGGTTGGAACTAGATGATCTTCAGGTCCTTTCCAACCCTAATTATTCTATGATTCTATGATTCTAATATTGATTTGTCCCAGAGAAGTATACCCATATGAACGGTACATTTGGTTTTATTCTTTTTGCTTCACTAAAACTCTTTGTATTCTTTAGCCTTCTCTTATTTTTGATAGCTGGGGAAGGGGGAGACTCTTATAACCTCAAATGAAACAGAAAGTCCTCCTTGTGCTATTTATACAGTATGGACCATAAATGCCTCCTAATATTGCAGCTGTGTGGCAGACAAGCAATGCAACTGATAAATGCAATTCAGTCAAGAACAGCTAAAGAAGGAAAAACCTGACTTAAGAAAAATTTGAGACAGATTCCAGCTTTGCTTGTTAAGGTTTAAAGAAAAGTACTTCATGTTCCTGAATGACTGCTTAGGTGGTATACTGCTTTCCAAGTCCTGAGTTTCATGCCTCTTGTTATTTCTAAAGCTGACTTCAATTTTTTACAGCATCCATTTAAAATGAACTTGTATGTTTTTTATTTCTCCTTTGAATACAAACTTTAAACAAACAGGTTTGGCAGGGTGGCTTTAATCAGAAACAGAAAAGAAGTTTTGAAAATGAAAACTAGGTATGCCCAGTGCACCAAAATCAGCTTTCACTCATTTACTCTTCCTTTTTTTTCAGTTATCTACAACAGGACAGTTTAGCACTCAGCTTTCTCAAAGACCTGAAGGAAAAAGAAATAATAAGAGTGCCAAAGATACTGAAGTTACATATCAATTCTGTCAAAAAAATCTTTAATTAAAAGAGAGTGTCAAATGGAGTTTGTTGTCTGTTGCAAAAGAACCAGATAAAGCTGAAAGTGAGTCCAAGGTAAATGGGAGATAAGCAAATTATCAAAGATTTCAAGAACAGGATTTTGCCTGCTCCAGTATTATGAATACATCCAAGGTTTTTCCATGCCCTAAATTGTTCTTTATTCTTCACTACCACAAGGCAAGACTGATTTATTACAACAGCGTTAAAACCACTTTAGAATTTCAATTTATTGCAATAGTACAAAGGTAAATTGTTTTTAAAAAGTAGAATTACATGTGCAGATAACCCCCCTGAGATCTTTAGATCTGATATTGGTGTCTCCTAGTTTCTAAATCTTGGTATCTTGCTCTTACCACTGAAATAAACTTCCTTGAATAGATTCAACTGACACTAAAAGTACGATTAGGTCTGCAATGAAAATAACACCTGAGTTCAGTCCACCTCAGCAAAAATCTTAGTCTTGTAAAGAAATATACACATTAGGCTTCTGTTTAAGTTCAGCTCAGAATACATGCATTAAACAAGTATACAAAAATTTCCATTGTTGGGATCCTCATTTAAATATATCTGTGCCTAAAACTGGTCATTAAGTGCATTAGATATTGAAGCTCCACTGAATTCCGAGCTCCATCAGTGTCAATTAGCACTCTGCTGTTGACTTGCAGAATCAGGATTTCATACAAGATACTACAATCTAGAACAATTTCTGAGAAGTCTCAGCTGCCTTATTTATCACAACAGGGTTTTATTTTGAATATATAAAGGTGAGGTTATAAAAATTGTATTTTCACTGCTGATAATTTGGATTATCATGTTTATCTGTAACTGTTTAACCAAATGGTTACAGAAGTGGCGAGTCCAGGCTTGCAGGTCGTCATCTTTGTTGGATAAGACCCTAAGAGTTCACATTGCATTCACTAGAAAAAGAGACACAGAAAAGAAGAAAAAAAGAAATAACCTTCTATTCCTGCCAGTGTGTTTAAAACAAGGAGCTAACTTCCTCCCCATCATCCAAGCAGCAACCACCAAATAAGAGCAAATAGCTTCCAACAATTTTCCAGGAGTCAAAAGCACCAGTTATTCCACACCCAGATGTCAAGTCCTTCTTTTTAACTTGTAACAACTTCTGCGATACAGTTATGTGTTAGTAAAACAAAATAGAAACAGAATACGAAGCCTTAGACATAGCGCGGAGAAATGGATAGGAGAATGGGGAATATCTACTGAGTACATTACAGTAGAGCCTCTCATCCAAAAACTTCCCTATATCTCACCCACACACCCCTTACAAGAAAATTGAACTACATTCATAGATATCCAAACTGAATGTAGCCAAACTTGATCAGACACGGGACACAGTTCAGTGGTGTTTTTATGGTATAAACCTGGTAACGTTGATTTATCTTGTACTGAACGCAACAACTCTATCATAGGCTTTACCACCTACATTGCAGGAACAGTTACATTTGCAACAGCTCATTTAGATCTAGCTCATGAATCCATGTGCTGTACTGCATTGTACAGTACAGAAAAACAGAAATAGCCAAGACAAAGGAATGAGCTTTATATTCAGTCCTATTGCTTGTGGGTAATTTTTCTGACCTCCAGTGCTATAAAAAATGTTGACCTGGTACATGGAAATGATTGGCTTTCCTATTATAGAATGGCCATGTTTTGTCACAGTCAGCAAGGCTTTATGGAGCATATGTAGTAACATGGAGCATGTGTAGGACACAACAGCCAAAGCAAGTTAGATTCATTCAAGCTCATATTAAAGGGAAATGGCAACACCTCTCTTATAATCTTTTTATTAGCCCACATTATTGATGTGTTTTTAATACTGAAGTTTTAGGCATTAATATGCCTAATAATTATGCCACATATCCAAAGTAAAAAGCATAGACACCCTTTAATAAGAAAAAAGATACATCTACAGCTCTTCTTACTGGGCACTGGTCTTGATATAGTTTGCAACAGCTGATTTCATGGCTTAAAAACACTCTAAAAGATTGTACTTCAAATGCCCATCCTTGCTGATTCTCTTACTCCTATGTCTATACATCAGCATACATGTACACTCTTTATATATTAGTCAGTGGGAGTTTGCACATAGACTACTCAAAAACACCCTTATTTTAGAAACACTGGTTCAGACACTGCCATCTTGCTTTCAGTTAACCTCATTCAAAATAACGTCTTTCTCCCTGCTAGCTCTGATTTGATATATAACCCTTTCAGACTCATTTCTCTTGTTCTTGATGCATTCTGTTCCATTCGCTACCTGGATATAACCACACAGATTAACACTGATGCTGTACTGAGAACAGTGACAGCATTATTAGAGCACTATTTTGCTGTCCACAATAAGCTCCCCCTTGTGCCTCTGGTGTTCTGTAATTAGGCCCCTTCAGACACACAGTTTAGTTATTATGGTTCATCAGCTTATAATGCATTATTCTAAATGGCTGCATTTTCATTCTCTTTTTCCTCTTCTTTTTCTGTTGTTAAATAAAATAAAAAAAAAAGAAAACAGATAATGGAGATAAAAAGAATTACTCACCCTTCATCTCGATCTAACATAGTGTTTATGGGCAGCAGGGGTAGCAGGAAGATGTTCTTGCAAAGAGTGGAACTTGAGCAGCTTTATAGGACAACAACCTAGGAAGAAATGACAAGCCAATACCCACATTTACTGTTTGTAAATCTGAGCATTGATTCTGCTTTCACAAGTGGCTTTCATCAAATGCAAATCAGAAGCCTGGCATCTGCTTGAGTAACCAGGCAGCCCTGTCCCCCTTTCAGGGGAACAAAAGCCATACAATCAAAGGGGTTTAAGAGGATGGCAAACTTATTGTAAGCTAGAAAAGGTTAAAAGTCTGCCAGGGTTTAAATATACCTCTCAGAACTCCCAAGTATGAAGCACTTGTGACCTTTATGATTTTTTTTTTTTTCTGTGAAATGTTTCTGTGTATCTGAAACGTTATAAAAAGTGACCAAAGAGGAGAGAAACAGACTCACTGTGTGTCTGACTTCCCAACTGGCTTTGGAAGCTCCAGAAAGCCAACTTAGATTATTTTAGTTATTCTCAGGTTTCAAAGTTCCTGCTCTGACCAACAGCACTCTGCCTGTCATAACAGGGTATACCTGTGCTCCCCTGTGTCAGTGACACATCTCCTTCTGCAAAGGTAGCAATGGCTGGAATTCACGGACTGCAGTTGCTGGAAAATGCCTGAATCATCAGGGTAGAGAAAAACATTTTTTAAAATATGCTGGAAATTTGCTACTTCTACTTCCTTCAATGAAAAGCACATATTCTCAGCACCAAGGAGCACCAGATTGCTATTTCTACTGAAAGTCTTATGAGGAAACACATCATTTCGCATTTATATTTATTATGAAAATAAAGCTTTTTTCTGTCTGGTAACAAAACAAAATAGGAATTTAAATAAAAATATGTTAACACTTAATGAGCTCATCAGAGTGTGTCTTTCTAAGAGCCTTATTTCTCATACATTTGGGAATAATCACAAAACTTATCCCAATGACCAAGCAGCTAGAAAGCAATGTTCAAAGAACTGAATGAGCCTAAAGCGTCAGATTGATCAATTTTTCAGATTTTTGTTTAATGATTGTTTCCAGAGTCCGAAGTACAGAAAAGAATACCATTTCACACACAACTTTTAGCTTCAGAAAATGATTTGTTGATGCTGGAAAATGATTCAGTCAGAGTTATGTCTGAAGGCCCCTGTTGCTGTAAGGAAACCACTCTCTATAATTATAAACAATATAATTTAAAACAGATCTTGATTCTCATGTTTTGAATACAGTCATTGTCTGAGAGAAAAACCTATGATCTTTTCTGAAGGAATCACAACTCTGCCTGGTGTTTAGAAACTCCTATAAAGCAAAAACTGGCAATCCTTTAAGGCAAAATCAGAACAAAAGATTCGAAGCAATAGAAAAGAATGTTTTTGTTGTATGTATTATGAACTATGTGAATCACTTTATGAAACTCAGTGTCACAAGATGTCATGGAGCCCAAAAATGTAAATAGATCTGAAATAAAATTACATTAAATAAATGAGAAATCTGTTGAGAGCTATGAAACATGATGGAGCAAGTGTAACCTTCAGGTCAGCAGGACAGACAGAAAAATACTAGGCTTACTCTATACTTTCTGTCTTTTTAATTCTATGTTTTCAGCACCTCATGTTGGCAGATAGCTTTGTTGGATTACCCCAGGAATAAGTTAGCTTGAAACAAACAAACAGCCTTCTCTCTGAAGTACAGAATCTGGAGTTGAAATAATACAAATGCAACTGATGAAAATAAAATTAAAACAAAACAGGAATGAAGATTCAAAAACGAAGGATCTAAGAAAAAAAAACCAACTAGGAAACAGATTCTGTTATTACTGTAAATATAGAAGGTAAAAGTCTGCTTCAAGGAAGAAACATCAAATAGATGCAAAATATGAATGTTGACTGTAGGACTAAGCATCCTGCATTCTGACCACTTCTTAAAGCCTACCCGCTCTATTTGCTGTCAATGATGATTTCTCTCAGACTCGAACTCCTTACAGGGAAGATGAAGGCTACACAGAGCAAAATGGAAAACAAATCAAATGATCCCAGACTACAACAAAAGAAATAAAGGAAGAGGTCAAAGCATCAAAAGTGGAAAATCCAGGCAGAGGGATGTTAAACAGAGCTCCTGACCATGACTACCACTCCTTGATACTAGCCAAGGAGCTGATGGATGCTGCTAAGTGGTGGTCCGCTCAGGAGCAGAGGCATCACTATCAGAAACAAGATACTGGGCTTGACTCAACATCTGATACTGAGCTGGCATTTCCATCTAACACACTAAGAAAGGTCTTGAGACAACATGATCCAGAAAAGAACAGAAGTTACACTATGTTTGTTTTCACTCTTGTGTTCAAAGTTGATCTACTCCCACAGCAAGACTTTTGAGTAACATTGCAAGACCCATCTCATCCTAAAAAATAATATTCTGGATTTAGTGTATCTATTCAAATGTTCCAGACTCCAAAAATAATCTGTGATGAGTCGTGCCCAGAATCACTCTTACCTTTGCCATGATACTTTTCAGCTGCAGGTATCCTACACTGTTTCCTGAGAAAGAAGACAAATAAACTGCTTACTTATTGGTCTTGCAAATAAGTTGCTTTCACAATATCAGCCTTACATAACTTATTTTCATGTAATATAGTCATCTGCATAATGACTGCTCTTCCCAGACCTTTCCACAGAACCACAAAGTGTAAGAGCAAATGTTAGCTACTGGAGCAGCACCCTTACTTGCTTCTCATAGTTTAGGCTGTGAGAATACGACTAGCAAATACTGTTACTTTAGTTACTTAGCTAGTAAGACTCTACATTACTCTTTTTTATACAGCAATTAGAAACAAGGTTTAGGGGAAGATGCTCAGACAAAAAAAATCTATACTTAAGGATATGAACTATGTATCTGATTAAGTTCCCAGCTTGGTGTACCTTATCTTGGAATACTCGTTTTGTTCAAGATTAGAGTACCATGCTATGTTTGCTTAAGAGAACTAGAGTACCCACAGTGATGTACATTGCACAGTAAGGATGATAAGTTTAACTAATGCTATCCAAAATGATGATAGCCTGATGTTAAGTACAGTGTCTT
This sequence comes from Pezoporus wallicus, assembly GCF_028554395.1. NCBI lineage: Eukaryota > Metazoa > Chordata > Aves > Psittaciformes > Psittacidae > Pezoporus > Pezoporus wallicus. The sequence continues at coordinate 7,452,938 of NW_026642052.1, forward strand.
TATTTATTATGTTTACACAAGATAGCCCCATGTAATATGAACATGACACATAGTGACAAAATTTAATACAGACATTAAACTAGTATATTATTGTCTTCTACATAATCCTCTGGCATTAGGTAGATCTAACTTGAAGCTTTGAAATATTATCAGACAATACATCCCAATTATCCTTGAAGTATGAGCCAGACTTTTCTAAAATGTTAGTTTCTAAATTCCATTAAAACAATGGGATATTTGTGTCTAAACAATGTAAGCTCCCTCTCCTCTCTCAGTACCTAGGATACATAAATTCAAGGTTAAAATCCTCCTAGTCTCTTCAATACTTTTAATCTTTCAAATTAACTTTACTATCAGAGCAGCAGCAGTCGTAAGTGAAAGATTTTCAAAGACTTTTCAAAACAAAAACATCAAATATTTAAATTGCATTAACTTCTCACCTTCTTTCCCATCCGTGCTTTCACTTCTTTCTCCTCCCATACACACAAATTTGCAAACATATTCACACAGACACAAAAAGTGCTGAAGATTAGAAAGAGTCAACATTTTTTAATGTGAAATATGCTCTCATAAATGTGAAGCCACCATGGTTTGAAGTCTAAATATTCAACACATAATTTGTAACTTTAATCAACACATCTCATTTTGCTAATGCATACTGACTGGATGCCTGAGTGCTAATGAGCGTCCCTGAATGCTAATGGCTCTGTGAAACTAGATGGCCTCTGAGTATCACATGGATTATCTAAAACTTATTTGCATCTCAGATTCCCAGCACCATTCAGCTTCACCTCTCTCTGACCTCGACATTTTATAAACTAGGGAGAACAGTTGTGTTATGAAAGAAAAGCCAAAACTGAACCAAAAAATGCAGGCAAGGACATACCCATCAAGAATATTGGAATTTAAAAAAAAATTCTGAGTTGAATAGTCTCAAATGCTAGAATATGATCACTGTAAGATATTATACATCTTAACTCATAATTCCTTGAAATCTAATTCTTACAGGACTTATGCTTAGGAATAGAGTTGCTGTAACCAAGAAATTGTAAGGATCTAATTAAGACAAGGATTGTGAGAAGAGTTGAACCCATTGATTTGCCAGCGATTAAAGTCATTACATATATTATACTTTACTGCATGTATTACTATGAGCTAATATAATAATACACATATCATAAATTCAGTGATTATACTGGAAAATCAGACAAGGCTTCAGGCACTCAAGCCCTTCTTCAAATCCTATCCCATATACCAAAAGAAAATAATCCCTTTTCCCCATCATGTAGTGTTTATTTCGTGATTAACAGATGTGCTCTGTCTTTGCAAAAGCCCCACCATCCTGCCTGAAACTGTTCCAGTGAGCAGAAATTGCATCAGTGTCCCTCTGTAAAGGAAACCTATACTCAAGGTATTATTTCAGGGCCCTGCATGTCATAGCTCTTTGTAGGAAGTCAGAAATACTTTCACTGAAAGCCTATTTTCTTTTAAAACTCTTTTCCATGTTCTATTTATTTCTCTGAAGAAATTAATATATATTATATGTGCACACATACATACACACATATATATATACATATTTTCAGGAAAAGAATCTTTCTTGTTTACCAAGAAACATTAGGAAAATTATAATTAACGTAATGCAAAAGTTATTTTAAAATTAACTCTCTTTACACCCTTAATTACCCTCAGAGTAAACAGATGTATAATGTTCACATAAAGTTCAGATCTGTTTCCAAGCTTGAAATGAAGTGGAAGTGCTGGATGCTTTGTTAAAGTCAAAACCCAGGATACGCCATTAAATCATTTGAACTTTTCAATGTACGGTACATTTTACTTACTGACTTTAATATGGAACCCTTAACCTGTGGTTGTCTCAAAGATCCCTCCCAAAAAAGTGTCTGATTTTGATCCAAGGACTTGAGGTCCTGGATTATCCACACCTTCTCCTCATGTTTCTTTTGCAGTGGCTTAATCTTTTCTCCAATTAAAAAATATTTCTAATATTGATTTTTGCATTTCTACTTCCAGATGATAGAACCTTTTGATACATGGAGAAAAATAAAATTCAAGACCTGTACACTTCTTTATCGGCCTTTGCATCTACCAAGCACTACTGTAGTCTGCCTCACCCAACTTATCCTTTTTAATATTTACATTTTCTTTCTTCTCCTCTTCTGAATTTTATCTATTACTTCAAGATTTTTTAAAATTGCCATCATGCCAGATAACTTTCTAGTTCTTTAGAGGCTGTTTGGTGCAAATTATCTGTAACTCTAAATGTGTTTACCCTGTAGTGACTATCTATGCCCTGAAAAGTACTTCCTTAGCCTTGTGGAATGCAAACACAAGGCTTTCCAAGTACAGAGCAGAAAATATTTTTACATCTTCTATATCATTATTAACAATTTAAATTTCTCCAGTTAGTAATGGATCTATAGCACGATTAGGATTTCTCTGACTCCTCATTATCATTAGCTTTGGGTTTCTTCTCTATTGTTCTTGGCTTCCTGATGAGTTTTCTAGATTTCCTATCTATTTTCCAAATGACATTTGTTGCCATTTATTTACCATAAAATGTTTTCCGTAACTATATAAAATTACATGTCCTACAGGAAGACAGCTGACTTCATGGAACCGTCTCCAGAGACACGTACATAAAAATCCAGTTTGGATAAGACTGAAGACAAGTTTCTCAAAAGCAGAGCTCGGGGGATAGTGGATTCTTATGGGAGAACACAAACTGGTGTCTGAAACAAATTATGTCACTGTACAGTCAGGAAGCCCAAGACCCCTGCGTTAGAAAGGTTATGATTTAACATTTATTCACAAGTTAGTGATAAAAATTTGTTGAAAAAAATAGATTTGACATTGTAAGGAACACCTTTATCACATCCTAAACAAAGATCACAGAGTGTAATGTTTGTTACAGATGGACTTTGCCATCCTTGGTAAGTGTTTGCATCAGCTACAGTCATGGCAGGAATACATAAAGAGAAGAACTATAGTGCAAGAAAAAAGCTTACATGTCAGCATAGTCAAAGCTACGTGGGTAACTGCAATAGAGAAATGAATTGTGCTGGATCCACATCCAACAGTTTGCATAACTCATTTCAAAATACGAAACAGTGCATCACATGGCTGGACAACACTGAATAAAAATGAGAGCACCATAATCTACAAACACTTCATATCAGTAATAATCAAACACAACATCTTGGACTGATACGCATGAGATTTATGCAGAATATGCCCATTAACAGTACTGGAAATTTACTACAGTAAAGCTTTTAAGAGGTAATGGTAGAATAACAATCCATAATAAAACACATCGGGCAATGTAATTTAGTTTTGGAGCCTAAAATAGTTTCATTTCTGTTAATTATGCTCTTATGTTAGCAAAATGATGGTTAAGAAACTAAAAAAAAAAATACTTTAAAAATGTACACTTAGGAATTTTGCAACTTTCAAGTATTTACTGTCTTAATATAACATAGAATAACATTATTATCAGACTTTTAAAGAACTTTGTGATGTTTTAATTAGCCTGACAATTTGCAGCATCTTCTCAGCTAATACTATAATATGTAACTCATTATTTTGCATTTCTCTGGAAGTCCCCTGCGTTTCACTGACTGCAAACAAGAACCCAAACTGTAGGCTGGCTTTTGCAACCAGTTACAGATTGTTGTGGTGGGTTATGTACTCTGAACAGAGGACTTTGTCAGCTACTTAACCCTCCACCGTTTCTGATAACACACTCAAAGCCAGCAAAAGTCAATTGCTCAATGACACACTACCTGTGCTGTGTTACTCCAGTGCACACCTGAAAGAAGCCCAGAAGGGTAGTGAAGCAGAGCCCATGAGGACATGGGGCAATTCATGCTTCTCAGACTTTCCAGTCATCTGACATCTCTGTTTTACTTCAGCTCAATTCATATTCAGGCTTGGAGGGGTTTCCTCCGCAGTTACAGCAGCTAACAATTTTAAATGTTGAAAGAGCAAAGGAAGAATTAGGAAAGTCAGTGGTATATCAAAAGATTATTCAGCTCCTGTGGGAATGTGGGAGAAGAGTGAAGGTGATTATTTGTTTCTGAACAAAGCCCAGTTTATTCTGTCCTTGATGGACCTTTGAATTTGCCACTAATGTTTCTGTCATCTCCTGGTTCGAGCAGTCAACTTCAAACACTGCCTGTTGGAGGTATTTGAAGCAAAGTAGCACAAGGCTAGTCCAGTCTGAGTCTGAACTGTGAAGAAATTTTCAATTTCAGTGAGAGGTCCTGTATTGATTGTAATATTGCTTCCTGAGAAGCAGCTGAAGCATACCTCCGCCACAGCTACAAAAGAAGAATGTAAAACTGGAGCTAATATATAAATTTACTCTGCAGAGCTGAGTAACAATTCACTGAGTAGCCCTCCTCTAGTTTGACCAGGACCACTTTCCATGGGCCACGTTTGAAATTAGATCAGGAAACTGATGCAGCCTGAATGAAATGGAAAAAACAAACAAATGAGACATTAAAGATAGATCAGATCCACAAATTCTCCTACCTATGGCCAATTCAGCCTTCTGTTGGAACTAGTGCCAAATGAAATCATGGCCCCCATAATGTGTATAAACCAGGTAATGTCACACCTTTTTAAAGTGTCACTATGCACAACACCTCCTAAACAGAAGCCTGTACTCATTCAAATTTTATAGGGCTTAATTCAGTAGTTTAAGCATCTGCTTCAATATGTACTTTATCTGAAAGCTTAACAAAGCAGCTTTAGATAACTACAGTACATGAAAATTCCTGTAAGAAAAACAATATCAGATTTAGCTTTCTAAAGTCTTAAAAAAACCATAATTTTCTCACTCAGTTTTCCCATGTTTCTTTAAATACAGAGGTTTGTGGTTTATGTGTAAGAAAGCTATTTTGAAAGCTTCTTGTTCTTTAAATATTTTTTTTTCCTTTTTCTCTAAAACCATTCTTCCAAAATAGACCATCCACAGAGATGAGTAGGTTCACAGAGTTTCTAAGCTAACTGCTGCCCAGGTTAGATGCCTCTTGAGATCTGCTACTGTATATTCACTGCTCATTACAGCAGCCATCTAAGCATTGTTTTATAGTCCCTTGAAACACTTGTGTAGTTCTCATGAAAACACATGAAACTAAGCTTCACCTTGTGTGGCTTACAAAATGCAGCTTATCCTATTATTATTAATCTTATTATCGCTAATAGTGGCTTTAGACACTACTACACAAACATCTTAAAATAACTCCATAAAGCACATTTTAATCCTGGTTTAACACACCCTTTTCCCAAGGAAAAGAAATCCTATTAATGATTCTGATAACTTTGTGATATACAGAAATAGGTGTTGTCTTCACTCAAATCCTTCTCCTTTTCCGCTTAAGATATAAACCAGAATTAAGACTGTGGGCAAATCTCTGATGCAGTAATCCACTGACACAGCGAGCACTTCTGTGAAACACATGACCCCACAACACTGACTGTACACATGCTGTGTAAAGCTGTCATAGCCTTTCTGAGCACTGATGCCATGTTGGCACTCTAGGTGCATTACAGGTATGCCATAGTTAAAACTATCTCTTTGACTATTTAGTCTGTAAAGCATAAAAGCTTTCTGGCTACCAACTGCATGATTCTGTGCACATTTATGAATTAAGAATTATAACCCTAAAGTTTAAATAAATATTTGGGATACTTTGCCTGATTTTACTCAACTTTTTAATTTCTAGTTAGACCTTATTGAAATAACTGGAAAAATATTGGCAAATTTCTATATTTTAGCACTTTAATTAAGTTCTATCATTTATAGAAATTATTATAATTTCCATAAATTCACAAGTATAAAAAATATTAATGACATATCACTTTTTCATGAAATTTAAAAGAAAATTTTAATGTCACATTTCCTTTTCTCAAAATGTTTTCTGTGTGTTCATAGTTTGTAACATAAATGACCCAGAAATGCAAAGAGTCTCTTCTCAACAGAACGAAAGAGGTGAAGGCAATCTCTTTTACGTAAAAACAAACAAACAAAAAAATCCTGATCAAACTAAAGTTCCCTCAGCTCTGGTTCTCATAGACAACAAGTAATTTCATTGTTGTTAGTCAAGAGGTATTTTTCCCCTGCCTCCCACCAATGAAATGGAGATCATCAATTCTACAGTCAGCAGCTGAAACCAGTTAGTCTTTCCTCGGAAGTTACTGATTGCTCTCTAAGCCCCAGTCTACAAAAGATGTATCACTTTTCCTTTCTTAACTAGAAATTCACAAAGCAGTCAGGCCAGAACATTGCTCTTAGTACAAACATGCCCTATATTAGTTACAAATACACCTCTGTGAGTATTTTGATCTGAAGTTCGTGGCCCTGTAAGGAAGCAGTAATGGAAACCACATACAATTTCAACCCATACAACTACGCACATTCAAATTACGGTACCATGGATTTAATCAGTTGTTTCTCGCAGCATCACAGAATTACAAAACAAAATCAATACCTACCGTAGTTTAGTTTAAAAGAAGCATGAAAAGGGCCTTTAGAAAATGTCTGTTCTCCTGACAGAAACCAAGACTAAGACTAGAAATAGGAAGAAGCAATCTTGCTTTTCTGAAATGGTTAAACACTAGTCATTCTCTAACCTACAGACTTTTCAGGGCGCTAATTCACCAGCTCTCAGAGGCAGATGTAAAACTGATGTGAGAACAGCCATACAGACTGTAGTATCTTGAATCATTCTGAGCTGACTGTGTACAGAGAACATCATAAACAAGAAGAAGAAGAAAGCAAGAACACCCCTAATACATAATTTTCAGAAGGGATTGACTACTTTGTCAATTGTCATGCAGCACATTGTCGTGATAAATCAAACCCATCTATCATGTGGTCACTCTGAAGCTTTCAATAAAGTTGAGGGATTGCATCTTTTGACTTCCAGTTTATTTAAGGCAGTGTGTTTCTGTGGGTCCAAGCTTGACGCTGGTTTCTCAGCAGCCTATGTGATATGGAAAGCCACTTCAGCTGCAGTACTGTAAGATGATTTTTGTGTTACATGGTATTTTACAAAATTCTCACAGAAAAACGTGTGAGAGTTCTTTAAAATGCAAGACTCATCACAGGGGAAACAGCGGTTAGCTCTGCAAAGGAAAAAATGTCACATGGTTCAACACATTCTCTCATTATTCCCAGAAGCTAAAGAAGTAGCTAGAGGCAGAAAACTGACAATAATTATATTGCCTAGAAACTGACAGCATACATAAATCTACCATATTAAGCCTTTATTCATTGATTCACTTTCCAAAGCTCATTTCAATATTAGCCCAGAAGTAACACTGTGCAAGACTCCGCTCTTCAGTTTAAGGAAAATTTAGGAAATTTTTTCTTCCACATACTGTGATAATTAAAGTTTTGTATGGTTGCTCCCTCTATCCTGTGGCAACCTGAATTGCCATGATTTTTGACTGCACTTTTCTTCCTTAGTAAATTGTCAGTAATACATGAAACAGAAAGCAGGAGTGCTTAAAGGAGGAGTAATTCAGCTCTTGTTGAAATTGTTGTGTGTAGAGCAGGAGCCTGCAGTGATGGCAAGGCAGCTATTCAGTCCTGAACGTCTGTTTATGTCAAATCACAAGAGCATAGTGCAAGCAATCTAGACCCAGCAGGAATCTTTTACAGAACTAATTTTGACATTACTCTGAAAAATCATGAATCAGAGGTATATCTAAGAGGCAAAAATAAAGGTAAGTGATACTATAGAAGGACTGGCAGACCGGCGCATGGGTGCTCCTGTAATTAGCTCATAGGCCAGCAGATTTTAAAATTAGCTTCCCTTTATTTAGGTACCAGATCCCACCTGCACTACTACTGTTCCTTCAGAGACTTCTTGTAGCACATTGTTGTTGTGTCCATGGAGTGAGGGGAGAAGCAGTGTAGCCCAAGTGGCAGCTTGGAAAAACAAGTTTAAAACATCCCATGTTTCTGAAATCAGCACTGCTGGTTTGCTGCCATTTATTGCTTAGAGGGGCCTGACAGCCTGACAGCTTGAGGAAACACTGTATCTCTGGTATAAACAAATTACAAATGCCATTAAAATAATGGAAAGATGTTCTGTCAAATTAACTTACTACTTATAATGATCTTTTCTCGCATTTTTGCGCATGTTGGTATGCATTTACTTTATTTACTATGATTTTGGATGTCTAATTATTAATATAATACTGTATTATTTAATGACATTTCAAAGCCATAAAGAGTATTAGGAAGTGTAACACTTCTATAGTTACATCTACTGCATATTGTATACCAACAAATAAAATAATGTCATTTTTAGAGCAACAAGATGAATGTTTGTGAATTATTTTTCTCAGTTTCAGGATACACAGTCTCCTTGAACTAATGTTAGCAGGTTTACATATTGATCATTGCATTGTTTTTAGTGTTACTTGGCCTCATAGTTGTGGTGGTGCATTGCCACTGCACCCTCTGGGCTCCTCCACGATTTCAGGAATTTCGGACACGCCTTGGCCTTTGTGTAACAAGTTGGGCACTGTGAAGTGAAGTGTCCCTTGACTGTACCAGGAACTCTTACATGGCTAAGGAGGGAGGCACTGATTGTACCAGGGGCTCCTGTTCCCTAGCTGCAGTGGGAAGTGAGAGAAAGGACAATCAGTCATTCCCTGACAGCTCCAGAGCACTCCTTCCCTGATTGCAGTCCAAGTGGAACAGTACCGTTGCTACTGGCAGTTTTGAAAAACTTCTAGTAATTACTGACACAGGTTGTGTCCGGGATGGAGATTTATTGATGACTAAAGCCAATCCTCTTGCAGCCGGAATACTGGTCCTAAGTGAGGCCCTTTGAGCTCTGCTGGACCACAGTGGGCAGCAATCACCATCACCTTCCTCTAAGTGGGACAACCCTCAGAGCTCAGAAACTCTTAAGTCTGCAGTGATTAGAAGACCACAGGAACCTTCACTGAAAGATGCAACCTGGGTTCAAGTCCCCACTCCTCAAGACTCAACTCTCACCCATAGAGAACTTCTGAGACATTAGACATGGATATTTCACTGATTCAAGATGAATTTTTAACAGGTATACTTGTATATCTCTACCTGTGTCTGTGTATAAATTCTTATAGCAGTTGTAGTAAATGCCATTGACTCACTTTATAAGATCCACCTTAATACTGCAAACTGCTGCTAAATGACATTTGTAACCCTTTAGATGAATAAATTTGACCAGGACTGAGACTAAGACTAGATCCAGCCTCACCAAGGCTCCCTTAGGAGTTTAGAAAGCAAGGGGGTCTATTCGGAACCTCGTAACTCAACAGGAGGGTCTCCCTCACCTGTCATGCTTATGGTCTCTTACCAGTAATCTTTAGTTCAGTTTTACTTTGATTTTCCTCTGCGTGCTTCATCCACATAATAAGCAATAGAATGAACCTTGCCGTCCAATCCTGTTAACTCAAGATTTATAAACATTAAAGCTACTTCATAAATCACATTAAAACTGCTTAAAACATCCTTTGAGCGACCCTAAACCACTCATTTCACAACAATAGTCATGATAGAGGGGAAAAGAAAACCCAATCCAAATGACAGTTTCAGTTCCAGATATTTTCATGATTTCTACAATGTAACACGGAACAACATATACTGAGATGTTTTAATGGACAATGTAAAAATCAGACCTCAGGAATCACAAAAAATAATTGTGTCTAGAATATGTATTCTCCATGGCTCTTGAACCTCATATCCCATACCTCATCCTGCTCAGGGAAACAAACTGCTTTCTTTGCTTTCAAGGAAGTTACTGAAGTGTGTATGTGGTAACTATATCAGCTCTATAAAGCAGCCTTTTTGCTTTCTTTAAGGACAGAGACATAAATTACACATTCATTCAGCGAATCTAGAGTCCTGAAGCAGAAGTGAAAGAAAAGAAAGTTGAGGGACTCATAAAGACAGCAGCCCAGCAGGGGCATATAGCTGCTATTATCTACAAGTCAACCCATCCCTCCGGCAGCCCCAAGCTGTCCCTTGGTAAGAGGGCCAGAAGGCACAGCATGTGCTGGTAAACACTGTCCTAATGGTTTGCACAAGAGACAGAGCAGTTTGAAAGCATCACCTCTTGCAACCTCCTGCCTAGGTAGCACTCAGGTACTGCAGCCAAGGCACTGCCACTCCTTCCTGGGTTTGTTGTAATAAAATATACAGAGTTCTTTTCCCAGAATAGGTACACAAAGAGATTTGGTCTTTATGTATTAAGTGTGTAACTGTTCAGTTGCTCAAACCTTTCTAAATGACTGGAAAACGCCAGTTAAAAGGACAAAGGATATATTGGGATATAAAGGACATAACCCTGCTGGAAACAAGAGAGTCTATAGCAAGGACGTGGTCATTAAGTCTCTAGCAAGTTCCTATTTCAAGTATGGCAAGTCCTTGATTTAAGAGATTTTCCAAAATAGAGGACTTAGAATAAGCGAGGAGCATGAAAAACTTTGTGTTCAGGATGGTCTTCACCTAAAACTAGCATCTGTGTTGCCCACACAGCAGCCTAGCTGCAGAAAAGAGATGTGTAATAGTTCCTTGAGAAATGTACCATATCCACAGCTTACACTTTCATATTTTTAGGAAAAAAAAAAAAAAAAAAGAGAGAATTTCAACATTGAAGACTTTCTGTCTTTGACTCCATGACAGGAATACTGCATTTTTATTTTCTTCCCTATACCTACAGCTTGCACTAAGCCAGAACAAATATATGTTTCTAGAGACTAAGTTTCTCCTTCTTCCAGAAAGAAAGGAAGAATAAGAACCAGACAACAAACAAAGAAATGAACAAGCTGAGAAAGAATTTACACCTCTCGCTCTATAAGTGCAGAAATATTTTTTGTGTCTGAATGAAAGGGCATGAAGAATCATGACTAGGTGAAGAAGCAGGACCTGCTAGTGCCCCTCACTTATTCCGTGACCATGTGATAGACAGGCACAGCCTTGTTCAGATTCTAAAGATCCTCCTTCTATTGTTTGCTGAATGGTGCCTATTAAGTCTGGCTAAAATCCCTCCCTTACTATTCCAATGTTTTTTGAAATTTAGTAAAAAAACTATGCTGTCCATACATAAGCTTCCATGTATGTATCACAAAAGCCAAAACATTCCTTTCTTAAGCAAATTGAAGGAATATTCACAAGCCAAGTGGGAGTGGGGTGTGGAATTCTTGTGGCGTAATGTGTATAAAGTGTATAAATGCTTTTCTCTAGGGAGATTCTACAAGAGGTTTTACTCCATTAATCCCTCTTACTAGAACAAGGAACCCCCCCCCCCCCCCCCCCATATCCACCCTTAACCATTCTTTTTTCCCTTCCTCTTTTGCAGGGTTCCTTAGTCCTAACTCTTTGCATAGTCAAAAAGAAAACACGAGTCAATGAAAAGACAAGTGATTTTGGAACCAGCTCTAGAGCAATGATCTGCAATCTTTGCTGGATTACAAATAACAACACTGAGAAGCAAAAAGAAGCATGTAAATTCAGTGAACATAAGGAACCCACTACTAAACTTACTGATTTTGTTCCCACTTGAACAATGACAGTAATGTTGATAATAGGGGGAAAGGTTCACATAAACACTGTCAGGAGTATAAAGTATTAAAAAGGAATGCACAGAGTAGGAACACAAGATGATAGATCTTCAAGGCAGAGACAGAGATTGTGAAGCAACTTGCTGATGGGTGAATATCAGAAAACCAGTACTTTTATCTAGTGTGACTAAATGGCTTTCTTAAGCTGGTTGTAATTTAGCATAGTACTTTTATTATGCACACAAAAATGTTTATTCAGTATTCTTGTTCTTCTGTTTTATACTTAGCAGATTGTAAATGTACATTATCTTAATATTTCATGCAATCTTTGGATTGTCAACATTTAGATAAAGTGCATTTTTGAAGAAAATGTAGACTGGAAGAGCATTTGGATCCTATGTCAATACATTAATCACTATCACTGTCTTCCTTCTGTGCCAGGAAGGGGGGAAGCTGCATCCTAAAGATGATTAATCTTTTGAAATAAAGGAAAAAAGATATTTTAGGTTGTTTTTTTTCCTCAATTATTTCAGAATCAGTAATTAGCTCCAAAGACAAGTTTCAGCACTTCTTGGCAAAACAGACGAGAATTTTTCGATCTATGTTTCTTATAGAAAAAAAAAATCACTTTATTTACAATTAAGTTCCCCATTAACTATTTAACTGCATTTTCCCTATTTCCTATGTGGAGCAAACTTTCCTCAGACTTATTTTCTTATTGTTTTCTGGGTTTTATATACATTTACACACCAAAAGTATTAGGTAGAAATAAAGGAAGAGGACAGGTTTTTCTCTATTTGAAAGAACAGCTTTTGAAAGCTTTTTGGTACAGTTTAATGTAATATACATAAAAACAATTTCTATTTTCTCTAATTTCACAAAATGCACTTCTAAGACAATTACTTCTTTAAGTCTGTCTGAATCGCCATGTTACAGGCTTAGCTATAAGGTAAAAAAAAAACAAACACGGAACATTCGTTATATTAGTGCAAAAATAAACTAGACTGGCTGGTAATTTTACCTTTAATTGAGTCTTTCACACATTACAAAGTATTGAAGTATGTGGCTTTTTTTTCTACACGAGCTTTTGTGTCAATTTGAGTGCATGGAATGAAACTTTGTGTCAATCTGCATGCATGGAGTCATCTCCCTCTTGAAATCTCTCAGCACTACTGAGACTCTGCCATTATGTTTAAATTCTTTAGAAAATGACTGTTTATCAGAAAACTAGTGATTTTATTTTTGTAACGATACCAGAACAAGCCTGCTAAAGGATCTGACTGAATCCTTGTCAAAGATGTCTGTCTCAGGCTTGGTAAGATACCTTTGAAGAAAGCTTCTTGCTTTGGTTCTGCCTAACTTATGGATAATCAGTGAACCTTCAGGCATGAAATACTCTAAAACATGGTATAGTCATACCAGGTTATAGAAATTAAGTTCACACTTAACACAACTCAGCATCTCTGATTCTTCTTTGTTTGCCTCCCCACGTACCTTTACTTCCCCATGATACATAATTGAATGTCCTGGGATTTTTAAATTGATAAATACATGCATAAAGGGTGACATTTAGGTGGATCTGATCATTAGCAGATTAGATCTGTAGTTTTCTTATACTGTATGGTAGCATGCTAGAATACACACAGAATGAAAGCCCATCTGAGTCATCAATGGACAAGTAACAAGGCAATGAAAAACTGTAGTTTCCTGCAAAGTTATATTGTTCAAGTAGGATTTAACTTCTCTGATCATTTCAAGGTCTAGAATCAGAACTATACATGTAAATGTTACGAAGTACATCTGGAAGTGAAATGCCTAGTGGATGGTAAAGTGAAGTCCTGTAGGTCTCTAAAAAACAAAGTCTATCCATCAAGAGTCCCATCCTTTTCCACCAAGCAGATTTAGATAAGATTAGTCTGGAGCGAAGTAGGGAGTTACTGTTGCACACTATGAAAAGAAATCAAGGCTACTGAATCATTAAACTGAAGAGCTGTTGATGGTGCCTCCTGCACTGCTCTAATTCATGGCATCCTCAGACTCATCCTGTCCTTACACTAGCACTCTGTTCAACTGCAGATACCATGAGCAAGATTTTCACATCGTTATGTAAATATAAAGGCCATTTGGAACTGTTGTTTGTCACTTCAGCAATTTCATTTCCATTCATATGCTTTAGGGATCTCAGTTTGAGGCTGTAAAAAGGCTTAGGCGGCTGTGCTAGAGGGCAATTTTAGCCTCATAGAACAGGCTATAATTTACATTTATCTGTGTCTGACAAGGCTGTGTATGGCAGGGGCAAGGAAACGTTGCTGCCTGTCTCTCAGGCTATTGATAATAGGAGTGATGGTTAAAGAACTACTATGAAGTAACCACACAGCTCCAAGTCTTAAGGGTTAGATGCAGAGAACTTGGACACATTTCACCTGGAACTGAATCACCTGAAGTGAAATGTTCTCTTCGTGACTGTAGCCATCATTCCTAACAACAGCAGATCTACTTCATTTCTTCATGAACTAGAAAGAAATATCCAGTTCAACCAGCAATGGAGAGGACAAGACATGCTATCCATATACTACACAGCTTTTTGCTCCACAGGCACAGCAGACATGCTGCTACAGTCAGATACTGCATAACCAGCAGTAACATACTGCAGCAACAGAAGTAATATGGAAATGTCTCATCCAGTCAAAGTGACCAGCTTGACTGAGCAGTCTACAAGTCTCAATGGCCAGCAAGTTCTCACAGAGAGATCTTCAATAGAACAGCAGTCTACACTCCCAACTCAGGAGTGTCTGTCCACACACCAATGGCTACACCCCCATTCTTGGACATAGAGTAGGTTTTCTTTGAAAAGAGAAAAACAGTATTGATTTCACACTAGATCTGTGTGTTACATCACATCAGAATGTCGGTTTCCCCCTCCTCAGCAGACAGAGCCAGAAACACATTTCTATGTTCCCTGTGCAACTTTGCCAAACCTTCCACAAGGTGAGAACAGGACCTTGAGAAGGAAGCAATTGCAGGGGACAGCAGTGAAGAGGCTCACCTGAAAGCCACTGTTCATAGTTACTGTGATATAGATGAGGAGAGTCAGCAAGACGCACCTCGAATAGTTTAAAGACTGAGATGACCCAGACTAATTCTTGTTTTTCAAGTGCCAGAGCTGGTTCACAGGCTGTGACTCCCTCTTAGCTCAGAGTCAATCCCTGCTTGTTTGAGCCAGCAGTCTACAGAAAATTGAGATATTGTGCTCCCCTTTATTTGGCATGTATTTTGAACCTTTCATCCCTCCAAGAAAGGGGGGGGGGGGGGTTGGGGACGGATGTGTGGAGCAGAAGGGAGCCATTCCTAAGAAACAGTTTGCAATGAGAGAAATGGGTGACGGGTGAGAGTGGGAATTCCGCATTTTCAAGTTACAATCTGAATAAAAACATGTTGCCAAATTTAATTTGTAATTTTTTTCCTGTATCTGTGTGTCTAACACACTACATATTAATGGAAATACTAGCTTTTTAGTCCTTAGTCCAGCCAGCTACAAATCATGTGGCTGACAGTTAAATGGCCAATCTGAAGATCCTGTCTGACGTGGTAGTGGCTTTGGTATGCCCCAGGATGTAGGTCACTGTCAGTGCACAGCCTTTCTCTTATCCTTTGCTCCCATGATGCATTTAGATGATGGTGCATTAATGTGACACTCTTTCAAAATAGAAGTCAAGAGATGTAAAAACTGTTTCCCACATAGATGATTTTTAATCTGTAATTTCTGTGACTCTTGACATCTGTCATCGAATGAATATATCTTCTTGCTTTATCCTCAAGAGAAAGACAGATTGTTGTTATCTCCAGTGCCAGTACTCATCTCATCATTTCTAAACAGCCTTATTCCTGGTTTCCAGAGGTGCAAAAGAGGCTCCTGAGGAGCAGACCATTGCAGGGGGTTTGCATAAGAAACACCAGAATGCAGAAAGCTCCGAGGACTAGCAAGCCCTTCCCCTCATATCACACATGGTCACATCACACAATACTCCTAAAGTTAACAAGCTCCATCGTGAAGACAGGGCAGTATTTTGCCCTTCTATAATCCCACCAAGGAGGCTGTTCCAAAACCTCATAGATCTAATGACCAAATGCTTATTCCCATCTCTAGATTAAGCCTATATCAGTTTAGTAGCAAGATGAAACTGTAATAACTAGCTTATGATGCCAAAGGCAGAGTCCATCTGTTTTGGCACCCTGTTTCCCACTGGAGGTAGTACAGGACATTTTGAGAAAGAATTTAAGAATCAAGCACTAGAAAAGCAAGGAAGATCTTTACTAACAGTCACAAAACCAGGCACACTAACTTGAAACACTCATTGCCAACTGTAACTGAAATGAAAATTAAGTGAATAAGCATATTTTCTTTGGTCCTATTCCTTCCTGACCAGCCTGAGCCTCTGAGAGGCATTTTAGGGAAGCAGATTACAGATGCATTTTTTTTTTTTTTAATTGTTTCTGAGTAAATAGGTCAGGCTGAACCTTGACGTATGATGCCTGTTAGCTGGGTTAATTTAAAACTAGTCTGTATTCCAAACTGAAATATCTGGATGGATTGGGTGACAGTGGAGGTCACTAAACCATACTCAGGGTTAGGAGCTATAGAGACTTCAGGACTTTGTATAGGTAGAAATGTAAGTCTTAAAGATGTTTCACTTTGGCATGCCTAAAGTTAGTGCTGCTGGCTAAAAAGAATCACAGATGTGACACTAACACTGCTAGAATCTGTTTTGAAACTTGTAAGATCAACTTTCTCTGTCTTACACTAGATCATTTGACAAGGAACATCTGATTAGCCAAAATTCAGAAGTTAAATATTTCATTTTCCAACACGAATTTCTAAAGAACGGAAGACAACTTGGCTTTCAAATAATGATTACAAACAGCTACACAGACAGGGCTTTTGACATGATAAGATCAACTGTGGTGAGTAGCAACAAATTGGACATTATGTAGTTTCATTTTCACTGCACTTGCCATGAAACATTTTATGACTTCAGGTTATTAAGCTAGTAGCAGTGAAGAACATTCTTCTCAGGGCACTAACAACTCAAAATGCCACTTTCATCACCAATGCAGGCACTGAAGCATTGATAGCTACATTCAGAGTCTTTCCCAATGTGATATTTCATACTGGTTATGACAAGTTATCTGAATGTCTTCTGAGAAGTCGAAGAAGTGAAGGGAGGCTGAACTCCATCTCTTACAATCTTTAAAATAAAAGAGGGAACAGGAAGGAGAGGTAACTGGGCAATGGAAAGAGACACAATGAGGAGGCTGCTATTATTAAAATAAGCCTGGATATAACCAAGAACATAATGGGTGGTAGAAGGCTGTGTGGGAAAACTCTAGAGGTGGGTTTGCCTTCCAGCTCCAGAATGATCCTAGACTTTATCTTCCATTTTCCACATTCCTCACTACTAGCCAATTAACTTTATAGGTTTCAATGACCTAATCTTGGTCATTATTTACTCTTTCTCATTGTTGTGGTTTAAACCCAGCCAGCAACCCAGAACCACGCAGCCTCTCACTCACTCCCTGTCCTCCTTCTTCCCCCTGCTCCCAGATGGATGGGGAGGAGAATCAAAAGAATGTGACTCCCATGGGTTGAGATAAGAACAGTCCAGTAACTAAGGTATAACACAAACCACTACTGCTACCACCAATAAGAATAATAAGGGAAATAACAAGGGAAGAGAATACAGCACCTCACCACCCCCCGACCTATACCCAGCCCAATCCAAGCAGTGATCTAGCCCTTCCAGGTAACTGCCCCCAGTTTATATCCTGGGCATGACGTGCTGTGGTATGGAATACCTCTTTGGTCAGTTTGGGTCAGGTGTCCTGTCTCTGCTTCCTCCTGCTTCCTCCTGGCTCCCCTTCCTCCCTGGCAGAGCATGAGACCAAAGTCCCTGGTCAGACTAAACAGTACTGAGCAGCAACTAAAAACATCGGTGTTGTCAGCTCTGGTCCCAGGCTGAAAGTCAAAAGCACAGCAGTGCACCAGCTACTAAGAAGGAGAAAAATGACTGCTACTGCTGAACCCAGGATACTCACCCACTCCTTTCACTAAGTCCTCCACATACCCATAGTTTCACCATTGTAATTCCTCGGGTAACAGAAGATGCTGACAGGAAAAAGAACCACAGTTTTAATTTTTGCAGTAATGTTACAGGTGTTCCACCTCCTGGTAGAAGCAAAAGGATGTACAATTCAAACTCATTTGTTTCCCCTGGGTTCAATGAGACTGCATTACATGTTTTATTCCAAAACACAACTTATGCCACCAACAAGTACCTGATAGTCTTTTAATATTCATTTTGTATAGTTAGAGAAGCTTTCCACTAAAATGGTGGACTGTTGTGCTCACATATGAAACAGATACCATAATTCTTTACACACGTTTGGGAGGTCTGCATTACTACAGGCAGGGTTGGTTTGTGAAGCTAGCAACAGGAGGCAGCCTTGTTCATTCAGGAAATACAAATCAGGGGTTAAAATGTTGTATTTTCGATTGGAACAGGTATACTGTTTCCATCACCTGCCTGATAATTTCCACTGTACTGGAGAATAACCCAGATAGGTAATTTTTTTCATGACTGCATAAAGAACACATAGAGTTTTGGTTCCCTTAACCCAGAAAGAATCAAGCAAGAAAAGAAAATAGAGAAGAAAATACCTTATTAATACCCATGCCTACTTTGGCTAATTCTTAATTCAAAATTCACCTCTTAAGGGCTTTTTCCACTTTTGGTCATAAATCCACAATTTGCATCTTTACACAGAACATTCATCTATTTGTATGATGGTGACACCCTCACTCTAAACCATGACAATTAGTGATAGCACAACCCTAGGCTTGTGCTGTTACTCACAAGAAAACAAAGATGTTACACAGCTTCATTTCTTGCCATACACTGGTGTTCTGTGCTCATATTTTTACCTTCAATGTGAAGAATAAGCCCCCTCTTCCTCATGTCCATGCTTGCTCTTCTCATTTCACTCATTCATTTTACCCCAGGCTTCAGTATCACCATCATCCTCCACAATTGTACTTACTTGTTCTCCATTAGAATAAACTGTGCTCTAAAGCTCTAGCATGAGTTAACCCACACCAAAGACCTTCTCTTGTCAACAGTTCAACTTTGCTCAGCAATCCAAAGCAACCTATAATCACAGTGGCTGGAACCATGCCTCCCATAAAGTGTTTCTGATTTAGAGCTCAAAAAATAAAATAAAGGGACAAAGAATAATAAGTTTAACAATGAGTAAGTGGAACAAAACTACTTAAGATCAATCCCTCTTTTTTCCTGCTGAACTTCAAAATTACCCTGTAAATGCCACCCTCAGTGAAAAATCATTATAGGAAAAAAAACCCTAAAGATTAAGAATTTTCCTAATCATGACATGTTTAGCTGCATTCAGAGTCCCTGCATGAAATCCCCAGAATGCAGCTGTGCACAAAACAACTGCCCTGTTTTCATCTGTTCCCTGTTGACTACTATAGTTAGGTGAAATTAATGCATTAAATGATGGAATGTAATTCAAATTTGGTGCAGCTTTTAGAAAGCCTTAAACCTGAAGGTGCTTGCCCAAGTAATTCTCTTATAGCAGATGTATGTAACAGCAGATGCACCTAGTACCTCTTTCTGAATAGAAAGTATTAACTTAAACCACTTCACAACTGCGAAACCAGAAGAAAACCAGGAGGTGCATCCCCTTATCTGAAATCCAGTGGCAAGTTACTAACTGAAAATGCAAGGGTTAAACAGAAGATGTTAATGTGAAAACTCAGCTCTCACTGGAGAGGAATAATGGGCGCTTGACAGTGACAATTCCAGTTTTGTTCCAGTTTTAAACAGTATTTCAAAAGGTATCAGGCCCTCATGAAAGAATTAACTATTACCTTGTCTAAAACTTCAACTCTTACTCTCTGAAAGATACTTTTATTTCCTCAATACTTGAATTTAGCTATTCATTGAATGCTGGTGGCCGGCCGCCACAGAAGCCCTCTGCCCATCTATGCTGCAGTGCTATCGGGAGCCTGCAGCCCCATGCCAGGCAAGCAGCCCATCCTGAGAGCTAGTAAATGGCCCTCTTCCCTTCAAACAGCATTTTATACCACCTACTGATGGTAAGGGCAAACACCACTTGGCTCTTCCTAGCAAACACCAAGAAAAGCATGTTTTTAGTGAATGCATGACTGCATGCCAGCTAACCAGTTCTTATCCCATTAATAACATGTCTGCCCCTCCCTCATATCTTCACATAATCTGCATGCTTCTTTCCCCAGCACGGATGTTTGTATGCTAAGCATGAGTTCTCTTTCTCTCTACCAGCAGAATGAAGACAAACCCCCTCCACAGCAGGAACATGGCGAGTGTCTGCAGTCACATCAGACAAGTCCTTCAGCCCTCCCTGTGGCAAGTGGCAAAAGCTCAGCACAAACTCAACTTTTTAAATCCCTTTCCCTCCCAAGCTGGTTCTTTTCTGATCCCTTGCCCAAAATATTTTTCCCTATTTACAAGGAGTGACAGGAGCTGTGGGTTCTAAGGGCTGCCCTCTGAGGGAAGTGGCCAGCAACTCCCCTGTCCTGTGGGGACAAACCCTTTGTGCATCAAAACCACAGCAATTCAGGGAAGCACTGGGTGCCCTCCTGAAAATTGTGTAAGAAAGAGGGTAAGTGTATTTATGGAGGGGGGTGATGCCTGTGGGACACCCCTCAGGCACTGTGGTCACAAGGGCACCCCTGAGCAGACTGAGGATACTCCATGACGGGACAGTGGCAGCCATGACGGGACCACAGATTTGGTCCCCTCAGGGCTGCCACTGCCCCGTCATGGGGTGTCCACAGTCCCCTCAGAGACATCCCACACGAGGGCAAGATCACAAAGGAGCAGGGCAGTATGAAAACCATAGGCAAAGTGGAGCAGAAAACCATTAGGCACACAGGACCTCAACCTCCTACACTGCCTGGCACCTCTCTCTGAGAGAATTTGGGCTGTGAGACTGTAATCCACAGGGAAAAGAAGGGAGGCTGAGGCTAGGGAGTGGGGAGGATACACAGTTTTACACGTCTGTGTAGCCTCATATTGCTAATAGTGTGGTTTCCCTATGTGCTAGCTATACAGATGGCGTAAAGGTTTTCAGGGTAACACTTTGGTTGAAGATAGGCCTAAATTTGCGAACAGGAAGTTTGGGGGGGGGGGGGTGTTAGTAAGAAGAAAGACAATTTGTTATTTACAAAATTAGTCAAATGAAAGCTATTTATCAGGTAATGTGAATAAAGCAGGTCATGAACACCTGCTGGATTATGGACTGCTCCATTTGTTTAATGCAGTACTTGGAGGCGCAAGGCACCTACTTCAGATATACATAGCTCTGCCCTGCTGCCCAGGACACTATGCACTGTGTAACTGGCAGCTGGCGTTTTTTGGTAACTGGCAGCTGGCATTTTAAGAGTTTGGTCATTCTCCACATGGAGGATGGAGGAAGACTGAGTATATGAGAAGGGTCTTAATGATTTGGAAAAAAATACAATCTTGGGGGTCAAAGAGACTCTTCTTCCAGGTGAGGTTTGAGTATGGGCTTAAATAAAAAAGCTAACTCATGTGGATCTAGAATCTACTATGGGGCCCATTTATACTAATTCCTCTGCCCTGTCACACTAAGATGCAAGGGTGCAATGGTAGGAAGAGTAATTGGTTTGTTCAAAATGAAAAAAACAGCATATTATTTTTAAATTCCATCTGTGATAGCCATGAATAATTAGTGCCTGTTGTGCTGGAGAGAAAATACCACTGCCTACAGCCAGATATACAGGTGAGTGATGTCCAAATCTGAGGTAATCGCTGTCATAGTACTTCTTTTGCAAATCACCAAACATGGCTGGTAGCAAGGTGATGGGACTTTTGCTTGTGATCACAATTTTTCATTAATTTCAATGAGAGAGATGATTAAAGAGGTATTTTCAGTTTCTATTATTGCACTCACAAAGAGATAATTGTCTTTCATTCCTATGTTCTGATTTTCATCAGTAGATCTCAAAGCACTTTTAAATGGTCTCATATTTTGGGATATGAGGCACAGATGCAGAGATGTATTCAAAGACTTCCAGCAGACCAGTAGCGAAAGCAGGAATAGACACAAGGGACTCAAATCTTTAGGTTTTCTATACTTTTTTATTTGTAAGAATGCCCTATATGTACTTAATAACAGTATTTAAGAGGAAGTTTGTAAAGAAAAATATTGTGATTAGTGGTGCAGTTCATATCTACAGGAGACACTGGATAATGAGTATTAAACTACAGAAATGACAGGCAGTTGGCTTGCTACTTCTTGTTCCCTCCTAAATATCACTTTAATATTACCTACTCCTCCATTGCACAGGCAAAGGTGTTAAGTCTTTGACATTCAAAACCACACTGTAATTAATTTTTATGTCTCCAAATTCCATCTCCTTGTTCATACCAGTCTGGTCTGAATAGAGGCCGGTTCTTTCGGTTGGATTAGGAAATTCTTGTAATCTGTATGTGCAGCACAGAAGTTAAATAATCATTTTCCTTTCCTATTGTGTCCAAGCCCTTAAAGTTTGCTACAGACTGTTGATTGGCAATGCACTTGCTGATAACACAGCTACCCCTTGCCAGGGGACTCCCTTCACAGCCTTGGTTTCTTTGTTGATTCACATGTGTGTGGTGGTGGTGTCGGTTGTGGTGTCAGGTGTTGTTTTGTTTTATTTGAAACAGACGGAAGAGTTTCTAGATGTGGTATGTGTCTGTATATATATATATATATACGGATATATATATATAACCAGCTGCATGTGCTTGGCATAGGGAAGGGCAGAAATCCTGGATTGTGGGCAACAAAGCAAGAAAGGGCAATGAGCCTCTCGGTGGAGGCTGCGGCACAATTGAAATCCTCGTTGCCAAAAAGGACATAGTGATATTTTCCTGGCAGTAGAAAAATCTCCCCCCATGTATTGGCAGCCTCTGCCCTCTGCCGGCACTCCTGGAGATCAGCCGCAACTCTCCTGGAATCTGTGATCATACCCCGAAGGCTCCTTGCAAGACAGCACAGAGACCAGCCGTGTTTATAAAGCAAATCCTTTAGGATGTGGTGTCTCAGGAAGTGCAAGATTGACAGTGTCTGACAGGGATCTAAATCTCAAGTGACATTTGCTATTGACTTTTGCAGTGTTTTTCAGATGTCTGCCTACTTCTCACCTTGTTCCAACACTGCAAGGGTTAGGCTGAAGCATCTTCACATGCTATTACAGTCCCCATCTGCTTTCTTCCAGTGAGCCAATACAAAGAAGGAACAGGATAATAAATGTTATTTTTTTGTTGTGGTGGTAGTTTTCATTCCACTATAAAAAAATCATACTTGTTTAGCACAATGAGTTATTCCAACAAAAGGTTTCAAAGTGAAATTACGGGTTAATGTAGAATGCCAACTGCTGAATGACTCAGCTACCTTTGTACTTGGAAGCTATTCCATCTGCTTTTCTTGGGTGCAAAGCATAAATTTAAACCTTCATTTTGTGGGAATTGTTATTAGCTAATAGGCAGAAAACTAATTTTCCCATAAAAATGTAACTTTAAAGAAACTAATGAAACCTATTGGTAAAACACATGGATTTCACTTCACAGGGAAATCTGAGAACATTTCAGGCTGAGTCCTGCAATGCACCAAGGTTCTGCGAAGCAACAGGGTTGTACATGGGTCAGGCTTCACAGGATGGCGGTCTTGGGCCACCCAGCAGCTCAGGTTAGTACCCACTTACACCTTGAATGCCAAAATCAGCGTCTTGCCCAGTATTCGTAGGTCTGTGGGTTTGTAATCGTAGTACCAGTATCTATTGTACAAGTCTCTTTCATACTTACTTGTGCTTTATTAAAATGTACTTTTTCTACATCTGTAGATGTCCTGGGTTCAGCAGTAGCAGTCAATTTTTCTCCTTCTTGGTAGCTGGTAGCGTTGTGTTTTGACTTTCAGCCTGGGAACAGTGCTGATAACACCAATGTTTTCAGTTGTTGCTAAGTAATGTTTAGCCTGACCAAGGACTTTGTGAGACACATGCTCTGCCAGGGAGGAGGAGAAGCCGGGAGGAAGCAGAGACAGGACACCTGACCCAAGCTAGCCAAAGAGGAATTCCATACCACAGCATGTCATGCCCAGTGTGTAACTGGGAGTTACCTGGAAGGACAGGAGGTCTTCTGGGTTGGGCTCATTTTTCAGTGGGTGGTATCATGTTCTCTTCCCTTGTTATTTTCTCTTATCATTGTTGTCGTTGGTGGTAGCAGTGGTGATTTGTGTTGTACATTGGTTGCTGGACTGCTCTTGTCTCAGCCCGTGGGAGCTGCATTCTTTCGATTCTCCTTCCCATCCCTCCAGGAGCAGGGAATCAGAGAGCCCCTGGAGGGGGGGGGAAGGTGCAGGCCTCAACTGCTTCCAGCCCAGCACCACTCACTGGGAGTGTGAATGAGCTCTCTGGCTGGGTTTAAACCATGACAGTAGGAGAAAAAGCATCCTCACAAAGTGGGCCTGTCCCAGCTGCCATGGCATTCTGACAAAGCCATGTCTCACCTCTGCAAGCTCATATCTGATGCCATGTATAGCAGCCACCCGTTTGGGGTAAAGTAACCATGCAACTATAGATGTGCCATTTAACTGCATCATCTTTACAACGACAATTTGGCTCGGGTGTGGAAATGTCCCTTCTCTAGGACAACGGGTCAACCTATGAAAGCTAAAACACCAACTCCAAATGGTTTAGCTTGAGAACAGAACTGATTTGCATGACACAACTTGTTTATTTTTCCCCAGACCTCACCGACCTTTTTCTTTAGTGAACAGCAGTATGCACCTTCAAAAGAAGGTTGTATAGAAAAGCGCCTCACTAAATTGGCTCTCTGCACATGGATTTTCTAATAAGGCACCAGTTGTACAGTCCTAAATAAAAACCTGATAAATTCAGTCACTCAACTTGTGTAAAAAATGAGCAAATGTTGCATTTCTTAACATTAAAGAATAAACTCCTTGCTTCCACAGTTATTACATTGATGTTGATGGTGCCACATAAACTGCATATAAACTGTCCTTGCCCATGGCAAGGGGTTGGACTAGATGATCTTCAAATGCCCCTTCCAAACCAAATCCTTCTGTGTATATCTTCACAACAGACCTGCAGTCTCCAGGTGCATGTCTGTGTAGAGTGTGGACACCTCCCCCGTTTTCAAGGCTGTATCTCTGGTTGACAGAACCAGAGCTCTCACAGAGCAAACCTAAAGCATCTAGGTCAGAACCACACATTTGCCTCAGGTTTTCCCATCAGGACCACCAGGTCTTTCCAGTGAAAAAGAAGGAATCCATCTAGCTTCTGAAATGCATGGATCACACCTCGTCTTTTCCTGAACCGCTCTGTTCTACCAAATTCTAAATCCGGTTTCCCCTTCTCCTCCTATTAATAGCAATGTTAAGGCCTGGGTATGTCCACATAACCTACAAAAGATGCAAATCCCCTGTAGCCATTAGCAAGTAATATTCTCTGCTCATCTTAGTCCTATTTGCTGTGTTACCATCTATTGCCACAGCAAGCTCTGCAAAAGTACCTTTGAGCCATACAGCCTGCCAGGTCCTTGGCCCTGTGCTCATACCCAGCCGTATAAAACACATCTGGAATCCCAGCTGTTCTTCCTTCACCATTCAAGAGTTTGATCTGTGGTTCAGGCAGCTTCTGAGACACATTTCAATTGATGCTTGCAAGACAACATGACACAGTGACTTGAAGGCAGCTTGGAAATTCAGCTAGCTTGGAAAAGGGAAGCCTTTGAGTCAGGTAAGCTTGTAGTAGGACAGCTCTTCCCTTTTCCAGGATAACCAAGTAACACTTTAGTGCTTCATTCCTTATCAGTGTCTTGCAGCTTTTGTCTGTACTCTCAGCCTGCAGAAACCGCTGGTCAAATAGCACAGCTGGCAGTCTTCTGTTAGAATCCAAAGCAGCTTCAAGAATTGACAGTTCTCGACTGGTTCGACACCTTTGCAACCAGCAAAACAAAGTAAGTAAAGGGACAGCCATTCCATAAGAGGCAATCATGCAACCATATGACCATGGTAAAACTGACAAGGACATATATCAGCTCTTCCTAGTGGAAACAAGGGAAAGATTTGCTGACTCATGATGATAAATCCTTAAACCTGAATATAAAAAAAAAAGTGCATAGAGACTGTACATACAAATTTGCATATCCAGCTGTTTTCAAGATGTTCCAATAAATCTGACAGTCCTGGTTTCATGTGAGTCTATGCTCAGACTAGACAATACTTTCACTGGGCAACCAAACTGTATTTCCACACAATGTAGCTGGATTAAAGGTAACACTTGCTCCTGCTGAAGGCCTGCCTCTGTGCACAGCTTGTAGCTCTTGTGCACCTCTACTACAGAAATGTGTTTTATGCAGCATGCTCAGAAGGAAGGAAGTGAAAAGTCCCCTGCCATAACCAAACTGCAAGTCCAATTAAATTGGTTAAAATGTTATGCAGATAGTTAGGTTACAATGATAGAGACAGTCCAGCACATAAAACAATATATATTTATTTAGCACAAAAAAAAATCTCTATTCAAATAGAAGCGTATATATATTTTTCTAGTACTTTTTTACGGCACTTTGCTTCTTGGAAGAGTAAAGAACCATCATGACTAACACAAAGACATACTAATCATTTGACAGAATGACTGACAGCAGTTTATGAGCTGTAAGGCAAATTAGAAACCTCCTTCTCAGGTGTGTATTCTCTACAGAGTTCCGTTAACTTAAGTGAAACACTGACAAGAAAAATGTTACCAGACTAAGACATTATACCCTACTGCAATGTTTCGTGCTGTTACAGCCAACACAATATCCAGGGGCAGGGATAAATCTCCTGACAAAGACACAGACTACTGGAAGTTTCACAGGAAGTTGCCAGGAACACTTACTGACTGAGAAAAAAAACCAATCCAACCATTATGTGTGTGATTACATGACATAATTAAGCACAGTTCCCATTTCAGAGAAAACAGGCAAGTCAGCATACAATGCTCAGAATTAGGACACACACAGACTTTCAAGCCTGCAACTTGCATTTAGAGACAAATACATGATACTTGTTGGTAAACAAATGCTGACAGATCACACTGGCAGCACAGAAATATTACTTGAAAACTGGTTCTATTAATGACATAACTAATGGATATAGAAGACCACCCAAATCAGTGGCACACAGACTTCCCATAGCTTCTCCTCTGCTGAAGTTCCACCACCTTAAGAGGCTTACATCAAAGATGTGCTACCGCAACTAGTTCAGTCTTCCCTCCTGTAGTCACCATCTGGATTAGGCTTCCTGAGTTTGGCCGATTCTTTCCCGTTATCCAGTCATAAAAGGTTCTGTTTCAAAATAAATGGATAAAACAGAGTTAGGAAGAGGAAAAAAAATATATTATCAGGTACACTGATGGAAACATAAGATAAAAGCCTATTAGTTTTACTTCTTCTCATATTGCCCTCTCTGGTGATTTCCGTGTACATTGTGAACTAGCAGTGCCATAACTGGATTCAGGCCATCCGAACTGGCCACAGACTCAGAAAAATCCATAGGGCTTTACAGAGCTCACACAGGATTTTTACATCTCAAAGGAAAAGTCCAGGAGCTTAAAACATCCAAGTGGCAAGCCAAAGAGGTGAGTTATTTCCAAGCTCAAAAACAAATACTGAAAAGGGGAAGGAAAGGCAACTTAAGTTGCCTTTGGCTATAACAGAGCTGCTAAACCCACTAGTCTCCTATAGGCCACTGTAACTCACTGGTCTCAGCAGAAGCACACAAAGCCTTAAGACATCCAAAGTACTGCAAAGTAAGGTGGACTCATTCAGGTAACACACCAGAACACTTCTTACCAAGACACAAACTCCTTGCTCAAAATATAATACAGAAAGCACAGTGTATTTTTCAGGTCCATCAACCCTTCCAATGTTGCAGACACAGTAACAGCCATGCTGGAATGTCCTGCCATCTGACACAATGGCACAACATTCAAGTGCCCGGTAGGGAAGAGTTTTTCTGCCTCCTTCCCAAGATGCAGATGTTACCAACACTTAACATCATGCTTTTCTTCCACAGCCAGCAAGATTTTCCATTTTCAAAACAGGATTTAAAAGTTCAGGAATTAGAACTTAAGAAACAAACCAAAACAATCAACTTAATTCTTCCATGTGGAAAAAAGACTTAAAAAAAAAAAGTAAAACCACAACATCTGGTTAAGCACAATAAACTAAAGACCTTTTTTTAAATGTTTTTAGGCCAACTCAATGGGGCTTTTTAAAGAGCCACATCAAACAGCTGCAGAGGGTGCTCACAAAACCATTTCCCACTCTAAGTTTAAAAAGTCACAAAAAAACAAAATCTAATGTCAGAACTAAACTACTCCCTGAACAATTAGCAACAGGTAAATGCAATTTCAGTGTCAGCTCTAAAGGACTTTAAAAAGTGTAAGAGTAAAGCCCTTTACAATGTATGAATGTAGATCCATGTTTGGTTTCCCTCGTTGTGTCCTTATTTTCTTCCTTTTGACAGCTCACCCTCAGTAGGATCTCTGCTACTCCCAATCACAGAGCAGAAAGCAGCACTCGTGCGGCACCCTCTCTAACCAGAGGAGTGACACACAGTAAGCAAGGCAATCCCAGCCTGCTCTTATGCAGGCTACAGTTGGAATCTCACCATTTTGCAACAACATTCAGGAAAAGCCTTTGTGGATGGCAGAAAAAAAAGAAACAAACATATTGACTAAATTTTTCTAAACAAGAGCAGGAATTTTGTCAGCTGAGAAATGAACACACCACAGACTGGGCATAGAGTGTTTAACAGAAAAACAAGAATCCCAAAGTTTCCATGCCTATTTGCAGTCCACCTTTAAGCCAGACTACTGTCTCTTGCATCTGCTGTCTGTAGTTTAATTTGTCTACAGGCTTTATGAGGTTCTCTGGCTTACGACTGCTTAAGGCAATCTCCCTTATTGGAATAACTGGTGTAGAGATGCTGCAGTTGAAATAGTTGGGCTGATTTTCTCCAGTTAAGAAGCCTGTGCAATAAACCCAATGTGACTGAAAAACACACAAAATGAGATGATGGAAGTAAAAAGCCACTCAAATCCAAGACTGCTATTTAGAGAGAACATGCAATAAAGATACAGCAGCAAAAGGGACAGTGAGGAATTGCTTAGTTACCATGCTGATACTCACTCAGCAATGAATTCTAAGGGTGTCCAGGAGCTGAAATCTGCATCAGGCATTGATTTCCTGTTTGCTGGTGTATCTAAGGTAACCCTGTGATTAAAAAAGATAAGCCTTTTAATTATACACCATGTTTCTGATGAGTGCCACCTGCTTCTATTCAGCACTGTAGCATATGCTTGCCTTTTAGACCACGTGGTATGGATTTTTCCTGCATCCTCCACGTGCTGAGAACATACAGCCATCAGTTTCAACATATACCAAAGGCTCCAACCTACAAGCCCTCACCTTCCTGGCTTGCTGATGAAATCCAGCCCATTAGAGCAATCACTCAGTCCATAGCTCCCTTCTAGTCTCTCTCCTGCAGACAGGAAGAGACAGCAACAAGCTTGCTCAGGTGTACTGCACAGCACATGCACAGTACAGCCATGCTTTCACAGAGCCTCATGCCAGCTGTAAATGCAGAGGTTAAGTGCACAAGCATAGGAAGCTTTGACTTTGATGATATATATTTATGCTATATACAGTGATAAAGGGGTGAACTTTTTACAACTCCTTCCTTGAGATACTGTTGATAATCCAAGGTATCATTACTCTCTCAAAACTTCACTCAAAACCAGTTTTGTATGAGAAGTATCCAAATGCAGAAGACCCAAGAGTCCAGTGATATTGGTGTCTGCCTGTCCATATGGCTCTGTAGAAGGTGATGTTTGTGTGTTAGGAAAACAAAGCAGGGAGAATTCAGATAGTGTTCTAAACCCCTATATAGGACTCTTTAGTAGTTTTTGGTCCTGAATTAGATATGAACCTGGCAAGAAAAATACTTTTCATTTTGGCAACAGAATTGCTGAGTTTAGACAGAGTGAAGATCTTCTAGGCTACTTTTCTAGCTTTCCTCATCAAAAAGAAAGCTGTGACAGGAAAATACAAGCTAAACTTTTTCTTTCCATATATCCCCAAAATGATCTAATTTTACTGATCAAGCTTAGTTATGCAACACCTTATGAAGAAGCATCTTTAACCAAGTCAAAACTTGTCAAGTAATCCTTTTGCTTTACTATTTACCCTTTACTAGTATCACATGGTTCAATCTACAACTGTGCTGAATAGCTCATCTCATTTTCAGAGTTCTGTCTATACTGGAAAAAAAGAATCAAAAAACCTCATGTTAATGCACAGCTATGGTTGAACTGCTTAAAGGCAAATTTCAATCCTAACATCCACTACCATTTTACAAAGGAAAGAAAAAAAAAACCAACATTTTCTCTGTGAATTGCATGAAGCTGTGAATAGGTGTGAGAAGCTGTTTGTGCCCTGTGAACAGGACATCACAAGCACATTCATGTGACTCCAGGTTACAGCAATAATCAAGTAAAACTACGCAGAAGCAACTGTGCAATCACTTACGGTAAAATGGCAACAGCAGCAGACCCAGACGGCAGGCCACTACTGGGACCTGCTAAACTCTGACACAGCTGATGTACTGCTCCTTTGGCCATGCCATAGCCAATCATCCCTGACAATTAAAAACAGGCAAATTAAAGCACAATCAAAACAGCTTTCAATGCCATCAGTAGTTTAATAAAAAACCTCAGATTGTTTGATGAACATGAAGTTTAAGACCACCTACCACTGCCAGAACAGAATCAGATTTTTAAAACATATTAAAACATACATATTAAAAGGGGAAAAAAATAAATAAAAGGAAAAAAAAACCAAGAAGCTCTTACTAGGCATCCAGGAAGCATCACAGAAATTAGCAGCTTACAGAGTTAAGTAGTAAGTTAATGTATCCAAACATACCCTGAAAGATGTGATCTACAGGGCTAACTAACCTCACAAATCTAATAAAGTAACTGTGAAAATGCTTGTAGATGTTACTAAAGGCAATCATCCATTCATTTTCATCTTATGCGGGTTTTGACCCAAACAGATACAGCTCACTTCTCTCCAGAACTGTAATTCACTTGGTCAGCATGCCAAATCTGACAAGCCCTTTGAAAAAGGCTACAACACCTCCCTACCTACTATGGGAGAAAATAATCTGTGTGTAAAAGAATTTCTTCCTGAACACTGCTGCTTTCCAGGCAAACAGTACTCAGCAGTGTAAGAGCAACAGGAATGAGAGCATAAGGTGCACTGGTTGGGTAAACATCTGGACAATCAGGGTGCTACAGGTCTGAGATGTCTCACAGTATGTTCTGCCAAGCAGTCCAGACACAGACTAAGCACATAAGAAAACAAATGCATTTCATCTATACAACTGGATGCCTTTCTACCCATTTATATAACCACACAACCCCTTTCCAGTGTTCCTGAGGAAGTATTTTGTATCAAATTTACAAAGGTACCTTTACACTGTAGAAGTGTCTCCACTATATCCAATTGGACATAATGTAGCATTCCATTTTTATCAGGAGAATCATGGGCAGCAGGAGCAAGCTTGTATTATTGTTATGATAAAGATACTTGCAACTGTATGGCATTCCCTTCTTGTCCTGTCTAAACCAAACATTCGAAGTCTTCTTTAACCTGTTCATGCTTCTACATTCCGTAGCCACTACTGTCAGACTGATTCTGTAACTGTGATTTTCAGTATTATTCAGTTCCCATCATGCAAGTCAACATTTTCACACAGCAAAAGAAAAACCATGCTAATAGCAAACAAGAAAAAGATTACTCCTTCCATAAGGGCTGTAGTAACATACCCATTAAGTCCTATTTGCAAAAGTTGGGCAACATCTCTTTCCCAATTCTTCCTGATGTTAATGAGTTGCATGTGTTTGCCGAAAGCACTGCTGTGTTTTTCAGGAAAAAATCCAGACTAGCTGAAACCAGCTAGTTCAGAACATGAAAGTAAATCACTGTTTCCTGTGCTGTGGTCCCTACCTCCCCCAAAACCACCAAATAACAAACAGGAAAGTTTGCTGGAGTTCACATTTTTCATTTGTATACAGTCAGCAGCAGTACACTGTAAATTACGCATCTGCTTATTCTCATAAAATAAGCCTTTTATCTTCTGACTATGCCAGAAGCAGCTCTAAGCATACAAGATACACCACTAACTAGAAAATATAGCCTATTTTTCCCCAAACAGTTTCAGGCACAGCCTTCAGGGATGTTCATAAAATGAATGTTTTAAAATTTTAGTACCTATGTCTCATGAAAATATAGTTAAAGTCACGCTAACAAAAGATTGGGAAATACGAGTATTTGTCTCAAAACCTTTCCACTCCCTGCATGTGGGCTTGTGTCAGTGCTGCCTTGTTTTAATGTTAAATTGCTCCCAGATGTCTTCCTCCATGCAGACCAACCTGGTGAGGAGCAAGATGAAAAACCCAGTAAAGTTCGTATTAAATAGCTAGCAGATGTCAAAGCTGAAGGTCAACAAGCTTATCTGTGTCTGAAGCAAAGGCAGATGGGAATCGGAATATGAACAGGACAAACAGAGTCAACAGAATTAGCCGAGTCATTGCCAATGGAAAAATTGGGCAACTAAGGACTCTACCTTTCAGAACACAAACAGGACATTTTACTTTATTTGAGGCACTGGAACAGGCTGCCCAGAGAAGCTCCAGATGTCCCATCCCTGCCAGTGTTCAAGGCCAGGTTGGATGGAGCTTCGAGCAAACTGGTCTAGTGGAAGGTGTCCCTGCCCATGACAGGGGGATTGGAACTAGATGAGATTTAAGGTCCCTTCCAATCCCAACCATTCTGTTATTCTACCAATATCTTTACAGCTTGCTGTGGGCTTCTATTCTTCTGAGAATTATTTTCCAAATTTTTTCTATTGTATCATGTATTAGCCAAGTACATTTCACCATGGTCAAGGATACTATTTAAATATAGATTTTGTTTGCACTCCAGCGTCAATAGATTCTATACTGTTACCTGTAAAAGTACACTTCAGTGTTTCCACTAGTACTAAATGTCAAGAAACTGGACAGTGAAATTGCTTCTTCATAAATAAGAATGCTCACCCTAACTGTAACTGCTGATGTCCCAAGCAGTTACCATGTATTGCATTTTACCTGGGGTTCCAGACAAAGCAGCTTGAGCTCCTGTCAAAGTCAAGAGGCCACCTTCTTTCAGATGTTTTGTGGCTAGGTGGCTGGAAATAGTCGATGTCCAAACACTCTGCTTCCACATCAGATCACAGTTTTTGTATAAAGCTGATTAGGAAGAGAATTAGTAAAATCAATTAAAAGTTAGAAGACTTCTAACTCTAATTTCTTTACTGTCAGAATACAACAGGAAACATGCTTTCTACTATTTTCTACTTCCACATTGGCTAAAATACCAATTTATGTCCTTTGTATCTCCCTTTTCTTTAGGCTCCAAGTCCCAACTCTACAACATACATTCTAGGCAGTTACCTACTTTTTCACCACCACAAATAAAAAGCAAACTCACACAAAACAGTTCCATTAGCTCTCCATTAATGGCTCAGATTTCCAAGTTCTTGAAACTCCTATAAGGTTGCTTCAATCTGTGTCAAGGATCTCGGAACTCTCACATTAGCCTCACCCCACCTTATAGCAGCAAGATCTGACTCTTTTCATAACTTCCTCACTGACTGCAAAAGAACTATGCTCCACTAGTATGCAGACAGAAGACTCCAAGAAACAAAGGAGTCCAACAAGAAAGTATTTCTCATTGTCAGATTACTTCATAAACCAAGAAACAACCTGTCTGCCTGACACTGGCACGGAATACCGAAGACACACGTATCTGCACTGTACCAAATGACTGTTCCAGTGCACCTACGTACTGGAGTAAGCAAGTGTGCTGCAATCACCGGTAAGGCAGCCTACAAGGGAGGCACAACAGTAACTTCAAATGAAAGCAAAATATGAACTCTCAGCAATAGTTTTATTATCAATATCTACATGGGAAATAAAGAAAAACAATAATGCCGAAGATTCTAGTATTAAAGGATGACCATTTCCGTAACACGATACGGAACAAGTCTAAATAACTGTGGTATAAGCCAACCACCTAGATACCCTACTACTCTATCAACACCATCACTATAAATCATGGTTATGATAAAGTGTCTTATTTAAGCTAACAATCTAACATAATGCAGCTGTAGCATAAGCACATATGCCTTTCCATCTTGCCATTCTTCAAAGAGAAATCTTTGCCTTTAATGTCCAAACTGGAATGGGGGAAGAACAGAACGCATTTTATCAGATTTCCTCCAGACAGAAAATGAGTATTTTGATTGTATTTCTACACTAGCAGGTAAAGTATAAATTTCATTCTGAATATTCCATGTCTACAGGCTTTTTTTCTGTAGCATGATCTCAGGCCATTAGACAGCCCCTTCCAACACTGCATTGCACATTAATAGCTCAGAGAACTACAGGAGGCAACTGAACTGATATGCATATAGCAATGAACTGGGAAACAACACTGATGCTTCTGCCCAGCCATTGTTTTATGTAACTTGCCTGATACAGGTAAACTCAGCAGAAGTTAGTTCATAGCTAATAACATTGAACTCCTTCATAAAGTGCATCAAGATTTTTTCAGAGCAAACTGGCATATCAAGTACTACTGAGAATACCGAGTGCTGTGCAAATTTAACTGCAAAAGTTCACAGAAGCACTAAGCAGCGTTGTGACTGAGTCATTCTGTACTTCTACGCTCATGTCCTCTTCTGGACTTGGGAAGAGAGACCATCTGAAATATCCCTATTACCATGATTTTTAAGGATTCCTCTCAGATTCCATTCATGTGTTTACTGACACGCATGTACCAAAGGCTTACACTTAGCTTTGGCACTGCCTCCAGCCCATCCTCCTGCTACACACAAGATTGCATCCACCTTTTCTTCACCAAGGAGTTTTCCAACCTCTGCTGTCACCTACAGTACACAGAACAAAGATGCATGGGAAATGCTGGATGAGTAAGGCACAGAAGTAAATGTCAAGACTGACCCTCTTTTTAGCCAAGTAACACAACACACAGCAATTGAAATAACTGTATAAAATTAACATTTATGATCCATATGAACTCAAAGTAATTGTGTTGAAAGACAACTACAGATGAAAGTCAGCCCAAAGAAGGTCAGATTGTACAGTGCATGATAGTACCGGAAATAACTGATTTTAGCTGGACTGAAAGATCTGACCCTGACCCATATCATTAACAGTTTTTATTTGTGACTTACTTTTTGACAGGTTCTTCTCTGGGTATGGTGCTGCTTAACATTGAAAATGAAACTCCAGGTCTGAGCAGGACTACAGGTGTCACTTTTGATGACAGTGCAAGAAACGAACAACTGAAAATTAGCCTTTTTATTGCTTCTATCTAGACTACAACCATCAGTTCAAGTCTGGCCCCTAAATTTATATTTGTATACTTTTAAATATCCAGTATATTTTTCAATTTCAAATACAAGACTTCACAGTTGGCAATGTGTTGCCTACCAATTTTCTCTGCCAAAGTGAAAAGCACACAACCTGTCTCTCAACAAAGACAAACATCCACTGGTTTTCACAACAGCTGAGCATTGAAAAATACGTTACAAACTCATTATTCTTCAACAGCCTTAAGAATTAGTACACATAAAGAAAACACTGGCTAATGATTCAGTTTATTAACAAGAAAAATAGAGTCAAAAGTTACAAATTAAAAACTAAATCCCATCCCTTGAGAATGAAGCAGAACAGTTTTTAGGCTAGCTTGGATTCTCCCATATTCACCTTTGTGGAAACCAGAGTATTCTCTACATATCCCATCGGGGCATAGAGCTTGCATGCTTTGAGTACACTTCTTACCTACAAACTATGTATTTAAGATTTAGGACATTCGAGAGAAGTGTTGTTGCATTTTAAGGTGTCCAAATTCATCTTCGTTATACTCACCTGATTCAGCCTGTGACTTTTCAAGTCGCCAAGAGAAAAGTAACACAAAATTGCATTAGGTGCTGAACCTCCAAAATCTCACCTCAAGCTCTTTCTGCATATTCATGCATGCAATTAAATTACAAATAATAAAGAAGGAAACAGTGACAAGGAGATGTGATGATCTTCGGGTTGAGGGCACCGCCACCGGTAAGCTCCTTTGCCCACAGCAGCTGCTTCTTGCCCGAATCCGGACCCATCCCTGCAGCCGCCTCCTGCCTGCGGCCGCAGCACTGGCAAGAGCGCAGGGGCGAGAGCACGAAGGAGCGGCTGGCCGCCCCCCTCCACCGCCTCAGGCCGCCCCGCGCCAACCCACCTGCTCAGCATGCTCGGGGAAAGAGTCGGTCATCCTCACCACCACGCTGGCGCTGGCGTCCTCGTTCTCCGCCAGGTCGATGCTGGCCACCCACTGCAGAGAGCAGCGCGTTAGCCCCGGCCGCCGAACCGCCTCACGCTGCCCCTCGATCGGGAGCGCTCCCCGCCTCGCCACCTCCCGCCCGGCCGGAGCTTACCCAGTCCCTGGACTTGAGGTACCGCACGCACTGGGACCCCAGCGCGCCTCTACCCCCGTACACCAGCACCCTGCCCGCCGCGGCCATGCTCGCTGCCAGCCCAGCCCAACCCGCCCCACTTTAGCTCCAGCACTACTTCGCTGCCCAGCACTTCGGCTGGGTGGCCGGCCAGCCCCGCCTGCGCATGGGGGCTGCCCCCGCGGGGGGCGGGTGCAAGGCGACAGCGCCCGACTCCGGTAGCAGTGGCGGGGCCGAAGGGGGCGGAACGTCCTCCTTCTGCTGCAGTTCCGGGGCAAGGGGGAGGAGCAGTCGCGGGGTCTTGGCCGAGCCGTAGCTGGGGTTTGGGTGGTGCAGCGGGGAGAGTTTTACCTCAGGAAATTCCGCACCCTTGCGGCGGTGGTGTTGAGGGGTCGGCACCTATCTGTAGGCATCCACCCTCACAGCTCCCCCAGCCAAGGCGACAGACCGTGTTACCGCCAGGATTAATTGATTGATTGATTGATTGATTGATTGATTAATTAATTAATTAGCGGTTACAGAGGTCCCTGTAGGGCTGAAGTAGCGGTAACAGTAGAAGTGCAGGCAATTACAGGCAGGTTTGTTCAGCACCCGTGGGTCGCGCCTGTAGTTTGGATTACGCCGTTTAGCTCAGTCCCTCGGGCGGCAGGAACCGCATGTGTTCGGAGGGTCCGTATGCAGCACGTCGGGGAGCACCGGTGATGTGCCTCCTTCGGCTGGCAGGCCGAGATGGGATGGCTCCGTTCCGAGCCGAGCTGCACCGCCCCGGCGGCACTGACATGCACAGGCGGGTGGGAGTGAGCAGGGGAGTGAGCCCGGAGAACCCAGCTGCCAAATCGCCTGGTTTAATGCTTGGCTCCCCGCACACAGCTACTTACCCACGTTTAACAATCTAAAAAACCGGATTCTGCTCCTCATTTTCTTCCCATGAGGTTACAGTAAAGAACTTGATGTCATTTGAGCAGGACAATTAAACCGCTGATGAAACCTTAGCCAGCCAATAGATATAGGATTACTTTCCACAGAAACAAGCATCGCCTCTCTACAGTATAACAAAGCTGTTCCTTGCAACTATTTCAGGATGTTATCGCAGCAAAATACATTGTTCATTTGATTTTTAACTGTACTGATTAATTTCTGGAGCTTCAAAGTACAATGAGATGTATTTTGAAGAACCTGCTCTTCATCTGTGAATTTTGGAGCATGAGAAAGAACGGAGACGTGCCTGCTGTACAGAGGCCTTGGTGATGATTCCTTGAAAACACTAGGATGCCTGGCTGCTTCAAAAAGACTTTATTTGCCTTGGCTTCCCTAGTAAGTTTTGTGTCTTTTATCCTGATTGTTGCTGCAATGGGGACCCCAAAGTGGATGACTGGGAAGATCCTTTGCAAAACAGGAGCTGATTTGGTCAATGCCACAGATCCAGAGCTGGTCAAGTTCATTGGAGAAATTTACTATGGACTCTTCCAGGGCGGCAAAATTCGGCAGTGTGGGTTGGGCGGGCGGCGCTCCCAGTTCACAAGTAAGTACAAGTTTGGTTGAATCTTTACTCTGATGTCACGTTCAACTTTAAAAACATCTTTTGTTTAAAGACCTCATAGAATGCAAATCACTATTATTAAATTTGTATTTGTGGCTGACCTGTGTTTTTTTATGGTTTGGGATCTGAGTGCAAATGTAAAATATCTATCATTTTGGGCTTTTTTTCTACCAGTTGTGTTCTGTTATATCCTGAAATAAAGACATGGAGGTGG
This sequence comes from Pezoporus wallicus, assembly GCF_028554395.1. Lineage (NCBI taxonomy): Eukaryota > Metazoa > Chordata > Aves > Psittaciformes > Psittacidae > Pezoporus > Pezoporus wallicus. Next base: position 7,491,028 of record NW_026642052.1, read on the forward strand.
GGGAGGGAAATCCCTAAGGCTAGATTGAGGGTTTCCTGTTGGTCTTGTGAAGGGAGTGAAAGTCATTTGGAGATGACCCTGTAAATTACACCTTCCCCTTGACTGACTCTTTCCTATGCCAAGTGTTGCTCTACAATCTCTCTATGCCTCTGTCCTCACCTTCTCTGTTGAACTCCTTAAACTTTTTATTCCTTTAAGAAGCAGAGATCTATTTAGCTGGCCAGATTTCTGCATTTCTCTAGCTTTCCTAATGCAGCTGCCTGCCACAGCAGACACTCCTAACTTTATTAATGTGTTGAAGACATTTTTACCTTTTTTCCTTGTAACTTTGGAGAAAAAAAAAAAACAAAACACTGAACTCTTGAATACATTTGTAAGAATTTCTACTTTTTTTTTTTAACTTAAAAGATTTTCTTGAGATCTCAAAACCACTCAGACACTGATATGTACTTTGGGTGATTACCCAGTTTTTGCACATCATGTACTACAGTGAAAATGTTATTTTGCATTAATGATTTTCTGTTCAGTGTGTGGATCCACCGTGACTTAAACCGATACAAGTTGAAGCTGCTGCAGCCTCATCTTCTCTGTAGCCCACAGGAATGCTGTCCTGCCCAGTCCTTTGCAATGGCTCTGGGAGTTGTTGCAGTGAAGTTGGTTAGGAAGTTAAGCTGGCAAAAAAATGAACATACCAAAAAACCCATTAGTTTCCCATAGGATCATGGCTGACTACACAACTGCACAGCACCGCTCTAAAAACTCAAAGGCAGGCAGGACTGTGGGACTTAAGAGGAATGAAGAGAATCAGAGCAACCTTAACTTGGATCAGTTGTTGAGATGAATGTGGACTAGTCACTTTTTACAATAACCAAGTCTTGCTCAAGCTCTGACTGCAGCTGCAACTTCATTACATGGGCAGAGCAGTCACACTCAATTACTTTGTCCAGTGAATTTGAATGGCTGGCAGACCAGCCATCAGGTCAATCCTCTTCCAGCTCTGCTCTGCTCCTCTGAGGCATTCAGAAATACCATACCAGTTCTCTCACCCTATCCTGTCAGAGAGAATGAGGAAAAAGTAGGCAGTCTCCTTTAATCTCTGTACAGCTTTCTGGACTCTTTAATAAACTTTCTAATTAATTAATTACTAATTAATTCTACAGCAGAGATAAAGACATTAACACAAGTAGATAAATTAAGCAGGACTTAAGCCTGTCCTTATTCACAGACCTTTGTAAAGGATATTCCTGTAGTAGAATATCCCTAGTTTGTGTGATGTAGTGACAAAGCATCATGAACTAAGGTGTGTGTAATTACCTGAATTGATCACCTCTGTAAAAGATGGTCTTGTTTCAGTATAATTTAAGTCTGTAGCACCAGCACAGTGTGATATTTACTGTTGTCAAGAAAAAACACACACTGACTAGATGACGTTTTCTTTCCTTGACAGTTTTCCCACACATGGTGAAAAAGCTGAATACAGGCCTGCACGTGATCATTATAATGTTCCTCTGTGTGGCCATTTCCTTTTCTCTGGTCAGTTTTGGATTCTGCATTCTTAACACAATAAAAGTTCCTTACCGGGCTATTAAAGGTCCAGCAGGAGTTTGCCTTTGGAACTTCATTGCAGGTAACAGCATTTACCAGTAGCTTTTACCAGTCACATTCATACACAATGTTAAATGTCCCTTATCTTGCCTTACTGAATATTTCCTTGACTTAAATACTTGTGAATAAAATGAAGGTAGCAGTGAATTCGCATCTGTCACCTTTTTACAGGAGCTGTGAATGCCAGTCCTTAGGCTCTGTCTGTACCATTGAAGGAAGGACTTTATTACCAACACTGGTACAACATTTGGCCATACAATAAAAACTAAGCATTTTGAAGGTGTTTAAGCCATACCTAAACCCACCCCTATTCTGTATCACACCCACTGTTGTATTCAATAAGTCTTCTGAAGCCCAACCATAATCTGCCTTGTTTCATTTCATTGCAGGTGGATTTCTAGTACTTGCAGTCACCAGCTTTATGGCTGCTGTGAAACTTCACCACCTCACAGAAAGAATTGCCAGTTTTCGGGAAAATGTCTTTCAATTCGTTGTCTTAGAAGAAAGGTTTGAAGACTCTTTTTGGCTTTGTGTGGCAAGTGCCACAGCACATGCAGTGAATTTGCTGCTAATAGCCATTAGTGGGATTCATTTTCCTAAAATTAAGACTAAAACAGAAGAAGCAAATGTTACAGCAGAAGATATCATGTACTAATAAATCTACACAGAACTACTTTGGTCAAGTGAACTGTCACAACACAAAACAACTGCTTGGCTCTTCAGCTTTTGATTTGGATGGATGATTTTTGTATAAACATGCGTAAATATGATATTCTGCTGTACCAGCAATTAACATATGTTGGAAGGTGGGAATAACAAATGCAGTTATCATTGTTCTCCAAATTGACTGATACATGTAGTGAATACACACTGCTCACAGGTTTCTGAAAATTTGCATTTTGAGATATTTTAGAAAACTCAACTGAAATACAATTTCATTGAAACCCAGTGTCTTCTTTGTTTAGAAAGAAAGTATGTGTATCACAAACCTTTGATACTCTAAGTTTATTTCAAAACAGGAAGAATGGACATCTACCAGTTAATTTCACAGAATTACCTGGAAAACATTGTGAGGGCTGTGTGAAATATGTTTGGTGATGTTATAGCACATTGAAAAAGAACACTTCATCATCTCTAAAGCTAAAATTAAGGAGAAGCACAGGCTAAGTATGTGTGAAATGTTTCAACTGAAATTATCAAACCCCACACAGTAAAGAAGTGAGAAAAGTAAGGTTCATGGGGTGCTTGTGGACTATGAAATAAAATGTATTAGCTGCAAAATGAAGGTTTCATCGCAGCTTCTGGGAGTAAAGTAAACAGAATCAAAGTAACTGCTTTTCGATAACCGGGAAAATGATAATCTGACCCATCAGTTGTCTTCGGAACCCTTTCAGTTCTTATGTCTGTATGAAATAAAGTAAAAGTGATGTATGGTGAAACAGTATTAAAATGAATTTAAACGGTTAAATAGGTGGAAAAGTTACTTAGGGTGTACCATAACTTTGACAAGCATTCAACCAGTCTTGACTCACAAGTAATGAGTATTTCAGAGAAAAGAATATGCCATTAAGCACGTCAATTTTAGAATAAGGTAGAAGGAGTGATTCCTAGTTTATAACACTCCCCTACTTCACTGTTTTTCTGACTCTGCTGGTGCTTTCACTCAGTCTTTACCCTGCGCCATGACTCCGGGAAGATGGTGTGATACCGGATGGGCAGCAAACCAACCCAGTCTGTGAAGGTGCGTTAGTTGGTACACGTACGTTAGCACAGTACACATACATTTTAATCTTCAGTATGCATACCGGGACAGTTAGTGTCTGTGACAAGCCCACAAGCGACGCTGTGGCACACTCCCCTGGAACACACAGCAGGAGGGCAAACATCCCCTGTGGGACCGATCCCCATCCCTTGCGGTGCACAGCCCTGCGCACACCTAGATCCCGAAACACCGCTCGTGTCCCCGCAGACACCGACCGGTGACCGACCCTCGCCTCCCGGCTCCGTCCCGACCTCCCCTCGCCTGGCCCCGCCCCGCTCGGCGCCGGCTGATGAAGCGACTGGCGCGCGGCGGCAGGCGGTGTGCGGCGGCCCGGCATGTTGCCGTGTGCCATGCTGCTGCCGGGCGTGCGGAGCGCGGCCCGCCGCCTCGGCCGGGACCTCCCGCTGGCCTGCAGGGGCTGCAGCCGCGCCGCGGGCGGAAAGGTGAGGGGGCACAGGGGCCCCCCCTTGCCCGGGGTGACCCAAGGCGGGAGCGGGCAGCCATGACGCGAGGTGCCCCTTCCTCCCTCCCTCCTGCTGTTCCGCAGCCGTGGCTGAGCGTGCCGGTCGTCCAGCGCTTCCCAGGTCCAGCCCCGGGCTTTAGCTCGAAAACCTGCGGTGCCGAGGTGGTCGCCTTGCCCTGCGGGGCCGGCCCGCGGGAGAGGAGCTGCTGTTCCCTCCAGTTGGGTGAACCTCGCTGGAGAGCTATGATTGGGGGAGCTGCTCTTTTGTATTTTTAATCACAGGTTGAAACAGGTTTTGTTTTCTACGTGGTAGGCAATATGATTGTGTCTTTAGTTATACCGTGCCTGTTTTTCACGCTTCGAAGTACTACTGATTGTGGTTACCTGGTTTACCAAAGAGTTGCTCTGTGCATCGTTGGATAAATACATAAACTGAGTATATGCAGTAGCTATGATGCAAACAATGTGCTTGCTGCCTTTTAGATGGGTCGTTAAATTTCATGTTGTTTACATCCCTGTGTATCCTTTCTTAGGGTCTTGTTCTGGGGATCTATTCAAGTGAAAAGGATGGAGGTGCTGCCCAGCTCACTAGTGCAGGAGATGCTTTTGATAGACTTGTGTCTGGAAGGCTGAGAGAACTTGTGTCCACGTAAGTGCATGATCAGCTGCTGAAATTACATACCTACAAACACCAATAGGAGCAGTCTTTTTTATAGTTATTAAGTGTTTTTATCCACAGCACTTCCCAGGCTGGTATTTGCTTCTACCAGGCCAAGCAATTTGGAAGGGAACTCCTGTGGAAAAACTGGGCGCTAAGGAAATGTGCAAAATGTTCATAGGAACTGCCTTTTTCTGTGGATTGGCACCAAGCCAAGTGTCCCAGAACTGTTGAGAAACACTGTGGGGTGTGGGGTGAATGTAGTATTGTAACAACTGCATAAAGGACTTTTTTATTGAAAGAATCTTTTTGTGTCTTAGATGTGGACCACCTTTGAAGAAAGGAAAAACACGCATATTCCATGGTTTGCATCAGGTACTAACTTTGGATTTTTGTGTATATATTGACTAATGTGTGAGGTTTGCCCTTGCATCTTACTTTAAGCCATTCGCTGTTGTGCTTGTATAAATGCTCTGCTTTTCTTCCCCCTCACACCTCTCAACAAAAGGTGTCGTTCTTGTGGGGCATTGCAGAACAGGAGCTTTCAACATTTGCATGGCCATTTTCGTATTCCTATGTTCCCTGCACTGTGCTGTAGGTTGAGAAGATGTAAATGAATCTGCTCCAAAGGTGGTGTGCTCTGAATAACTGCTTACTGAATGAGCTGAATGAAACACAGCAGTTCTGGATCTGGCTCCTACTGTGCAGGAGGAGCAAGTGTGTGTACTGGAATGTGCAAAGACCTTCCAGACATGACAATTCTAACACAAGGTAGTCCCGTCAGACTGCATGCTGTTTATAAGGCAAGCATTTAGTCTGCTGCATTGCATTGCTTTCCTGAGTTCTGGGGCTATGTACCTCTGTGCAGCTTTGGTTTGTAACCTGGCAAATCATGCCAGCTCAACTCTTGAGCTGAGGTGATAGGCTTAGCCTTGGAGGCGATTTTATTTCCCTGAGCAGAGTAGTAGCGTACCAAAAAAGGTTACGCTTCTCCAGCTAAGTTCTGGCCTGTGTTTTAGCTGGAAAGCTGGATCTGCTTTCAAAGGACTCTTAGACTTGCCCTTAGAAATATCAGGTTTGCTGTGTGTTGAACATAAAGCCCTATCTGCTGCAATACACAGGGTTGTTAACTGGACAGAAGAACTGGTTGCATGCCTGTGGCAAATGATGAGGAGTGTAACACGGTGGCACAGTGCTGGCACTCTTAATGAGGAAATGTATGTAACAAAGTACTGAAGGTGTTTAGTACTTGGTCTAGCAAGTAAGGTCTTTTTAGCAACTCTGCTGTGGCTGTACCAATGAGGGAAGTGAATCCATTTGTGTGTTGGCTTCATCTAGGACTTTCCAAGTGTGGTTGTAGTTGGCTTGGGCAAGAAGAATGCTGGAATAAATGACCAAGAAAACTGGAATGAAGGCAAAGAAAACATTCGTGCAGCTGTTGCAGGTTGGCTCTTACATTTTCTTAAGCATTGTCTATAAAACTATTGCAGTGGTGCAGCAAGTTCCATTTTTGAAGAATGAGTCTAGGTATGATTTTGTTTTGAAATGAAAAACCTATTCTGTGGTTTGTTAAATACACTTACTTGTCACTGATACTCATGTAAATTTTTTCCTTAGTGAGAAAGGAGTTACAGGGCATGTAAATCCATCTGCAGTCAGGTAACTGCAGTTATTGAAATCAAATAACTTTCCTGAACAGTGTGAAAAGGCACTTGTTTAATCACTGCTGTTGTGAAGCCCAAGAGCACCACCAATTCACGTTATGCTCACACTGTTCTTCAGTATGCATACATAATCACTTTTGTTACCCATTTTGTAACAGATACTTGTACTATAAACTGGTGTCTTTCAGAACATCAGTAGGATGATTCAGTGTGTTACCTGTTATAGACAGAGGAGGCCTCTATCTTAATCAAGGATGACTGCTGTATCTAAGTGTATAAACCAAGAATAAAAAGAGTTCTTGCCACAGAGTTTATTATCTATGACAGGCGGTCAGTCACATGTATGACAGATGTATACCCACCCATGAGTGCTAGCTCATCTTGTCTTAACAGCTGCCAAAACATTGTGAAGTTATTTGGGTACAAAGTAGAATTTATGGAACTTAATATTATTTTTGTTTATAAAAGTGTGTATAAAGTCATTTGGAAGAAAAGAGAAAAAAAACTAAATTACAACAATTTTCTGATACCTGCAGATAATTGCAGATAGTTATAATCTGCAGGACTAGAGGAAGATGGAGTTTTTCTTTGCTATAGATTGAGTTTAAAGGAATTGGAACAACTGTGGACTTTTTTCTTGTGAATTGTCTTAATCATTATAATCTGTCAAGTGGTATTTTAGTTGAAATTTATCAGTATATGATCATTGCATTTTTAATCATTCTACTGAATGATCTTTGTAATTGATTTACCCATCAACTTGGATATTTTGAGTTAAAATTATTTTTCCCTTTAAATGTCATATTGATTATCACAGAGACCTGTTTTGCTGTTCTGTGCAATACTCAGCCCACTAGTTCCATACTGTGTTTTTCAGTTGGCTGTAGACAGATCCAAGATCTGGAGATCGCTTGTGTTGAAGTAGACCCCTGTGGAGATGCTCAAGCAGCTGCAGAAGGTGCTGTCCTTGGATTGCATGAATATAATGAGCTGAAGCAAAAAAAGAAGCCTGTAGTTACTCCTCAGCTTCATGGAAGGTGATGACAAAAGGAAAGCTGGTTTTATTTATTTATAAAACCGTGCATGTTTATGCATGAGAAAAACACAAACCTGGAAGAATAGGGAGAATAGAAGTTAGTGAAATAAAATGCCCTCTCAATTTAAGCGTGTCTTGGTAAGCTACATGCAACTCTTCCCATTTGTAATGCAGCAGATAGTTTGGGAGACAGTTTATAGTAAATAAACCTTTCCTGAAAGCATAGGTGGTCCTATGACCACTTAGGACACTGCAAGTAATTTTTGTATCTAATAATTTAGGTTGGAAAGGACCTGTGGAGATCAGCTAGTCCAGCTGCAGCTTGGATTAGGAATAACCTGGAAGTTGCATAAAACTTTAAAGCTTGATCAGGCCTTTGTTTAGTCCAGTTTTGAGTATCTCCCGAGACAAAAATTCTACAGCCTCACTGGCCCCTCTGTTCCAGTGTTTAACCACACTCATGGTGAATTTTGTTTTTCTTTATCCCCTGCTGCAGTTTCCCTTGTTGAATCTTGAGACCCTTGTCAGTTACGCCCTTGCTGTGCAGTTCTGAGATGTGTCTGTCTTCATCTTCTCTATAAACCCTATTTAAGGGTAAAGACTGCAATTAGATCTTTCCTAAATTTTTCTCTAGGTGAAGCAACCCCAATTCTCTTAGCTTCTCATGTGCCATGTGTTCCAGCTCTCTACCCTTCTTAGTCTTTGTCCTTTCTCCAGTTTATCAGTATTGGTTTTGTATTCAGGAACTCAAAAGTGGACATAGCTCGGTGCAGCCTCACAAATGCCAAGGAGGTAAATAATTATTGCCCTTAATGTGCTGGCTAAGCTCTAATCCAGCACAGTACATGGTTGGCCTTTGTCACCAGAGTAATGCGCTGCTTACTCCTATTCAACTTGTCCACCGGGATCCCCAGGTTCTTTTCTGCAGCGTTGCTTTCTGCCTTAGTTGTAGTCAGTGTCCAGCCTGACTTGCACAGAGTTGTTCTGTCCCAGGTGCAGGACTTTACACCAGTCTTTGTTAAACTTCATGGTGTTCCCCTGATGCATTCCTCCAGCTTGGCAAGGCCCCCGTGAATGGTGGCCCTACCCTCTCCATTGCAGCTGCTCCCTGCAGTGCCATGCTGTCCGTGAATTTCCAAGGGTAGTTTCCATTGTCCAAGTTGTTGATGAAGGTATCAGCCTCAGTATCAGCTCCTGGGGAGCACCACATGACTGACTGCCAGCTAGACCATTCAACTGTTGTCTCTTACCTTCTGAGCCCAACAGTTCTTCCAGTGTCTCACGCATTTTATAGTCTATCCCTCCAGATCATGTTTTCTCCGTTTGTCTGCAAGGATTCTATGTGAAAACCTTGTTAAAGCCAAGATAAAAGACATCCACTGTGGTTCTTTGTGCCAACCCTCTCACCATAAGTCAGGCAAGTTGGCCAGGCATGATTTACCCAAACCAAATTTATGACTGTTCTCAGTGACCATCTTGTCCTTCATGTACCTGGAAATGGCTTCCAAGATTACTCTCTCCATGCACCTTTAGGGGATTAGTCTAGGATTACTGCCTTGTAGTTTCCTATATCCTTCTTGCCATTCTTAAAGATTGGGATTTGTCCTTCTCCAGTCGTTGGGGACCACATTCAGTCACCATGACATTTCAGACTGAAAGAGACCAGCCTTGTAATGATGCCAGCCTGCTCCCTCAGCACTCTTGGATACATGTTGCCTGATATCAAGGACTCCTGAATGTCCAGCTTCCTTAAGCAGTCCTAAGTCTATCTTTCTCTGCCATGGGTAGTACCTTTCTTCCCTAGGCTCTGTTACTAAGCATGAAGAACTGGGGAATCTGGAAGCAGACCTTAATAATTAAGGCAGGCATTGAAAACTTCAGTCATCTCAGTTTTCACGAGGTTGTCTGCCCCATTTAGCAAGGGAACAACATTATTTCTGATCTTCCTTTTGCTGATGATTTACCTCTTGAGGTCCTCTTATTGCCTTTCCCACTTTGAGACATTTGGTCTCTTGATTCTCTCCCTCCATATCCAGGCAATGTTTCTGTATTCATTCTGTATTCTTCACTGTGTTGCTTTTTTGAGAGGTGGAATCCAGCTTAATGCTCTGTGCTGTGCTATCTTTTAACCAAGTAAGTCACTTCTGTCTCAGTAAAATGGGAAGTTTTGTTCTGGCAGTGTTGCAGAGTAGCTAGAGGGACATCTCAATTTCCTGTACAGGCAGCTCTTTGGATGTTTGTTCTGCCATTTGTTAGGGAGATGCCTTGAGTGCACTGTGAAAGGAGATCCAAATTCCACTCATATCACATAATCATATCTCAGTAAAGTGTAAAACAGACTTGGAGGCTTTATGTGGTAAATAAAAACATCCAGGGCTGTTACAATTAGTGTGATTACAAATTTTGGAACAGGTATTAAACCTTGTGCTTAAGGATTTAAACCAATCTCTGACTAGTGAGGATTTGAAGAGGCCTAATATGTTAGAGAATTTTACATCTGTCTGCTGTAGGATTCTTCTGGCTTTCTGTGAAGCATTTGGCACAGACTAGCACCAGAGATGAGTTCTACACTAGACGTCCCTTGGAATTCATACTAAATTCCTTGTACTAAGATTACTGTGACGTTCTTAATTGCCCTGATTTAATGTTGTTGTATTTTCATACAGGAGAGAACAGATGGATACTGACAACATTTTACTTTTGCAAATGTTTCCAATCCTGATTATTATTATGTTTTTGTTTAGTGCTGAAAGCGAAGCCTGGCAAAAAGGTGTTCTCTATGCTGAGGGTCAGAACCTCGCTCGGTACCTTATGGAGGCTCCAGCTAATTACATCACTCCAATAAAATTTGCTGAACATATTGAACAGAAGCTCAAAAGTTTCAGCAATGTGAAGGTCCATATAAGGTAAAATCCAAAAAATGATTCCTCTGTAGGGTAAGATACCTTTGAGGTTATTCAGGTCTGTAGTGGGCTCTCATTTTCTCTTTGCCGCTTCAAATGACAAAAGCAGAAGTGTGTTGTGAAGAGGTACGAGGGGCACCCAGACTGCAAGTTACTCTCAGTTTTAGAAGGTGAGCTTCTAGTTTGCAGGGTAGGCAAGATACTGTGACACAGTGAAATGATTCACTGTCAATTGGTCATGCAGCTGATTACCGCTTAGTTAACACAAGTGCGGGAAAAGGGAGCTTAGTGAAGACTCAGTGACTAGAGGGCAAATACTAGGTACCTTTTTTCTAATACCTTTTGTTTTTGTCCCAAATAGACTTTATACAGCCCTCTCTGGGTTGTTGTTGTTTGTTTGTTTTTTTATTTGGATGTGTTAATGAAACATTCTGTATTTATTGCTGTTACTGTTGTTTGAGGGGGTTTTAGCTTTTAAAAATGTTGAGGTGGAGCCGTGAAAGCCCTTGCAGTTGAATTTGCACAGCTAACACTTCCTGCCTCTGAATTACTAGTTGCTGCTCTTTGGTGGAAATGGGTTAACGGGTTGTGCAAGTGTTGGAGGCTGTTCTGTTGAAAAGCAGAAGACCAAGGGAAGTCAACTTTGCTATCAAGATGGTTAGCTATGGACAGAAAGCTAAACTGTAACCTGCTGCAGTATTGTTACTTCACATGCCCTCAGAGACCACAGCCTCATGGGCAAGTGGCAGTTTGATACTTTCTGACACAGAAAGTACAGAGGAGCTGTTGTTTGTTTTGTTGGTCAGTTGGGTTTTTAGACAAGGCAAAAAAAAATTGCCAAGCAGCAACTCTGAGGAAGTATTTTTCAGTTTCACAAAACAATAATGGTTGATTTACACCACAGTTTCCCAAATAACTAAACTGAAATTAATAGAAAGAAACCGTCAAGGATTGTGGTATTTTAAAAATAAACAAAGTCACCTTGGTTAAGGTGTCCAATTACAAAATTAAAATTATTAAAATTACATAAAAAAAAATACGTATTTCTGTTCCAGACCAGAGTCTTGGATTGTGACGCAGCAGATGGGAGCCTTCCTGAGTGTTGCTAAGGGCTCGGCTGAGCCTCCCATCTTTCTGGAGATTCACTATTCGGGTGGTGCTAATGCAAGTGACCACCCGCTGGTGTTTGTAGGAAAAGGAGTTACATTTGACAGGTACGTGTGCTAATATTCTGGTGACTAAAGGTGGGAAATGCCTTCCTGCTATTCATGTTGTATAGGTAGATGCTCAGCACATCTTCCAATGCCATTCCAATGAACTTGCCTTTTATAGTAGATTGTGCTGCTTTGCCTGGTAATAAGACAAGCTTGAGTGGTTGAACAAAGTAGGAACTGATATACTCTCGTATTGTAAGGGGAAAATGGAATTTTTGGGGGAAAGAAGATGAAGAATGTGCTACTTTTTTTCTTGGCCTGAGCAAACCTCTGGATGAAGAATGTATATGTTTAGAGTTGCAGTCTGTCACAGGACACCTAGGTCATGCTTAGGGAAAGAGAAAATAGCTCATGCATTGCAGCTATTCCTTATGATAGCTTTTCATGTCACGTAGCTACTGAAGAATTTGTCAGTCTGTTCCCCTTCCATATGATGATTTTACCAGGTGTACTATTTTGTTCTGGTTTTGTGCTCTTCTGTTAGTCTGAAGACCACTGAGTTAGTCCACTGCAGATTTTTATGGTGTCCTAACTACGAGAAAACAAGTCAGGGAGATACATGATCAGAAAGGAGCCCCTCACTGCCTTGCTTTCAATATGCTTACTAGGGGGTGGCAGGTTGAGAACACAAGTCTAGCATTTCCTAATGCTTGCTGCTGAAACATACTGATGGGCAGAATATTCTCAACGTATGCAACATGAAACTCCTCCATGTTGATGGTACTTGTGCTGTGTGTTGCAGTGGTGGCATTTCACTGAAGCCGTCATCGGGTATGGATGCTATGAGAGCAGATATGGGAGGGGCAGCGACTGTCTGCTCAGCCGTTGTGACAGCAGCAGCTTTAAATCTCCCTCTTAACATAATCGGTAAGTGTGTGTATGTACGTGAGAAGCCAGAAATCTGAATTTTATAAGATTTTGTTTAAACACTAAAGTTCTAGTATGAGTACTGGTTATGATCTTACAGAAATGTCCTGGCCTCTTGCAGACTGACTGCTCTCATTCCCTGTTCAGCCTCTCTTCTCTTTTTGCTTGCTTTGCACAGTTACTGGCTTTGCTTGAATAAAGTACTGCAACACCAAATTAAAATTGTGAAAGCCTGATTTTTACATCTTAAGAGAGAAATGGTTGTCAATAAACTTACTTTCAATGAGTTTTTCGTAAGTCCTGATCCTTCATTCCAAGAAGGAGTCTGGAGATCTTTAAAAGCAATTAGAAGTGAAAAGGTGTTCGGTGGGCATGTACCACAGCTGAACAGGAACAGAGATCAGTTTTTGTTTCATTGGGTGAGTAGCTCAGCAGAAATCTAAACCAACCAACCCAAACCAGTACTTTTAAGGACGAGCAGTGCTTACTTTTCCTGCAGAAATGTTGCACAGCTAAAATTAAATGAGCTGATTCAGGAACCGTGGTAAAACAAGCTGGGGACGACCCGTAATCCATTCTAGGATAAGTTTTATGTTTGACAACCTTGATTTACAGGGCACTAGTAATTTCGTCACTTTCATTCTTCAGCCAGTAGAGGGCAGCAAAACCCACCCTCACGCCATTCCTCGCCTAAAGAATGCACTGGGAAGGGCAGAATCAGTGGAGCAAAAGTGTATGCAATTCCACTGAAAAGTGGTGGCCTTCAGTTCGCTTATTCCTTGTGCCAGGAGCAGGTTTTCCGTGAGAATGGTGGAGTGCCTTTCATCCCATTATCCCATTCATAACTGGGGCTTTGAGGCTGACCCTCTCTTTTGTTCATCTGTTTGCTTTTCTTATGGCTGTAGTCCTATGGTGGGACCTTGGACCCCTCCCTTGACATTATACAATGTGTAATTTCAATGAGCAGAGCTTGAATGGGTCAGTATTAGTCTGAGAAGTTTTTAATTTCAGGAAGAAATCTCTTTACATGTGACTAATGATATATATATGGAAAATGTGAGATAATATTTGTTGCTCCTCTGATCTCACTAGTCCAGGCATAAAGTAGAAGTAAATCCTTGTGGCAAAATAGTGTAGGTGGGAGAACGTGGTGGTGCAGCATGTAGAGGAATTCCCTGATTGAAAACTGGACCATGTGTCTTTTAGTAACCTGGAAAATTTGGATTTTTGAGCATGAATTCAAGATGAGAATAGTACTGTTTCCTTAAGGGGGGGTGGGGGGGTGGTTCTAAGTGTTTTTTCTATGTCTTTTCTGAGAAAGAAACTAGTAATTCATTTTTCTTTTTCTCTCTGAGGTTTGGCACCCCTCTGTGAAAATATGCCCAGTGGCAAGGCAAACAAGCCTGGGGATGTAGTTAGAGCCAAGAATGGAAAAACAATACAGGTATGTATGTGAAACTTGGGTTTTAAATACTTCTAGAGAATTGGTTTAACCAATCAAGTTATGACTGCAGTCAGAGGACATGTTTGAAAAGACCCTTTAGGAAGATAAGCAGCACAAGTATACTGTTCTTAAAAATGTAAGCAGCATGTTATCAATTAGAAATTGTTGTCATAGGATTCTTTCAAATCTAAATAGATTGAAGAGATGAGACAAATTTTATAAGTTGCTAGGAAAAGCTGAAAAGTGCAGTCGTTTACTGCACATGCTAGAAAATCTTGTTTTAGCACAAGAGGTTGTCACAGTGCTCATAAATACAGGTTCTCTGTCCATGTGAAGAACATTAATTGCTTCCAGTGACCCTTCAGGACACTTCCCTCCTATCTGCAGTAAGACATTAGAGTATTAGTTCCCTGGTCACATAACCTAGGCCTTTACAGTGCCAAGCTCCTTGGGACAATCAGAACTCTGAGTCATGGGCTGTTGGTTACCAAATCAGTACCCCAGAATGCATATTTCATATTTAATCCAAGAAGTTCCATACTCATTTAATAGATTAAATGGTACTGCAAGTCACTGTGCGATGGATAACTGATTTTGTGCCGAAGTAGGTGGCTTAATCAGTATTTGTGTCTGAATTTCTGTGAATCTGCATCTTTGACTTGTTGAACCTTCCAGTTTCCTGAGGTTCTTTTCCCAAAACTGAGTTCAGTCACCCCCTGATCTGAAGGAAAAGACTGGACCCATATTCCCCCACGAAGAAGAAATTTGCAGGAAAGTGCTAGTAGCTCAGAGCACACCATGCAATTAGTCTTGCAGAATTCAGCATCAGTCTTCCCTGAAAGGGGAAAGGAACAAGGGGGCTACTGATTTTTGTTTTTCAGAGGGGAAAAATTTCAAGCTCCAAAGCAGGAAAGCAGCATAACAAGGAGCTTTTTCCAGGCATTCACCTGTGCTGCTCCATGGTAGATGGTCCTCCTCAGCTGTGATTTCCATGGGCCAGATCTCTGTGTGTGCTCTGAAGCAGCTTCTGGGCTCCACTGGAGCACATCTCTAGGCTCTTCTGGGGCACAGAGACCTGTGCAAAGGAGGCTGTAGTGCTGAAAGGTCATCTGGCCTCAGCTACAGATACACTTTTATTTTGTAACTTTAAATTGATACTGTCTTTTTCCTTTTTCTTTTCTTTTTTTGAATAAATTTTGGCTGACCTGCCATTTTTTCACAGTGCATTTATAATCTGACAGCTATTTAAGATACCATGTAAGAAATAAGTCAATGAAAGGGATGTTTTCGATAGTTAATCTATTTTTACTAATTTTGCGCCTGAAGGTAGATAACACAGATGCAGAAGGAAGACTGCTGCTAGCTGATGCTCTCTGTTATGCCCACAGTTTTAATGCAAGGGCTATTCTGAATGCTGCAACACTAACAGGTAAGCAGTCTTCCTCCCCTGCTCATTTTGTAAGTCAGTTCTTTGTTACTGTTATTAATTGGGCTGTGGATTAGTTAACAGCGTGTAGATAAAGTCAACCTAAATTCAAAAGCAACTGAGATGATTTTACCTGTTTTAGAACAGCAACTAGCACAGCTTATGCTCTAACAACTTGTACAGTGTCTCCAGGACTGGGGGGAGTATTGGCATGTAGCAACACAGATGGACTTGGGCTGGCCCAGCTGAGCTGGAATTGAGCAGGAAAACCTATGCAGACTTGGATGTTTCTGCACAATGTTTCCCAGTGCTTCCATTTCTGAGTTAAGCCTTCCCAGCTTCTGGGACCATGTGAGGCAGAGATACTGGTGTAGTATCCATATGGCACTGGCCATACTGGAGTCAAAATAGCTTCTTTGTGAAGGGCTTCCTGAGTGCTTGAGCTCTGACCTAGCCTGCACCAGCTCTTCCATCATGTGAGCTAGCTCAGGTCTCCATGATTCTAGATAATAAAATAGAGTTATTATCATGCTCCTAAGAATTCGTTTGACTGAAGTATCTCTTATTTTATGTGTCATTTGCACACTTTCAGGCATAATAACATGTTCTTTAATTGTTTCATCTCTACAGCTGTATATGAATGAGGTTATAATTCAAATTTAAAACCATCATTGTATATTTATCTCATGAACTACCCAGGAGCAGCTGTAGCTGAAATAAGAGCAAATATGGAAGAGGAGTTCAGACAGGAGTCTACTGTGTTGCTTAATGAATACACTAAGCAAAATCATTATTTTTCTATATATTCTCTCCTAGTGCTTTAAATGATGTTCCATCCACTTATTCAGTTCATATTCTGTGGAAAATTTAACTAGACAGAAGGGAAGATGATTTTAAGATCATTTGCTTATATAAAAGTATTATCATATAAAGGGCATGATAGAAGTTTACTCCCACTATAGATTATTCTGTATTTGAAATCCTTGGGCACCAAGCACAAGGAGAAGAGCTCCTCTAGAAATTTCTCTGACGTACCGTGTTGTTAAACTACATTTTTTCTTCTTTTTTATTTAATCTTGCTGAGAATTGAGTGTTGGCATTACAGAAACAGTTCTGCGGCATCAAATAAATACGTGTGTAATCCCTCTGGTGTAGGCATGGGTTAGTATCTATGCAAGTGAAATTCACAAAAGGAAAGTATCAGCTCGGAAATTTTAGAGGTCTCTAAATTGCAAAATGTTCACTCCCTTGTATTTTCACAATAAACTTTTAGAAATGCAGGTATACTAAAATCTTTAGTTCTTGCAGAGTTCAGAATTAAAACTGGAAAATTCTGTGAGGAGTCAGGATGCAGAGGAATAGCTCAGGTCCACTTTCTGCCTTTGTTGTATAACCATGAAGGTGTGTTTCTGTAGGTGCCATGGACATTGCACTGGGGTCAGCTGCAACTGGAGTGTTCACAAACTCATCTTGGCTTTGGAATCACCTTTATGAGGTAGGTAAGCTGCACTGTTAAATCGTAGTAATTCAGTAATAGCTGTTACTGAAAAGTTAATGCATTACTGAAAGTCTTATTTTATGTGAATCTAAAAGATATATTATTACATTTTGAAATCTGGTAGGAATGGTGTTAGTACTATACCAAAATTGAAAATAATTTTTACTATGAATTACTAGATCCTTTTTGAGGTTTTATATCATACAGCAAACAGCATGCACATGATCTTGAGGATTTGCATGTTCGGACAACTTAACTGCATATGCATAAGCTCTGGCTTACTGAAAGGAATTGGTAGAAGTGGTAAATGCTCCATTCCTGGTGGTGTTCAAGGCCAGGTTGAACAGGGCCTTGGGTGACATGGTATAGTGTGAGGTGTCTCTGCTCACGGCAGGGGGGTTGGAACTAGATGATCTTAAGGACCTTTCCACCCCAAACCATTCTCTGATTCATTCATGTTAAAAAGAGAACTGATCGTGCTTAACAACACTGAGACCAAAATTCAGAGGGGCCTCGTGAGTGACAGAAATGTGATGGCTAAAGGAAGCCTCTGAAGGGCAGATGGGGCGGGGGGGGGGGGGGGGGATGGAAAAACACCCAACCGCAAACCCCAGTCTTTAGATTTTTGGCTTTTGACTAACACTAAAGTACCCCAAAAAAGTAGGATTTGCTACTTTTGAAATACACTGTTTCATTTTGCAATATTTTCCCAAAACACTAATACTATATTGGGCTAAAGATTTTTGATT
Source organism: Pezoporus wallicus (assembly GCF_028554395.1). Taxonomy (NCBI): domain Eukaryota; kingdom Metazoa; phylum Chordata; class Aves; order Psittaciformes; family Psittacidae; genus Pezoporus; species Pezoporus wallicus. The sequence continues at coordinate 7,508,317 of NW_026642052.1, forward strand.
TTTTTGGACTAATCAAAGCTAAACAAAAATAAGGACACATGATACTGGGGCTTATCAATGCGGTTCAAAAAAATAAAAGAAAAATTTGCGTAAGCTGTCAGTGTCTCTGTTTCAGGCCAGCGTCGTGACAGGAGACAGAGTTTGGAGAATGCCTCTTTTTCAACACTACACAAAACAAGTAACAGACTCTCCTCTTGCAGATTTGAGTAACGTTGGCAAGTACAGCAGGTGAGTTGTATCAGTATCCTTCATGTGCCCCTTCCCTTCAGTGAAGTCCTTTCATGTTCGTGCTGTTGGTGTTGCGTTAGAAACAACACGGTTTCGTTGCTTCCTACAGAGCTGGAGGAGCATGCACAGCTGCTGCATTCCTGAAGGAATTCGTGACTGCCTCCCACTGGGCTCATCTAGACATAGCTGGTGTGATGTCAAATAAAGATGAGGTGCCCTACCTTCGAAAGGGCATGGCAGGGCGGCCTACAAGAACGCTGGTGGAGTTTGCAGCTCGACTGAGCCAAGATAGTCACAATACCACATAAAATACTTATTCTAAATCATCCACTCTGCCATAAGAAAAATATCTGGAAAAGTATTTTTCAGAAACGAATAGCCCAAGAATATTTTCACTACGGCAACAAACTACAAATGCATTTTATAAACCATTACTTGAGTAAGAATATCTCACCTTTGAGATTTGTTATCTCCTATTATGCAGCTTAAAATATAGTTTGAACTATTGAGATATTTGGTATCAAAACACAATGATGGATAGCATCTGCCCTATTTTATATGTGACATAAGCATAATTACTGCAAACAATAAATCTTTTACTTGGGTGTGTGTTTTGAGTGAGAGGATTAATGATGGTGATCGTAGCTGTGCCTCTGTCTGGGGTGAAACACAGGTGAAACTACAAAGGGGTTGATAAAAATGTTCTAGCATTTTAACTTTTAACTAAAACTGCTGTTGGTGTGTGTTGGGGTAGAAATGACGGGCTGTTGAAATTGGTGTGGCTAGCCTGGCTTCAGGGCTAAAGTGTGTAATGGGTCTTAAGCAAGTGCCAACACAAGTGTATATTGTAACTGTTTTACAAAAGCTAATGAGTGCAGGTTAATGTTTGGTGTTCATCCTCCATGATTTTTGTCATTCTGCTGCTTTCCTTCTACTGGTGTGAGCCTGGGAGGCTCCAAGCAGGGATGGTATTCCCAGAATCAGTTCAAACATCGAACTCTTAGCAATTGCCGCGTGAGGTGATGTGTTCTTGAGAATTTGGTGGTATTTGTTCCGAAACGCTGGTGTGCAATAGGTGCTGAAGGAGTGCTGACGGGGCTGGGATCCGGCAGAGGCTGGGGAAGCAGTGTCCAGCTGCGCAGCACGGCTGCGCTTTCCCTGCTGCCTCTCTTTGCCGTGTAACGCGCTCCGCGGTGAGGTACCGACTCTGGACGCTGAGGCGGCGCGGGTCCCGCCCGTTGCTGCCGCCCCTCTGCGCAGGCGCGGCTGCGCTGAGCCATGGCGGGGGCGCTGAGCGGCATGTTCGGTAACCAGCCTCCGGGGCCGCCGCCACCGCCGGGACCTCCCGGTGGGCCCGGCCCGGCAGGCCTCATCCCGCCTCCGACGGGGCCGCGCAATCCCAACAACACGCTGGTGGACGAGCTGGAAGCGTCCTTCGAGGTGTGTGGGCCGGGCTGGGGTTGGTCGCGGGTGGGCGCTGCTCTCCTACTTACTTCCGCGTTCCCTCCTTTCGCAGGCCTGCTTCGCCTCGCTGGTGAGCCAGGACTACGTGAACGGCACAGACCAGGAGGAGATCCGCACCGGTGAGGCCCCGGGGTTGTGGGTGTCCAGCGGCCGCGCCGCGCCGGGCCGGGCTTAGCCCTCGGAGGCTTTCGGGCGGTGCCGAGGTGCTGCGCTTGGCTGCTCGGAAACCATGGATACGCCACGGTTTTGTTGTGCAGGGCTGGAATACCGAGGGGCACGGACTGGGGCTGACTCCTCCTAAAGGTTCTTACGAAGGTTTGCAGGTGCATTTGGGCTTTGCCGGGAGTGTGTGTGTGTGTGCCTTGTCGTTTGAGGCCGAAAGAGGTTTAAAACCTCGGTTGTTACTCTTTCTTTGAACAGCGACTGACATAATTTTGGGTTGCTCACACCTCGAATCCTGTGTTCAGTTCTGGGCCCCGCACGACAAGACAGACATTGAGGTGCTGGAGCAGGGCCAGGGAAGGGCAACAAAGCTGGTGAAGGATCTGGAGCACAAGTGTGATGAGGAACGGCTGAAGGACCGGGTTTTTTTCTGGAGACAAGGAGCCTCAGGGGGCACCTTTTCTCTTTCTACACAACTACCTGAAAGGAGTGAGATGGATGTTGGTCTCTTCTCTCAAGTAACAAGGCATAGAAGAAATGGCCTCAAGCTGGGCCATATTTGAGACCCTTTCATTCAGCCTGAAATGGTTTCTTTATTCAACCAAGTTTCACAAATATTTTATCACTCTTTGTCATTGTCAAAAATATACTAAAACTTGGAAAAAGTTGCTGTCTTTTTTTGAGAGTTCTGAATGCTTGCAAAGCAGTGTTTTATACAGAGATTTAATGCACATCCTGGGTTTAGAAATATGTCATTTTAGTAAATCTTCAGATTTTCTTTCTAGAAAATACTATGAAAAGTGGTTTTAATATTTTTTTTTGGGGGGGGAATCTGCTCCATTTTGTTCCTTTATTTTAGGTGTTGATCAGTGCATCCAGAAATTTCTGGATGTTGCAAGACAAACTGAATGCTTCTTCCTACAAAAAAGACTGCAGCTATCAGTCCAGAAGCCGGAGCAAGTCATTAAAGAGGTATGTTTAAATTGATTACCTGTGTTGTGCTAGATCAGGTAAGCTGTGCACCAGTACAGTGAGTCACCTTGTTCAGTTGAATTTTGGGTTTCTCAATGTGATGCTGTACCTTAAGTTGGTAGAACTAGACCATTAACATGGCTCTCACCATGAACCTGGAGAAGCTAGATGCATGCTGCACTGTGGGGTGTTGGAACATGGATGACAGTTTCATGGGAAGAAACAAACCAGTTGGTTAAATTTTGCTGGGAGTAATGATGTCTGAAACATATGACCAAGGGGAGCAGAACTAGTGCATGAACAGCACTTTCCCTCTGTTTCATTAGACACTTCTCATTGTTAGAATCCCTGTAAGATCAGCTTGAAAACTCAAGCAAAAAAAATTACATGTTCTGTATGCGAGGTGGTTTTTCTTCTGAAGACCATCTATTTACTAACATGCATTTTTTCATTCCTAGGATGTTTCAGAATTAAGAAATGAATTGCAGAGGAAAGAAGCATTAATTCAGAAGCATTTGGGTAAACTGCGACACTGGCAGCAGGTCCTGGAAGATATTAGTGTACAGCACAAAAAGCCTGCAGAAATGCCTCAGGGTCCATTAGCTTACCTAGAACAAGCATCTGCCAACATTCCTGCTCCAATGAAGCAAACATAATCTTACATATCTGAGTATTTTCAACTGTGCAAAGCAGTGGTGGTGGTCTTGCTTTGTATGCTTTTTGTATAATGGAATTTGTACTAAAAATATAAAAAGTGAAATAAATTACCTTTTTTTTCCCCCCCAAAAAAACGTGTGGATTGGTTTTCTATTTCAAAGGAAAATAGGCAGAGGTGCTATTCAGGATGCTATCTGGCAGAAGTCTGTTTTTCCAGAATGCATCCTGTTCCTTCTAGCAAGGGTGGCCCCTAACTGCGTCTTTGCTGGTGTGCTGAAAAGACATGCCCACATTACTGTTTGGTTCAGCTGGAAGATTTTAATGTTTTATGATGCAGTGATTATCTGTAAATACCACTGTAGAAGCACCCTTAGGATGTCTCTATCTAGGTCAGATCAGGAGTGTACCTTTTATAGTGGATCATCCATCTCTGCTGGACTTTTGCTCAACTCATGAAGGGGTCTTAGGATATACAAGTTTGGTTCTTACAGTATGAAATGAAACTGCAAAATGCACCCTGGGGGAGTATGTAATGCAGGCCCAGTGTTACTGGTGTTTGTCTTGTCAGGCTGGTGTAGAGATGGTCCAAAATACCTACCCCCAAAATAAAGGTCACTCATTGTGGTTGTTGGGTCATCAGTGCTGTCCAGTCTCCAGAATTGGCGGTTACTGTGATGCACTATTTAATAATCTAAATGTAGCCCAAACCACGTTTTTGGAGATAGAAACAGCAAAAGAGTTCTGACTCTATTACTAGGCAACGAGCTTCATTCCTCCACATAGCCAAAAAAGCCACTTTCTAAGGTCACTTTTTTGGTGGGGACAGTTAACTATTGTAATGCTGGAAATTAGAGTTAGTAATTGTGCACTGAGCTTTCCAGTGTGCATTAAAAGTATTTAGGGCAGAGTGGATGAAAATTCTAACCAAAAAACTTAGCCTTATGCATTTCTGATCCTCAGAAACACCCAGGTACTCCTGGGTGTTACTGTATACCTGTCTGTTCCCTTCTTGATGACATGTATAAAACGTGTCTTTTTGAAAAATCTGATTCCAAAGTCTCCTTCCAAACCAAGCAGTTCATCTTGGAAAAAATCCTAGACACTGGGATGAAAGCATTGGTCTGTATAAGCATTCTGCCCTTCTGGCACCTTTTCACCACCACTGAGGTGCAGTGGCTGTTTTGTAGTAAGTGCTTACATCTGGCTGTTTGCTGTAAGAAGATTAGGCTGGAGGTGTCCCTCTTTGAACATGTGAAATTTCTTACACATAGAATGATTTGGATTGAAAAGGACCTTAAGAACATCTAGTTCCATCCTCCCTGCCATGGCAGGGACACCTCACACTAGACCATGTCACGCAAGGCTCTGTCCAGTCTGACTTTGAACACTGCCAGGGATGGAGCATTCACAACTTCCCTGGGCAACCCATTCCAGTGCCTCACCACCCTCACAGTAGAGAACTTTTTCCTTATCTAATCTAAGCTTCCCCTGTTTTAGTTTAAACCCATTTCCCCTTATCGCTACATAGCTGGGCCCTGCTAGCTGAAATGAAATGGGGATTCAAATTATACAGCTGTTGAGGATGAACAGTCCTGTCATAAACACTAAGCTGCTGGCTGCACAGTTCCCTACCAGAGGGTTTATATCTTCATTTCTTCTTCCCTCCCGGTAATGAGTATGTTCATTCACCTGCTGTGCATTTACATGGACATAAGAACAGTACTGAGGTAAAATGTACAAATATACAGTGCCCATAAATCTGGAACTCTTTGAGTGTTTCTCACATTTCAGCATAACATAGCGCTCTTACAAAGCAGAAATTGATGATGTACAAACAAGTTTTAATGTTCATACTTAACATCCTAATTTGTCAGGCTGATACAAGTATGGAAGTACAACAGGAACATTACTTTGCAATGCTGACTATACAAAAGAGTGTATAAAACAAACCTGAAAGTATTTTTATAATAATATATTATAGCCTGCTATAAACATGCTATTCTCGGAGTCATACCACATGCTGCACAGCTTAAAATAAGAGTAACAAAAACCTATTAAAAACTTGGAAAATGACATTATTATATACAGAAATTATTTTAAACAGCTGATGAAGCAAATGTATACATCTGCAGAAATCCCTTAGAGAAGCAAGATCTTTTTTTCAGCTGGAGTGATATTGACAGGATGTATCAGCGACCAAACTGCATATTGAATCTAGCAGTGGAGTGGTATAGTCTCCTGGTTAAAAAGTCTATCCATGTAAGAGTATGCACAATTTTCCTATTGCTTCTTTTTTCACAATGGCTGTTACAAAACCACACTTTTCTGAAATCCATGCCTATAACTCCATAGCAATTACCTGTAAGAGTGCAGTTGTTCCTAATTATTTGGAAATTACTTTTCTGTTTTTCCTAAACCATGTATTGGATCATCATTCCCTGAAAGAAAACAGGAGCAGCTTTTCTAGCAATTCTGAGAAGTGTGCTTTAAAAGGAAAAATATTTAGTAAACCATTCTTGATGCTGAGAGTCTTCTTTCTGGTCATCTTTGGTTTGTGGTAGCTCACTGCCATGTGCCCTGTGCAAACAAATAAGCATTAGCATCACTTACTTACAGTCTTACCAATATCTAATTTTTTTTTCCTGCAAAAACTCAGGATGCTATGAATGGAACTGTGCTCATATGAGGCCAAAAGGTGCCAGCTACAGTTTCTAGTGGGATCTCTCCTAGCCAAGTAACTGGGCTAACATCACTGGTAGTAATACAAAGGAAAACGTGCAGCACAGCCGAACAGCTATGGAGAAATGTTTGAACATAATTCTTGAAAGCTCAAAAAATGAAAAAAAAAAGGATGCTTTAAGAATAGGAAGTTTTGAAATTAAGAAGCTGGCAGCTGCAATTCACTCTCAGAAATATGAAATACAACTTCTGCATTGAAAATATTGGGCAGAAGTTTTATTTGTAACTGAAAGATTGAGTATTAGTTGGCCTTGATAATCCTATTCCATAGTCTCATTTTTCAGCATTCAGGATTCTTTTTTAACATTTATATTAATTTTGCTTAGCTTATAGTAACAAATATGACTTCACTTATGATGGATTCATTAAGAGTAAGGAAGTAACCTCCCTGTATGCTTCCCTTTAACATACAAATCTGATTTGCCTTGGCAGTCATCTGGCATTACACAGAATGCTTTTATCATTAAGATGTAGGAATTGCCAAACTGGATCCAAGCCCATGTCCCAGGTTATTGTCCTTGGCAGCAGTCAGCACCATCTGCCTTCAAGGAAAGGACTCTCTAGCACACAATTTACAGAATAACTATCTCCACTAACAGAGAGGTAGGAAAGCTGGCTCTGTCCTGAAGTGTAGCGGTAGGGTTCCCTGTAGTGTTAACCACATATATTTTTAACTATTTCTTGAAGAGATAGTTATGTTTATAAAACACTGAACATTGTTTAAATAATATCTCATAAATTTGAAGAAAAATTCAAGCTTTTCAGAGAAAACCCATCAAACTAAGAAGCTTTTAGTTAAGTATCTGCTAATACATTTTTAAATCTCTAAACCCTTTGCCAAATTATTAGCCTAGATTCATTTAAATATCTCCTAAAATAAAAATATGCCATCTACATCTGCCAAGTGTAAAAGCAAGGAAACAAAAATAAGAAGGAAAACACATCCTTAACAGAACCACTGATATGTGCCTGAAAATTTTAAACAGCCATGCTCACTATTAGCTATATTCTTGGTTAAATACATGCAGCTGCTTTCTTTTTCTGTACTAGAAGTGTTTGCAAGCATAAGCTTTGCTGGGCAGTGATTATAACCTACGTCTGCAGTGAAGTTCCGGGTCTGTCTACAGAGAATTGAACACATGGAGGTCACTGCATGATGGGAACCTTAGATCATTGTTATTTCCAAATGTCTAATGTGTTTGAATTGCCTATAAGATTCTGAATACATGATATTCGTCATCTTACAAGTCACTGCAAAATGGACAAATACCTTGTGGCAGCACTGCTGTCTGAGGACTGTGCTGATGGAAAGCCCACCCTGAGGCAGCCAGGACTCCGGTCTAAGCTCGTAGATTTTGTTATTTGAGGAGCACTTCTTTTTGATCTCAAGTCACAGCTCAAAAAGCTCTTTGCGTAGGAAGCTAAATTCGGCACACTGACAACACGACTGGGCGCCTCAGTTGTTTTCTTCTTCTGTTTTGTATTGTGACAGAAAGCTTCATTACACACACGTCTTTTTACACTTTATACTATAAAACCTCAACAATACCTCATTCCCACATTCCTTGAGAGGAGCACCCAAAAATGAATATTCCCGTCTTTTTCTGAAGGTATTTAAAATAAATTCTGAGGGCATGCTGTGAGGGTCCACAGATTAAGTAATCTAATGAAAACTTGTGTATTTGATGGTTTAGGTAGCTTTGCAGAGCTCATTTAGGTGTTTTCCACCAACTTGACCTACCTTCTTGCCATGACTACTTATAGATGGTCTCATACAGAAGGACTGGAATGACAAAGGGCAAATCCTGGGCAGCCAAAACACAATTAATAATTTTCCTTGATGCATGCAATATCCAAAATAGCAACTCCCAAAGCTGCAAGCAATGGCTGTGCTTATCCCAGCAGAAGACTGATGGCCTTGGAGTTCTAGTGTTTTATATCTGCTTAAAGACTTTGTGCATATATACTCCTGAATTTATGTTATGCTCAGAAACTGACTGTAGGCTGGCTTACTGGACTTCTACTGAATAACAGTATTATAAAAAAATTCATAGGACCTTTATTATCCTGATTATTGTGTAACAATAAAATATCATGATTTGCAATTTTAATTGCATTGCCCATCTTACCTTCATGGAAGGAGTTGAGCATCCTCTATTAGGGTTGAAAGAAAATGATCGATTCCTGTAAGATTCATTGTTGGCTAAATGTGAATGCTGACATTTTCTTCCTTCCTGAGAGGAGAGAAAGTTATATGTATGGAAACATCCTTTTGTTGGAAGTTGGTATGGAAACATGTATTTGTCAAAGTATTCCAGAACAGAAAGTATGAGTCTGAAGCAATGTGTGAAACACTGAACAGAACCTTCCAACAGATTGCAAAATATGTATGTACATATAAAAGGAATTCTTACTGCCAACTGCTTGATAATCTCTTCTTTCTCACTTAATTTGTCTTGCAGACAGCTTATAAGGTGTGCATCTTCTGATCTGGACTCCCACTTTCTTGACTTTTCTTCTAATTCTTTAAGTCTGTACCAAAGAAAATGCAGGCCAGAAAAAACTTCCTCAGACCAGGTTCAAGAGATACCCGGGCTGTACTCTGCTCTAAAGTTCAAGCCTAAAACACAGGGACATAGTTAGGCCTTTCTGATAAAACAGCACTACTAAAAAAATGGGTACCTGTACATGGATTATATTTAAGTATAGAATGTTGTGGAGCTCCAAAATAAACTGCCACCAGAATTAACCCACAACACCTGTGAGGGCTTGAAGTCCAGACCCTGGTATAAAATACTAACAAGCTTGCACATTCTATTGATGATCTAGTTTCCTAAAGAAACAAATCTGTGCAGCAGTATCTATGCCTGTCTGTATTCATCTGTCCTCTTTTCTGACCCAATAACTTTAGAATCCACAGGCTAATTCCAACCATATTTGATAAAGGCTTCATAAATACTCAATTCCTATAACTTCACTAAAAGAGAGGCTTAGATATACATGCTGCGTTAATGAACTCTCTAAGCCAAAACCTGTAGTGAGTTCAGCTCTATAAATGCCTTCATCAGGGGAAAAGAATCAAGCCAGAACTTACGCCTTCTTAGACATAGTGTAGAAACACATTTGATGGACCCATGGGAAAACAAGTCACTATTTCATCAGCCAAGTTCATGAAATTCACCTGCCGTACTGTAGTGTATTACAGAATACAGACAACCATTTAGTGGTGGTGGTTTTTTTTTGAAGATGAGTATTTTTGAGATGTCTTATACTCTTAGTTAATGTCTTACACTCTTTAGTTAGTGTATCTCAGAGTTCAGATAAAAAGATAAATCACCTCTAAATGTTTTGCAAACTGCTTAAATGCACAGGTCTCTCTTCTGGACTTATGCCGTACAGCTGTGATAAGAGAAAAGTACAAGGGATAGGTATATAATTAATATATGTATTATAATAACAGGGATTATTTCTGAGTGGCCTCTCCAGTACAGTCTGAAGCACCACAGGACTACTTAACTTCATAGGGGGTTGCAAAGTGCATTTATTTACATGAGCTTTTGGGGGCTGTCCTGGGAAATTTGCAGGGCAGTAAGAATGAGCAAGAGCTTAACTACACGGACGTTGCTCTGATGAACAAAATTAAGTACAAAGGTCATGGATCAAGGCCTCTGGTATCATCTGTGACAAAGATGATGTTATACTTCATGAAATTGCAAGATTCTAAGTGCAGGCTTTAATTTAGCACTCTAAAACTTTATGTATACTGCTTTATATTAAACAATATCCAGAGTTTATCACAATATATTTGGGTCTTTTTGTGCTCGCAAAGGAAATATGCATACACTTCTATTTCATTGCTTATAATATTCTACCTATGAGTAATAACAAAAATACACATTCTGAGTATAATAATTTCAAACAGAACTCTTTACCAGTATAAGCCAGAGTTTATTTAAATGACTTACTCAGTTTCTAAGGAGAAAATCTTTGCTTGGAGATGTGCCTGAGCCCTGCTGAAATCAGATAATATGCTTTCAATTTCCTTCCGGTGATCTTGTTTCAGTATGTCCAGCTCTTTTTTATGCTTGATATTGAGGTCTTCTACAAGTAGCCTTTTATTGGTATTAAAATATGTCTGAATTCTCACATTTCAATACCAGTTTATTATCATTGACCAAAGCATGCAGTTTTGAGGTCTTTTATTGACTACAGAGGGTAGTTAGCTGGGTGCAGCTCTGGGCTTCAGCTTACTGATTTGACCTTGACGCTTCAGCTGCAATCTGAAGCAGAACCACACTAACACTGAGGAAGAGGAAATTTATTTGGAGAAGTATTTGACCTTCAGGCTTCAGGAAATTGAGGGTCTATTCTATACAATGATGCTATTGATATTCTCTTTATGGTTCATTTGTATACCAGTCTTACTGGTCAAACATGACAGTGAAGTACCATAGGCACTCACTTGTATTAAGCAAAATTATTTTGAAACCTCTGGGATTTTAACCTGAAGCTCTGATGCTGTGTTTCATCACATTGTGGCACCAGAAAAATTTAATACTGCCCACCACCGTCCTAAAAATATTATATATTTTTAAAGTAAAGGTAAGGAATGTTCTAACAATATATTTTGAAAGATACTGCTTATTTAACTAACATCATCAACTGAAAATTAAAAAATACCTCACACTTCTTAAACCTAGCTATAACATTGCTTTCTCCAACTGACCCTAAAATCAATATTAAAAGGTTATTTTTAACGTAATGCCTTTTCTTTGTTAATGTTTTGTTAAACCTTGGAGAAACTTTTTCATTGTCTCAATGAAAAGCCCATGTTCTGTTACTTACTGATTAAAACAGAGATGTCAGACTCAGCAGGTTAACTACTGTATTTTTCAGAAAAGATATTCAGTTTACCTTTTTAGTTTTTCATGTATTTCTAAGCCCCTTTCATGCTTCAGGAAAGGCCAAAAGGCCCATGAACAGTTTCTGCTTTTGAAATTAGGGCACAGCCATCAAAGTGATTGATTTAGAACTTGGCATAAAATAAGAAGCAGAAGAGTAAGAATAAATGGGAGCAGAATCCTTGAAATACATCTTCAGGAGCAGAATAAAAGCTCTGCTTCAGACTAGCCATTCTGGGACTTGTCCTCTTTTCCCATAAAAAAACCTTTTGTCTGCTCACTTAATAATTCTTGTAAAAGGTTTCCGTACTGGAGGTGAAAGTCACACAGTTCAAGAGAATGGAAATGGGAAGGACTACTTCATCAGATTACTGGTTTCACTTACTCAGGAACTGTAGGAATAGTAATTTTAAATAACTGGCTCTAAAAAGTTGGCACATGCCAATAACAAGCCACTCTCAGATTTCAGATCAGAAGTAATTAGCATGAGACAAGGTCACTGTTGGTTAAAGTAACAGTAAAAAGGCTGTAATTTATATGCACTCACCAATTTAACTATTCCCCTACAAAAATTATTGGTCCTGCAAAAGCAAAACAAGAGCTGCAAGTTAATACTATAGGTCTTCCATGGGTTAATTTTAGCCTGCATCAGATGCCTAGGCCCATTCCAGCTCTTGGGTTCTGCCTCCTGTTATTTGAAGGATTTCAATTTATATAATTTCCATTAATGCTTTCTTCTCAAATGCTTACCGTAGTAGAGCTACACCATTTATCCCCTGTTAAGATTATCCTCTAGCCCAGCAGCTTTAGCATTTGAGGCCTTTTAGACCTCATTGCTGACATGTGAATAATTCTTCTCTTCATGAACAGAAGCTCTAAATTCCTTTAAGGTAGCTGGAGAGCACTGATGAAACTCTCTGGTTTGCAATCCTTTCTGTTGATCTTGCTTCAAAAGCTTGAAATGAAAGTCACTTTCAAGTAACTCTCCAAAGAGTGCAAAGGAAAAAAAATCCTTTCTCATGTCTTTCTCATTCTTTAAATATCTGCTGACTGGTAGACAGCAATGGAATTACTCTGACCACTCTGACAGTCTGCCAAGAGACACTCAATCCCTTGAGTGCTTTTCTTTCGACTATACAGGACATCATTTTAAAGATTCCTTTAGGGGTATACTCTTCAGAAATACTTTTACATATACAGCTTGAGTAGCTAGTGGCATACATTCTACACCACTGCAGAAATGAATTAAAAGATAGCCATTTACCAGATCCCTTAATCTCTCTGCAAAGAGAATGTGTTAAGTATGATAATAAAGAAATTCCAAAGGATCCAGCAGCCATACAAATGTACTGGACAGTGAACCCAGACTTGTCCTGCATGTAAAAGTCCTGCACTTTTTAAGTAGGGAAGACTGCTATTACTGCACTATGCAACACATGCTCTGAGCCTGTGGCTACATTAGGAGGATGCACTCCACATTCTACAAGACAGTAAAGACTACAAGTCAGCTTCCCCTCCCTGTACCCTGACACCATATTACAGCTTCAGGCTTTCACAAGTCCAGAGGTACTGTCAGAGTCTGTTATCTCTGCCCTTACTCCCCCAAAGCTAAGTCTTACAGACTACAGATGGCATTCTCAAGTGTCCCCTCTAGAGTTAACTACCCATTGGTTTCAGCTACAGAGTGTACATATAAAAAATTGATCTTGATTCTCAGAGACTGATATAATTTTTTATTAGCTCTTGGGTGAATTTGGGATCTGTTTATGTCTTCCAGTGCCTTTCAATGGCTGACGTTACACAGATTTTTCCCGGGTCACACTTGTGGGCTACAGTGGATGTATTTCTCTGTGATACCTAATGAGAAATTAGTTCCAATGCTTTTATTATGGCTGAAGTGTGAAATGAATTACTGCTTTTACAAAATTCCTAACCTCTATAATTAGCACTTTAGAAAGGATTCTGACACATCACATTTAGAACACCTCTGATACTGGCATCATTATTAGCATCATTACTGGCATCATATATATCTAGATAGCACTGTGAAGTGTGAGTTTAAGGCAAACCTTCTGGGCTGTTTCTCACTATCCTGGAGATGTACAGCTTCTTCCTTCTGGGACTTCAACTCAGGACTGAGTAGCTCCATTGTGTCCTTCAAAAGTAAATTTTCTTTCTTGAGTTCAGAAATTTCACTCTGACATTTTTCCAGTTCCTCATGGAGAGATCTGATCTGGCTCTGGCTACTTCCTTCCTAAGAAAAAGGCCAAATTTAGTTATTCACAGCCTCTTATTATTTAAGGTGAGGGTCTCGCTGGAATTGTGTGCACTGAATTTTTGTGAACTGAGTTTTCAATCCTATGTACAAGACAAAATATGTGATCAAAACTTCTTGAACATACTTTACTAAATATAAAATTTTACTGTAACATTATATGTAACATTTACTTGTGTTGTAGATTCTGATCTTTAAATTGGAAAAAAGCCTGGCTGTAGGGAAAAGCTGGTAAACAATTTTGAAGTGGGACATAAGGGAAGGAAAACCATTCAATTTCTGTAAAGACTCTGTACACTTTTATTATCTCTGAAGAGAGAAATTTGATACTACTGCTTTTGCAAAACACAACATGGCAATGAAGTAGGAACTGAATTCTTGCCTGTTGCTTCTTCAGTGTCCTCACACTCCTCAGTTCCATTTGGAGTTCTTCTATTTGTTTCCTGAGGTTAGTGCACAATGTCTGTTGCTCAGAGAGTTCCATCCTTAGAGATCCTAGTAACAATCAGACAACAATCATTCAGGCAGTCAGAGGCCAGCTGGATGGGGAAGGTAGATACAGACAATCTAGATGGAAACATTAATACATTACATTTTGCTTTGTTCCTCAACTCCTTCACCATTAAGTATGATGGCCTTCTATTACTAGAGAGGTCACTCAGGTACGCTATAGTAAGATGATACGGAGCTACCACAGCAATGATTCAACATCAGAATCAGAGGTGATTCTGTGGTAGTTGTTTTACAGACTACATCATTATAACTAACTGGTTTCTTCTGACCTTGAATTTTACTGGAGCACCCTTGAGCTTCCCTGTTAAGTCCACTGGTGCTTTAGAGAAGGCCATACGGCAGACTGAGGAGAGCTCTGGTTGTGTTAAAGAAGTACAATACTTATGTAAGCAGATCTGTCGTATACTACAACCTTTGTGTATACCCAGTGCAAGTTGTCTCTCTCCTTACAATTTTTCTTGAAGAACAGAATTTATCTATTGAAACTTCAGAGAGCAACACATCTTTCTAGCAAATTTGAATTACTGGCAACAAAGCTCCAAATAATAAGATAATCAGTTTTTAAAAGTTTAATTAAATAAATTTAAAATCTAATTTAAAATAAATTTAAAAAATTAAAGTTCTTTCAAATTATTCTGTCTTTAATTAAAACCCCCTTTTATACGTGAGCTTTAATAACCTGAGCTTAAACCTGGAGATATTACAGGTACTTCTAGTGCAGTGTTCTGATTAGTTCTGTACAGTTTAGGGAACTTTCTGTGCTGACTGAACAATATGTACGGAGCAGCTAATATCCATTGCTGAATTCAACAGAACAGACTTGAAATCTTCACATCATAGAAAAAAGAGTAAAATCATATCCTCTAACTGCAGGATTCCAATTTAATATACCTGATAGTGCATACTTGAAATGTTGTACACCAGACTACTCTCCCAGCAACATCCTGTTGCTGACAGTTGAGAGCCAGGTTAACAAAGACTATTAAGTTTGTATTGCTGAAATTGTAGGGTATGAAAAAGGAGAATCACAAACACCTAAGTTCCCAGAAGATGGGAAAGAAAATGAATGGGAGAAAAGTCAGTGCTTCTCAGCATATAATCAAACAGTAAGAGCTGTGCATGACATGAGACATTATACCTAGCAACGCAGTTTGCTGCTTCTGTATCTGCTCGAGTTCATCATGTAATTCCTTCTTTGCCTTCTCTTCCAAGGTTTGTATTTCCAGTCTATGAGACTGATGTTGGCTCTTGAAAGTCTCATTAAATTCCTTTTTCAAACGTTCTTCCGTCTCCTGTAAGCAAAAGCATCCCCAAAACCAAAATATTTGGAGCCTATTTATCATTTTGTTTTACTTGTATTGCCAGGATGAATCTGATCTTTCATTGTAAAACTTTTATTTTTAGCACCACTTTACATGACACTTCTTCAACACAAGCATAAAAATGTGAAGTTTAAAAATCACACTTAATAGGTACAAGAGAAATTATCCACATACTATCTATTAGTTGTTTATCTTTGCACTATTTGACATTAGAAAGATGTTTGATTATTAAACATAGAAAGACTCCTAGATTTGACCTGTATGTCATTATCACAGAATGTCAGGCAAAGGCTTCTATCCTTCCTTGTATGCTTGTTGCCTAGAACTTACTCTGCTGATGGAAGTGCTGCTGATACATTGTAAATGATGGAACAGTTGCTTGGTAGTGGCTCTGAAAGCAAACTCCTATCCTCAGTTTCATTTTTACCAACTTACTGCCTTCAGCTTGGTTTTGTTAAGTTGGTATTTTGTCCTGAATATATAAAGAAGATGTAAGTTCTACTTAAGGTGGTTTTACTACACATGCTTTATACGGAGGTTTTTCCTAAGGTGTGCAATATCAACAGGAACATCTGAACTCTATGTCACAATCACACTAACATTTTTAAAGTTGCCTTTTTTTTCCCTCAAACTGCAGCATTGTTCAGAATCTTAATATATTGCATTAGCATTTTGTCACTGAAATAAATCCAACCGAACCTTTACAAGCGTTGCTTATCCACTTACAGAATTATTTCTTGAAGGTAGGTAAGTCAAGACCCATCATTAGACATATCCATTAATAATGGATGAAAAACAATAAAACTGAGTCCTGTTAATAATACACATAGGAATCCCTCTTATTTCTGAAGCAAGAGCACAGCTACAGGAGTTTGTATTAACTGCAGCCTAACTAGAGAGATTAGGCTATATTATTTTATGAAATTCTTTCATTCACACTGTGATATAAGTTCAAATGTTAAAATTAAAAAACAAAACACCTGAAGAGGATAAGGTTTCAAAATAACAGAATTATTGACTGTGTGCAACAACTGCAACCCATTAGTAAGATAGCTGGGGATAACTGAGTTTTGACAATTGGCTGTAAATAATATGGTTTAGTCCACAAACAAGATTTTATTTGTTTACACTAGTATGTCGCAAACTGACCTTGAGTTCCTGATTTTTGCTTTTCTCCAACATTTTTAAGACTTTCTGATGTGATGCCTCCAGCTGCAGTTTCACATTCTGGTTTTCTTTAATGATATTTTGAAGATCCTGCAAAAGCTTCTCTTTTTCCTTGTTGGACTGTAGACTATGTTTCTTCAGTGACTCCTTGAAGTTACTTGCTTGCTGATCTAATATCTGCTTCAGCTGAGCCACCTTACAGAAAAGGTAAGACAGGATCAATGGATGCATTCACAATGGAGAGAAATGATGTAAATTCCAGTGCATTTTATGTACCCTATGTTTATAAAATGTGTTGCTATCTGTTCTTATCTGTTGCTCTATGAAAAAATAGTAAGATGCTTGTTTCCTGCAAAGAGAACTTCTATCAGTGAAGACTGAAATCTCTCTTGCACGTACTGCCTCTTGCTCATTAAATATTTTTCTTAAATTTTTTCTTTTCAGATCATCTCCATCTCATCTATACAATCCATAGCTCAACTTGCACAGTACATATGGCATAAAACAGGAGGCAGGCCTACGGCTGTGCTCATTGTCAAACTGGAGATGCAACACTGCAGAAGCCATTTATATAAAGCAGTAGATTAGAACCAATGGAAACAAAGAGTTCTGCACATCGTGCTTCAGACTTGATTTATTTTCTTCCCTCTCTTAGCTTAAATACTAAATACAGTAGACACGTCTATAATGGCTGACCCAAAAATAGCAAAAAATACCTGATTATTAAAATACCTTTGTTTTGGTGGGGTCTTCTCTTTTCAATTTGGTAGACTCTCTCAACTTCCAGCAAAAAAATATATTTGCCCTTCTTCTTAAATTTGCCATTCCAAAGATCATAGCTGCAAAACTCTGAACAACTGCCTTCTGCACAAAAGGCGCATTCATGCTGTAGGGCCAATGAGTGTTTTAGCTGCAGTATCTGACTTCCAAGTCACATTTTTTGCTCTGCCATGCCTCCTGCAAAATCTTTATGTCTCTTGACTTTTCTTTTGGGGAATATGTGAAAGAGGATGGTCTGTTTCCCATTTTTTATATACTTGTACTTTTCAGCCTTAGAGGAATTATGAAAGGAAGAAGTTTGTATCCTTAATTTCATGTGACTTTAAGTGATTCAAATGACGTTACACACATCTGCAAATTGAATACGATACAGATTATGACCTGTGACTATATCTTATTCTTACCTCTACAGTAATACATGTTCTTTTTCTGTTCAGTGTTGCCCTAATATTTTTTTTCCATGCATGCTGTACACAGACTATTAGCTGAGGAAGCACTGTAGCTTTAGCTATCTAAACACTTGCTTGTAACTTCAGCTGCACACATAATACCTTTTTGATGCAGCACCACAAAAGCGGAAGATTTACTAAGTAGGTTGTCTATATCCTTTCACATTTCATTCTCATAGCACCATACTTCGTGTGATGTAAAAGGAAAGGAGGCATGATGTGCAAAGCCCTTCTCATTAACTTCATGGCCACAGCTAGCATTGCAGTGTCGAAAGGGAAATAATAATGAGCTATACCAGATCTCTCCAAAACCTAGGAATCCTTTCGGATATTGGCTAAATGTACTCCAGCTAGCTCTTCCTCACACTGGTTAAGCATGCCGACTCCTCTCCTCCAAAGGATGCATCTTTTCCTTCTCCTGAGGCCCTTCTCCAATTTCCAGATGGATCACAGCCTTTATTCAAGTACTCTCTAAGCCTCATTCTCATAGGTTCCCAGCACAGAACTGTGCTCTGTAGGCTCCAAATCCTGCAATCCACAGAGGTTGTGTCAGTTCCCAGAGTTCCAAATCCTTTCAGACAAAGGACATTGTTTACTTCTGCTTTATAACCGCAACCTTCAAC
The DNA here is from genome assembly GCF_028554395.1 of Pezoporus wallicus. Lineage (NCBI taxonomy): Eukaryota > Metazoa > Chordata > Aves > Psittaciformes > Psittacidae > Pezoporus > Pezoporus wallicus. Next base: position 7,526,569 of record NW_026642052.1, read on the forward strand.
TACATTGTACCTCAACTTGTCTTCACTTCTAGTCCCAATTTCCACTTTTACCATTTCTTGGCATCTGCTCCCTTCTCTCTAGAATTCATACAAGCCTTTATGCCCCAGTAATAAATCTTGATATTAAAGAAGAAAAATTAATATGAACCTTTTCTTGGAGACACATCTAAGAAATAAATATTTCTACTTGATCAATTTATCCTATTTTAATTTTTTTCTATAGAGAAACTAAATAAGGGCCTGAAAACATTGTAAAAACTTGTTCTATATCTTAGTTGTCCATAATTTTGGGTAAAAGGTTTGTCTTCACAGAATATCAGATGAAGATGATTTGTTTCTGTTTAAGCACTATTTGTGTGAAACATGAATGCTCATGAACTTCCTGCGCTGCGGAGATTACTCCAAAACTGTTACTTGAACACACAGGTATAATGAGAACTAGATAACCCCTTTCTAAATCTGTTTTCTGTACCTCTGTAAGCAGCTAGAAAGAAAGCTACAAGAAAGCTACTTTTCCATTTTTAAGTAGGTTTATGGCTACAGAATTGCTGTTCCTATACACAAGTCAATATACTGTGTTCTTTCCTTTTAAATAGTTTGTCCTTCAAATCCACAAGTCAGGTTCCTTTTCTCCAGTCACTTGCTGGTGGTCATCATTCATCTTGTACTTCAGTTTCCCTCTGATGCCCTTCCAACGGTTTGCTCACAAAGGGCCATACTACCATTATAATTAACAAGGATTTCCTTTATCAAATGGGCTAGTGTGCTGTGCTTGAACTTCAAAGTTCCTCAGTTTTATCACGGATGTTTCACATCTTAGATCTACAGCAGTATTTGTAATTTAGACATGACAGAAATCTGCAAGCAGAGATGAACACTGATAAAAAACAATTCAGTAAAGCTACCAGCTTGTGCAATTGACTTCCTCCTGTTCGGTGGCCAAACTGAGCAATTGATCAAACTTCTAGTCAAATAATCCAAAGGAAACAGTTTTGAATGCACACATCAAAATAAAAAAAAAGAGTAAATACTTCCTCCATACTGAATTCAACGTCTTTAAAACTTAAATTACTTAATCATTTGCAAGGAGACAAATGGGTTTATTCACAGCCCACAGGGGAAGAAGAGATGGCAGCAGCAGTTCTGCTTTGTGTGTGACAGAGAGAGAAAGGAAGCATGGAGGCACAGACAAACCAAGAAAGCAAGAGTACATGTGTGTGCATACGAAGGTAACCAGGACATTTATTCAAGTGATGAAAGCCTAGGTTGTCCAATTGTCCTGGGTTCAGCAGTAGCAGTCATGTTTTTTCCTTTGTGTTAACTGGTGCAGTGCTGTGTTTTGACTTCTAGTTTGAGAACAGTGTTGGTGAAGCCGATGTTTTCGGTTGTTGCTAAGTGATGTTTACCCTGACCAAGGACTTTGTGAGGCTCATGCTCTGCCAGGGAGGAGGGGAAGCTGTGAGGAAGCAGAGACGGGGCGCCTGACCCGGGCTAGCCGGGGAGGTATTCCATACCACAGCACGAAATGCCCGGGGTGGGGGGTAACTGGGAGTTACCCGGAAGGACAGGGGCTTCCGGGTGGAACTCGCTTTCTTGGCCGGTGGTATCGTATTCTCTTCCCTTGTTATTTTCCCTTATCATTGTTTTAGCTGATAGTAGTGGTGGTGATTTGTTGCTGGACTGTTCTTGTCTCAACCCGTAGGAGTTGCACTCTCTCGATCCTCCTCCCCGTTCCTCCGGGAGCGGGGAAGGGGAGAGCCCCGGTGCAGGGGGGGGGGGGGGAGACGGACACAGACCTCGATTGTTGTCAGCTCGGCACCACTCACTGGAAGTGAGCGAACGAGTTACCTGACAGGGTTTAAACCACGACAGTTCTTTTTGGCGCCCAACGTGGGGCACGAGGTGTTGAGATAAGAACAGATCTGACTGGATTGATAGTCACTCGTCACAATGCTGATTTATTGGCTCTCAAGGCTTTTCCTCTTGATCTCACAGTTTCAGTATATCGTATCTTACGTCCATCCGGTATTTGCTGTATTCGTGTTTTTCAAGTGTGGGGCTTGGGCTAAGGTTTTTATCCCATTGTACTTTATGGTAATGACTTGTAATACAATAGAATCATTGATCATGAAACTGATCTGGCTTATGTTCCCAGTGTGGTCACCACCTTTATATTTTGGGAGGTATATGATGGAGGTGCTTAGCAATTACACATCTTTTTTCTCCTTCTCAGGTGCTCAACCTGTGAAGGAGACATCCTTTTACCCTCCTAGTCGTCCCCCCAGACCATTTACATTTGAGAGTTTTGAATTTTTTGAATGGCCTTTTAATGCTGTTGAGACTTGTTTGCTGATGGTGATGGGAATCACCATGCTAACACGCATACAGAGTGTGTTTTGCCCACTACTGATTTCAAGAGTTAAGCAGATTCAGGTTTGGGTCTTGTCTGGGGTCAAACGACGATGTAGGAGGACCGAGAGATTTTCCCTGAGGCTGGACAGACATGAGTGGCAGGGTGTGTGGGATAGTATGGGCAAGTATCTAGGTCAGTGGGCCCCTCCAGTATTTTGGAATTTCACTACCGAACAACTGCAAAATCCAGAAGAATTAGTAAAACACTTAAATGAGGTGTGTGGTCATTCTGGCCATACCAGAGATGGACAAATCACGGCAACGTGCTGGGGCTTGGCCTATGCTTACAGGGCCTTGTTCAACACTATCCAGCACCTTCAAAAGGAAAAGAATGTCGGCGGATTTGAGGGCAAAGTGACAGTCGCTACTCAAACTTTGGCCTCAATGAACAGAGCAGCTACCCCAGTGGCAAGTACAGCAGCTGCTCAAACTTCAACTGCAACAGACAGCGTGGTTACCCCAGCTCCAAGCACAGCAGCTACACCACCCCCAGCAACAAGTACAGTCGCTACTCAAACCACAGTGATAATCACTGCAGCCAAACCAGAGGACCAATTCGAACCAATATTGGTTGCCCCTGTACGCAAAAGAACAAGCAAAAAGGAGGCAAAAAGGGTGAAGCGAGATGAAGAACCAATGAATTCACCACCCGGTCCAGAATCTGATCAGGAGTCATCATCACATGACGAAGAAGAAGAAGAAGAGGTAACTTCTCGACCTCGGACCTCAACCGAGCTGCGGAATATGCGAAAAGATTTTACCCGTCAACCAGGGGAGCACATCATCACCTGGTTACTCCGATGCTGGGACAATGGGGCCGATGGTCACGAACTAGAAGGTACAGAAGCCAAGCAGCTGGGATCACTTGCTAGAGAAGGGGGAAATGACAAAGCAATTGCAAGAGAGAAAAAGTCCCTCAGCCTTTGGAGGCAGCTCTTGGCAGCTGTGAAAGAAAGGTTTCCGTACAAGGACGATGTTACGAGTCGTTCGGCCAAGTGGACTACTATAGACAAAGGCATCCAGTCTCTGAGGGAATCAGCCATCGTAGAGATGATCTATCACATCAAGCCGAATAACGGGGATACACCTATAGATCCAGATGAAGTTGAATGTACACGACCCATGTGGCGAAAACTTACACGGAATGCACCGTCATCATATGCCCATTCATTGGCAACAGTGACCTGGAATGACATAGTACCACTAACAGTGGATGAAATGGTTCATAAACTCCAAGAGTTCGAAGACAATCTCACCCCTTCCATCATCTCAGCTGTGAAAAAACTGTCCCAGGACCTCGAAAAATTGAGGGACGATGTATCTGATTTATCCAGCTCCTCACGTGTACCAACACACGTCTCAGCTATTAACAAAAGGCGTCCTATTGTTCAAGAGAGGAGATACAGAAGGTATACGCCACGGGGTACCCTATGGTTTTACCTGCTGGATCACGGAGAAGACATGACAAAGTGGGATGGAAAACCTACTTCAGCTTTGGAGGAACGGGTGAGTGAACTGAAGAGGGGAGCAAGGGCCAAGACTGATCGTCCCATGAGAGCTACGGCTTCAGTCTCTGGTGAGCAGTTTCCCAGATGGAGTGGAAGAGCTGATTTTACTCCAGCTCCTGTGATAATGAAGAATAATCCCTTTCAACACGACTTAAGTGTCCAATGCTGTGACGACCATTAGAGGGGCCCTGCCTCCAGCCAGGTGGAGGTAGGGGACAATCGGATTTACTGGACTGTGTGGATCAGATGGCCTGGCACATCAGTCCCACAGAAGTATAAGGCTCTAGTAGATACCGGTGCACAGTGTACCCTGATGCCATCAAGCTGTCAAGGGGTGGAACCCATCTATATTTCTGGAGTAACAGGAGGATCCCAAGAGTTGACTGTGCTGGAGGCTGAAATCAGCCTGACTGGGAGGGAATGGCAAAAGCACCCTATTGTGACTGGTCCAGAGGCTCCATGCATTCTCGGCATAGACTACCTCAAGAGAGGGTACTTCAAAGACCCAAAAGGGTACCGGTGGGCTTTTGGTATTGCTGCTTTGGAGACTGAGGAAATTGAGCAGCTGTCCACCTTGCCTGGTCTCTCAGAAGATCCCTCTGCTGTGGGGTTGCTGAAAGTTGAAGAACAACAAGTGCCAATTGCGACCACAACAGTGCACCGGCGGCAATATCGCACCAACCGAGACTCCCTGATTCCCATCCATCAGCTGATCCGTAGACTGGAGAATCAGGGGGTGATCAGCAGGACCCGCTCACCCTTCAATAGCCCCATATGGCCAGTGCGAAAGTCTAATGGAGAATGGAGACTAACAGTAGACTATCGTGGCCTGAATGAAGTCACACCACCATTGAGTGCTGCCGTACCGGACATGCTAGAACTTCAGTATGAACTAGAGTCAAAGGCAGCCAAGTGGTATGCCACGATTGATATTGCCAATGCATTTTTCTCAATTCCTTTGGCAGCAGAGTGCAGGCCACAGTTTGCTTTTACTTGGAGGGGTGTCCAGTTCACTTGGAACTGACTGCCCCAGGGGTGGAAACACAGCCCTACCATTTGCCATGGACTGATCCAGACCGCACTGGAACAGGGGCAAGCTCCAGAACACCTGCAATACATTGATGACTTTATTGTGTGGGGCGATACAGTGGAAGAAGTCTTTGAGAAAGGGAGGAAAATAATCCAAATCCTGCTGAAAGCTGGTTTTGCCATAAAACGGAGTAAGGTCAAGGGACCTGCACAGGAGATTCAATTTTGGGGAATAAAATGGCAAGATGGACGTAGACAGATCCCCACAGATGTGATCAACAAGATAACAGCAATGTCTCCACCAACTAATAAGAAAGAAACGCAAGCTTTCTTGGGTGCAGTGGGGTTCTGGAGAATGCACATCCCAAATTACAGTTCGATTGTAAGCCCTCTCTATCATGTGACCCGGAAGAAGAATGATTTTAAATGGGGCCCTGAGCAACAACAAGCCTTTGAACAAATTAAACGCGAGATAGTTCATGCAGTAGCCCTTGGACCTGTCCGGACCGGACCAGATGTAAAAAATGTACTGTACACTGCAGCTGGGGAGAACGGTCCTACCTGGAGCCTCTGGCAGAAAGCTCCAGGAGAGACTCGAGGTCGACCCCTCGGCTTTTGGAGTCGGGGATACAAAGGATCTGAGGCCAGCTATACCCCAACTGAGAAAGAGATACTGGCAGCCTATGAAGGGGTTCGAGCTGCTTCGGAAGTGATTGGCACTGAAGCACAGCTCCTCCTGGCACCCCGGTTGCCCGTGCTGGGCTGGATGTTCAAAGGCAGGGTCTCCTCTACACGTCATGCAACGATGCTACATGGAGTAAATGGGCTGCACTAATTACACAACGAACTCGAATAGGAAATCTCAGTCGTCCAGGCATTCTAGAAGTCATCATGGACTGGCCAGAGGGCAAAGATTTTGGAATGTCACCAGAGGATGAGGTGGTGCGCGCTGAAGAGGCCCCACCATATAATAAACTGTCAGAAAGTGAAAAGCAGTATGCCTTGTTTACTGATGGCTCTTGCCGTATTGTGGGAAAGCATCGGAGATGGAAGGCAGCTGTATGGAGTCCTGGACGACAAGTTGCAGAAACTGCTGAAGGAGAGGGTGAATCGAGTCAATTTGCCGAGGTGAAAGCCATCCAGCTGGCCCTGGACATTGCTGAATGAGAAAAGTGGCCAAACCAACATGGTACATTGGAATTTCACTGATGCTATCCAACCAATTTGAGTTAGCAAATTTGAAAAAGGACCTAGCTTTAGCTGCCCCAAACTATGTTAACTAATCATCCAGTCATTTCTCGTCTTCTTCCATTGTGTCATCCACTTAAACACAAAGAAAACTGTCTGACAAAACTAGTGAAGAATAATTGCTAAATATTATTCTTGATGAAAAAAATATTTTTCTTTAATTTCTCTGTGTGATGGGATCTATCTGCAGTCTGGATACACTCCAAAACCAGGCAAATGCCAGAGCCGCTTGCCAACGATACCTTTGTTTCCAGAGTTGTAAATCATACGATCTAACCAAAGGGGCACTTTGCCTTCTGGGTACAGATAAAAGCATTTACTTTGTCTTAACACCTATCAAACTCAAGCCAATGTTTTTCTATATAAAGAAAGTTTTTAGGTACTGCAATTCCTTATAAAGCTAACCTTTGATGTGGAACACTTAATACTGTACAGTCCCATGTATCAGGTGATGTAATATGCATTAGCATTACTATACTCAAGCTGCATTTTTTTTTCTGGGCTTCTTGAAAGTAAGCCAGTGAGTAAAAAAGATGTGCCAGAAGAGTGGGCTGTGTATTTTCTAACAGAAAAAAATGGGAAAAGGAAAAACGTCACTTGGATTATTTCTTTTACAAATTAAATATTCATCTAGGCAGGAAAGATGAAAAGAGGTCTGTATGAACTTCAGCTGTGGTCATAATATTGTTAACCTTCAAGACACTCTTCATAGACAATTATTGGTTCAAAACACTACTAACATGAAACATCAGATCATACTAAATAGAAATAGGCTAAGCTGTAAATTGGTAGCAACAGAGAACATAATTTAGTAAAAAATGAGATGGAAAATATTTTTAAATATATTTTTCAGTGATTTAGGGAAAAAAACCCTACACAAATATATCAAGCATAGAGACACTCTCATGGACTTTGCCAGTTCTAAATTATTAGAGTTTAAGATACAAACATTTCCAATGCATCAGGTTTCTTCCCCTGTCTTTCAACTAAAAGGGCTTTCAAATCCACAGTGCAAATCCTTTTCAGGAATACTCTGCAGTGCCCAGGAATTTTATTGTGTTTCATTACTTCAGATTAGATAGCTCTACCCTGAATTTATTTAAACTGGTAAAGCAACAATTAAGCCAATGAATATTATAAATGAATACTACATTAGCTCACAGCAGTCCAGAAGCTATTTACCTCCTTTTACTAATAATAAACCAGCAACACTGTGTACTTTTATGTTTCATAGTGTCCTCTTGCTGCAAAACAAAACCTTTTGAGAAAACTGAACCACTAATACTATTACTCATTCACTTTTATGCACCAGAACTGCATAAAAGGGTCTTAAAGATGCAGCTAATGCTTAATCACAGTAAAAACCTTAAGGCAATGGTATTTTTTCTAATTTCTGCTGTTTTCTTTTCAAATTTCAGGGTTATGTTTGCACTTGCCCTTTCTTATGACAGCTGGTTTTGCCTCCCACTGTCTTCCAAATAAAGAAAAAATGAAAAACTATTACTAAAAGATGACAGATAAATTTTAAACTATTTCAAAAGTCTTTCAAGATTCATTCTTTTCTAACCATACTTTCTGTCCTTCTCTTGGGAAGGATATCTCGATTCTTTTGAAGTAGTAACTTCTCAGACATTGCTAGCCCATGGGTGAAAATACTGGAAAGTATAAGGCTGTGCATGGCATCACAGTTGGTTCCCCCATTTTGACTTCTGCTTTGATTATTTTAATTCACTGTGCTTGCAAGCACAGCTTTTCAATGCCTTGCTAGGGGATGAATTTATGTAAAAGACTTAAACTGCCTTTTGATGTATTATAGAAGAGGCACTATAACTGAGAATTTGTTGTGTCAAAATAAGGCACCCAAATGCCACAAGGTTTTACTCTTACTATTATGCTATTTGTCGTGGTTTAAACCCAGTCAGGCAATTCGTTCACTCACTTCCCCCCCTTCTTTCCCTCCCCCTACTCCCAGAGGGACGGAGAGGAGAATCGAAAAGAATGCATCTCCCACGGGTTGAGATAAGAACAGTTTAGTAACTAAGGTATAACACAGATCACTACTGCTACCACCAATGATAATAAAGGAAATAACAAGGGAAGAGAATACAACACCTCACCACCAGCCAACCGATAACTCACCCCGCAAGCCCGACCAAGCACCGACCCATACCTCCTCCAACCCTGCAGTCTCCCAGCCCTTCCGGCTAACTCCCAGTTACATCCTGGGCATGACGTGCTGTGGTATGGAATACCTCTTTGGCTAGCTTGGGTCAGGTGTCCTGTCTCTGCTTCCTCCTGGCTTCCCTCCTCCCTGGCAGAGCATGAGGCTCACAAAGTCCTTGGCCAAACCAAAACATCGCTATCAGCTCTGTTCCCAGGCCGAAAGTCAAAACACTGCACTGCACCAGCTACCAAGGAGGAGAAAAATGACTGCTACTGCTGAACCCAGGACACCAAAAGGGTAATGTGGCATGAGAAGTAACAACAAAATAATCAAATTATATTTTACTGTTGTCTTTATTTCAGTTACTCTAGTTAAGTTCATAGTTAACTGTCTTCCTAAACTTATGGCAATTCCTGACCAGAGGGACAGTAGGCACACCTCTACTGCTGCTATTTGGTGGTATCTCCAGTATTCACCAAGGCTCTGGACATCGCTGTGTTAGCCTTGTTCAAAGATGTATCATGAGAAAGTGATGCCTGTGATTCAAATTTATGTACTTTCTAATTCCAGAATAGCCCTTTTAGCACATGTTGAACAGATCTTGTAGTGCAAAAGCAAGGAACTGGATGACTGTAGTGAATTAGCAGTCGAGCCAGACAGGGTCTCTTATATTCTTTGTTCCAAAGGGCCAAATAGGTGTGAATCTGATTTCTTTATTCAGAAAAATCTCATTAATACAGAAATACCACCACTTTGAAGTGCATCTCCAGAGGGATGAAATTATCATGATTCTGTCTACTCTGCATCGTGCGCTAGCTATGTCAGCCCAGCCAAATATGTGCCTTATGCAGCCAAGGAAGCTATTTTTAGATCTGAAATTGTATCCAGGTTAGAACTGGATTAGTAACAGCACATTGCCTAACCTTTGAGGCAGAAGCTCTGGGCTGAGCCATCGCAAAGGTTCCCAGCTGGAAGCATGCCCTCAGTGAAACATAATGTTGTACAGTATATGGTGGTTTCTTGGCTGTGAATATCCATAAATTTATAGAAGTAAAATACTATAAAAGTTGAAATCACTCCCCTTCCCTGGCAATACTGCCAAGTCATTGTTTCAGAAAGTAGCTTCTAGAGTACCAAGAAAAATGCAAAATTTCTCTTCAGAGGAGGCATTTCGTCCTTTTGGGGAACAGTTAGACATTAAGATACACCAAAACATTTCTTAGTATATCTGTTCATACTTACTATACTGTTGTGAACATAACATGGCATAATATATACTTTATATATTATTTATTTGTGTTTATAGGGACAGTAATTTCCCACCACTCCTTGCATTTTCCATGGTTATGTGAGAGGACTAGGAGTTAGGAAACACAGGTTTCTTTCCTATTTTTCCATCCTGAATGTGTGATTTCAAGAAAAATAACGGGATGACTCACTCCTTACTTTTTCCATCCGCAAAATGTGAAGAATAATTGCTTTATGTCATCAGTGTTTTGATTTCTTTGATACCTTTGATTGGAATACACCACCTGCACGCATAGGAATTATCCTGTACACAACATTTTAAAGCAGACAGCATTTGCCAAAAAGAACTGAACAACACAGAAGGCAAACACCTGAGAGGGATAAAATATGTATTCCCAGTTGGCAAAAAGTTTAAAGGTGCACAGTTTACCTGAGGAAATTACTGCCTTGTAGAGGGTCTGCTTTTATTTTGGCAGAATATTATTTATTCAGCCTGTTACGGCTTTTCAAATAATGACACTTTCTGGTACAAATATTTTGGTAGATGTCCTAATCTGGAAAATTTGCACCACTTGGCCTGCAAGTGACTATATATTATGGCTGTAGCAGGTGGATAATCTAATACTAACACATCTCAGGTATTTATTTCCAGATTAATCCATGTCCGCAGATTTGCATTATGACTGAAGGTGTAATCAGAGTCAGGAACACCACATAAGATATGACATTCTCAGAGCTACTTGGGAGTCACAGTGTTTTTTCCGTTTCATTCTTGATCTTGAGAACACAGAGAGAGGCATACCTAACTACTAATATATGATATATAATATATATTATATATCATATATAATATAAAATATGCTTACTTCACATTCCAGTCTGCTTTAGTTACCATCCTTACCATCAAGCAGGCAGAACAGAAACAATGATCTATTCAACCCTGTTTCCATTCAATTCTCTTGCTCGAGGGAGCAAGCAAGCAGGCCCTTTTACATACCTACCCACACAACCCCCCCCAAACCGAGAAGTTACAGGCTTTTTAGAAAAGACAGGCCCGGCAGGCGGGGAGGGGGAGTCGCCCTTTATGTTAAGGAAAGGCTGGAGAGTATGGAACACTGTCTGGGGACAGGTGATCAGTTAACAGAGAGTTTGTGGGTCAGGGTTAAAGGGAATATAGCTATGGGAGACATTACTGTGGGGATCTGTTACAGACCGCCTGATCAAGGAGAACCTGCGGTTGAAGCACTCCATAGACAGATAGGAAAAGCCTCACACTCACAGGCCCTTGTTCTCATGGGGGATTTCAACCACCCTGACATCTGTTGGAAGGACGGTACAGCCCGGCACAAGCAATCCAGGAGGTTCCTCGATTGTGTGGAAGACAACTTCCTTCTGCAAGTAACAGAGGAGCCGATAAGGAGAGGTGCCGTGCTTGACCTCGTGCTCACCAACAGGGAAGGGCTCGTTGGAAATGTGGTGCTCCAGGGCAGCCTTGGATGCAGTGATCATGAGATGCTCGAATCTGAGATCCTCAGGACAGTGAGAAGAGGTGCAGCAAGCTCACTGCCCTGGACTTCAAACGAGCAGACTTTGGCCTCTTCAGGAACCTGCTTAGTAAGGTTCCATGGGATACAGCCCTAGAGGGCAGAGGGGCCCAAGACTGTTGGGCGATATTCAAGGATCATCTGCTACAAGCTCAGGGGTGTTGCATCCCAACTAGAAGGAAGTGCAGCAGGAGGGCCAGGGGACCTCCTTGGATGGCTAAGGAGCTCCTGAGGAAAATTCAAAGGAAAAAAGAGCCTTATAAAAGCTGGAAGCAATGACAGGCAGCCTGGGAAGAATACAGGGATGTTGTCCGGGAAGCTAGGGACCAGGTTAGGAAAGCCAAGGCCCAGTTAGAATTAAACTTGGCTAGGGATGTTAAGGATAACAGGAAGGAATTCTACAGGTATGTAGTGAATAAAAAACAGACTAGGGACAACGTAGGCCCCCTCAGGAAGCTATCGGGAGAACTGGCTACACAGGATTTGGAGAAGGCTGAGGTTCTGAATGACTTGCCTCGGTCTTCACTGGCAAAGGCTTTGACCGCACTGCCCAAGTCTTGGAAGGCAGATGCAGGGACTGTGAGAATGAAGACCTTGTGCCCACTGTAGGAGAGGATCTGGTTAGAGACCATCTTAAAAATCTGAACGTGCACAAGTCCATGGGAACTGATGAAATCCATCCTGGGTCCTGAAGGAGCAGCCACTGTCCATCAGATTTGAAAAATCATGGCAGTCAGGTGAAGCTCCTGACAACGAGAAAAAGGGAAATATAACCCCCATTTTCAAGAAGGGGAAAATGGATGACCCAGGGAATTGCAGACCAGTCAGTCTCACCTCTGTGCCTGGCAAAATCTTGGAGCAGATTCTCCTGGAAGGCATGCTAAGGCACATGAAAATCAACAAGGTGCTTGGTGACAGCCAGCATGGATTCACTAAGGGGAAATCCTGCCTGACCAATTTGGTGGCCTTCTATAATGGGGCTACAGAACTGATGGACAGGGGTAGAGCAGTTGATGTCATCTACCTGGACTTGTGTAAAGCGTTCGACACTGTCCCACACAACATCCTTGTCTCTAAATTGGAGAGACATCAGTTTGATGGATGGACCACTCTGTGGATAAAGAACTGGCGGGATGGCCGCACACAAAGAGTTACGGTCCATGGCTCAATGTCCAGCTGGAGACCAATAGCGAGTGGCGTCCCTCAGGGATCGGTGTTGGGACTGGTCTTGTTTAACATCTTTGTCACTGACACGGACAGTGGGATTGAGTGTGCCCTCAGCAAGTTTGCCGATGACACCAAGCTGTGTGGTTTGGTTGATACGCTGGAGGGAAGGAATGCCATCCAGAGGGACCTTGACACACTTGTGAGGTGGGCTGATGCCAACCTCATGAAGTTTAACCATGACAAGTGCAAGGTCCTACACCTGGGTTGGAGCAATCCCAGGCACAGCTACAGGCTGGGCAGAGGAGAGATTCCGGGCAGCCCTGTGGAGAAGGACTTGGGGGTGTTGGTTGATGAGAAAATGAACATGAGCCAGCAGTGTGCACTCGCAGCCCAGGAAGCCAACCATATCCTGGGCTGCATCAAAAGGAGCGTGACCAGCAGGTTGAAGGAGGGGATCCTGCCCATTTATTCTGCTCTCATGAGACCTCACCTGGAGTATTGTGTGCAGTTCTGGTGTCCTCAACATAAAAAGGACATGGAACTGTTGGAACAAGTCCAGAGGAGGGCCACAGGGATGATCAGGGGACTTAAGCACCTCCCGTATGAAGATAGGCTGAGAAAGTTGGGGCTGTTCAGCCTGGAGAAGAGAAGGCTGTGTGGAGACCTCATAGCAGCCTTCCAGTATCTGAAGGAGGCCTATAGGGATGCTGGGGAGGGACTCTTCATTAGGGACTGTAGTGATAGGACAAGGAGTAACGGGTTAAAACTTCAACGGGGGAAGTTTAGATTGGATATAAGGAGGAAATTCTTTCCTGTTAGTGTGGTGAGGCATGGAATGGGTTGCCCAGGGAGGCTGTGAATCCTCCATCCCTGGCAGTGTTCAAGACCAGGTTGGATGAATCCTTGGGTGGTATGGTTTAGTGTGAGTTGTCCCTGCCCATATCAGGGGGGTTGGAACTTGATGATCTAAAGGTCCTTTCCAACCCTAACTATTCTATGATTCTATGATTCTATATATGTAATTTATCAAAATAAGTAGGCTTGTTGATATCTTCATAGATGTTCAGGAGCAGTAATTCTTGTTATTGCTATCCAGAGTGCCTGCATATTTTCTTGAATGACAGTCACAGCAAATATGATTGAAATCTAACCAAAAATCTCTCAGATGAGAGGACAAATGAAGAGTCTTTTTATTACTGGGTTATATTTATGTCCAGTTTACCTCAAGTGAAGAGTTTTGAAGTTTCCCAGCTAGGACTTCTTTCTCTTTCTCTAGTTGGTTTAGTTCACACTCAGATTTTCTTTTAAGTTCCTCTAGCTGTTTCTGCAGCTCCTAAAGTGAGAAAAAAGGGAAAAAAAAAAGAAAAAAGAAAAAAGAGCATGCAATATCTGGGACAGAACATGATAAAGCAGTTTACACAGTAATATATGTTACTGTTTATACAATTATACATGCTACACTTTTTAACATCCCTTATGTATTATTTAGTCAAAGAAGTATTAATAGTTTGGCCTGATTTCTGGTTCTTTCTAGTACTAGTGTTAGCCAATACAGCTCATATAATCCTAATCTTCTACTGGAAGCTTCCCTGAGGCAGAAAATTGTTCAGCATGAAGAATCAGACTGTTTTGCCTTCAGTGGTGTTAGTGTTCAAAAAGAATTTAGTATGCAAGAACCACTCACAAGCTCTGAAACTAATAAATATATGTTGATCATACATAAAAGTAGATGACTAATGGGCAATTAGTGGAAAAGCATTATCTTACAGTGGAGCATTAATGGGTATCTTAGTGGAGCATTACTGGATAACTTAGTGGAGCATTAATTTACAGCGGGTGTTAAGAAAATCCCAGAGAGGAAGTAAAAATAAATAAAAAAATAGAAGACGACACAATCACCTTATTTTTTGAAATAGTTTTTGGAATATCAGTGATACGTATGCAAGACGGTGACCAAGAAAGAGCCTGTAGAAAGTGTTTGTAGCAAATGTAATTGTTTACTAAAGAAAGACTGAGTGTGCAACTTGTAGAAATGTCCTGAAGTGATATATACTACAAGTGTGTAAGTGTGCTTGTTCTGCCTATTTGTGCCAATTTGCTCACTCAAAACATATTCTACCATAGTTTCAGACACCATAAATGTGGGAAAGATAGGAAAAAAACAGCAATTAAACACCTCCCTTATCCTCTACAGTCCCTTCTCACAGTCCTACTCCTGCCCCACCTCCATTTTTACAGCAAAATTACTTAAGAATTCAAGATAACAGAAAAGGTACCTAAAACCTAAGAAACTGAGAATTGTTGAGAGGATGACATTATATTAGGAAACAGAAGCACAGGCAACACTGACGTATTCCTTGCAACTCATAATTAAATAAAGGAGAACATACTAGCATTTCACAGTTAAAACCTGGATAGCAGTTAGGTAGCAATTCAAAAGATTAACAGAGACACATTAATATTGAAAAGAAAAAATACAGTTTTGTGTGTATGAAAAGAAGAGGATATAATATTATCCTCAAATAATAAGTTCTCTGATTAAAACCTGGAGATCTGGTGTTTGCAGCATTCCCACTGCAACTTTGCCAATTTACTGGCTTCTCTATATCTTAGCTTTTCTATCTGGAAAATAGATGTAATAATTCTCAGACAGTTGTTACAAGCCTTAATTCCATCAGGGGACATAAACAGCATTATTAATGATAAATATTGCAATGCTAACTTTTCCTAACTCAAGCAAAACTTAAAATTTTTACTTGATTCTTGATTTTAATATGAATCTCTGAGATGGTTATAAGCAATAAGTGCCTACTAGTATGTCTTTTTTTAATAAAGTATTTGATGTTTAAATTTGATCTGACTCGCATGAAGACCTACAGCTGGCATCATTTTAAATATACCTGTATAAACTGATTCACATAAGTGAATGCTCAAAGTCCTTTTCATAAAGCTTACACTTCACAGTGCAAATGTGTACCCTGAAGCACTGCATTTTCAAGTACTGATGAAACATGAGCACTTTCACTAGCAGTAATTTACTCACACAGGTTTGAGAAATGAGATTACACAAATGTATACACTTCAGCAAGTTCATAGGCAGAAATTAATTCTTCTGACAAGCACTTAATTCCTAGTCTTCAAAATCTAGAAGGTACTATGAAGCCCAACATTTAGTGATAGGAGCTGCATGCTTTTTATGGCTTCCCAACTTGTCAGCAAGCAACTGAATTACTTTCAAGTAAATGTGAATCTCGGAAAGCAGCACTAAAACTGGGAAAAATAGGTACCAGTACATTCTTGGCACCAACAAGGGTCTAAAGAACACTTGACCTGATTGTCCAATTCTACAATATCTTATTTTTAGAAGATATCTGACAAACACAAAAGTAAATGAGGAGACAGAAATTCAATTCCTCCATAGTTTATGCCCACATTTGGCAAACCACTTGGGCATGCACCAAGTTATAAGCTTCAATAAGCATTAAGCATGTGCTGAAAACTAACCACGTATTTCAAGGTTTTCCTTCATTTGAACAGATTTCAGCTCATATTTAGTTTCCTACTGTACAGTGTCATTACAGATGGCAAATTTCCTGAAGCCAAAGAATTCAGCCACAGACAGCAGTTTTCATGAAAGAGAAACCCTTTGAAGAATCTCTTAAGCCAGTCACTGCTAATGCATACTGACAACAAAATTTACAGCTCAGCCACTTATAATTCATTGAGAAAAGGAATTGCTCAGGTAACGTGTCTGAGTCCATGAGAACATGAATCTTCCTTCTGACTCAAGTTAAATGAGGACATACAGATGTGGGTATTTGTAACTCCTCATCATTTCACTGGTAACACCTGTACTCTCAATCATTTACCAACACTTGGCAGAATTAGATCCTCTGCCACAGTGCAAAGTTTTGATTAATCAATATAGCTGAGTATTTCAAAGCAGCAATCCATGGAAATTCAAGTCAGAAATTGGAATACACCTTCAATAAGGTTTTCTTTAGGAAGGACCTTACATTAGTCACTCTAAAGGTCACATGCAAAGCATGCAAGGATAAGTGTTGCTAAGAAGACAGCTCATCACATCAAGGATAAATTCACCTTCCTGCCTGTGGAGTTTTTCATGGAAATACACCAGTTTGACTTTCTTTTTCCTCCCCACCCCCCACCCCACCCCAGTAAGACTGTAGCAAGAAAATCCTTGCATTTTATGTTAATTCAAAGTGCCTCCAGTGAGGATAATTCAAACGATGGCACTGTGACCAATAAGATTAAAAGCAGATGAATTAGAGCATCTATAAATAGAAGAACATTCCTACCTTCTGCATTTTTTTCTTTCAGCTTCCATGAAGTTTTAGACTGGCTTTATTTCCTTTGCATGCTTCATTACAAGGTCTTCCAGCCCTTTTGACAGCTATTCCTTCAGACAAATCTTTTCCTTATGGAACTGATGCTTCCCTTTACAAGGCAAGTTCTCTGTGCCTTTTATTCATATCCTCTTTTTAAATGGTTACAGTTTCCATAGTCTATAAAACACACTAACTATATAACATGACAAAACTAGGGTAGAATTCTGTGGTCACACTAGTCTATTTTGTAGTGAATATGCTATTTAGGTAGACGTAGTCCGCTGAAAAATACTGGCTTTATTTTAGTTAGCAATGTAGAACTGTAGTGATTCAGGCCTGTATGCCTCTTCTGCAGACTAGGAATGGGTTTTACTTTTGCTGCTCTGGTTTGAGTTGGGTGTGTAACTCACTTCCAACCAAGCAGGCTTCCTCAAGGACAACCTCAGTTCTGTGAAAAAGTACAAAGGGCAATTTGTTTTTTCGTATGTCTCTGATGTCAGGTCCAATTTTCCAGAATGTTAACATAACAGTATTATAGGAGAACTAAAAAATTCAGAAAAGATTTGGGGCTGGACAGTTGTTTAAGGGGAGACATTATACAAAGGGAACTCTCAGGACACATACGTTCCTCATTGTAGTGAGTTTATTCCTGCATTATTCCTGCATAGCTTGTCAGAAGAACTGTTTTCTGTAGTTAAAGAAACCAAATCAGCATTCCAGCTTGACCTCAACAGAGAAATTCTGCTGGGTACAGAAGCAGTTGAACACTCTGCCCTGGTCTAGCTCAAGGATGTCAGTAGTTTCTTCACTATCACTGCAGCAACTCATTTAGTTCAGGTTATAAACACAAGCCAGTGTTCCACTGGATGAGGTCAGAGATCTGGGAATCTTAGAGGACTGAATGCTGTAGAATAACCCAAAAGCCATTACAGAAAGATGATACTGATTTCAGTACTTTTGGTATGCCATGCCTTTGAATAGTTGAGAGCAAACCACCTGTTTAAGCTCTTGCACATCTTCAGAGCAGCTCCTGTTCTGGCCTCTGCACAAGCCATTTGCTGTTATTTGATGTTTCAGTTCATCTACTTTATTAACAGCTTCGCTTTGGGATTTCAACATTGTTTCCATATCTCCTGTGGTATCAACATTTACATTTCAAATAGCACAAATAACTTGCAGACTTTCCAATGTGAGTGACTACTGACAAATACTTCAGTATGACATTGACAACAATCTTACCTGCTTTTTGCAGGATTTCCTTCTCTTGAAGTAGATCTCTTTCTTTGACTACACTTAGATCTTCCTGCAGTTGTTCCACTCTGCCTTCTGATTCCAGAATTTCTTGTTGTGTTCACTTAAGCTACACTTCCAAATCCTAAAATATCCATGACATTACTTCTATTTTTATTAAATATGTTTCTTTTTTTTGTCCTCTGAACTAAATGGTCATTTTCTCTCTCAGTGTAGTTCCACAATATAAATTTTTCACCTACAGAGCTGGTTCAAATGCATTTTTTGTCTTCCATACCCTTAAGCTGTCTCTGCTGCCAGAATGTTTGTAATGTGAAGCCATTCCCTCAGATGTAGTAGGCATCATTGTAAAGTGAACACTCATCAAGAATTACGTCAGACATCTTTCAAGTGATTAGCCTAAACTTGGAACGGGATATACTTCCATTAATTTCATGACAACTCATGCCAAAAGTTAATGAATATTAGTTGGTAAGCTTCTTTTCCAGTTGCCGAAGTACAATAGTTTGTAACATAATGCAGGTGCCTAAAACCAGGAATATCAGATCCTACAGACTTGGCTGGGAATTATCTGTCCATAAATAAAGCCAAAAAATTGAACCATATTTAATGTTTTATTTCTGCATGTTCTAGTCCCAGTTTCTACATGCCCAATATAATAATGCAATATCCACTCAGACAAAATTGCCATTTGTTCCTGTATGAACATTGAGTAAAACCTTATGTATTAAAACAAACTTGTGTTTAGCACTCTTTATAGTTGAAAACTGAAACTCGTTTCTTGTACCTCCAGCATATGCCAAAATTCCAAAACTAGACAGATCAGACTTAATGACTTTTTATCCTTTGTATTCGCTCTTCCACAGTAATAATAATAACAAAATGCACGAATGTGATGCCTTTCATCTAAAGGCCTCAAATCTCTTGGCATACACTGAGAAGAAAACAGAAAATTCACCTTGCTTAAACATGAGTCCTTTTGTCTTTTAAGCCTTATAATAGCTTTTCTTGCTAGTCTTTACTAATGATCAGATGTACTAGTGATCAAAGAAATGTTTCTGTTTGCCAGTCTGCCCCTTGTTCACAGGAGTGTGAAAAATCTATTAATCTGTTTAATGGTGGCATCAGAAACAGTCAATTCAGAAAGGAGAAACTTTTCTTTATACATTCAAGGCAATATGGTCTGGTAGTATGTAAATCAGACTCATTCCAAAGACTTAGGGGATCTGAAATGTGCAAGGTGAGCATGTCCCTCAGAAAGTATTTCAGTTTTATTCAGATGATACTGAAGTTAGAAATTAAATTGCTAATGACACCACCTTCTTATTTTCAGTTCCTATGTGTCCTGGGTTTAGAAGTAGCAGTCATTTTTCTCCTTCTTAGTAGCTGGTGCAGCGCTGTGTTTTGACTTTCGGCCTGGGAACAGAGCTGATAACTCTGATGTTTTAGTCTGACCAAGGACTTTCTGAGCCTCATGCCCTGCCGGGGAGGAGGGGAAGCCAGGAGGAAGCAGAGACAGGACACCTGACCCAAACTGACCAAAGAGGCATTCCATACCACAGCACGTCATGCCCAGGATGTAACTGAGAGTTACCCGGAAGGGCTAGGACTGCAGGGTTGGACAAGGTCAGTGCTTGGTGCTTGCTCGGTCAGTGGGTGGTGAGGTGTTGTATTCTCTTCCCTTGTTATTTCCTTCATCATCATTATTATTGGTGGTAGCAGTAGTGATTTGTGTTATACCTTAGTTACGAAACTGTTCTTATCTCAGCCTGTGGGAGTTGCATTATTTTCAGTTCTCCTCTCCATCCCTCCTGGAGTAGGGGGAGGGAAAGAAGGGGGGGGAGTGAGTGAATGAGCTGCCTGGCTGGTTTTAAACCACAACACTATGTTTTACGTAATGTATTCCTAAAAGACTGCATTTCTTACATGGTAAATAGGAAGAATAAATCATGTGCATAATTTTTCATGTCTCCATTTCTGCTGAATGTTACTTCAAGTACCCCCAAGAAATGAGGATTTTACTTTCCCTCTTTCCATCTGTCACTTCTAACTTCTACAGAGCCCAGACACTTTTCCGTGTTGAAACAGATATAATTTCCCTGACTCAATTTAGAACAAACTGCATCTCTGCCATTCATTATAACCTCTGCACTTTCCTGCAGAAGTTAGAGGTTGTTCTGCTGCAGAACTACACATTAAGAGAATAGTCTAAATAATATTGAGGAAGGTGTATTCAATTCACCCTCTGATCTTGTGAAATAAAAGGGCAGTGACTGAACTGAAGGCTGAACTTCCTCAAAGAACATCCTCAAAGATGGCACAAAACTCTGCACCATCAGCAAAATGATACCGACAGTCAAGATGTGAAGGCAGATAGTGAAAAGAATCAGAGTTGTCTTGGAAGAACACAGCTGACTGGGGTGACCACACTTCATACAAGGTTCTGGGGTTATCTGTCTCTAAAGGAAATAAATCTTTCCCATCAAGAAACAGTTATTCTGAAATACTCCAAGTCTAGACCTTCAAGGTGTTTTCTTATCTAATATGCATGATTGCTGTCATAGGGCTGGGGATGGGTCTGCTAGGTGAGTTTATGTGATGGGGAGGACCAATAGTATGAGAAGGAAGTGGAACTGTTGAGCACAGAGCATGGCTGGGTGCTTCAGCTTCAGTGCAGTTCATCAGTGTCTCTCCCACATCCTGACCTTATGTACCAAATCCAGCTGGTTGGCAGACTGCCCATGATGTGTCATCAATGCAATTAAGCAGAAAGGGGCTGCAGAGCTGTGCTGCAAATGTCTGAGGTATACATCAGTGAGAGTAGACAGGCAAGTGCAAGATTAGAACTAATGGTGAAAGTCTCATGGCTCTGTGCATAGAACTCCACAGGTTTAAAGGACACTTCATTAAACATCACCTGGAACAAGCCACTATTGCAAGAGTCATAAAATACAACACACTTGATTCCTAACCTGTCAGCTCAGGTTTCTTACCCAAACTTGTTCATGTCCACGTACTAAGCTGCTGGCAGCCACAAGGGAAAAGAAGAATGTACTCTGTAAATACCCATTGCTAGCATGAGTGCCTGCCTGGTGCTCTCTTCACATTTCTGGGCAGGAAAGGTAAAGCTCTGTTCAGTCAACACATGAATTTGTATTTTAACTTACTCCTCTCTCAAGGAACACAAAGTCTAGTGTTCAAAGAGTTCTTATGAGTTACTAATAATCCCAACTCTTTTTTTAAAACTCTCAGCACTATCTTCCTCCTAAGCCTCTAAAATTGCTTTAGTGCTTACAATGCATTTGATTCAATATATTTAAAAGACCTCCTCCTCTGTCAAATTTTTAAAAACTGATAATTTGCACTTTTATAGAAAGAGATAAAGACCATAGTCTTATACCCTACCTGTATTCTCTCCTTCAGCTTCTGGGAATGCTTCTTCATCTCATTTATCTTCTGGTTTTTCTCCTCCAGGTCTGCCTCCAGCTTCTTTACCTGCTGCAGCAAAAAACCTTTCTCAGCCTCTGAGCTCTTCCTTTGCTCCATTTCTCTTTGTTGGCAATTGTTTGTTTCTATCATAGATTGTTGAGTAGCCTTTTTCAAAGTCTCTTTTTCTTTCTCACAAGAGGCTTGCAGTTTGCTTGTTTTCTGAGTATATTCTTCACTTGCTCTCTGGTTTTCACTCTTCAGGTTTTTCATCTCATTTATTAAAGGTTGTCCTTCCACACTGTATTTCTCATCTAAAATCACTTTTTCATCTATATTTTGTCTTCTGGATGCTTTGCATTCATTTACCAGCCCATCAAATTCCTGACTTAAATGTAGAAGCTTGTTTTCAAAGTCTGTGTCCACAGAAAGGACTGTTTGCACTTGTTTAATTTGCGTTCTTGGCTCCCTCTCTTCCACCTGCTTCTTGCACAACATTAACTCTGCCAAGGCTTCTTCCTTTAGTCTCTTGTGCTGTTCTACTGCAATTTCAAGGGCCTGAATATGCTTTCTTAGCAACTGCTCTTCTTCAACTTTGCTTTTACACTGGAGAATTGTTTCCCTTGTCTCAGCAAGAATGTGCTGAATTTCTTCTTCATGAGCCTCTCTCAGAGCCTGTATACTAGCTTCATGTTCATCATTCTTAGTGTTCAGGGCATATATCACCTATTGAGAGTGAGAAAAATAATAGGAAATTAAAGTATCTGGTAAATGGAAGCCATTAATTCTGTTACTGTATGTATCAAGTTGTTAAATTCCAAGTTGTTAAACTGCTCCAGTTTAGTGTTTTGCTGTTGTTTCTTTGTGTTGCTTGTTTCTTTTCACTAGAGACAGACTGGACAATTATAAACTGCAAAATCTTCTAAGAAGTGTTCAGACAATGTGTTGGGGTATTTTCCTCTCACTTTCAGTAATAGCCATAAATCTCAGAAATCAAGTTTTAAAGGACTTGAGTGAGCCTCTGATGACAATAAGCATTGTTTCAAACAATTGATTTAAACCCTTTGATGCTTACTATTATTCTTGAAAATGCAAAATAATTCTCATTACTATAATACAAATTATTAGCCCAAGCATGCTTCATCTATTACCAAAGTCTCCTCACAGAAGATGTTGCACAAACATGCTATTGCTTTGGAAAGAAAAAGCTATTAGAAGCCCAAAGAGTTCAGAGTTAAACCTGGTAAATGTGCATGTTAAGCTTAAAACAGTTTCATATAACTGCAAAACATAGTAACTGCTCTGAAAATAACACAGCTTGTTTTTACAGGCCCCATTACTGCACAGGAGCTGATCCAGTTACTACTGAACATAGTTAGATTCATATACTCACAGAATAGTTAGGGTTGGAAAGGACCTTTAGATCATCAAGTTCCAACCCCCCTGACATGGGCAGGGACACCTCACACTAAACCGTACCACCCAAGGATTCGTCCAACCTGGTCTTGAACACTGCCAGGGATGGAGCATTCACAACTTCCTTGGGCAACCCATTCCAGTGCCTCACCACTCTAACAGGAAAGAACTTCTTCCTTATATTCTATCTAAACTTCCCCTGTTTAAGTTTTAACCCTTTACTCCTTGTCCTATTCACTACAGTCCCTAATGAAGAGTCCCTCCCCAGCATCCCTATAGGCTTCCTTCAGATACTGGAAGGCTGCTATGAGGTCTCCACGCAGCCTTCTCTTCTCCAGCCTGAACAGCTCCAACTTTCTCAGCCTATCTTCATACGGGAGGTGCTCCAGTCCCCTGATCATCCTCGTGGTCCTCCTCTGGACTTGTTCCAACAGTTCCATGTCCTTTTTATGTTGAGGACACCAGAACTGCACACAATACTCCAGGTGAGGTCTCATGAGAGCAGAGTAGAGGGGCAGGATCACCTCCTTCGACCTGCTGGTCACGCTCCTTTTGATGCAGCCCAGGATACGGTTGGCTTTCTGGGCTGCGAGCACACACTGAAGCCGGCTCATGTTCATTTTCGCATCAACCAACACCCCCAAGTCCTTCTCCGCAGGGCTGCTCTGAATCTCTCCTCTGCCCAGCCTGTAGCTGTGCCTGGGATTGCTCCAAGCCAGGTGTAGGACCTTGCACTTCTCATGGTTAAACTTCATGAGGTTGGCATCAGCCCAATTCTATGAATGTTAGTTTGGCAAATGAATTCTATCCCCACTGTAATTAGACTATTTAGGCTAATGAGATGCATTAGTTCATATTTTTGTAGCATAATACAGATCAAACTTCTGGGATATAAATCTATCAAGTTCTTCTATATGTTTTAGTTATGTAACAAAAACCAGACAGCTAAATTAGTAGTGAATTAAATGTAAATAAGGCCTTTTTATTCCTTCTATTGACACTGTTGACTTCGCTTCTGTACTAAAAATTCATCTGGACTACAGTGACCTAAAAATGGACAGAGGGCATAGATACAAATCTTCTATTTCCTGCATGCTATCTATCTGAAACAGCTTCACAAGATGGAGTTGAATTCATCCAAGACTGTAAAAGCCTGAGATTTAAGGAGTTATACAAGAATTTCACCAAGACAGGCACTGCAAAAGGTGAACAGAAAGGACTCCGATATCAAACAATTTGGCCTTTCTGATTATCTACATACATGTGTTTGTTTATTTACAGTGATTCATCTATGAATAAGCACAATATTTTAAAGTGTTTATATCTAGTTCTGTGGTAGCCATAGGTGTTATGATAGTAATACAGAGTAATGTAGTGCTCTTTTTATTTGAAAGCAATTCTGTGTTGCCAAACTGATCAATTTTAGAGCTGCTTTTTATAAACTGTTTTATCAACACAACTGTTAAGAGCTTTACACAACATTGACCAGCAGTGTTTACACTCACAAGGTACAGATACTGAAATAATTTTCCAGTATTTTTCCTTTCAGTCCCAGGTTCATCTCACATAATTCTAGTCTCTTAAATGACATATCTGGAATAAGAATAGAGTAGCTATATTTGGTAGGGAGTGAAAAGCATGTGTGAGGGGCTTAAATTTCGTAAAGTACAGAGCAGCAGCCCTCTAAAAACTAAATCGCTTAAAAAGGCTAAGATACTGAAGAATTAGTTTCAGCACTCAAGCTTGAAGATTAAATTTAAAAGCATGCATTTTCAAATCAAAACTCTTTGTTGTGGTACTAGCCACTATTGAACGGAACTGTAGGAATAATAGAGCAGGGAGACCAGTTTCTTCCACTGTTTTAGATAATTCACTGAAGCTGTTGGTAATGGTCTAATGCTTAGTGGAATTTGGGAAATCTCTATGATGAAGTCAGACTTCAGAGGTATCCAAATGCCACCATCAGCCTGAACACAACATGAGATAGGCAGTGCTGATTTACTAGATAAATTCATAATCAAGAGTGGAAGTTTGAGTCACAAGGGGCGGAAATTCATCTCTGTTTTGCTGGTAGAATGAAACACAGAAATGTGATCATCAGCATCTGACCTAATTCATTGAAGAGTTGCCCACACTAATTATTGGTCATTTTAAATCTGTGGGCAAAGTTAATCTTCTTGTAGTTTTTATGTCTGTCCCCCAAATAGTTAAGTAGGGTTCATAGAATTATATTAGTGGGGAGAAGAAATCTGCTCAGTATGTTGCAACTATTTCTGTTTCAAAGGAAAAATAGTTAAAAATCATAGAATCACAGAATAGTTAGGGTTGGAAAGGACATTAAGACCATCAAGTTCCAACCCCCCTGCCATGGGCAGGGACACCTCACACTAAACCATACCACCCAAGGTTCTGTCCAACCTGGCCTTGAACACCACCAGTAATGGAGCATTCACAACTTCCTTGGGCAACTCATTCCAGTGCCTCACCACCCTTACAGTAAAGAACTTCTTCCTTATATCCAGTCTGAACTTCCCCTGTTTAAGTTTTAACCCGCTACCCCTTGTCCTATCACTACAGTCCCTAATGAAGAGTCCCATCCCAGAATCCTTATAGGACCCCTTCAGATATTGGAAGGCTGCTATGAGGTTTAACGACTCAATGATTCAATTTTGTGAAAATGTTTCATTACCCAGATTTTTAAAGGAAGATCTTTAAGGAGTCTAAAATTGCAGACATGTTCAGTGCTTTCAACGGGTTAGGTTTTGTTGGGGCTTTTTTTTGTGTTTTGGTTTGTTTTGGTTTTGTCTTTGTTTGGGGTTTTTTTGTTTGTGGGTTGTTTTTTTTTTATGATTCTAGATATCAATCTGAAGTTCTCCCCTTCCAAAATATGTTTTAAAATCTTGTTACAGATTATGATAAACTGACATTGTCCAATTGTACAATAAATGAAGTAAACAAAAAAATACATCAAGGAAGTTTTTACTTAATTCCTGGTTTTTCGAAGTATTTCCTTACTTTAAATACAGTAGAATTTGGAAACCTCTCCAATACTGAACTGTTGATTTAATTACAGCCCTCAGTGAAGCACATGTGGTTTAAACCCAGTCAGGTAACTCATTCGCTCACTTCCCCCCCTTTCTTGCCCTCCCCCTGCTCTCGGAGGGACGGAGAGGAGAATCGAAAAGAATGCAACTCCCACGGGTTGAGATAAGAACAGTTTAGTAACTAAGGTATAACACAAATCACTACTGCTACCACCAGTGATAATAATGATAAAGGAAATAACAAGGGAAGAGAATACAACACCTCACCACCAGCCGACCGATAACTCGCCCCCCAAGCCCGACCAAGCTCCGACCGATACCTCCTCCAACCCTGCAGTCTCCCAGCCCTTCTGGCTAACTCCCAGTTACATCCTGGGCATGACGTGCTGTGGTATGGAATACCTCTTTGGTCAGTTTGGGTCAGGTGTCCTGTCTCTGCTTCCTCCTGGCTTTCCCTCCTCCCTGGCAGAGCATGAGGCTCACAAAGTCCTTGGCCAAACCAAAACATCCTTGTTATCAGCTCTGTTTCTGAGCTGAAAGTCAAAACACTGCACTGCACCAGCTACCAAGAAGGAGAAAAATGACTGCTACTGCTGAACCCAGGACATTATCCACCCCTTATTCCATACCATTCACGTCATGCTCAGTTCCCACATTTTCAATATACCATCACTCTTATCTTAGTGCATGGACCAGTCCCTATAAAGCTGCTGCGTCCATCTGGTCCATGATGTCAGGCTTCATCTCTTGTAACAGTCAGAGCAGGAGAGACTGTGTGCAGTGTTCACACTCGTGAATAACCTGGGCAATAGTGTCCATTGCTAAGTCCACCCCTCGATCATGAGTCCATCTCTATGTTGCATCTCTGCTCTGATGGCCTGAAGTGCCATGGGCCCACCAGGCTTAAAATAATTCACTGTCCCCTTAAACAGTTTCTGCAGCTTGTTGTTGGGGACTCCACATAGCTGCCTTCCATCTCCAATGCTTCCAAAGCACTGGAGGGGCCCAGTGGATTAGATACTTGCCCATACTGTCCCACACGCCCTGCCACTCATGACTGTTCAGCCTTGGGGAAAACCTCTTGGTCCCCCTATATTGTTGTCTAACCCCAGGCAAGACCCAAACCTGACTCTGCTTAACTTTTGAGATCAGACAAAATGGTTGTGGGTAGAACACAGCCTGTGTGTGTGCCAACATGCTGATCCCCATCACAATCAGCAGGCAGGTCCCAAGGATACCCAAAGGCCATTCAAAACCTTCAGAACTCTCAAACGATGCTGCTGTACTTGTCACTGGGGCTGGTGTAGCTGCTGTGCTTGCCGGCTCTCCCACCACCAGCTTCTCTGAGTCCAGCTCTTCCTCCTCTGCCTTGCTGGGAAATGCTGCGTGGTCTCCTGCATCCTCCTGGGGCTCGGCGGGCGGCTTCCGGGAAATGCTCTCGGCCGTCGCGGGGCTCTGCTCGGCCGCGGGGCTCGGCTCCTCCGCGGGGCTCGGCTCCTCCGCCGCCTTCTCCCGCTGCTCGGCAGCCGCCTCCTTCTGCTCCTCGACCTCCCCGACCTCCTCCACCGGCAGCCGTCCCCCTCGCGGCCTCCGGCCCCGCTCCCGCCGCCGCTTGGTGCCCGGGGCCGCTCTCCCGGGCCGGTTCGGCTGCCGCCGGCTCCCGGGGCCGCTCCCCCTCGGCTCCCCGCAGCCTCACGAAGATGGAGAGTAGGGTGAGGGCCAGGACGGTGAAGAGCAGCCGGACGGCCAGGTACAAGTCCACGGCCACGTCCGTCCCGCCCTGCTGCTGGAGCCCGCCCGTATTACAAGCCATTGCCATAAAGCACAGTGAGACAAGAACCTTAGCCCAGGCCCCACACTTGATAAACACTATCACAGCAAATACCGGCTCTACGTAAGTTACAACATTCTGAAGCTGTGAGATCAAGAGAAACAACTCTGATACCCAATAAATCAGCATTGTGACGAATGACTATTAATCTGGTCAGATCTGTCGTTATCTCAACCCTTCGTGCCCCACGTTGGGCGCCAAAAGAACTGTCGTGGTTTAAACCCAGTCAGGTAACTCGTTCGCTCACTTCCCCCCCTTTCTTGCCCTCCCCCTGCTCTCGGAGGGACGGAGAGGAGAATCGAAAAGAATGCAACTCCCACGGGTTGAGATAAGAACAGTTTAGTAACTAAGGTATAACACAAATCACTACTGCTACCACCAGTGATAATAATGATGAAGGAAATAACAAGGGAAGAGAATAAAACACCTCACCACCAGCCGACTGATAACTCGCCCCCCAAGCCTGACCAAGCACCGACCCATACCTCCTCCAACCCTGCAGTCTCCCAGCCCTTCCGGCTAACTCCCAGTTACATCCTGGGCATGACGTGCTGTGGTATGGAATACCTCTTTGGTCAGTTTGGGTCAGGTGTCCTGTCTCTGCTTCCTCCTGGCTTTCCCTCCTCCCTGGCAGAGCATGAGGCTCACAAAGTCCTTGGCCAAACCAAAACATCCTTGTTATCAGCTCTGTTTCTGAGCTGAAAGTCAAAACACTGCACTGCACCAGCTACCAAGAAGGAGAAAAATGACTGCTACTGCTGAACCCAGGACAGTGAAGCACATTTTTCCAATCAAATATATCCTTTCTTGGACACATATATTATAACTTCTTTAAAAACACAGTGTTTGTTGCAGGTTGCGCCACTGATGCAGATCTGTGATAAACACAGATAAAATAAATGCTGTTTCTTCCTAATCCAGATTAAAGCATTATAGAGACTGGATCAAATTTTGCTGTCCTGTAGCTCACAGGTGAGATTCACATAGAGGAATTTTTAAAATGTAAAAATATTTCTTCACATGTTCTACATACTTTGCTAATTAAAAAGCCTTCAGAACCCTCAGGCATCCATGAATTAATAATACCAGTTTCTTCTACTGCAGGCACCAAGATTTAAGTTCTTTGCTGCTGTAAGCAAATTCAACAGTGGGAATACATGCAAAACTTTCTCAGAGCCTTTGCTGCTACTGTGTTAAGAAAAGAGCTGTTGCTTTTTAATTCCCAGTTTATTATGTGTATACTTTGAGAAAAGAAAAGCACAGTATTCTAGGGGCTGTGGAGATTTCAGCTGCCTTGAAGTTTTCTCATCCTAATAAGATGCAGTTCATACTCTTATTTTGTTATGACTAAAGATATTCTCTACTCAGAGAGTCAGTTTTCAGAACAGAGATCATGATGAAGCCTCTAGAGCACTGTACCAGCAGCTATCCTACTTCATATAGCTATTACAATTTTGAAAAATAAAGTATCAAAAGTGATAGTTGACTACAGGAGTTGCAGAAGAGCTTCACAAACAGTGGTAAAAAGACATATAAAGTTCAGTCTAGATAAATGTAATATAATGTACTTTAAAGGAGAAAATTAAATCTTCCATACACACTGAGTCTGAAATTGCTCAGAAAAAATCTTGGAGAATGTCTCTGAGCAACCTGATCTAGTTGCAGATGTCCCTGCCCATTGCCGTGGGGTTGGGCTGGATGACTTAAAGGTCCCTCCAGCCCAAACAATTTCATGATTCTATGATGAGAGCCTAGTCCAGCTATTAATGCTTAAGATAATTTTTAATTATGCTTCGATTTTAAAATTTTAAGCATTCAAATGTAAAGCTTTAAGCCCCACAAGTCTCTGATGGCACTGATGATGTTTATATAACGAACAATGACTGCTCTGGATGACAAAGAGGCACATGTCACTATTCCAACTTGACTATACTGCCTCACCACAACCTGCCTGTATTCGTTGCTCTGGGGGCACAAGCCAGCAGGAAGCTGTTCTGTTCTCCAGTTTGCATTCCTCACCTTGAAAATCAGGGGACAAGGACTGTACCCACTGCACCCAGAGTGAAGTGGTGACGCACTGTAATTGCATTGCAATGCCCTGTAGTTTTGAAGACAATTTATTATGTTTATGAAATACTAAGGCATATAGCATCTTAGTAAAATCATTTAAACATTGTATAGAATCATAGAATGGTTAGGTTTGGAAAGGACCTTTAGATCATCAAGTTCCAACCCCCCTGACATGGGCAGGGACAACTCACACTAAACCATACCACCCAAGGATTCGTCCAGCCTGGTCTTGAACACTGCTAGGGATGGAGAATTCACAACCTCCCTGGGCAACCTATTCCAGTGCCTCACCACACTAACAGGAAAGAATTTCCTCCTTTTATCCAATCTAAACTTCCCCTGTTTAAGTTTTAACCCGTTAGCCCTTGTGCTATCACTACAGTCCCTAATGAAGAGTCCCTCCCTAGCATCCCTATAGGCTTCCTTCAGATACTGGAAGGCTGCTATGAGGTCTCCACGCAGCCTTCTCTTCTCCAGGCTGAACAGCCCCAACTTTCTCAGCCTATCTTCATACGGGAGGTGCTCCACTCCCCTGATCATCCTCGTGGCCCTCCTCTGGACTTGTTCCAACAGTTCCATGTCCTTTTTATGTTGAGGACACCAGAACTGCACACAATACTCCAGGTGAGGTCTCATGAGAGCAGAGTAGAGGGGCAGGATCACCTCCTTCGACCTGCTGGTCACGCTCCTTTTGATGCAGCCCAGGATATGGTTGGCCTCCTGGGCTGCGAGCCCACACTGAAGCCGGCTCATGTTCATTTTCTCATAGACCAACACCCCCAAGTCTTTCTCTGCAGGGCTGCTCTGAATCTCTTCTCTGCCCACCCTGTAGCTGTGCCTGGAATTGCTCCTACCCAGGTGTAGGACCGTGCACTTCTCATGGTTAAACTTCATGAGGTTGGCATCAGCCCACCTCACAAGCGTGTCAAGGTCCCTCTGGATGGCATTCCTTCCCTCCAGCATATCAACAGAACCACACAGCTTGGTGTCATCGGCAAACTTGCTGAGGGCGCACTCAATCCCACTGTCCGTGTCAGTGACAAAGATGTTAAACAAGCCCAGTCCCAACACCGATCTCTGAGGGACGCCACTCGCTATTGGTCTCCAGCTGGACATTGAGCCATGGACCGTAACTCTTTGTGTGCGGCCATCCAGCCAGTTCTTTATCCACAGAGTGGTCCATCCATCAAATTGATGTCTCTCCAACTTAGAGACAAGGATGTCATGTGGGACAGTGTTGAACACCTTACACAAGTCCAGGTAGATGACATCAGCTGCTCTACCCCGTCCATCAGTTCTGTAGCCCCATCATAGAAGGCAGGATTTCCCCTTAGTGAAGCCATGCTGGCTGTCACCAAGCACCTTGTTGTTTTTCATGTGCCTTAGCATGCCTTCCAGGAGAATCTGCTCCAAGATTTTGCCAGGCACAGAGGTGAGACTGACGGGTCTGTAATTCCCAACGAGCCCTTCCCTGTTGGTGAGCACGAGGTCAAGCACGGCACCTCTCCTTATCGGCTCCTCTGTTACTTGCAGAAGGAAGTTGTCTTCCACACAATCGAGGAACCTCCTGGATTGCTTGTGCCGGGCTGTACCGTCCTTCCAACAGATGTCAGGGTGGTTGAAATCCCCCATGAGAACAAGGGCCTGTGAGCGTGAGGCTTTTCCTATCTGTCTATGGAGTGCTTCAACCGCAGGTTCTCCTTGATCAGGCGGTCTGTAACAGATCCCCACAGTAATGTCTCCCATAGCTATATTCCCTTTAACCCTGACCCACAAACTCTCTGTTAACTGATCACCTGTCCCCAGACAGTGTTCCATACTCTCCAGCCTTTCCCTAACATAAAGGGCGACTCCCCCTCCCCGCCTGCCGGGCCTGTCTTTTCTAAAAAGCCTGTAACTTCTCGGTTTGGGGGGGGTTGTGTGGGTAGGTATGTAAAAGGGCCTGCTTGCTTGCTCCCTCGAGCAAGAGAATTGAATGGAAACAGGGTTGAATAGATCATTGTTTCTGTTCTGCCTGCTTGATGGTAAGGATGGTAACTAAAGCAGACTGGAATGTGAAGTAAGCATATTTTATATTATATATGGTATATAATATATATTATATATCATATATTAGTAGTTAGGTATGCCTCTCTCTGTGTTCTCAAGATCAAGAATGAAACGGAAAAAACACTGTGACTCCCAAGTAGCTCTGAGAATGTCATATCTTATGTGGTGTTCCTGACTCTGATTACACCTTCAGTCATAATGCAAATCTGCGGACATGGATTAATCTGGAAATAAATACCTGAGATGTGTTAGTATTAGATTATCCACCTGCTACAGCCATAATATATAGTCACTTGCAGGCCAAGTGGTGCAAATTTTCCAGATAGGACATCTACCAAAATATTTGTACCAGAAAGTGTCATCATTTGAAAAGCCGTAACAGGCTGAATAAATAATATTCTGCCAAAATAAAAGCAGACCCTCTACAAGGCAGTAATTTCCTCAGGTAAACTGTGCACCTTTAAACTTTTTGCCAACTGGGAATACATATTTTATCCCTCTCAGGTGTTTGCCTTCTGTGTTGTTCAGTTCTTTTTGGCAAATGCTGTCTGCTTTAAAACGTTGTGTACAGGATAATTCCTATGCGTGCAGGTGGTGTATTCCAATCAAAGGTATCAAAGAAATCAAAACACTGATGACATAAAGCAATTATTCTTCACATTTTGCGGATGGAAAAAGTAAGGAGTGAGTCATCCCGTTATTTTTCTTGAAATCACACATTCAGGATGGAAAAATAGGAAAGAAACCTGTGTTTCCTAACTCCTAGTCCTCTCACATAATCATGGAAAATGCAAGGAGTGGTGGGAAATTACTGTCCCTATAAACACAAATAAATAATATATAAAGTATATATTATGCCATGTTATGTTCACAACAGTATAGTAAGTATGAACAGATATACTAAGAAATGTTTTGGTGTATCTTAATGTCTAACTGTTCCCCAAAAGGACGAA
Source organism: Pezoporus wallicus (assembly GCF_028554395.1). Taxonomy (NCBI): domain Eukaryota; kingdom Metazoa; phylum Chordata; class Aves; order Psittaciformes; family Psittacidae; genus Pezoporus; species Pezoporus wallicus. The sequence continues at coordinate 7,559,278 of NW_026642052.1, forward strand.
ATGCCTCCTCTGAAGAGAAATTTTGCATTTTTCTTGGTACTCTAGAAGCTACTTTCTGAAACAATGACTTGGCAGTATTGTCTTTTCTAAAGAGCCTGTAACCTTCCATTCCAACACTCCAGTCATAGGAACCATCCCACCATGTTTCTGTGATGCCTATTATATCATACCCCCATGGACGTGTACACATCTCTAATTCCTCTTGTTTGTTCCCCATGCTACAGGCTTTTGTATGGAGGCATCTGAGCCGAGCTCCAAATGAAGCCGGCTCATTGGCTGGAGTGGCTGGAATATATCTACATTGCTCCAAGCATTTATTATAAGTGCTGGCAACTGACTGGGTGTGTTGGGATGGAATGATGCCCCCCTCCCCCAACACATCTAGTTTAAAGCCTCCTTGACCAGTCTTGCAAGCCTCCTACCAAAACTGCTCTTACCAGACCATCTCCACCAGCCCCGGCCTACAAGCTTGGGTCCCGTGTTCAAGACACCCAAACCCCTGACTATGACACCACCCTTTTAACCATTTATTAACCTGGCTAATCCTCCTAGCTTTTTTCAGGTCCTCCCCTGTATCCTGGAGTACTGATGAAAAGACAATCTGAGCTCCAGAGCCCCTAACCATCTCTCCCAGGGCTCTGTAGTCTTTCTTTATGTTCCCCAGGCTACTCCTATCTATATCCCTAGCACCCACATATATCACTAGAAGTGGGTAATAGTCCATGGGACTTACTAGAGCAGGCAGCCTCTCTGCCACATCCCTGATCCGTGCCCCCGGTAGGCAACACACCTCCCTTGAGACCAGGTCAGGCCGACAGATGAGTGCTTTTGTCGCTGTCAGAGTCCCCTACTATTATGACCCACTGCTTTTTCCTAGCAGCACCAGTAGAGATCTTTACCAGGGCATCAGCCGGCTGTTTCTGGCTCAAGTGCGTTTCCTCATTAGCCCCCTGCAGGACAGCAAAGTGGTTCTGCGTGGGGACAACAGATTTAGGGGGAAGCCCCTTGCTTTTAATTGTCCTTTTCCTCCTTTTTTTGTTGGTTTTATTTGCCACTAATTCCCAGCTTCCCGGGTTAACGGCCTCCTTTCCTCCATGAGCTAGAGGGGAAGCTCGAGGCCCCTGCACAGTTTGGGCCAGGAGCAAGCATTCCTGCTTCCTCTCAGCTTCCCTCACATCTCGCAGTCTATTAACAGCATCCCACAGCTCAGCCCCTGCTGCAAGAGGACCTCCACCAGGGAGCACCGAGCGCAGCCCCCTGCCCATTGTGCACCCTCCCCTCACCAGACCAGTGCAGGCACTCTCTACACCCCGAGCTCTGCACTGCAGCCTCCCTTCTCATCGGCTCTGTCTGGGTGCCTACGCGGCCACCGCCGGGGCAGCCAGAGCAGAGCTCCCAGAAAGGGCCCCAGTCATACGACGACGGGTGCTCACCATCCCGCTCGCCAGCCCACGCGAATTATTGCGCAAACTGCCTCAACCCACTCTGCCTCTGTTTGCCCATTCCTGGTCGCGTGCGCTCCCTGGGGCAGGTTTTTAACCAATCAGCGCTGGTGCCGCTGCTCCTGGCTCCGCCCCCTGTGAGTCAGCTGCTCGCTCTCGTCAGCTGAGCTGCCGGCTCCTGGGCAGGTCCTGTCGAGGACTGGAGGCTCCCTCGGTGGCTCTCGTCGCTCTGAGTTGAGGCTCCTGGATGCTGAGGTCCCCCCCGCTCCGGTGTTGAAGGCGTCCTCTCTCGAGCTACTCACCTCAGCAAATGTTGTAAAAACATTTAAAAGTGCCACCTATAGTTCTTAACAGCCCTGTTACCAAATTCTTGCAGTTCTCTCCTCTTGAATGTAAAAAGCAAAATACTCAACTGTAATCTCATGTTTACATCTAAAGGTAAGCTCTCATATAACTGGCTAAATGTCAGTGCAGAGTCACAACCAAATGCTGTAGCTTCCAAAGACAGTTAAAACATAAGACTTCTCTGGTAATGACCTGTTTTAAGTTAAAACTCTATTTAAGTGCCTAAAGGCTAAGTCAAAGTTCTGAATAACAACTACATAAGAAAGGTACAATCTTATTTCGGATAAATTTTATTGAGGTTCTTAATTTCAGAAAAAAAAATCCCTATTTGGAAACAGTCAGTTTGTAGTTTGTTTCTGAAATAAAGGCAGTTTTTCCTCAGCAATAGGGTTATGTGTGTACTGCTGTCCCTGAGCCCTTTGGAAGACAAATTAATATACATGAAATAAAATGCCAAGTTTAAACCAGCACTGTGGAGCCTGAGCTCCTGTGTCCTACTGGGAGGTAGGATAAATTAACCCAGCCTTGGTACTGGACTAACTACATTCACACTCTTCCTGATGGCTGTAAGCTCAGGCAACAAAACTCACATGCCTATCTGTTCCTATGAAAGTCACAAGTGGTCTTCAGCTCCACAGAGGCAGGCAGCTGTGTACGGGCAGGAGAAACAGATGAACTGTTGCAGTTGATGTGCTTAAGATCTGACTGCAGAGGTGGCAACAGAGGTAGTTCTACCTCACTGTAACAGCTGGTTTTGTAAACCTAATGAAGACTTCACTTTGGGGAAAAAACATGATTCTTTATGGAAAGAAGTATTTTATATACCATACACAATGCTGAAGGGCTGAAAAGCCTAAATACACAGCTTTAGTATATTTGAGACTATCTTAAGCTGAGTTGACACTGACCTTTAACTTCAGTGTAATTCTCTGAGTTGTAAAATACTGGCATCTACCTCCTAGTTCAAGAAAATGTTAGGAGAGAGGTACAGTTACAGTGTTACTGAAAAGGGTACTTGTACACATGTCACAGTTTAAACCCAGCCAGCAAGTCAGTATCATACAGCCACTTCCTCACTCCCCCCACACCATTCCCCAGTGGGATAAAAAAGAGAAAAAATTTGTAAAAACCCATGGGTTGAGATAAGAACAGCTTAATAATTGAACTAAAGATATAATAACAATACAGTAACACATCACCCATGAAGAAAAGACTGAGCATGAAAAAAAAACAGCCTTGCACTTTTGTGCAATTAATGAAACACTGGATATTTTATTACCTATTGCCTGGAATGTGCATATTAACAAAATGCACAACATTTTATATATAAACATTAACTAGAGTTCCTTGAAGAAGTGATATGAATTTAGTATGCAGTTTCCATTATAAAGTAGCTTTGAGTTGTTCATTACTAGGGCTGCCAGATTTTCTTCAAACTTGGTATAGTCAGTGACAAATCTATATGGTAAGAGGTAATTCCAATGCATAGATGTCATTCTTGTACCTTGAATTAATTTAAATGACAATTTCTAGCTATCCAAACAACAAGATTTTAGGTTCCTTCCTAATAGAAGTAGTGTCTTTAATGCTGCTTTTGACTAGCTGATCAACACATATGAGATTACACATTATTTTAGGACCCAGGAGTTCCCTTTTAATGCTGTAAAGAAAAGCTAGTGATGACAACTCCAGAAATCACAGTTTGTGCATTTTTGTCAGCTGGTAGGCAAAACTAATGCTAACTCTTAAATCCTGATAGAAAATTGTACATAAAAATAATGAAAACAAATACATCACAAAGTAAAATACATGGGGATATTGATAGCTGACTTTGTTGGCCTTGTTAGTACATAATTTTAGCAGCTTTATAAAAAGCTTCTCTCTGCCTACATGGAAACCAGATTTTATAGTTCTTGCCAAAGGAGAAGTATTGCTGCTCCAAAAGCATGATCCTAGTTTTTTATGCTGTACCATTTTTGCTTCATTTCTGTAGGATATTGAATAACTCTCCAGAGAATTGAGATCAAAGAGCCCCAAGCACACAGGAGAGCTCTGGTAGCATAATAACTAACTGCAAACCAGCTGAGCTACTGTAAGCACTGGTTACTGAGTACTGTTAACACATCACAGAAAATAAGGTCAATAAACTTAGCTTAAGCTACATGAAAAAGGCAACATATTTCAACTAGGAACATGAGTAGAAAACAGGAGTGCTCTGTCACAGGTGCTCAGCTGTTAGGTACTTCCAGAATAAGCCATTAGTATTTGATCATATTTCATTCCTAAACCTGTCAGCCACCTTTTTTTTAATGGCAAATAAAACAGGAAAGGTTAACAGATCTAGTTAATATACAGCTATGCTACAAGACACTGGAGTGGTGTAAATAGCCTATAGCCACATGCACATAACACCCCGTTTGCTGATTCTTCTATAAATTTCCACCAGCACAGTGAAGCTATTAGAACTAAATATGAGCACACACTTCTTCACAAGTCTGACATCCTTCCTTAAATAACTAATGACAGTGGGGTTTGCTTATCTGGCTGATTTTCCACAGGAGCTTATTAAATAATGCTTCACATTTGCTACCCTGCTGACTGAGCTGAGGGGCAATAAACCTCCTGGTGACTGTGGTGATAAGCAGCTGGAGTGTGTAATATTTTCAACTGCTCCACATAGAGTCATTAAGAAACATCTGCCCAAACTTGTTCTCCTTCAGTATTTCTTTCCCCTGAAGGAAACAAAAAGTTCATAATTATGTTTTACCAGCAATTAACTTTTTTTTACATTAGCACTCTTTTCCTCTGACTCACAGTATCCAGCATACATACACAAAACTCTTGCCAGACTGCTTGACTTTTTAACAATCTACTTGACCAGAAATACTGCAAATTAAAATGTGCTTCTTATAACAAAGCTCCCAGATTCCCAATATAGAGTCAGATGAACCCCTAGGAAAATGAGTTTGAGGGTAGCTCTGTACTCTCGTTAAAAATATCCCTCCATTGGTACCCAGGAATTTGTCTCAAAGAAGGAAACGTAACTGTTTTGTGGGTGAGGTAGCATTCTGATCCCCAAGCAAAGCCACCATCCTAGTTATTCATGTTAGGTTTGGTTTGAGCCCCACTGGCAGAGGTTTGAAAAGAAACCTGAATAGCATGAATATCTGCAGCATACTTAGTTCTTATCAGCCCTGCCTGAACTGCCCTTTCAATGAAAGCTGATCTGTTCTGCTCAACACTCTTCTTCAAGAGTTCATTAGCATTTCTCATCCTATCTCAAACAAAAAGGACTGTCCTGAGAATCCATAAGCACATGGAATTCCTGCAACAGGCAACAGATAATAGAAATCCATACCTTGAGGCAGCAGGGAATGACACTTCTTATAAAAAGTCACCATGCATTTTAAACTGCATTTAACTGCTAAACAGATCAGAAATACACAGAACTAGCAGGCATGAAACAGCATGCCAAGGGTCCCATGTCTGATGGAGAAGTCTAAACTTAATTACTGTTACAAAGTCATGCATTCTACTACAATTGTAGGAATACACTAACTTTAAGCCTCTATGAATTTGAATGCATTAGTGCACTACTGTTGCAGCAAGGTACCTATATATTAACTGTATTTTACGTGTGAGTGACAACTACACATGGACATTCCTATTCACAAGCAGAATGTTTCTGGTTTAATTTTTGTAAGTTCATAAATCAAACCATAGCTCATCTGGAAACAGCTGTAATGCTATCCGATTTTAAGGTCAAAATTCAGAAGGCCTAGACAGCTCTCATTCAAACTCACCAGGGCTTCTAAATGCTTTTACCTGCCCCCACGAGAACAAAAAAAAAGATCAGTTTGCACTTTTTAGTATACCTTTTTTAAATATATATATATATATATATTTCAAACAAAACCTGACTGTCCCATATATTCATTTAGCACTGTAAGTTGTGGCTTTCAAAGCAAAAGAAAAAAAAACAAAAAAACTCTACAAAACCAAAAACTTTACAAGTAATAATAAAACCCTACCATATTTTCATTAGCAGATTTCAAATGTGGGTAGACAAATACCTAATGGCAAAAAAGGATCTGTGGCCACTTCTGCCTTGAAATGCAAAGGCCACCTTACTTTTGGGGAGCCTGACTGAGCTTACAAATATGCTTGTTGGTTTTTCTCACTGGGATAGCTTAATGGGGAAAACCAATGTATGTTCTATCTACATGTCAAAAGTGGGAAAAATCAATTTTTGTGAGAAGAACCAGACATCTAAAAATACTGATAAATTGCCTACAAAAAAAAGCAGTTTGCTGCCGAAAGCAAACAAAACATTTCTAAAGGTTTGTAGTTTTGCTGCTACAGCCAAAAGGGTGCAGAACAGAAAAATGTATGAAAACTTGCTATATTCTACCTCTCCAAAAGCAAAAATAGTGGGGCAGTAGAATGGGAGCAGTTTTCAGTATTTCTGTGTCTTGATTAGCTATGAGGATTCCCGTACCAACCTGTCTTACGATGTAATCAACATTTCATGCAACGATGGAAACTCCATCACCTCACCCAGTTTGGTTCTGCTGCTGATGCCTTTTGCACACTCCTCCTTCATTTTTGAGAGTAAGAGGAGGCCACTAGTGACTAACTAAAGAAACAGAATGTAAGTGAAGCTCTGTATCCTACACCTTATTTAAACATTATGTATTTGTTTCTCTGGGTACAACGTGGAGTGGATGAGCAATTAGAGAATTATCACCCCATCAATGAATTCTGACATCACTGGGCAGGAAGTTGCAGCTGTATAATGACAGCATACTGCATACTATGCTGGAACAGAAAAGGAAAGCACTTCAGGCAATTTAAAGTCAGGAGGGATTTTATTATAATTATCCTGACTGTAACATAGCCAAGAAAACTGTGGTTTGAATAGGAGATCTCAAAGTTTCTAATCCAAAAATGATCAGAACAAATTTATGCCATGTTTAGCAAATCTGGTCTCAGATTTTGCTTCTCAGATGTTTGCTGTTAGTAAGCACTCAGAAATCAGAAGGGAAAGTGTATGATTAAAAATCCAATTTTGCCATAAGTTCTCTGTAAGTGTAGTGTTACTGCAGAGAAAATTGGTTCTTAAAAGCCACATGCCAAAATAAAATTATTCGTTTTTCAGAAGCACTTTTTTGAGCTTCAGGTATAAATCATCTGTATTTCAGAGGACTGAAAAGTATTCAGAGGGGAAATTCTATTAAAAGTAATCACCCCACCCACATTTTAACAGTAGAAATTTAGCAAAAGCATCTGAAAAAAACCCACTGCAATAATTTGGCCATGATTCCCCTCCCCCTTTTGCTGCTAAAATAGCAGAACTTACCTCCCTTACCAAAGACAAGCTTTATAGAACTTTCAGAAAGGAGTGAGATATATTTTCCTCAAAATTTAGTTGAGATTAAAGAGACTTTAAAAATAATCACTTTATAGCGAAAGACATAGAAGTCTGTACAGACCATTAGTTTGAGAGCTGAAAATCTTGAACAAGTGTTTCTTTGCTCAGATCTCATCAATGTGCTCCAAGTCTGCTGTTGAGAAATGGATCACCCAGAAAGAGGGAGCTGGTAACTCAATTCTTGTTATTTACTATGAAGTATAAGGTATCAATTAATAAAGCGCCACTATTACTTTTGTACTAGAAAAGGTAATACAGTGATGTGAGCGATACTTATGGACAAATTTTACTTAGCGTGCAAAACTGACCAAACATACCAAGTATCAGACAGAAAATAAGGGGACAGCTCAGGACATCTGAACCAATTTACAGTCATCTTTCATGTACCTTTAACTGTGGCTGAGGAATTAGCAATGTCATCAATAAATAGAAAGTGCTTCTCTTGATGAATTTTTACAGACTTCATTGCTCAAACATATCCTTGTTCAAAATCACTAAAAATTTGATGTTTTCTTTCAATTACTACAGACTGATAGCTCACTGTAAAGAGTCATTTGTGTACTTGTGGACAGAAAGCAAGCATCAGATTGTGTACAAATGCCGTTATACAAACATACAATCAAAGCACTGGTTAAAATTATTGGTATAGTACAGTAAGTATAATACAGAATCCTAGAATGGTCCAGATTGGAAAAGACCTTAAAGATCATCTAGTTCCAACCCCCCCCCCCCCCCCTGCCATGGGCAAGGATATCTTCCACTAAATCAGGTTGCTAGCAAGTATATGTGTAAATATAGGTAGCACTTGTGTATGTATTCATACACTGATATATGTTATCACATACAGCTGTCATTAGATGAAAATAATGGCACTGGAACTAGTTCTAGTACTAGTACTTACTAGTAAATCAGTCTAAGTTGAACATCTTAATGACTTCCTATTGACATGTATTTTTAGTGAGTGTTTCTTTTTATTGTCAGCGCGTTTTCATTGCTAAAATGTCTTTACCAATTGACATGAGACTACAAAATATGTAAAAACTGGATTAGTGAACAAGGATTGGAAATAGGTTTTTCTCATTGAACAAAGATACAGCATAAAGGTTGGTGAAAAGGTAACTGCCACCTCGTACAGATTTTCTCTTACTTCTTAACATGGTGTGGAAAATGTTCTAAACATTTAGCAGTGTAACTCAGTATTGACTAAAAGATTAAGTACAATATACTGTGTAATTAATCCTATCTCTTCTCCAACTCGTCTTTCAGGAATGTCATGTAAAGTATCTGTACTTATGCCCATCAGGAACAATTAGGTGTAAGACAACAACTATCTTGTACTGTGTGGTATCACAGTTCAACTGCAGCTTTGCAACAATATTACTCGAGAACCTATAAAACTCAAATGAATCCGTGTCTTCATAATTCAGGGGGGAAAAAACGGATACCGTCAACCCCTCCAAGCATCACACAGACAAATCCTATGTCCTCTCAGAGCTCGAGCCCCTCTCGCTATCGTTGCATGCGAATTAGAGCAGTTTTGACTGCGATTCTGCAATCGTCAGCCACAAAAGCAACCCGCTGAGGCTAGTCTGTGGCACCGGCGGGGGGTGGGGTGCGTGTTTGAAAGGAAGTTTGTGTACACCGATGTTTTCAGCAACAGCCTAGTAAGAAAGGACAGGTTTCTCTTCCCTTCTCTCAGACGGGGGCCATCATAGAAGGCAGCTCCGAGTCAGCTCTGGCGTCCCCAGCCAGGGCAGCCTAACCTACCCGGGAAGGCTACAACAGCGAGGCTTACCTTAGTGAGCTGAGCGATCTTCTTGCACATTTTCATGTGCATTTCCTGACTGCATTCCTCCGCCGAGCTGCTGCGAGCTGCTTTAGACGCACTGCAAGTCCCGGGCTGATGAATCTTGTTTATGCCAGAGGCCATCAGGCTTGAATTTAATCAAGTCTGTCCGTGTACGCTCCGATGGTGCGATCCAGTTCCTCCTGCTGCCTGGCCCGGCGCGCTGCTAACCCCACCAGCGCTAGAGGAACTTCAGCTTCACACAGGGCGAGCTCCAGCCGCTGCCGTCCTCCCTTCTGTGCAGATGTCCCAGTCCTTCAGCAAAACACCCAGGCGAGGAGGTAGAGAACAGCATGTGCAAACATCCTCATTGGGATTATTTTCCCCCTCAGCTTCTCTTCAAATGGTTGAGCTTCTGCCAGGAGCAGATGCCAGAGGCTGGATGCTACAAATTCCCCACAGAAGTCACCGAGCCAGCCCTACAGGCATCAGCACAGACGTTGCTGGGGATTTATTATACACATCATCTGCAGATGAAATTATGTTGCCTTTTTAGGATGCCAGAGGATTGCAGAGGTCATCAGAGAAGACGGTGTTGGCATCTTTCATAAACTCTGTTACTTTATCAATCCTCTCCGAATCCGGATGGACCAATAAAGTGATGAAGGAAATCTTGTTCAATTTTTGCTGCCATGCTGAAAGCAGAAGATTCCACTTTGCTAGTGGTGGGTTTGAACACTTTTTCAGGTTTATCAGAACTGGGAAGGAGGATTATCCGGTATCAGCTAAGGAAGGGCAGGGCAAAAGGGAAAAAGGAAAAAATCCTTAGTGAAAACGGGAAATTCTGGTGAGGGTAAAAAGAGATAAAGCACTCTTAAGAATAAAGCACTTCAAGAGGGAAAAGTTCAAGGCAGAAAAATGCCTGCAGGCAGTGGAGAGAAGGAGGAGTGAGAAGATAAAAGTCTTGGGACAGAGAAACCAAACTCTTTAATTGCTGGAAGAAAAAGAGGGACTTCAAATATCCAGAGGCAGAAAGAGTATGAGAAACTCTTCAAGAGTGAAAGAAAATTAAGGCTGACTGAGAAACACAGTGTAGAAGAAGGGAAAGGCAAGGAAGGAAAACTGGTCACAGTTGCTGAGAGATGCTATGCAGGGAAGAGATGTTTAGCCCGGGTAGAACACTAATAAGAAAAGGTAAGGAACAGAGCCTTGCACACAAGGAATGACTTAGTATAGTTTCCTCCTTCAGTGGCACTAGTGACAGGATGCTGCTGCCTGTGGCTGAAACTTTTTCTGTGACTACGACTTAAGGACATGACATTGTTAATTGGTATCTGATAAGACATGTACTCACACTCAAGTTTAACTCAGTTAATACAGTTATACTATCTTCTCTATATGGTCATCAATTAAAAAAAAAGTGTAGGAACTTAATTATATGTTGATATATGTTATACATTGATATCTGATTATATGTTTGATAAAACTTACAAGCTTATTATGGCAATAAAGAGAACAGAGAACGCTGGAGCAATTTCCTAGCACCTTATTTTCTCAGAAAAAAAACAAACCTGAGTGAAAATAGAAAGCAAATTAAGAAAAAAATAAAGATGTTCTAGAAGTAGTTGCAATTATTGCTTTACTAGATGAATAGTAACATATAAGTATTTTCTCCTTTACAGCAGAGAACACACTGAACCTGAATGCATGGCTAGACACAGACGACAAACATAACCAATGTCAGAGCATAGAAGAACAGATATCAAGTAAACTGAGAGACAAAAACAGCATTGATATATTTTCAATCAGACTGTTTATATAACTGGGAGAAGGAGGGTTAGAAGGAAAAACCTGAGGCTTTGGTACAAGACAGTGTTTTAGCAGAATCTGCTGATAAAACACTGATAAAATATTCTGAGTCAGACAAGACTTCTCTGTCAGTCAACACTCAAACACTGGAAAAAGCTTCAGTTGGATCTCCTACAACCAGAAATGCAAGTTCATAGGTGATCAAGTTCATTAGTTCCACTACTCAAGAAAACCACCTGGTTTCAGTAACAGAAGTTCAGAAATGACAGCAGAGCTTTTCAATAAGAATTTGACCTATTTTTTTTTTTTCTTCTAATTGAACTAGGGATCAACTGCAAGTAGGATTACAAGGGAGGATGTCCACTTAACTTTCCACTGGAAACTACTGAATTCAGTGTTGTTTTTTTTTTTTTTATACATGAGGCAAAGTTAAAACTGATCCCCCAGATTACACTCTACTGCTGTTTTGCAGCCCAATTTGCATTTGAAAATGGCAGAACAGTACAGGTAGACATTAACAGTCATATCATATTTCAAATGACAAAGTTGTATCAATCAGATGGCTTTAAAACTTCTCAAGTTAGTGTCTCAACAAAGGAAGATGCATCCCTAAGTGAGATTCTAACTTAATTCATAAAACACTATCCCCAGTATTGATCTACACTTAAGTTCAGTTTGGTGCTGCCAAGGTCCAATTGGATAAAACCCAGTGTTGCAAGTATTTTGTTTGTGATGCTCAGAGTGAAATTAAGATGCAAAAGAAATCAGTACTGCAATCAGTCAATTTATTATAAAAAGATAATTATTATAAGAAAATAGTGATAGGACAGATTGGAAAAAAGGACAGAAATTAAGCAAGAATTTGGAGTGCAGAGAGAGATATTCACCACTGTGGATCCAATGACATCCCAAGGGTCCGTAGTTGTTGTCTTTGGTGCTGTGTGTCTCCCAGGGTCTGTAGTCATCACTGAAGGCAGATGGCCACAACGGCTATTACTTTTTTCCCCTTTTATAATACATTAGGGGGAAGAGCCTCTGTTCTTAACGTCACGTACTGCACATTCCTGGTGAATCACGTGCATCCACTTTTGCTGGTCTTGCAGCCAGCTCTTTAGCTGTGCATGTCTGTCAGCAGTCCTTGAGATAATGGACAGCAACTCCTCACACCAACCCTTGAGATAACGGACAGTGGAGTTCCATCTCAGCTCCTCACAGCCATCTTCGAGATAGTAGACCTCATCTTCTCATACCAATCTTTGAGACAATGGCCAGTGGAGTCTGATTTAAATTCCGTCTCTCCCAGGTCCCACGGTAGTTTTTTGACCCCACTCAGCATACACTAATTGAAGGACTGGAACCAACCAGATGCATCAGTTACAAAAGCTCTTGAAAAACTAAATAGCATAAAAACAACTTCCCTTATTTACCTGTTTTTTTTTATCCAGTGACCTTCATCTAAAATTACCACAAAGTAACTGTTATGCAGCAAGTTTGGCTTACCCTATGGCACTGTGTGCTTGTTCACACACAGGACTGACAAAGGAAAGAGAAAGGATCTGGAACAGTGGGTGAGAAGTAGAGACAACCAGCATAGCAGATAAAGTCAGTATTTCAAAGGACAACAAAACACACTTAAATTATTGGAGTATAGTTTGCTCTGGAGCCTGAAGCACCATCCAAGGTTCTGAGTTTAATCATTCCTTCCTTTTTCAGATAGGACTGTGAAACCCACTATCACAACCTCCAAGCCTGTACTGCAGGTGAGGTCCTTGCCCTCCCAGTCGATCGCTGAATACATCCCTCAGGAAGCAGGTACCCCTTACTGAGTCAAGTTAGCTCAGAAAAGGACTGAAGACCCAAGGCTGAGCTGAAATAGGGCTTCTGGGCAAGAGGCATGGCTGGAAGCCCCAGCTGAGTCTGGTCAGAGGCCATTAAGGCTTATTAGTGCAGTCAAGGTCCTGAAACTTGTAAAAACTACAACAGCAAACGCCTCTAGCAGTTTAACAAGTATCTGCTATCACAGGTATACTGCATGTGGAGCAAAGCCTGAATGGCCAGTATTTGTGATCCTGCTTCAGCATGTGCTATACCTACATGTGAAATACCAATTCTGATACTGGGAATCTGGACCCTTGTACAGTATTTACTCTTAAAGCCAGTATGCCTAACTGGGTTAAGATTTCAATATGGCATAACAGGAGCTCAACTTCTATTTCTACCAAGAAGTACAAAGCCTAGCAGAAATATTTAAACAGATTTCACATCCCGGTTAAAATCCATCGTAAGGGACTGCAAGGTATTCACCAAGGAAAACCCGCATCAGTGGATCTGGGATGCAGGTAGGCACAACTGGCCTGATAAACATATGTGAATCAAACATAATTAAATTTGCATTATTGGTTTCACTTAAAACAAAAGTCCTGGTGTTTTAAAATCACAATGATCACAAAGTTTTACTGGCTCTTCTCTTCCTGTTTCCATCCTCCTCTCCACAAACAGACTCCTATGGTGGAAAAAGATTCATGGAGTTAATTGCCCAGTAAAAATATCTTTTTTCTGAGAAAATAAAACCTTACAAAAACCTCAACTCACCAAGGATTTGCTGCTGATTATGCTTTTGTAGTGTGCCTATTTCTCCAACATGAAATAAAATCTTTTAGAAAAATGTTAACATATAAGATTATATGTTAACGTTGCACTTGTGAATGTAGAATCCATTTCTCACTCTAAAAGCAGATGGGTATTGGGCCGGACCCGTATGTTTTAAAAATTAATGCAAAAGACTCACATTTAAAAAGCAGGTATATTTTAAACATACACAAATGCATGGTAGTACAATATGTCATGAAAAAACAACTCTGCCACATGTATAATTTTAAAATTTCTTTTTATCTATAAAATAGAATGCTTTTTCATCCTGCTGCTACCCTCCATTCTTCAAACAGCTCGTATACCCCATAATCCTTGACACAACCATAAGGGAAAATCATTCTACTATTTCCTTCATAAAATCTGCTTCTTAAAGAAAACCCTGGGGAAATCCAGATCTGGAACAAGACTGACCCCTAGCGCTTTTCTCTTTTACTTGTTAGATTTTTTAATTATGTTTTCCTCTTAGCCAAAAATGGCACTTCTTCAGGACGCGTCCCGCCTATCTGACGTACTGTCGTTTGATAGTATGTCATCTGTCCTTATAAATAACTGTCATCACTTGAGGTAATCAGACACCTTTTTTTTTTTAGAGCCTAAACAGACGTGAAATACCTGGAGCTCCTAGTGTCCAGTTATCTACTTCTGTCCACAGTTTTGAACGCTGTCTGTAGCCCTCTAATTAATATACAACCCTGTAGTTAACATATGCTCAGGATGTTTTCCCTCAGCTAATCATCTTCTTCCTTGCTTCTCATTAAATATCAGGCCCTGACTCACACTGTCTTTACACCCGTATCTCTGCAGTTTGAGTTTGCTTATCTTTCCTGATTTTAATGAGATACAGAATTTATTACTATTCTGAAGTTTAAGGATTTCTGACAAAACATTAGGTTCACAACAAATGCTTGAAAACTTGGCGAAAATTTCCACTAGTAAAAGATTCAGTCTGGAAGGAACACAAATACGCATTCCCAAAAGTCGGTTATCCATAATAGCTATCCTTTCCCTCGTAGCTGATACAAACCACAATGTTTCAATAAGCAGCAGCCTGCAAGTCGGATTCAGTTTAGGTAGTTCACCCAGGGAACTAAGTAACCAGTTACTTAACTGGTTAGGTAGTGAACTTAACCCCTGTTGTTTCCTAAATCTTTAAAACAAGCAAAAGTGAACTTTAAAATAGGCAAACACACCTCGCTCTAGATAGGGTAGCTGAGCATTTTTTGTCTCGCTGGATGACCGTTCTCCAAAGGTCCTTTGGTACTTTTAGACACAGGCTGAGCTTCCTTCGTTCACTACCCCAATTACTTGAGTGTAAGGTTCCCGTTTACAAAATATAACTACGTTTATTTTTCCAGAAGATCCCGTCCGGAGAGGACCTGGGGAGGGTGGCTAATGGCAGCACGATAGTTTACGAGCCCTATTCAGCTATTTTGCATTCACGTACGTTCTGAAAATCCTATTACCAGATGCTTCTCCACAGCGGCAGCGTGGCTGACACCGAGCCTGCTTTAAAACAGCCGCCGTTAAGGCTGGGAGCGCACCCCAAGAGGCGCAGGCGAAATCACCTCAGAGCAGCACCTCGGCACCCCCTTCCACTCCCTCCGCCTCCCCCGGGAACATGGCGGCACGACACTTCCCGCGCGCTCCCCGACTAACTGCCGCTTGTCATCACGCAGGCCCTACCCCACCTCCAGCGCTCAGACATGAACACGCGCTTCTCCTCCCGTCCCGTCCCGTCCCGTCCCCTCCCCTCCCGCTGATCCTCTCGCGAGAGCAGGAGCAGTACTCGCGGCCGGTTTGAAGGTGGTGGCGCGGGTACTGCGGCCGTTGCTGGTGTGCGCGCGCTGCTGGTGGCGCGGGACGGGCTCCGGTGGCAGCCCTGCGGCTGGAGAGGGAAGAGAGGGGCGGCCTCGCCTGGCCTGGCAGTTGAGCGGGAGCCTTAGTTAGCCGTTAGGAACGGCCTCTCCGCCGTGCGGGAGCAGCAGCTTTCCACCTCCCCAGGGCGGCTCCGTGCTAAGGGATCGCGGAGCCGGGGAGTCGTTCCGTGACCGTCCCCCTTCTCTACAGCCATGAGAGCAAAAAAGCAGCTGCAGATCAAAGAAGCCTTTCAGCTAGCCCAGAAGCCTCACCAGAACCGCGCGAAGCTTGTTCTTTCTTTGAAGAGTACCTATGACCAGGTACGCTTGCTCTCGGGCCGGGGTCCCGCCGCTCTGAGGGCAGAGCGATGGCGCTCAGCAGCGGCCCTGCCTTTGCCTCAGGGGGCAGGGGGCCTCTTCGGCCCTGGTTCGCCTAAAACAACTGTTACACCCCTGCGACTTAAAAGGAAAAACCAGAAAAACAAAACCTTAACGAGCCACAAGCTAAACTGTTGTACAGTTACCTGCTGCGAGTATGGTGTAAGAACAGCTCACGGCAGGTATTAATGATGTTGCTGGAAGGTGGCTGGATACGCTAGAAGTAGGGGTGGCACAGGTTAATAATGGATGAGGGTGTTGATTGCCGGTCTGAAACCTGTCAGCAAGTAAATGTACATTCTAGAATGTAGCCCAGCGGACAGGACATATGCTTGCTGTAGAATTAAAGCTAAATATTCAGCTAAGAGTGCTCAACAGTGGATGTGCTCTAAGGGCTTTAAACATTTAAATGTTTTTCTGTGGTACTGTTTTTGAAAGATGAACTGGGTAGTTATCTTTTGCTGTGGCTTAGTTTTTGCTTTTTTTTTTTCAGTTGAGTGATAAGGAAGATTTTCATGAAAAATTCATTCACTTCCTTAAGTATGCTATGATAATCTACAGACGGGAACCTGCGGTAGAACAAGTGATCGATTTTGTGGCTAGATTTGTTACTTCATTTTGTCAAATGGAGAAAGAGGATGGTAGTGAGGCAGGAGAAGAGGATAATTTGCTTCTGAACTATGTGTTTAACTTTCTGCTTGAGGTACAGTAACACATTATTAAATATTTAACACAACAAATAGAAAACTCATGTGGTGAGGAAAACTTGCTGGTGCTATACCTGCACACTATGACTTAAAAGTGAAAGTAAGGCAAAGCTAGTGCTTTACAAGTAACATCACACCCCCAAACACACACACACACACACCTTGCAACAACTGGATTTGAAAAGTTAGGCCTGTGAGAAAATATGAATTGTTCTTTTATGTGTCTGTTAGTTGTGTCATTATAGGCTCTACTATAGGGGCACTTACAAGTGTGAATTTGTGGAACTGTTTTGGAAAGGAATTAACACTGTTTCTTTAAGTAAAAAAATATTGCACGATCTTTCATACAAGTATATTGTATTATTTGTTTCTGCTTATTGCAAGTCTTATATAGAAAGATCAACAGTTCAAATAACATGAAAACACAAGTATAATTAAATTTTCTTAAATTATTTATCAGGCCAAAATCAGTAGTCATTGTTGCTATTTTTTTTTTTTTTTGTCCTTCTAAGATTTTATGGACACAGTGTAAGTTAGCTAATGTAGTCTGTATTAGCTGATATACGTTTCTTCCTTTGTGAAGGTGTTTCTAATTATGTAAAGTGCCCCTGATATAGGTGATGGGCCATAGCTGTTTTCCAGTTCTGTGACTTTTTAATCTTATTAAAAATGAACTTAAATGGGAAAAGCTTTTGAAATAGAGGTGCATGTTTTATGTACTGTATACAATGTCAGCTATTTACATGTGCATGTCAATAGCCTTAAGTTAGAAATGAGAAAATTGTGATTACAAGAATACTTTTTTTTTTTTCCCCCAAGTCTCACAATGCGAACAGTCATGCAGTTCGGTTTCGAACATGTCAGCTTGTTAATAAGATTTTGGGAAACATGCCAGAGAATGCCCAAATTGATGATGACTTATTTGATAAAATTAATGAAGCTATGCTGGTTAGACTTAAAGATAAATTTTCAAATGTGAGAATTCAAGCTGTTTTGGCCCTGTCAAGACTTCAAGATCCTAAGGATGAAAACTGTCCTGTTGTTAATAGTAAGTAGTATTGTTTATTTTCCTCTTTTTAAACAGATTTGTTGATTTTTTTTTTTTTTCATTAGTTTGAAACATTTTTGAACTTTTTTTTTTTAAGCATTGAGTAAAAAAAAATGTTAGAGGGTGTTCTTCTAATAATTCATAAGCTGTGGAGCTCTCTGCTAGAGGAGGTTGTAGATGCAAGAGTCATGTTTGTTCAAGGGGAAAAGACAGAACTTCTTGAAGGACAGATCCACTGGGGATTAAATGACAGACAAATGATATTGTGTTCAGTCTATTCCATGAACTGAATATAGCTTAAGGATGATGAGAGTAATGACGTGTTGTGAATTGGCGTGGAGATATGACACATGCTTGCCCAGTTCTTACCCTCTAAGCACTCTTTTGTAGTATTAAATGATTGAATTTGCACAAAAACACTTGGAGGGGTAGAGATGATAATGGAAAAAAATAATTTTGTCTCACATTATGCCTTTCTGCCCCAGGAGAGGCAAGCTGGTTACTGACATTGCTGAACTATGATTTTTGCATGTCCCCCACTCCCACCCAGTCTCATCTTATTCATGACTCATTTTAAGAGATCAGCACCTTTGGAACCCAGGGTTCCTGATGCTGATTTTATGCCTTTTTAGGTTTCTTTGTATATGGTGTGATTCTTAACTTAGCTTCTACTTCCATTGCCTCAATTAGATGTAGGTTTGTACCAGCATAGCTATTATGTAAATTGTGCCTAACTGAACTTTACCTACTGTCTTTTGCAAAGAGTTAGTTGTTTATTGTTGTTCAGGTACCTTCTTTGAAATTATATTTTCTAAGTGTTTGCTTGTAAGTTGCTTGTATAGGAGCATGTAAATTTCATAGTTAATCATAATCTCACAAAACAAGAAGGTGAATTCAAGTATTCTCTGATTAATTTTTTGTTGTTGCTTTTAATTTTGAAGAAGAGTCAAGAATACAGCAAAGAGCATTACGTGAGAGATTTGCTGTTTGAATTTTGGTAGGCTTAATGGAGATTGCAGGTTTCCATTTATAGGAAAATTTGAGAATCCATCTCAAAGGTAACAAGGATATATAGCCAGTGAATAAAGGTGTTAAGGAGTCGACATTTGGAAGGTTTGTGTTTTGTTTTTTTTTTCCCCACTTAATGACAAAATTGTCATTTATAAGCAGGATTTAGAGCAGCAAATTTTGGAGTTATTAACTGTAAATCCTACTTATGATTGCAAATATTATTTTTGTAGTTGAGTTTCTCTTGATATCATTGCGCAAGCATGTAGTTGTCATAAATCTTACGACTGTGACCCTAAACTGTTCCCTGAATTTGTATGAGCTGTGCAGGGGAGGGGTTTAATAACGGCTGTGGGGTTCTTAGGGTTTTTCTATCATGTTTCAAACAAATGAAAACATTATTATGACTTTTACTTTCAGTTTACAGCACATTGCTTGAAAATGATTCAAATTCAGAAGTGAGGCGTGCAGTGCTCTCCTGTATTGCTCCATCAGCAAGGACTTTGCCCATAATTGTAAGCCGCACTATGGATATAAAGGAAGCTGTCAGGAAGCTAGCATATGAGGTAAATTGAATCACTTGACATTCATTTCAAAGGCTGACTTAGGAAAAGTCTTTAAATCTTTTATTATCTTTCACTGGTTAAACACTAAGAACTGCTAAATTATTTTCACTTACCACAATTTTGAGGGGAGTGATTTTTTTCTTTTTTTTTGTTTTTGTCCTCTCAAGTTTTCAAGTTAAAACCTCTGAACCTGACTACAAAGCTTGCTTGATAGAAATTACTGCTATAATAGTACTTGGCTCTTCAGGATCATACAACAGATCGTATACATAATTTATACTTTTGCTGTTTTCTAGACGTACATTTTGTGATGTTTGTGAAGCAAATTTTCTTGTATGTCACTTCAAAATCAATAATTAAGTAAAGTTAGGGTCACAGCAAAACTAGTGTAAAAAATTGCATATTTTTGGTATTCCAATTTTGAGGAGCATCAATCTTTACATCTAGAGGTAAGGTCAAGAAGGTATGCTGCCACATATATTTCTAGTGGAGGCATCTTGGGCAAACTCTTCAAACAAATTATTCTGTCTTTTCACACAGAACCATCTTCTGCTCTTTCTTAAATTCTGTTTTTTTTAACTGAACCTCTGTGTTACTGGGCTTTAAGTACATACTTCAGGCATTTCATTGCAGGTATTCATTGCTCTTGGAGTTTTAAAGAGAGATAATACTTTTCATATCCAGGTGTCGCATTCAATTAGTGCTGTCCAGCTTCTGAGCTGGTTGTTAACTTTATTCTTGATTTTTATTTTATGTTGTCTTCCATGCACAAGTATCTGCTCATTAATGTATTTGTGCAGTGCTGATGGTATAAATATTACAGTCTTTTATTGACTTTCCATGCATAGATAAAACATAGTTAATGAATTCAGTTGTTATCACTTGTAAAATGTATTTTAACAATTTATTTTTTTTATTAAGGTTTTGGCAGAAAAAGTTCACATGAGAGCTTTGTCAATAGCACAGAGAGTAAAATTGTTGCAACAAGGACTTAATGACAGATCTGGTAAGAGATCGTCTTTTTCAACATTTTGATACAGATATTTGAGAGAATACTGTGTGATGTTTTGGGGATAATTTATACAGAAGCTGTGGTAATAATAATGAAGAGCTCAGAGGGAGTCATGAGGTACAAGGAAATGTTTAAGCACAGGATATTCTGCTTGCTGCTTTGGTTTTCTAGTCCCCTTGTAGTGTATAAACCAGAAAAGGATTTCACTTTCAAAAAACTTGAAAGCCACTGAGCTTTAAAGTAGGACCAAATACTATTAAAATTAAAAAGCAACAGTGTAATTAAACACAGTAGTAGAAACATGTAGTTATTTAATTCAGTGTATTTTGAAACATGTTTCATTACAGGTATTTTTGTAACTAATACATGCATCAAAAAATTGAAATGTGAACATTAATATCAGTTTGATAATTGTTTGAAAATGTTTCCTGTGTGCTTTCAGAGAGAAATCTAAGCTGGTTATTTTTTCATTTGACTAGCTTGAATGTTTTCTTACTGGCTTTTTGACTGACCTTCATTTATTTCATCATGCAGCAGCTTTATTCTTTTTGATGTCTTCTGTGCTGCATCACTTTATATAAAAAGCCATTCAGAATGTGTGTTGTTGCCAAAAATCAAAAGGTCACATGCATCCAAGTGAGACAGTTTTGGTCTCCTTCATAGAGCATAGCTTTTATTTGTAGTAATAGCAATTATATACATGAATTTCCCAATAAAAGCTGCCTGTTTTACTGAGTGCTACTGTGTTATCCACATACGTTGTTTGGAAAGTCTGTACTAAGGCCTGTTGAATTTTACTCTTGCGAATTTTCATTACTTGGTGATGGGATGCTTGTGAACTGTGAGAAATAGGACCTATGTGGATATTCACTTTGAGAACAAAAGTACTGTGTTCACTGGTAACTGCAGCTCTTACAGGTGTGTCATTTATGCATATGTTTTGATTGATCTACCTTTCTTTTTGGCTACTGAGGACTTGCTCTTTTTCTCGACACGTAGAATCACAAGGGAGAGTATCTGCCAGAGTATGTAGTCTCACTGATTTTGATACCACATGCTCTTTGTTAAGTAAAAATTTGTTCCAAATGGGCTGCATTTGTATATAAGTCCACTAGTATTCCCTCATTTTGATCTGTTTTGCAAATTCTATAGTCTTGAGCATGTTTATCAAAATTCTTTATCTGAGTAACTCCCAAGCTAACAGGGGAGGAATCTGCTCATTCAAGGTTGCTAGGCTGAAATTTTTGTTTTTCCGTATTGGCTTCAGAACAAGGGTTTATAATTAAACAAGACCTAGAAGACATAATCCAGATTCTGCTTACTTCGCTTTTCAGTGTGCATTCAAGCTGTCAATTTTCCACTCTTGCTTTCTTTCATTCTACTACATTCTAGTAGTTTATGCTTCTCGATTTCTTGGAGAGGTTTCTCATTCTTAGGACCTTAATTTATCTCTTTCAAGGCCTTTCTACAGATCTTTTTGAATTCCTGACTATATTTAAGTGCTGGTTTTATTACCATAAGTTACATGTAAGAGGAAAGATGAAGGTTGTCAGTGTGGGTGTGTGGACTTTGTTTCCCTTGCATTGGATATTGTTTTCTAAGAAGTCCTAAAAGCATACATGTATCACTCCTTAGTTAGTATGCTTTTACTTCAGACTATCAGCCTTTCTACTTCCGTGGTTAAATCTGTGTGTATGTATTTATGATGTATGTATTCTAGTTGTTCCCATAAATATTTTTTTCCTTGATTAACTAGTACTCTGCTGATCTAAACTATTTGTTCATTGCGGCAATGGGGAAGAGGGGCTCTTTATGTAAATTTCAGAATCCAGTGGAATAACTGAATTAACACAAGAATTCTGTGTAGCAGTTCAGGCTAAAGGTCTCTACAGTAGTATCCTGCGTCTGAAAGTGGCCAGTTCTAAGTGCCTGAAATGTATATAATCATGCTTCCTCAGATATTTCCTTCATCTGCAAGAGTTCATGGTCTGTAGATACTTTGGGTTGAGGTGCCATCTTTCTTTGTCAAGGGGTCTTTTTTGTTTGGGTTGTTTTAGTTTTGGTTTGTTTCTGGGTTTTGTTTTTTTTTTCCTTTTGGGGGTAGGGAACTATGTTGCCTCAAAAATGTAGTAGTGCCCTATAGGTGGCTCTTGTTTAATTGTTGTTTGGGGGGGGGGGGTGTTGGTTTGGTTTTTGTTTTTTGTTTTTTTTTCTTCTTTCTTCTCAAGATGATGTTAAGTTCAACAGTATAATAAATTCTTTCTATAAAGCCTCCTACAGAAAAAGTATTTATGAAAAAGTATGCTGGAAATTTGGTATTGTTTTGTCATTTAACATTTTAAATTCCTGTATTATTAGATGCTGTTAAGGAGGTAATAGAGAAGAAGCTGCTTCAAGCCTGGTTACAAATGACTGAGGGGGATGTTTTGGAATTTCTTCATCGACTGGATGTGGAAAACTGCCCAGAAGTGGCCACCCCAGTACTAAATGCTGTGTTTTCATTATCTCCACTTGCTAACTTTGTTCATAACTGTAAAAACCTTGACAGCAGGTATGCAGATCAGATTTCATTTCTAGAAGCTTAATGTTTTGTATAAGAATATTAAAGATTATATCTAAATGGGGAGCAGGGTAACTATTATGTGTGATAAAAGACTAGTGTAAGCCATGATGTCCCCTCGATGTTTGTGTTCTTAAGTGTTTTGGATATGCTTTTCTATTCTTGTTTGGGCTTTTTTGTGGTGTTTGTTTTTTTTTTAATCTGTCCAGCAGCTGAAAATGACTGTGCCAGATAAGCAAGGGGAAAAAGTGAAAAATGTCTCTGACTTCTTGTTTCCTGGACACTCCAAAAATCACACAATTAGAATTTAAGAGGAGGCAGTAAATTAATCAACTAAACAAGCTTTTTGAGTAACAACTTAGTCTAATTTATTTTATCTCCTGTGCAGTCTGTGCAGCTTACAATAAAGGCAATGCTTCAGTTTACCCCACAACTGTGATTTTCTCTTTTTAACCTGTGTTACCTAAAAACACCCTTTCTTCCGTTCCTCCTCATTAATGCTTCTGATCTTTCTCACACATTTCCTAGTCCTCTTTGGCTTCCCTCTATCTTTTCTGTTGAGCTAGAGACAGCACCGTGTGGGGCTAGTTCAGTTATCCACAAACTGTTTGGAGAACCAAACAGAATGGAATTACTGGACTTTCTATTTCAGACTTCTTTTGGACGTATTTTACTTGTATTAACGGAGCTTACCAGAAGTTGGTATCCTAGAGGCTTCTTGGCCACTGTTAATGTTTTCTAGAATTTGACTAAGTAAATTTCTAAGATATGAAAAAGATGATGTGATGAATATTAAGGTCTGTAAAACTGAAGGGGATAAGAAAAAAATTAGAAGTTGTAGGAAGTTGCTTGAGAAGGCAAAAAGGTGTTGAGAAGAAATGACTGGAGTTAATTGAGGCAACCAGAGTGGAATGATTATTATCAGTGGTAAATGTCTAATCTCAGGTGATAAACTTACATGACAAATGTCACTGATTTGAAGAATGATAAAAAAATCTCATTCTGTATTTTGGGGGAATAATGTGTAATGTTATCACATAAAGTGTCTTGCATTCTAGTGGTAGCTTACGCCAGATGTTTTGAAATCAGTTTATGCTACACATGTTTACACTCCAAAGCAATTGCTGTGGACCTGACTGCTTCAAAAAGCATCAGTAATTTCTTAGAGCCTCTGAAAATGTGCCAAAATCTTCAGAGGCCGAGAGGAAAAATATATCTGGCTATAGACTTGTCAGTCTGATTTTGATCCTGCACAAAATGAGGGTTCCATTCTGAAAGACTAGGCTAACAGACTAGCAGTAGATCTATTAGACTAATGACACTGAGAAGTGAGTGAAATCATTCAGCTTGTAATGAGGTTATTTGATTTATGGAGAATATTAGACTCGTTCTTGTATGATATTTCTGACTAGAGCTTGATTGATGCACTATCAGTATGAGAAATCAGACTTCAAACACCCAAGTATTTATGTTTCTTAAATTTACTTTTAAATTAAGACATGCCAGATTAATGGGAACACATCAAATGGTCAATTTTCATCTATGTGTTAGTGACTTTTTTTTTTCTTCTGATGGACCTGAAAGAAAACCAAAATTGTTATTGATGGCTTGCAAGTAAAATGGGATTCAAGGGAGTGAAAGTACCACTGACAGTGATAGTCTGCCTTTTTTGGTTAGAGGTAGAATTAATGAACAACTTACCATTCTGGTCCTGAAACAAAGACTGTATGCCTTGCTTGGCATAGAACAGACTAAGATTATAAAAAGGAGTGGGGATCCTATGGCTGGTAAACAGAGGATGAGCACACAGAAATACTGAGAAGCAGCTCTATAACTTTTTGCTTTTGACAAGCTTTGATTGCTACTGGAATTATGGGAATTATTATAATTATAATATTAATATTGCTGCTGGAGATATGGGAAGATCTTGTATTAATAATGGAGCTAAAAATCCATAAGCCGAAAAATAATTTAATGCAGTTATTTCATTTCTGCAGATTAATAGAGTTCAGTTTTCCAGACTTGTACAGTGATAACAGTGTTGCAGAGAGTTAAGCTACTTGAGTGGTTGCATTAAGAGGTCTGAAGAGCTGAGCAGAATCTTTCTGCAAAGTAGCATGAACAGCCTTGATTTACAATACTGAGAAGTGCAATGTAGTGAGAGGCTTGGGGACCTCAATGTCCTTGCTCAAGACAGAGGAAGCTATTTTTGTCAGTCTTTAAGTATTTCTATGGGGAATACCTTTCACAGGATGTCATTTTAATCTTGAGGAATAATCTATTTCTCTGCATGTGTTGTCTTTGATCCTATTTTATTTATCTCTCTGTGTTTTATTTTTTTACTTTTGTTTAGAAAACTGATTCCACTGGAAGACTTAACAGCTGAGAATGTGGTATATTGGAGATGTCTTTGTGAATATTTAAAATCAAAAGGTGAAGAAGGTGAAGTTTTACTAGAACAGATGTTGCCAGAACCAGCTATATATGCAGATTATTTATTAAGGTACACTGCATTTGCAAATAAATCTCTTGCTACTAAAATAGATTATTTTTTTTAAAGTAGAGGATATTTCTTTTATGCAACTATTCACATTTTCCAAAGCCAAAGTTGTGCTTGAACAGTGATTTCTCTTTTTTTTTTCTTTTGTTTTTTGTTGGGTTTTTGTTTTTGTTTTTTTACACTTTAAAAAAAAGATTTTTGAAAGGATTTACTTCTATTAAAGAAAAACTGTAAAATGAAAATTTATAACATGAAAACAATTTTTGGAATGTCTTTTTGCATAATGGACTGATACATCAATAGTATCTAATCCTTTGCCATTTAAGATAACAAAATACTTGCTCTCCAACAGGCAGCTATCCTTTGCCTGTTATTATATAAGTTGCTATGTGTTTGCAAAGAGCTTGCAGGAAGAGGTTTTTAGAGCTTGCAGAAACTGATACTTTTTCATTGTTGCAATTTGTGAAAATAAAGTAAAACTTGACTGCTGTCTTCAAGAGAAGTGTTTCTGAAACTGAAAGTTCCTTCACTTTTATCTCCTACTTGTGCTTCCCAAAACCTTATGTTTAAAGGCTGCTAAATGAGCCAATTACAGAACAATCTGGGGGGATGTTTTGTTAAGTCAAACTTTTCATAATTTTTTTGTTTGTTTTTTTTTTGTCTCTGGGATTTTTTAGTCTTAACATAAAATCTGAACAGAATTTATTTTTTCGAGCATGGAGACTGCTGAGAAATCTTAACCGAGGTATTGTATTTGCAAAATGTAGAGTGATGCTTCCTGAAACATTTATAAATCAGACCTGCTAAAAAAATGCATTGTTTTGATAGATGTTTTAATTTAAAATATGCATATTCTTTTCTCACTTCAGTGGCTGTAGTATATATGCCAGTAGTACTTCTAGCAATCATTGCTACTTTTCAAAGTAGAAGGTGCTAGCGTGTTTCATAAAAGTTTAATAACTGAAGCATCTGTGCTTCCCTAATTTCGAAATGTGGATCCATTCCGGTATGTGCAAATTTATTCATTCATAATTAATTTAAAATTCCATAAAACATTTGTTCTCAAAAACAAAAAAGAAGGTTTTATTTTTTTCCATCCAATCTTATTCAAAATACTTTCAGTTATCTTCCCCTAAAGCAACAGGCTGAGTTAAGATGAATTAGGTTTACTAGTACTTGTTTGTAGTATCAACTGTTAAACTCTTCATGGTGCCAGCAGTTTTTTTTGGGGTAAGATTTGCAATTGTACCGTTGAAGTCTTTCTTCATACTGTGAGACTATTGTTTAGGAGAAGCAAGAAGCTGCAGGCCATTGATACAAAAGAAAAGGTGCAGGATTATGAGCTTCATTTAGATATTTTACTGTTATCTGGTGCAGGTGACACTCTGTTAAGTGAGCAGAAACAGCTGCCTACTTTGTAATTTCAGCTGTCCTGAAATAGCAGCCATATGCAAAGTTTTTGTCCTCATTTTGAAGAAATTTTAAAAATCTCTTCAAAATTTAATGAGCTGTTGCTGAAAAATATCTGCAAAGCTGTGGTAGAAGGGATCATCTTTTTCATAGCTTGTACAGTACCAGTACAGCTTGTACCTAGTATGTTTAACTCCAGGTTTTCTGGAGAATGTAAATGCTCTCATTGATGGATAAAAATTTGATAAAGGAGCAATGGTTCTAGAAAAATAACAAAATGGAACCGAGTGATTGTACTTCCCATGCTATGTGTCTGAGTATCTGACAACAGATTGTTCTGTGCTGGCATACTTGATCATACAAAACATTTAAAATTCACTGCGCACTTGGATGGTTTTCTTGTACTTATTCTTGTAGGCACTATCATGTTTCTGAGCATGAAGAAGAGTACATAGTACCTACCTAAGCAGAAAAATACTAGCTGTATATATTAAAAAAGGTACATGTATACAGTTAGTCCTAAGACACTGACTTTATGCAGGGATCCAGAACTTGAAATCATATGTGCAAGCATAACTTGTCGTTTTCTTACCGTTTTGCATTTTCAAACAAATGTCTTTTTTAAACAAAGTGCAATATTTTTAAACTACATTATTTGGGATAAATAAGTTTCTGGAACTATTAATCTATGAAAAGAACACAAACATCGATTTTTAAGGTTTGTAAGATAACCACTTGTTTATACAGGGCAAGAAAGTGGTGTCTGTTTTTTTTTGTTTGTTTGCTTGTTTTTCCTTTTCACTTTCCAACGATTCAGAATGTAATTATATCTTCTATTTGGATACAGTTACCTTCAAAATATGCCAGTTCTTACTGAAGAACAAAGAGAAGACTTTACTTGTTTTGAAAACCTGATGACAAAAGAATTTATAGGCCAGCAGCTGATTCTTATCATAGGCTGCATGGATACCACAGAAGAGGGAGGAAGGTAAACTTAAATATAAGATCTGTGTTATTAGGCTTATGGCACTCATGCCTGTGGACACGTATAGAGTCTCTGTTGGAAAAATAACCTGATCAGACAGACAAAATCTAGTTCCTATGCTGGCTAGAAATAAAAGGCACAGTCTCTGTAATGGAATTGTTCCCAAAAGTGTGCCAAATATTGTTTGCTTACTTTTATGGGAAAATGAGTTTTTAATGCAGATACAACATTGCTTGGGGAGAACAAACTGTTGTTTTCATAATCTTGAGACTATGAAGTTACAGGACTGTTCATTTGGAATATAGAATATAAAAACCAAAAAGAGATCAATGGATTACTTCTCAGCAGATGACTTGCAGTAAGTAGTCTGCATTTTTCCTATGTTTTTTAAGCCCAGTCTACTAAGGCCTAAAAGGTTACAGATGTTTTAGATGAGAAGATGAATTGGAATGTGCTGAGTCATTCCTATAATTTGAACAGCCTTTTGATGTGAAGTAATAAGAGAGAATAACTTTGGAAGTTCATACCATCACAGGCACTTTATGAAAAATGGCAGTTATGATAGGACAAACATAACAATGATTTCAAATGCTCAGTGGAACACCCTGTAGATGTGCCAGACTGGCAGGTGAGTTGAACTTGTAATCTTCTTTTTTTTAGTTTCCAGCCAGATAATTTCTATAAAAACATTCCACAATATTGACAGTCTGACTCTTTTCTGCTGGTATGACCTTTCATTGGACAGTAGTGACACCTGATTGAAAAATTCAGCATTTTCTAATCAAGAGAGATCGGGTAAAATTAGGAAAAAAACAAACTTTGCTAAGTTAGAAAATATATTCAGCACTTAATATAGCTATAGAGAAGTTTCTTTTATAAGGTATTTCATCACAGCAACTGAAAGTGGGTAGAAATATTCTTACATTTTCAGTTTTCTTGAATAAACAAGCAGTTTTTGTTTACTCTTTCATGCAGAAAGCATCTGTTGGTTACTTTACAAAAGATCCTCATTCTACCTGTGATTTCAGCAGCCCTTATATCTCTACTTACAGAAAGATTACTCAATATTGTTAACGATGATGACAGAAGGATTCAAATTGTAAGTAATTTTAAAGGCCCACTGTTCTCTAGGCTTTGCCTCCTTTGTATATCAAACAGCCTTTATGAATGAAATGTTGTAACAAAAATAACAGGAGTTAAAATATTTTTAGTTTGGAAAAACATTTAGGTGATGGTGTTGCTATATCTCCTCCCCACCCCACCCCCTTTTTTTTTTTCATAGTTGCATTTGGTGGTTGTCTAAAGATCTTTATCATTAGATATTTGGCTGGTTTTGTAAATGTAATCCTCAAATTAATAAAGTATTTCACTTTAACAGCCTCTTTCAGAATTCTTGATTGTATTAGATCCAAGCAGTTTTGACTAAACATTTGAAGTGAGAGTAATGTACATTTCCAGATTTCAAATTTCTCTTCCCTCCTTTTAGCAGAGATAGGTATTAAAACCTGCATAAGAAAAATATTTTAGTAAAAGCGAAGTCTTTATATACAGCCTAATTATTTAAACTTCTGAAAAATAGACCCTCAGTTTTGCCCAAATATTTTAAATGAAGCCTGGACTGAAGGACAGAGATCATTTCTGGAAAACCTTTATTCAGTGGGAGAACCAAGGATATAGGTTTGTTATATGACTGCAATGGCAGAACTGTAGTAATCTGAGCATTACAGTACAATAGTAATAGTGAATGTGCACATTTCTATTATTCTAGTGAAATACACTGGTTCAATATGTTCCATTAGTTTGGTACAGCTTGAGAGGAAGCTACACTGTGGTGATCTGATAGCAGATAAATTAAGACTATTCTGTTTCATTAATTTTTCCTCATGTTTCATCTCATTTTTCATTTATGTAATGGGTCTGATTTTAACGAAAACCCCTAACCAACTGCAAATCTCTCAGCTTAGTTCAGCTTCTAGTTCTATGCATGTATTTGGCTTGAATTTAAATTGCTTGTGAAGCCTCTTACACTACATGGGATGGTTTCTAGACCTTTAAATGATAGTGTTCTTAGTTGGGTTTTGATTGATGTAGTAACAGGTGAAAAACCTTATGCTTGTTGCAAGTAATTCTTTTTAAAGCATGTGTTCAGATCTAGAAGAGATGGGTGCCTGTGAACTGTTAGCATAGAAACTGCTTAACTTATTCATGGATATACAGTTTTCTGTTTTCTTGCTTACCTTAGCTAAATGGTGGAAAACCCTGCACTTTCATGGTTAGACTATGTATTGTCAAATTGAGGATTTACTTGCAGTGAATTGGCTGTTAAGGAAAACTGCACAGATGTTTAATACTTTTTCAGAAGGATGGTATTTTAAATTTGGAAAAATTAAAAGGTTAGTATCTGACATCTGAGATTAAATTAATTGCACTAATATACTGTTTGTAACAATAGATAGCAGAAATTATATCAGAAGTTTGTGAGCCGATTGTTACAGCTGAGCAGCCTGATGCTATTGAAATAAGAAAGCGGGAGCTCAAGGTAAGCAGATTGTAGCTAACAAGAAAATTTATTTTTTAAACCATAATCCATCTAGTAAGACTTTTATGTAGTAGTGTATTATTGGCTAATACCACAAAGATTATAGTATTACTTTTCTTTTTACTTTGTATTTCAGTTGGCTGAAATAAAAGTGAAACTTTTTGAGGCAAAAGCAGCTTTGGAAGAATGCATTACTCTGCAGGATTTCAATAAAGCATCAGTGTTAAAAGAGAAAATAACCGAGTTGGAACACATTAAAAAGGATCTGATAAAAGAAGTAGAGCAACCTGAAATTGAAGAAATGCATGCGGAGAAGGTCTCTTCCTTTCCTGTATTACAAAGTGCTGGTTATGTTTTGAGGTTTATTCCTTGTTTTAAAAGCGAGTGTAGTTTGGCCTTGTACCGTTTAAATTTTATAATTTGAAAATGAACACATATGGTATTAGTATTCTCTTCCTGCATGTACCAGAAGCTGATGGTATGCTTTACCAAAAAAAATGAATTGCACTTGAACTGCTCTTTTATCCTTGAGTAACTAAAGGATTTCTAAATGGCCTGTTTTTTATTGCTTTTAACTAACTGAAAACATGAGCTTGAATTTCTTTTCATCATAGCTTATAGAAAGATTTTTATTAATATTCTTGAACAAAAAATGTGTAGTAGACAAGGAAATGCTTGTTTGGATAGGGAAGAATTATGATTGGTGTCCCCATTCTCCTTCTCACAGTCGCCATTTTTATTAACAATGTGTTTTTCTTTTCCCTGGCTCACAAAAAGGATGATCCTGAAACACTGTTGAAGTGCCTGACGATGTGTTACGAGCTTCTGAAGATCGTGTCCTTTTCTAAAGGAATTGGTCCAACCATTAATGAAATCATCAAATCTCTGGTACATAGGAATAAATACTGTTTATATTATAATAAAACCAGGTAGATCATAGCTGACCCTTAGGTGCTGGCAGGATGGCTTGTGATTATTTCACAATCACTTTGCTGTACCTGTAGTGCTCTGTTTCGTGCTTTTAAGCCTTCCCAGAACCTAGTGTCTCAGAGGTGCTCTCTTGAGTTCCTATGCCAGATCTGGTTGTAGCAGAGGGACACTAAAATAAATCAAGAATATGGTAAGTATTTAACTAACGTATGACAGTGTTTGACAGTGCTGAGTTACACTGTGCCAAGAGTGGTGCTAAGCAATCTCCTTACCACAGTTGCTGGTATTTTAATTACTTGGATTTTTTTTATCAGCTGAAATTACAAGATCTCTAATAGAGAACTTCTATGATTTTATTTTCTTGTTTTTCACCTAGTCAAAAGCTTTTCATCTAAGAGAGACTGGAACTCATATAGACCTTTTTTCATCTCTTCCATGTACAAGGAAAGATGTTTGGGTGGATTTGCCTTCAGCCCCCTCTGTTTCTTAGCACCTTTGAAGAGCAAAATGACTTCTGTATTGAAAAGTCAGGCAGTGGCATTATAAGCCTCTTACAGTCAACAGTATATACTTCCTAGTTTTCATGGTGAAGAGAATGGATTTTAAGCACACTTCTGAATATTGGAGACTTTTAACTGTACTGAGTATGCAAACAAAATGGAGAAAAGTAATATGCCATTGTATGAATGGTGTACACCCATCTGAATACTCTGTGCAATTCCTGTGCCATCTATCTAGAACTGGAAGTGGTCAAGAGAAGGGTAGCAAGGAAAAGTATGGACTGGCTTCTGTATGAAGAATGACTAAACAAGTTACCTATTTGTAACCTGGAGAAGAGCAGGCAGGGTCTGAGAGAGGGTAGAAGTCGTAAGATGTGAGTGTTATTGGAGAAAGTGAATAAGGATTTGCTGATTTCTCCCCCATATAGCTAGCAACTAACCAGCTCAAAACAAATGAAATGAGTTGATTCTTACATAGTATGTAATCTGTGGAATTTGAAGAAAAATAAATATTATAGAATGATTAGGTAGCTAAGAATGGTCTCCCAGCTCTGGTATCCCTCAGCTGCACATCACTGGGACCTTGACAAGAATTCTTGGGAAATATCTGCTTAGTCTGTTTATGTAATGCTTTATAGGAATTTGGGTTTGATCTTTTTTGCTAATGAGACAGTGGGCCAGCTGACCTGACTCAGTGTGGGCATTCTTAGAATTCAAACTGCAAACAAAATTGCAATGCCAGTTTGGATTACCTTAAATGAAATGGAACCATACTTGATCTATTTCAGATGTATAGAAGTATTCTTAGAAATCCTAACTAGTGTTGATGACACAGAAACCCCCAGAAACCTTTTATTTTTTTATTAGTTCTGTTCTTAATTTTCACATTTGTTGTTTATTCCACTTTTTTTTTCTCTCCAAGATTGTGCTTTCTTATTGTTCATGCTAGTTTTTTGCATGTTACATTGGGGATTTGGGGTATCTTATTTCTTGCTGTTTAAACTTGAACTCTAGTAAATGCAAAAATATAAAGTGATGCCATTGTAGCATTCACCCTATATTTAGCATGGCTTTTCTTTCGCGTGAATTTTTACTATTGTCTTCTCAAAACTATTCTGTATACATGTGTCCTGGGTTCAGCAGTAGCAGTCATTTTTCTCCTTCTTAGTAGATGGTACAGTGCTGTGTTTCCAACTTTAGTCTGAGAACAGCGCTGATAACACCGATTATCTTAGTTGTTACTAGGTAACGTTTACTCCCATCAAGGACTTTTCAGTCTCGCGCTCTGCCAGTGAGGAGGGGCACAGGAAGCCAGGAGGAAGCAGTGACAGGACACCTGACCCAAATTAGTCAAAGGGATAACCATACCACAGCATATCATGCCCAGTATATAAACTGGGAGGAGTTACCCGGAAGGCCCAGATCATTGCTCGGGTTGGGCTGGGTATTGGTAAGTGGGTGGTGAGCAATTTTGTTCTCTCCCCTTGTTGTTTCTGTTATCATTATTATTATTGGAGGTAACAACTGTGGTTTTGTGTTATACCTTAGTTACTGGACTGCCATTATTGCTGATTTCAAACGCCATAGTTAATCTGCTTCTAGTTATAGCTAGATAAACATGAGTAGTTAACCACTTTCCCATCCTGTATCAAATGGATTTTTGTTTTCAGGGTAAGCACATCTTAGTAGTCAGTTTTTTAGTTTTGATTTATGTATTTTAAATATAAAGTCTGTTATTGTTTCCAGATACTTCCTGGCATAACTAATGTCCATCCAGCTGTGAGAAATATGGCAGTTCTGTGTTTGGGGTGCTGTGCCCTTCAGAAGAAAGAGTTTGCTCGACAACAGCTTGCCTTGCTGTTACAGGTAAAACATCTGATGGGAAGTCGAACAATGGTCTGTGCAACTTAGTAAATAAAACTAGTCTTGTATCTGTAATCAGCTGTTCTGCATAGTTATGTTATTTGAGAATCAGTGATTTCCTAAAGATCTGAGTCTGGAGAGTGTGGTTTCATGTAGATTTTCCTGATGTCTAACACTATACAAGCTAACATTGTCTCTTGGTTGTTAGCATGCTGTTCCTTTGTAAGGTCACTTCTTATTTTAAAAGTTTGTAGGAATCCTGTGTAAGGATCACTTTCTCTTCTGGATCTGAGTAGTCATTCATATATTTATGTTACGACAATGAGAATACTACAGCTTGTCTTTTCTGTAAACCTTCTTGCCTTGGGAAAACAGACTAAAAATTTGACTGTGATTGTTTTCACATTTCTGTTGATACTTACCTGTCATCTTGAGTGTCAGATTTTAATTTCTGGATTATTAATTTTGTACGTATTAAGAAAGAGTTAATTAGAGGAAAAAGCAATATTACAAACCAGCAAAAGATAGCATGGCCAAATGTCTATGGATATGGAACATTCTGAATACTGTAATACCTCCATCTCACCACCTTTGTGGTAAAGGTTCTGATGCTGAGCTGATTATACTAAAGGCAACACTATTGTTAACTTTTCAGATCCTGGCTTTAACAGAAGTGTAGGTGGCCATCGTGCTTTGAATGTGTTGCATTCTCAAGAGAACTGACAGCAGACATTGAGATGATACGTTCAGCTTAGAAAAGATCATAAAGCTGTCAGTAACCATACATATTGTTCTCAATTTGCCTTTGAGTATGTCTCATCAAAAATCACTTTGGGGAGGATTTCAGTTGTTTTAGCAACTTCAGACTTGAGCAATTAATATTTGTAAGTATTAAACCCCGTATTCTTTCTGCAGGCTGCCATATGCAGGGTGTTGGGCTAAACAGATCAAGGATCTCAAGGCTAACCCATGATGTATGGTTATTTGAATATTAATTTGAACTATAATACATGTAGTAACCTATGCAACTTTTATTACTATTTTGCTCCCTGCTGTCTTTTACGTTGTGTTTATTTTATTAAGCTGTACAGTATTTCAGAGCAGCAATTGTCTTACATATTTTTTTTCTGTGTTGTCTATCACTGTGGAGCTTCTTTAGGCAAATAGACTTTCTGTTTGTCCAGTGTCTGTTTAGAAGCTGAACAATAATTCTCTCTGTGAGTGAATTTCAATTGATTTTATGCAATGGAAATTGCATAGATGACTTAATGATAAATTATTTCACAGACTGTGTTATAAATTCAGGTTTAAATTTATGTCACACCTTCTTAAAGTTTGAAATTTGTCCCAGGTACTATGAAAAAAATTCCCAAATCAAACAATCTTTTTAAAGCAAAAAATCTTGTTGTGCTTAATGTTAACATCAGTGGTCTATTCTTAGATGATGTACTTTCCTTATTAAACCTAGGTTTTACAAGTAGATGATCTAAAGGTAAAGCTCAGTGCTTTAAAGGCAATCTTTGACCAACTTATGCTGTTTGGGATTGAGCCATTTAAAGCCAGAAGAGGTGATGACTCTCAAAGTGGAGATGGACACACGAGAACTGAAAATTGTGAGGAAGAAAGTGAAAAAATAGAGGAGGAGGAAGAGACTACTGTGGTTCACAACCTCCTGCAACTTCTTTCTGGTTTCTTAGACAGTGAGGTAAGAAATATTATAAAATTTGCCTTAATTTTGTTTTAAAATGCCTTTTGCAGAAAGTTTACCATCCTACTAAATTGCATGTGAATATTACATGATGTGTAATTGAAATTAATAGAATAGTTGTAGAAAATGACAACTTTGTCACTGATACAGACTAATGTTACTCTTGAGCTAGCTTTGAATTCTGTGCAGCTGAAAATATGTGAATGTAAAGAATTGATTGGCATAATAGGATGTGGACTGTTACCATAAAGTATTGGTGTAATGGGCTGTGGTTTACGTGGGGTGTGTGTGTGATCAGCTCTTTCTTCAGTTTCCAGAACTTAGGACAGATGCTGCAGAAGGCATAGCCAAACTGATGTTCTCTGGGAGGCTGATCAGTGCCAAGCTCCTTTCTCGTCTTATCTTGTTGTGGTATAATCCTGTGACTGAAGAGGATACTCGGCTTAGACACTGTCTAGGAGTTTTCTTCCCTTTATTTGCTTATGCAAATAGGTATGGCCCTTGTAAATCATTGCGTGAAAATACACATTGGTCTAGGAGCTTAAGGAACCTTTTTCCATCTTGCAAGAGTAGAAATTGCACAAATGTAAAGTAGACCTAAAGGTCTAGTTCAGACTCCTGTGCATGTTACTTTTGAGAGTACGTAATCTCAACCTATGACTCTTCAGAAGACTTCATTAATTCCCTCTTACCCCTGTGGCCTTCCACCTTTTATTTATTATTGTTTTTAATCTTTCCTAAGCCCATAACTCAGATTGTTCTTCAAGACACTGAATAAAAGATTAATTAAAAAGATGTGCTTTACTTATTTATGCTGTTCAGCACTACAGGTAGACTTTGAAGTGCCACTGAAAAGTAGCTAGCAGAAGGAATTCTTCAAAAGAAAAGAATCAATGCCCAGCAGATATCAAAGCTGCATGGTCTGGGGTTTGGTTTGGTTTTGTTCTTTAACAACAGAATACTCCAATCTAAATTCATGGCAAATTCAAAATGTACTGTTTACTTTGGTAGTGGACAAAGAAAGTAGCTTATGTAAGGGGATAGGAGCTTAAATAGTAATTCTCATCTCCTTCCACTTGCTCAAAGAAATAAAATGTTTAACTTACTTTTCAGTTGCTGCTAGTAGTTTTAGCCAGTCTGAACTAGATGAGCTTTTATCTGCTTTTTTTATGGTTAAGATTTAATTTAGGTTTAATATATATGACCTTATCTGTTTTTCCAAACCAAATTGAATTCAATTTTTGTGCCCATAAATTGCCACAGTAAGAGGAGTAGCTCAAAGAGGAGAGGGGAAAAATCCCCAAACAAATATTTTTTTGCTGTTGTCTGAGAAAAACTAATTTCATATGTTTCCTGTTTCACTGATATTGAGTAATGAAATTAAGCTTTTAACATTGATAATCCTTTGCCTGTGAATGTCTTCTGACCCTGTGAATTTTTAAGAAAAAAACCTTGCTTTAAGCAAAACTTGGGTAAACCAGTGGAGAGAAATATCCTAA
Source organism: Pezoporus wallicus (assembly GCF_028554395.1). Lineage (NCBI taxonomy): Eukaryota > Metazoa > Chordata > Aves > Psittaciformes > Psittacidae > Pezoporus > Pezoporus wallicus. Next base: position 7,595,812 of record NW_026642052.1, read on the forward strand.
ATCTTAGTCTGGCTCACTGGGTTGGAATCTGTATTTAGTTAGGAAACACCATTAGTTTTCTGTCTCAAAACATGATTTCCGTTCTGGGTCACAAATGCTTCATATTAAGATGAATCATGGAGTGTCTTTTGCTTACCAGTACTGTATTTTTAGAAGAGAATTATTAACGACTGTGTGTAATTCAGAACTGTCTGCAAAGCTGCCATTGAGCTCAAGTAATGAATGAGATTTGGCTGAGCTTCATACTTTATTTTGGTCCTGATCTCTTCCCTGAATTCCGTTTGTTTTCTGGGTGCTGCTCTGTTGACCTCCCATCTGGTCACATCTACAATCAAGAGGTTTACTCTTTGAAATGAAGTATTTGAGCTCTGGGAGGAAAAAAATGTTGCTGCTGATTTCTGTAGATACTCTGTCATGTCAATGGGGTGGCACACTGATAACAGGGACAGAATCCTGTGACCAGTGAACAATTCTCTTTCATGGAACGTTTTCTAAACAGTTAGAAACTCTCTCCTGGCCTGAGAGGACAAAGTTGTAGATTTTTTTGTGTGATTTACAGGCAGTAATCTGAATGATAGTTCGGTTATACTTGATCTACTTCAGCCTTAAAGCTGCTGAAAGGGAGCATTCTTGCTTCCATTCTTTCTTGCCCCAGCTTTAGTGCTCAAAAGGCCTTTTGATCACCTCCTTTGGCTCAAGAATCCAGCAGTAAACAATCTGCTTTTTTGAAATTACTTATTTTCTCCTGTAGTTATTTGGGTTCAAATAGGAGGTTAACAAGTATCAGAAATAAAAAAAGCTTCACTTCCCCAACTTCTGCCTTGTGCTTTTTGATGTCTTAACTTCTAAATTGTTTTGATCTGGCTTGCAGTACTATATACAATTCGCTGCAGAACCAAGTGCAACATGATTTTTAGGCTTGCCTGGCAGGAGTTCTTAACTCTTCTGAGAAAAGAAAGCACAAATACTTCTTCCAAAAATCTTGTTAACCACTGCATTTGTTTTGCCAGGCTTCCTTCATTTTTTACACAATGAAAAGTATCCCCAAAGAAAAATCCTACCAGGAAGGAGGAATGAGCAGAGGACAGATTAATCTAAATAAAAGATTTAGAAAAATGTATTTCTGTCCCTTAAGAGACAATATGTGTATATATATATCGGGTTTTCAGTAGTAAGGATGAACTTTCAAACTGTTGAGAGGCAGAAAGTGTTACTTAAAACTTACTTGAAATACCATGTGCTAAATTGGTTTTGTGAAGCTCTTCTGATCTCCTGCTGGCTGTCTACCAAGCTTGGCTGCTCCCACATTGCTTTGACTGATGTATTGTAATAGGTCTGTGAACTTTCAGCATAGAAGAGAAAACTTAAGGGTGAATTAAGATTTAATTTTGTCTTATTATATATTGAAACAGGTCTAACCAGGAATGCTTTGAAGAAGCTTATCTTCCAACTCTGCAAACACTGTTAAATGCTCCTGCAACTTCACCTTTGGCTGAAATAGATGTCAGTAATGTTTCTGAACTGTTAGTGGACCTGACCAGACCAAGTGAACTGAAACATCAGTCTAAAAAGTCTCAGGACTATCAGGTACAGTGTGCTAAACTGGAGGAAAACCATATTTGTGGCTAGAGATTAAGAACTGATCCCCTTCACTTCCTGCTAGCTCTGGGCCTTTCTGAGATTCCTAGTGTCAGCAGCTGGATTAAAAGAGTGATGGTTCAGGTAACAAAATCTTTTAGCTTGACCTTCCACCAACCCCCATCCTTGATTTCCTTTCCCTCTTACAATTAAAAGAGGCTCATAGAAACTTGCACCATGGCTAACTGTCTATATTGGGAAAAGTAGAAAAATCAGTTGGTGTTTATTCCATAAGATCAGCTGCTTATATCTGAATGATCATATTGCTGTCTTTTGTAAATCCCAGCAAAATGTCTGATAATTTCTTTCCTTTACAGGACTTAACAGTGCATGATAGTTTAGCAGTGAAAATTTGCAATGAAATCTTGAGGGACCCAACTGCACCAGACGTTCGTATTTATGTAAAAGCTTTAAATTCGCTGGAACTCAGTGGTTCTTCCACAGAGAATCTTCTGGTTTTGATCAATGAGATTCTACAGGTAGTAAATAAATACCATGATTCTTTTTTAATCACTAACCATCCAATATTCTGATATACTTGAAAATGAAGAGCCTTTTACTTAATATGACAATGTGACTGGAATTTCTCTTTAACCAGGCTTTGAAAATTACTCTTTGATGTGTTGTTTCCAGAAATCTGAGCTCCTGTCACTGTATAATTTACAGATTTCAGCACCATAGATAGTAAAACTAGCATGAAGCATGAAACTTGATATATTTCAATACACTAAGTTCTTCTGATTACTGTAGTGAAATTTCTTTTTTTTACATTAAAATAAAATTTAATGTGGAGTTTCCCAGTTTGGAGGCTTATCTTTATTTAAGTATTATCAGCTGAAATGTTGCACCTAAAGTTACACTGTAACTGTAAGATCATCAGGCAACCTGAAAAGGGTGCTTGATTTAAGATGATGGGAAGGGATTACAAGAGTAATGTGACAGGTTTTACATTGATGCTTTTTTAATATGGGGAGAAACACAGCAAAATGTGGGATTGTAACAGAAGACAACAATGATGTATAGAAACGTTGAAAAGAATGCTGATGCACTATGGGCATATCATCCAGGGGCAGCTGAGCTCCAGGACTTGGCTGGAAAGGTCCAATCACTTTAATATTGTTTGGTTTTTTGGTGTTTCAGTGCCTGGTGGTGATGGAGAAAGTGTTTCTCCTTTCAACTTGACTTATCATGTTGCACCTTGTGTCCTTTGTGCAGTAAATTGAACTAATCCTATTAGTTAAACTTACATATGGGGGGCAACTTTAATGAGTAAAAGAAATAGTTGTAAATGAAGAAACATTTAATATTAAATGTCACTTTTCCAGGAAGTGAAAGATAAACTGTGTCAAAGAGCTATTGAGAAGTTCAAGATGAACTTGACCAAAGATCCTAACGTGGGCAAAGAGCACACTGAAATGACTGAGGAAACAGGCCTCTCTGAGAGGACCCAGGAAACGGAGACCACAATATCTGAAAATACTACTCAAAATGAAGAAGGTAATTTAGGAGAGGTGTAATTTAGTAGTAGGTATACAATGGAGTAGCTTGCTTAGATGCTGTGAAAATAACTGCTAGTTTTCCCTCCATTGAATTAACCTACTTTGTGGAAAAATGGGAAAAAGTACTACCTAGTAAATATGTACAGAGTTTAAAATGCTGCTTGTACTGAACTATTTACTGAGTTTTATTGCTTTTTGATCAGATTCTGGTTTCTTATTCTCCATGTTAGTATAACTAGTGCTGTATTTTGAATCTTAAGCTCCTTCTTTTTAACAAAGACTGTATTCAAATAGGCTTTAGTTTTTTAGCTGTTTGACATGCTTGTGTGTCTGCTAGCTACCGGTGATGACTAACTCATCTTTAGAAAGTGACTTGTTAACTTGGAGGAAGAAGCAGATACTTTGTGGTGCTTTTATGCACCATGCCTGTGCTACTTACAGGCTGTATTGTAGCAGTATACAGCTGATATCGTCACTGTTGATGCTGGCCCGTCCTTGCTACGAGCTTATAGGTTGGAGCCGCATTTTGTTTTTATTGCTATGTAAGAGCTGGAAATGGAAATGGCTGGAAGAGTTTGTACTACTTGCACACCTTATGCAGCTGCATCTGCCTTGGTGCGCACTGTGCTGATGGCACAAAAAGCTAACATGTTTAGGATTGCTTGGAGCAGTAAAGCAAAGATGGTGACAAGCAACTGTTTTAAGCAGACCACATTTTTGTTTAACATTTATTTGATTTATTTGTTTATATTTTCTAGTGGAGTATTTCAGGGCTTTAATCTGTTGTTTCTGCAAGTGCTAAATAACTGTTTATATCTTCTATGTTTATGTCTTCAAATACTTATTGGATGGGAAGTTGCAAGTATGCTTTTGAGATAATAGTTGTACTGTTTTCTGTTACCACCTAATAATACTTTTTGGTAAGAATTTCTCACAAAACAGGATTTTTGGGCATTTCTTAAAAGTAGGCTGTAGGAGAAAGCATTGTTTCCTCTGCCACCCTTCCCCAAATACATTTGGGATTGTTAAAAATCAGCACCTAGTACTTCAAATTTGTTAAATGACAGCTGTGAGCAAAAAGGGCAACAGACATTATTTTTGTCCTTCAATTGCTGCAAAGGAAATTTAGATCTGATATTAGGAAAAAAGCTTCTTGTCAATATGAGGCCACACCACTTTTTGATACAAGCCAGGATACTATTGGCCTCCTTGGCCAAGTGGCTGCACTGCTGGTTCACGGTCATTCAGGTTATGGACACTCATCTGACACAGCTGGTCCCTCACAATTCCAGTGTTCTCAAATGGAAAATCACTGTTCTCACATCTGTGGTCCTCCAGCTCAGGGGAATGGGTAGTTAGTCCCAGGTCTCTTAGATTATTAAAGACAGGGGCAGAAAAAGCATTGAATGCCACTGCTTTTTCTTCATCTCTATTAGTCAGGTGACCATCTTCAACAAGAATCAGTCCCATGTTTTCTTTAAGCCTCCTCTTGCTATTGATATACTTACAGCAAGCCCCTCTTGGTATCTGACAACACTGGCCAGTTTCAGCTCCAGCTGAGGTTTGGTCTCTTGTGCCTTATCCCTCCACAAATGAACCACAGCTCTGTGATCTTCCTGCAAAGTGTCTGACCTTTCTTCCAGAGGTCATACAGTTTCTTTTTCCTTTTGAGCTCCATGAGCAGTTCCCTGTTCAGCCAAGCTGGTCTCTGCCCTGCTTGCTTGACTTCTGATACAATGGAAGGAGCTAAACAGTTGTCAGGGATAGTTTACATGTGATTGACCTGTGCTGGGACAGGGTTATAGCTGAGTGACACTTGAAGCTTCCTTCTAGCTGCCTTATTGAATTTCTGTAAGTTTAAAGGAAAAATAGGGTTAAAATTGGGTGGCTTTCTTATATACCAGCCAATATTTAACATACTGGTACTTAAGATATATTAAAAGTTTATTGTCTTTAACTTCTGCATGTGCTATTCTGTTTAACAGAAAATAACAAAGATGCTCTTCATACTCCAGTTACTGATGTTCAAAGTAAAGCAACCGCGAAACAGAAATCCACAAGAACCAAAACTGGGAAAGGTTTGCAGAGCTTTTTCTGGCTACAATACTCCATTGTTTTTTAAAAAGATAAACTTCCTACTAACTTTTTGTGAATGTATATACAAAAACCCCCATTCAGTCTTCATACAGCACTGTATTATTTTAAGTTTTATTAGTTAAAAATGAAAATAGCCTTCATGGAAGTTTTTGTGCTGTCAGCCTCTCCTGACATCACAGATTCTAAAAAAAAGAAGTTTGACTATAAGATTTCAGGGTAATTTGGCCACAGTCATGTACAGGTGTGTCAGAGAGACATGGTACTTTGAGGGGGTTTTGTTGACTGTTTCGTTTTGTCACCACATTCTGTCTCTGGTGAGTGCATAGTTACATGCGTCAATGAAATATCAAACACTGAAGAAACATACAGAACTAGCTGAAGAAAAGAAATAGTATCACGGTATGAAAAGAGGCTTTTGCTTATGCTTAGGACAACGGAAAGCAGCATCAGAAGTGAGGTCCATGAGCAGAAGGAAAACTGGTACAACTGCAAAATGTGGTAATGAAAGGTAAATTCTTTTCTCTCCACCCTCAACCCTCCGGTGTCTGTCCTAGCAGGGACATCTATTTCAAATGTTTTTCTTTTCCCAAACCTGCATCTTTAGTGTCCTCTATTCCGCATGCACAGATAAATATTTAAGAAAATAAAAAAGTTCCCTTTGAACTGGTACTTTTGAAACAGCAGCAGATTTGACAGCTTCGCATTTTATTATCATTGCTAAGAGCCTGGAGTTCTTTTTTTTTCTCTTTTAATGTAGCTGTTGTGTGCAGCAGTAACGTATTCCAGCTGGCAAAAGTCAGATGTTTGGCTTGCATTATTGCTCTTCTTCCAGTCACTTTTTCTGCTCTTTTTTAATAACTGTTCTGTGGAGGAATCAAATTTTTCATTTAAATTCTCTCTCTGCCCCTCCCCCCCCCCCCTTTTTGTTTCTTGTTTTTCAAGATGTCAAGAAATGACTGATGGGTGAATATACGCAATGCACTTTGATCTTGTAGGATATAGGCATTAAAACAACATCATGTTTGTAATTTTCAGCTGTGCTCACTATTTCGCAAGAAAGTATCCCCTGGACTTTAGGGTGACCAGGGCCAGTCATTCCCATTTGCCTGCTCCTGTGTCTACTTTGATGCCATCAGATCTTTTGCGAGTTTTGCTTATTTTGCAGCTGCTGACACATGGTTACTGATACTGCTGATTCTTCTCAGAAAATAAATAGCTTATAATTAGTACAAAGTACTTTTGCTTTCTAAGACGTTGCTTCAAGTTTGTAAATGTAAATCCTTTTGTGTCCGCTTAGTCTTTTTGGCCTTACTTTAAAATATTTTACGTTTCAGTGGTGATGAGATTCCAGAAGCTGTCCCAGTGTCCAGTTCAAGGCCTTCAAGACGAGCAAAAACAGTGGCACTTGAAAAAACAAGAATGAATCTTTCAAGACTTTTGAGTAGGGAAGAAGATCAGTGAAGACAAAAGGAGAGAAAGTGGCCTTTGCTAATGCTGGTAGTTGACATCAGTCTTAAAACATATTTGTTTTGTTGTTAGCCATATTTGACTCTTTTTATACTATGATCTTTTGTAATTCTAGAACTTTCTATGAACTTTTACATTCTTTCTATATAGATGCATTTGATGATTTTTCCCGATACGAAGTCCATCATTCATGTAATAAAACAATATTAAAATATTACTGGAACTTGGATTTATTTATTTTCTTTACTTTATAGAGAAAAATACTCTTTCTCTGTAAATAAAAATTGCTGCTGCTGGTAAGTAGTCAGTAGTTAAAGCTGTTTTGATATTTAATGTTATTCAGAGAGAATGTTTGACCTGGAGTAGTTGCTTGTGATGGCAGCAACTTTGAATGTACCAACCTTTAATTGAACCTACTTTCTTCAAATTTCAGCCTGCGCACCCATGGACCAGGTTTTATTGCTCATGTTAAACAGAAATGATCTGAATTGTGAGATCTGCTTCCTGCAGGTATGTGTCCACTGCATTGAAAAAATGGCAAAATGGTGGTTCTGGGTTACTGATTTCACAAAGCTAAGCCTGGAAGTCTGCTACTGCTCTCGACCTTGTTCTATAAAATCAGTCCTGTGCTTTTAGGAAAGCATAAAAATATTTGTGGTATAAAGTAAGATCCAGGAATACTTAAATACAGAAAGGTGAAAAAAATTTTGAGGCTGGTGTACTGTCTTTTGAAGTAGCAATTGGGATTTCTTTGTAGCTTTCAAGTTCACAACCCTTTTTCTAATGACTTAGCTAGGAATAGGCATGAGTTTCACAGAGACAATAGGGGATTTACTTTAAACTGCTCATAGTAGTCACTGGTGGCTTAGCAGGTTCACTCTGGAAATGCTAGTCTTTTAGTTTGGAAACAGTCAATGCTGTCTGTCTTTGTTACAATATAGATAATTTTTCAGGTAGCTGGAAAAAAACAGGGCAGATGCTTGACACATGCATCTCTCCTGCTGGTGCCCAATGAGACTTCCTAAGGAACTTGCATATAAAATAGGTAAATAGATTGTAAAGGGACTTTGGTAACTCTCAGGAATAGCTTAGGGACACAAGTGTAAAGTAGCATTCCCAAAGTGCATTGCACCAACTATTAGGCTATTTTCGAGCTTGCACGTAGAAAACAGACAGGATCGTGTTGCTTTTCCTCCCATTCAGTTTTTGTTGGAAACCTGTCAAACCACAAAATGCCATTGCACACTTTTCTGCTGATACTTGCTATTCAGAAGCTTATGTAACTGCAGTGAATTATTTTTATTCATCACTTTAAACAGAATTTTGAAGTCCTGAGCTCCTTCTTTTGATAATCCTTTTCTTCAAGTCTCCACGTCTTGCAGGGAGAGTTTGTGTTTCTGCAGCCACTTCAGATCAGAGACAGCCTCTGTCCCCTTGAATATTGCCTGAACCCAGTTTAGCAGTGTGAAGTATGGATTTTATTTTGCATCAGTTGATTGTCAGAGCTTACCCTGTGCTTTAAAGTTTAGTTTATTTTTAATTTTTTATGGTTTTAAATAATTTTAGTTACAAGTTTTCTCTCACCCTTACTCTCATGAGTGGTTTGCTCTTCTGCCACTGGACCAGCAGCAGTTGTTGAAAGTGTATCACTCTTAGTTTTGGCTAAAATGAGTTTCTAGGGAAAGCAGGAGCAATGAAAACTTGTAGTCTTCTCTGTGAATGCCTTCCAGTTTTGCCACCTTGTGTTCTGTTGTGTCTTGCCCCACGTGCAGGCCCTGTCTTTGGCATCTCAGGAATGCTGTAATGAAAAATATGAAGTTTCTCATTGAAGTCACCTCTCAGTCTGTGTATGTCTCTGCTGTGACTATGGCTTCACTGGAGTGTATTGACAGAAGACAGACACTGATGCTGACAAACTGGAGTGAGTTCACTGGAGGCCCCTGTGCTGGTCATGGGGCGCTGTGAGCCCTGTGGGGAAAGGCTATGGGAGCTGGGCTTGTTCAGCTGGCAGGTGGAACCAGGCTGTTTGTTGCATATGTTCAGAGGACAAAAAACAATGGGCACAAGCTGAAACTCAGACCAGAATATAAGGAGAAAAAGGCTGTGGGACAGGTTGAGAACAGTTGGAACAGGCTGTGCAGGCTCTGTCCTAAGGCCTGACTAGCTGAAGTTCTGCACAACTTGCTCTGACCTCACAGCTGGCCTGCCCTTATGCAGGGTGTACAACCGTTGGCCTCAGTCTTTCTGTGCCTGAATTACCCTGTGATATTTTTCCAGACTAAAAACTTGCCCAGCAACTGGCATGTAATTTCCAGCCCCTCTGGCCTCTTCCTCTGCCCAGTGGAGGGTTTTCTGTGCAACAGAAAATTCATAGAATCATAGAATAGTTAGGGTTGGATAGGACCTTAAGATCATCTTGTTCCAACCTCCCTGCCATGGGCAGGGACACCTCACACCAGACCATGTCGCCAATCCCTCTGGGAGCAGGGGTGAGGAAGTGGGGGGAGTGAGCCAGAGGCTGCATGGTTCTGGAATGCTGGCTGGGCTTAAACAACGACAACACCTCACACTAAACCATGTCACCCAGTGCTCTGTCCAACCCGCCCTTGAACGCTGCCAGGGATAGAGCATTCACAACTGCCCTGGGTAACCCACTCCAGTGCCTCACCACCCTCGCAGTAAAGAACTTCCTCCTTATATCCAGTCTTCCCCTGTTTAAGTTTTACCCTGTTGTTACCCCTTGCCCTGTCACTGCAGTCCCTGTAGGGGCAATTTAGGTGTGTTCTGTCAAAATGGCTTAACTTTTGAGGAGGAATGGTGGCGTAACTGCAGGATGCTTGGATGTGTGTTGTATTTTTCAAAGCTGATCATCAGCAATAATCGATGTTTAAAGGTATGCAGCTGACTTTCTCAAAAGTTGCCTATGGTAGCAGTAGGGTGCACCCGAAGGTGATGGGAAGCCAAGTCTTGATATATCTTACAAGCTGCAGTGAAAAAATCTTGACTTGGTTAAAAAGAATAATGCTGTCTAAAATTCTTTTGCTGGTTTTTAGTGACTTCAATTCTATGGGTTGAAAGTACCCTAACTTCCTGTTTGCTTAGTTGAGGAATAAAAGCGTAATCCCCCAAATATTCTGAATGACTTAAAACTAGTCACTTTGTTGCTCTGAAGCAATTACTGTGCATCCTCTCTCCTTCTTCTGGTTAACCACAACAGGGTGTCCAACATGAGACACACTAGACTTAGGTTTGATTCCATATTAAATGATAAACCAGCAGTGGTCCTTTGTTGTCAAAATGATCCCATGGTTATTACTTCACTAGTTTTTGTTTCTTAAAACCAGTTTTGTGTTTGCTTTTGCTTGCTTGTCTGTCCAGACTACAGACAAAAAGACTTCCTGTTGGTAAATCTCCTTTAGCTGATAACTATCTCAAGAAGGGCAAGTGCTGCACCAAGCACACCTTTTTCTAGTTTTGTTGTTTGTCTGACTCAAAGCAGTGGTTACTGAGTTTGGGTTATGCCTGGATCTGCCTCCCTCTGAAACCATTTGGATTCATCAGCCAACTGAAACTCAGTATGACACACAGGAAGGGATAGCAATTGACTATTGATAGTTAAGTTGACAAAACCAGGCAGCTGCTTGGGTGTGAGACATGTCTGTAATTAACAGAAAAGGTTCCAGTATTTACTTGGTCTTTTTTCCCTGAAAAAATCCTTGTGACATCTGCTTCAGGCACACAAATGAGACTGGGTGGACTACTAAGCACAGCTTGTGAGACCATTTATTTGTCCCTCTTAAGGGTCACCCTGGTCCTCAGGTGGGGCTCACTGAAGTCAACTCCAGTGCCTCTCCCCCAGTAAGTTCAATTATTTTTGGCTTTCTTGCCTCAGAGAATCCAAATGCATTAAATAGCTGAGATACATAAAGACCCTTTAGACAGCGTGGTGTGATGATGCATGTTTATTCTTTTAACCATGTTCTGCACTGACCCCTCAGTGACTCAGTGTCCTTTTGGGATCTTGTGAGACTCACCAGAAACCACAACCTTTTTATTTCAGTTACTGGATAGCACCTGCAAACCAACAAACTTCTGTAAAGACAAAGTGCATCTTCACTTTAAGAAAGATGATAATTTTAAGTGAATCCTTAAAAACTTTGTTTCATAGAACACAGTGTCTTCCAAGGAAATTGCCTTCTGGAAAATTGGTTCTTGGCAAGGACAGGAGAGACCACTTATTAAGAAGTTGAATTAAGAATCCTCTACTCTAGCTATTGAATGTATGACTCCAGAAAAGAGAAATATATCATATGGTTTTATTCTAACACTTTTTTATAGCTCTATTAATAATAATGTTTTGATGAATGAAGTACATGAACCTTGCCAAAGCTGATCTAAGCACGGAATGTCTACAACGTAGTTGGCTACAACCATTCGCTACTTCTTTGAGTAGAGTTCAAAATGTTGATGTTTACATTGAATTTCCAAAGTACACAGAAAAAAATGAAATAGGAAAAGCATTTACATCCATTTTAATTGGTGGCAGGCATAAATTCATAGAAACAAAGGGAGGAGAAAGACCATTTAGCAGAAACCTCAAAAAGTGCAGATACAGATTTGTTGAATGACAATCATTCAAGAGCTTCTCCCACAGGCTCAGCCCATTCTTTTAGACATTATGCTCATGACACACTGTCACACAGACATTCTCAAGATGGATGATGAAGATGAAAGCATACTGCAGAAACAACCTGCGTGTTTGGCGCATTTCACTCTGTTGGTGAAGGAGATCTCACGTAATTTACCTTTTCACTGCTTTGCTTCGAGGTAGTCGGTCTCCACCTGTTACAGACTTAGTTTGAGTTGTTATTACCATAAATCTTTACATGGTGACCTATGCCACAAATTACATAATATATTAACTTTCGTGCACAAAAATAAACTTGGGAAATAATAATTAAAGAACATAGAAAAATCACAATACTATTAATGGGGAACATCTGATTCTGATATAAATTTGTACTGCAAGAATTTCATGATGGTCAGATGTGAAACTTTATATTTAGAAAAAAGAAAGCATCAAAATGAATAATGCTAGTAATAAGAGAAAGCCAAATCACACAAGATCATTTCAAGATCAATGTAATGAATGCTTATTATTCATCAGAAAAAAAATAATCAGGAACAATGTATAAAATAATAGTGCAAGAACAGCTGTGATCTATTTATTCTCATCAGTTTTGAGATTTTGGTTAAAAACTTTACAGCTGGAGAGAGATGTTGCTGAAAAACTCAGATTCCACTCAGTGGGCTGATTAAGGCACGTCTTTATGGACTTCAAATGTTCAGTTTCTGTGTTCATGTCTATTGAATTCTGCGGCTCCGAGACTTTCACTTGTAGTGTGCTGTGAGAAAAGAAGTGGGGGTGGGAGGGGGGGGGAAAAAAGAGACAAAGTTTAGTATATTTTCTTCTTCCTCTGCAAACAAACAAACTGGTGGTGGCAGCCTGTGTATTCTGTGGGTTTTTTTCTGCTGTTTTACTGCACTATGGTTCAGAAACACTAAGATAGAACTTGACTGTACTGTGCTCTCCATGTTGTCAAAGTAGACGGGGCTTGTTCCTATTGAAATGGCATAGTCCTGGTGGTTGGCAGAGCCTGTCCCAGGCTCACAGTCCTGCTGATGCTGTTCCTCTGCACAGGAAGGGAGTGGCCCTTCTTAAACTGTGTCCAGCTGACTACTGTAAAACCATAGACCAGGAACTGGGCAAGAACTTGGGGCTGGGTGGTTTTGCTGACACTGTTAATACAGTACAGCCATGAAAGAGTTGCTATATTGACAGTGTTTATTTTGTTTTAAATCTAGGAAAGTAAGTAAAGGGAAGAAAGGAAAGAAACCCAGCCCTTTGTGGGAATCACTGAACAGATGATACTGTGTGGACCGCATCACGCTCTCATTGTGCACATAGAATCACAGAATAGCATCATAGAATGTTTTGGGTTGGAAGGGACCTTAACAGTCACCTAGTCACGAGCAGGAACACCTTCCACTGCTGAGTTGCTCAAAGCCCCATCCAACTTGGCCTTGAACGCTTCCAGGGATGGGGCATTTACCACCTATCTGGGCAACCTGGTTCAGTGTTTCACCATCCTCATCATAAATTTTTTTTCGTTAACATATCAAGCACTGTCATTACCTTTTCTCCATCCCTGCTACTTTTCTCTTTCCCTGCCTCCTTCCTGCAATTCATTGTTTCTCACAAACCTCTTCAAAGATTTCTAAGTGGATGAATGATGCAAAGTTGGAAGTATTTCTAATTACTGAGATGCTAAAAATCAAGTTGTATGTGTTGTAATTAAGGGCAGAAAGTAATGATTGTGCTATAAACTATCTGCACAGTTTCTCCTATCAAAGGCATGTTTAAGCAGCAAGAATCTCTTGTAGCATTTCAGGAAATCGGCTCCATCACAGTATGTTTAGGTGCAAAGTATCAAGGACTGAATCTGTATAGTATTTATAGTGTGCCCATGGGTGAACAGTCTAGCTGGGACATTCAGTAATCATCAGACTATAACCCAAAATACCTAGCTTGTGTTACTCGAATACTATTCACTGACTTTGATTATACTTCTTTCAATGTCATGGCAAGTAGGAAAGACAGCCTGTGTAACAGGTAAAGTCATTGTTACATTTCACAGAGCATCTGAAATGCGATTTCCATTCTTTTACATTTTAATGCAAGCTCTCTGGAAGGCCATGTGCCTTTCTGACAGGGTGGTTAAATGGGCATTTCTAAATTACCAACCCTAGCTCCTAACCCTCTGTAAGTGGGGTACTGCTCCCATGCCCAGTATTTCCTAGTGTGCTTACTCTTCTGCCTCTCTCGTCATGTTTTTGCTTTGTGCTATTTTCCTTCATTCTTTCTGAGCTGCACATGCTCATGTTGCTCTAATCTGTCCCTTCCCATAGGAGACAGAGAGTGCAAGTGTAGGTGACAGGGAAGACTTCAGTTAGCAATGTTACTTTCTTGAATTTACAGCTTCTTCAGACTTGAACTGTTGCCTTCACCACTATGCAGAAAGTCAAAGCCTTTTCTTACGGCCTTGGGATTAAGCGTGTGTTTGAGATGGTGCTAATGCTGACTGCTGCAGTCCTGCAGCCTGCCTCACCCCTACTGATTATGTGCTTTCCAGGCATGGCCAGGTAGCAAAACTTACCCTCTGAACAATCTACAGTTAAATGAAGTGAAGGCTGGAATGTTGTTACATTTGGGGATTTGTTTGTTGCTGGTGTTTTGGGGGATGGTTTTTGTTTGTTTTCATTTTGTTCAGGGTTTTGGTTTTTTTTTTGTGGTGGCTGTTGTTATGTCAAAGAACACAAATGCCTCAGGAATCAAGAAACTACGAACTCTGCAGTAGTACATACCTATAACGTGCTTTAAAGAACAGCATTTCTACTGTCTTTAAAGTAGTAGCCACATAAACCTTGTTTAACAGTGGGCAAATGCCAGACAGAAAAAGCTAAAGGCTTGGGCTTCTCAAATGATTTGGCATCTTACTTATGTACACAAACCAGGAATTGTACTGTTGGTGTGGCCCATTTTCCAAACAGCACTGCTAGCTGTAACTATGTATACTAGGGCTTGGTGGAATTGTGACCATAATTCCTTCCCCTTTGTTTGGACTGCAAACACAGAGTGCTGCGATACCCCCAAGCAGCGCTTTGCGTAGTTGGTTCTCTCAGGGACTCTCCTACTCTTTATATTTTAGGTTTTGTACAGGCTTGGGTACCAGGTGTAAAAGGCAGGACCGAGGCTGCAGAAGTAGAACTGATATGCTGGTAGTTGTGCAGTCATTTACCTCTCATGGAAGAGCTCTATGAAACTCAGGAGTCTGGCATTTTAAGAGCATGCGTAAAAACAGGAACAGGGAAATGTTAAATTAATGTTTTCATCAGTTCCCCAGTATAGGTAACATCAACATAAAAAGCTCAAGTATTTTAAGGAAATTTATTTTTATCACAGTAAAAGTGGAAAACAATAGGTCTGAGATCTGCACTAATATGTTTGTTAACCAAGAAGAACCTAGTCTTTCATCTTGCTTTTCACTTTTACCGGCAGTGATTTATTTCTTAGCTGTTGATGTAACCAGGCATGAAAATGGTGTATTTAGATAACTTTTTTTTAAAGCAGAGAATATAATTTAAGCATAACATTAAATAGAAGCAGCTGAATTTCTCCAGCCAGATCCATCAGCAGATTCTACTCTAAATTTTATTCCATTCTGCTTACAAAAGGTGCACACTGTGGCCCTCCTGTCAGGAAGACCTGCATATTACAGAAGCCAAGGAGCCTGCTCCAGCAGAGCCTGGAATGAGGCTGTGATACACCTCAGCTCTACAGCCTTCTGGAGTTCTCTGCTACCAACACTTGCACCAGTAAGAGGATGGAGGTCCCTTTATCTGTCCAGACAACAGGCAGTTACTGGTTTATATAACAGTCTCTAAAAAGGTTAGAATTTGCCATTCTGAAGCCATCTGTTTACTATTCCAGCAATTATCATCTGCTTTGGTTTTATTCAGTTGGGATTGACTCAGTTCATCAGCTTCTGTGCACGTGATTGGTGGATATCAGCTACTGATGCTCCTGTAACACTGAACATAAATTCCAGCCATGGAATATTCAATAGTTCTGCTTTCATTAGTGAATTTTAAGACAGGTCAACTGTGCTAACAGCCCAGTGAAAAGGAAGAAAAGAGTCTGTATTTTTTCAAATTCTTTGTATGATAAACTAGCAACATTTCTCAAAAACTCATGCTTTTCTTCATCTTTAAGTACTCTTGAAGTGCTGGCAACATTTACTGATTAATGTAAAAGACTTCCTATTTCAGAGTGTACAATAACTGATGTTGATAATTCTTGTCTTTTCTTAGAAAGTATATATATACACACATATATAAAAATGGAAATAAGACTATACCTTTTTGATCTGAAACAATTGCAAATTAAAAATCATGTATCTCAGAGAGCTGAGGTGTGTGTACCTGTGGTCTGTTGCATGCTCTACATGACTGCTGTGTGAGTAAGTATATCTGAACGAGTGATGAGGTGGGAGGCACCAGGTACCACACTGAGGATGTGGACACACGGAGGTTGTGTACAGTGACAGGACACTCTGCTCTTGCCTTCCTTTGGATGCTGCTGAACCTAAAACCTATGGGCCTAGAAAACTGTCAGAGATGACTCCAGGGTTTATTTTTCATGTGTTGCTACTCAGCTCCCAAGTCACCACTATCCAATCATCTCTGCATTTACTATCCTCCAACAGTGTTGGAGACAGAGGCAATTACCTATTTGTTATTCTAACAAATCACAGCAGACAAATTCAAATCGTGCCAGTGGACTCTGAAGTCCCATCTAGTCTCCCCTGGCTGAGCATGGTGTGTAAACTTCCGGGCCTGCTAGGACCGAAAAGGATCATCTCTCTCCACAAAAATTTCCTCCTATCATTAAAGCAAAAGGAATTCAAGAGATGATAGGTCTTCAAATTCGACCTTCTACTAAAGCAATCAGCAAGGGGCCTTTACAGTCTTCCAAGAGCTGAAGAAAACCTTGTTCTTTTCCCCACTTCCAGATACACTGCTCGCATACAAGTATTTGTGAAATTTTGTTTCTTTCTTTAGTTTAACCTAAATCACTGTCAAGATAACAGAAGTGCTGACTAATTAATAGGAGGATGTGACAGCAATACTGTACGTGGTAGGCTGCCAAGCATACACACACATACAAGTATTCTTTGAGCTTCTTATATTCCATGCAGTTTGGCACTGCATTTTTCAGGAAAACCAGGAATTTGACACCCGCTGTATGAAAACAACAAAATTGAGAAAACCTGGCTAGCTCAAGTCCATAGATTTGCTGAGTTAATCTCTGCCTACCATGTGTCAAGGCCACGCAGAAGAAACAGGAACAGGGATAAATGTTTCTTTCTGTTAGGCAACTCCTCAGCATTTCCCATTAGAGATTACCATCAAATGCTGTATTTGTAGGCTGTAAAATGACTATGAAACTATCACTGCAGGGTTATGTTTCTCTAAATCTTTTGCAACACTTATTTCATAAACACTTCTCTTTCCCACCTAGCTGAGGTCTACGGCAAACTGGTTTTTACCTTCCTGTCTGACAAAGATTCTGCAAACTACACTGTTAAACACTGCCATCAGTGAGGTGCAAACTGGCAGCCTGGAAAGCTTAAGAGCATCGGTGAGATACAGCACTGATCTAAGGCTTTTACAGAAAGGTTTAAAAAAATGCTGAGTAAGAACAGTAAAACTTCAGCAGCATAAAAAAAAATAATTTCTCTGTACAAAGCACTTAAACATTTCCCCCAAAAGAAACAGTGGAATAGATTAAGTTAAACCCCACAGCACTATAGTAGCCTCAGCACCCTTTCCAACAGAGGCTGATTCAGTAATGCAAGGAACATTGAAATGAAAGTAAACCAAGCACACACAGATATATTATCTCTAAAATTTAACTCATTGTTTCCACAATGCTCAAATGCAACAACAAAAAATCTACAAAGAAATCTACAAAGAAATTTTTTACTGTCTCGTTTCAGTTTATCAAATGGATTCTTGTTGTAATAAGAAATAGTTTGGGTTTTTTTTTTCAGCTGAGTGGATGGAATCCTATTTGGGAATCTGAGAGAAAGAAATGCCTTGGAAATAGACAACGTGCTCAACTAGATCAAAGCAAGCTGGGGAGATAAGCAATATGCAGGAGGCTTTTAAAAATTAGTCCTAAGAGCTGGATTTGACACAGTTGGACTACTGAAACAAATAGAACAGTACACAAGGAGAAGCAAGACATGGGGGGAACTGAATGTAGACAAAAAGACAAGGTAAGAAGTCAGAACCAGCTGTAGTCCCAGACTGAAATGATGGTGAAAAAATTGCTTTTGGTCTTCAGCACTAACTCAGAAATGTTTTTCTTGGTTTGAGGGGGAAAAAAAAAGTGTGGGAAGAAAGGAAATAGATACGAAATACATATGAAATACATGAGAAAGATAACTGAAGGAGGCTAGGAGGAATTTGCTGAGCACTTGTGGAACATCAGTGAAAGAAATCTAAGACAGTCTGACAGACTTCTCGCTCTTAGTACAAATCTCTTACCAGGTGAAAGAGATAGTATGGAGCAGCAGAAGTACAAAGATGAAAAAGATGCAGCACAAAACAAAACGGAAAGAAACCGGGCTGCACACATTCTGCTGTGCTCCTGAGAGCATGCTTTGACACTCACAAATGTACTGCTTGGAAAAAAGCTGATGCATGATCTGAAAATCAATTAAAGGAGAGCAAAGGATAAAGAGAGGACGCAGATGAATGTGGAACAACTGGAGGGTATTAGTCTGGATGGTCTGAACAGTGTTTCAGAGCTGGTTCCGAATAAAATCAAGGAATAAAAGCTATGGTGTGAAATAAACAGCAGTTCTGCAGGACCACGGCACAGTACCAATGCAGGTTGGGCAGTTCTTTCACTAAGACATAGCGTCATGGTTTAAGCCTAGCTGGCAACCCAGACCCACGCAGCTGCTCGCTCACTCCCCTCCCGCTCCTTTCCTCCCCTGGCTCCTGGAGGAATGGGGAGGAGAATCGAAAGAATGTAACTCCCACGGGTTGGGATAAGAACAGTCCAGTAACTAAGGTATAACACAAACCACTACTGCTACCACCAATAAGAATAATGATAATGATGATAAGGGAAGAGAATACAACTGCTCACGGCCTGCCAACCAATACCCAGCCCGACCAGAGCAGTGATCTAGTCCTTCTGGGTAACTGCCCCCACTTTGTATACTGGGCATGACGTGCTGTGGTATGGAATACCTCTTTGGCTAGTTTGGGTCAGGGGTCCTGTCTCTGCTTCCTCCCGCCTTCCCCTCCTCCCTGGCAGAGCATGAGACTCAGAAAGTCTTTGGTCAGAGTAAACATTACTGAGAAACAACTAAAAACCTCTGTGTTATCAGCTCTGTTCCCAGGCTGAAAGTCAAAAGCACAGCACTGCACCAGCTACTAAGAGGGAGAAAAATGACTGCTACTGCTGAAGCCAGGACACACTGGCAGCTATAGTAAGTCACAGATGAAGCACAAGTATGTTGGTGTGAAAATATAAGTATCATGATATACAAGAAGCAGTGGGATTGCCAACACTAGCAGAGAGCCAATGCCAATGATGGGAGCTGAGCTGTCATGAGTGGTCAGACATCCTGCTTGGGCTCGTCAGCCTCCCTGAAAAAGTGTGCACACTTTACATGCTCCTGTGAGAGAGGAAAGAAGGCAGAAAGCTGCAGGGAGAACACAGCCAGCCTGACTTACTAAAGCGAGTAATATAGAAAATAACATTGACAAAAATCACACATGGAGAAAAAAAAATTAAAAGTGAGCATTTAGATGAGAAAAGTTAGTCAGCTGAAAGCTGGCAATCCAATAAGGAGTGAAAAGAAATAACAGATGGCGGAGATATGAAAACTGAAGTAATTCAAGATGATACCTTATGCATTATAAGGAGAAGAAGGAGAGAGATGTGTCTCAAGAACAGCATTATTTTATCAAGATACACTGCAACCACTCAAAACAGTGAGTTTTGAGTGGTTGGAATATACTTTGGAATAGTACAAACATTTCTATTGTTTAAACAGTACCTTTAAGGCACAAATGCGTAATTACAGCAAAACAAGAGGACACTGCTAGGAAAAGAAAACAGTGTTTTGAGTCATAACCTGGTTAGGAACCTGATAAAAATGCATGGAGTACATTTGAGTTATTGCTCAGTTACAAAAGATTCAATATTTTATTTGAACAGTAGTGAAATAATATGTATTTTCTTTTCTAGATTTTTATACAGCACCATTAAAAAAAACTCCTTACAAGCATCAAAGTAATTAAAAAATTCCAATTAACATCTCACTTGGGACCTCAGTCAAGGTTTTCTCTTCAAATGGTGCATTAGAAATGTTCTCAGTACATATCGCTATACATATATAGTTACAGGTCTATAAATCATACATTTCTATATACCTGTATTTGTTAAAAAAAAAAAAAAAATCAAACCCAACAACAACAAACTTTGGTTTCCAAATCTTTTCTTCTGATTTATTTTAAAATATCTAAGAATATATTTTAAATAACTAGGAAGAAAACTTTGTTAATGAGGACTCCATAAACTTTCTTTGTCAGATTACACACCCAAGAAGACCATCATGTTTTACATCACATTGAACTACAAAGCATGACATCATCTCAAAGACCATGAAGAGCAGAACTGTCAAGCTGTGATGTTGCAGTGGTGTGTGAATTTGAATGCAGAATGTTGCTCTTAAAATCTTGGGCATCCCATATTGAACAATTTCCATTCAGTTACATCATCCAATTATTTGTTGATCATTGCAAAAATATCTGGCTAAATTAGAACCTGAAGGCTGTCAACAGCTTTCGGAAACAGTGTGTTGGGAAACCCTCAAGATTCAAGGCCATTTGAAAGCGCAGAGTCTCTCTTTTTTCATATTGACCATAGAAAACACCTTATGATAAGAAAATGCTGTTCTTAAAATATGGCAAAAATCTTCTTTGAATCAAATTAATATCCAGCTACCAAATGAATACAAGGAAGAAAGAACATAAAAAAAGAAAAATTACATCTACTAAAAGTTCACTTACATTTGAATCACAGTTTCAGGTAAGTTACTAAGACTCAGCACCACCCTGTAACACCCTGCAAATAAATGTTTAGACTTTCTCCTAAAATACTTTGGAATAGTACAAACATTCCTATTGTTTAAACAGTACCTTTAAGGCACAAATGCGTAATTACAGCAAAACAAGAGGACACTGCTAGGAAAAGCATAAACAGTGAATAAATGTGGCATTATATTTGGCTTGAAAAATCTGAAGAAGGTGCTGAATCATCAAATGACAGACTAGAACTTTCTTTTGCTGGAGTGAAAGAGGAATTAGGGAAGGAAACTCTACCCAAGAATACATTCAACAACAGCCCAGCCATCTCACACCATTTTAAATCTTACCCTCGATTCTGGAACCAGAATCTGAACTTCTTGAATGTAACTTACTCAGTTGTTTTGAATGTAACTTTGGGCTTGTTCAGCCTGGAGAAGTCTCAGGGGTGACTTTATAACAGTCTTCCAGTACCTTAAGGGCCTACAAGAAAGCTAGGGAGAAGGGTTTTACAAGGGCATGTAGTGACAGTGGGGAATGGCTTTAAGCTGACAGAGGAGGTTCAGCTGAGACATTAGGAATAAATTCTTCACTATGAGGGAGGAAAGGCACTGGAACAAGTTGTCCAGAGAAGCTGGGGCTGCCCCATCTCTGGCAGCGTTCGAGGCCAGGCTGGACGGGGCTTTAAGCAACCTGGTCTAGTGTGAGGTGTCCCTGCCCACGGCAGGGGGGTTGGAACTAGATGATCATTAAGGTCCCCTCTAACCCAAACCATTCTGTGATTCTATGAACTAACTGGAGATTCTAGTGTAACAAATTTTAGCTTTACAAAAATTTGGTGAAAGAAAAGAAAAACACTACTAGCTTTAGCATGTAAACGATAGAGGAATGCAAACTAAGGCGCAGTACACATGCCTCTATAAATTAAAGCATCTTTCTTGAACAGAATATTTTCGCAGAGTTCTACACCAAAATGTGGAATTGTTTCAGTATAGTGAACTGCTTTGTGATGGTCAGACTACATCAACTCTTCATTTACAAAATTACAAATTTGATTGACCTTTATCCTTTTCTAACACGAACTGAAGCTCTGCTTTAAGCTGTAAATTCCTAACAGAAAAAAGGATTTGAAAAGGGATACGTAGTTTTCATATTTTCAGAAGCACTAGGCAGGCCTGGCAAACCTGTTTTCTCTTCTAGAGAACAGCTTAAGCATAAAGACAGAAGCCTGTCTTTATTTATTCAGTTATTACCAGTTCTTTCTTTAAAGCTGAATAATTTAACCATTTCCTCAGGACTGAGGACAAATAGGAAAGCATGAGTATGGGTTTCTCAGTTTTTGAGGAAATAAAAAAGAAAATAAAACAATACTGAATGATGAAAAAAAACCCTCTTATGTTTTAAATTGTATATATAAATCCCACACAAAGGCTTATTGATCATGACACTAAACTACTGAAATTTCCTTGCAGGTAAAGGAAAAAAAAGACTTCAGAGTAGAGTTCTTTGACTCAAACAAGCAGAAGTATAAATCCTTAGCTCAGAACCCTCAAAAGAACCAGAGGAACAGCATACGCTAAGGCAAGATGCAAATGACGACAGTTTAAACCCCAAAAGTACCCAAGCTTTATGCACCTCACACTAGATCACATGATGGGAGAACAAGACAAGGGAAGGAAAGACTACATAATTGGATTTGGCAAATGGAATTCCAGAGTGTAAAACAAGATGGAGTATTAGGCTGTGGTATTAGAGCTGCTGATGTTGCATTAAGGGGAATGAGGCAGAGACCATTAAGTTCATTTAATTTATTATATATGTGGATTTATTATATATGTGTGGCCAACTGTATATCAAGTCTACCTTATTTGCTTTTATACTGCATTAAAAACAGCCCACTTACTGAGTAGAGTCGTTCATTTCAATATTGGTCCTGCATCTTCTATTAATTTTGTACCTTTATTTTATGGCTGTCTGTGAAAAAGTAGCTTTGTCTGGCAATTACAGTTATGAACATTTCTATCTACTTACTCTGCATCACAGGTGAAACTTACTCTGGTGAAAAGCTTTTGTGAAAAGAGCTAAGACAAAGCTGTTGAATCAAAATCAACAGATTTAAGACTGTTACACTAAGTCTCTTTTGCATTTTATGTAATCTAATATTTTAAATTTGTTCCATGCTAGGAGTATAAAATGTGCTACTTTATGAAAGAGAAAGCCTAAGAGACTTGCTAAAAAACAGTTGGTTTTGTCACTAGATCAAAAACTGATGTCTTCTACAGTAGTAGGAAAGCGATTCACATTGTAGCCTTATCCTTACTGGTCTGCACTACAACAAGACAAATAAGCAACAATAGGGGAATATTAATGGCATACTAATATAGATGTGTAGAGTTCACAACATTTTCCCTCCCAATTTTAAGAAAATTTAGCTTTGTCTTTTGTCTTATTAATATAGATGCAGTTTTAAGTGCACAATCGAGAATAATCAGACTCATGAAGATACCAAGTTTTCATAGTTAGATTCCTAAGTCTTGTAGTCAACTTTGAAATGATTACAAAGATTAGCAAATTCTCATTGTAAGTACTGCACTAACTTGATCTCATTAGAGATAGCATTTAAAGCCAGCATTCAAATATAATGAAAAATCAAAATTGAAAATTTATATTCTCTACCAACAAATACAATTGATTTTCTCTAAAAATCCAGACTACTGGAGAAAAGCCGAATTATAATGGAGAAAATTATTTTAGATGAAGAAAATATCCTAGCTTCAAGTGATTAGAATTGATTTTAGAAGCTTTTCTATGTGAACTCCCACCCTGACACAAAGGGTACGTAAACAGGTATGTGATGTCATCACAGCCTACAGTTCTGCCTGCTACTGTAGTAGGTCCACAGCCTCCTTTTGCATCTGTGATAAATCCACACCCTCAGAAGATTTTTTAAATACTCAGTACATTGTGAGTTCCTAAAATGGAGTCTTTTATAGTGTCCTATTTTAATGTTGAATAATAGTTTCTCTTGTTTCAGCTTGGTTCTCTTGAAGACTTTTGGCCAAGTCCAAAGCAATAGAATGTGTTCTCCAGTGTTACAATGAAACACAATGAACCACTCTCATGGAAGGAAAACATGAATGCTTCCCTAAAACCAGGCTTACATAATTTTCTTTGCCATCACAGAGGATAATAATGTTTCACTTTAGAAATTAAAATGGTCAGAACACTGAATCTGTGTTCTGTGTTGAGTAAAAGGGAACCATCCCCTACATATCAAACGCATTGTTGAAACAGTTCAAAAGTCATGTGGACCAAAGTATCTACCAGCCACCTTATCTTCAACAAAAAAGGCATTATGAAAAAGTGATTAACTCCCTTCTGTTGCTACAATGAGTACATGGCTAATTCTTGTTGCTTGGTACTACCTTGAGCTGTGAGAACTCAAATGCTTTATTCCCACTTGCACATTCTAGCATAAACTGAGTATACATAAAAATTTGTTAACAGTGTTCTGCCTATCTGCCACAATGCTTCACAATAAAACAGCATCACAACACCTTTTTCTTTCAAGCATATTCGGTAAGACACCAAGATCAGTTAAAACTTGACGAAAAACTTTAAATATTGACCATAAATGTGTAATAAGAACATTTCAGGCGTGACAACAGAACAATGATACAATTTATGATACCACATCAACAAAAACACAGTCTAAATAACATAAAAATGAATAATGATGTTTTCTTGTGCATTAAACTTCCAAATGCAGGAATTACGTCTGAAAACAGGTGCATGCACAGCCAGAAATCATGTTCGTTCTTTTTAGCCAGCAGCTATACTTTAGACTAAAAATGCTTATATGATTTCCTTGGCTAGTGCAGACAGTACACAATGTTGAACCAACGTGCCAAAACGAGACACCCTTTTCTATGTCAGACAATCCCCCAGTACTGCAATAGTACCCCTGAAAAAGATTTGGGTTACAAGTGTAGAGAGAATTCCAGAATCATCATTCTTTGTCTTTTAACATTTCGTTTACCAGTGAACTTTCTAAAGACGACAACTGATATGAGAAATTATGAATAAAAGCGAAAGTAACAAAAATTGTAAATGAGATAATGTAAAATATCAAAATAGTTATCAGATTTCCTAAAGATCCAAAACTAAAGGAGGAAAGTTATCAGGTAAATAAAACTGAGTCCAAATTAAAACTGAGACCATATCACAGTAATAGGTCTTGTATTGCCACAGCAAGAAAAAGTTTAAATATTTGAATGCAAAATTTTCTTTACTACAGTCTAAATTATGAAATAAAACTATGAGAGAGCTCTTCATTTGCAAAACAGAAACAGAGAGATGTTACCCTTTCCTTTTCTAGGCCTGGCTCTTACAGCAGTCTTGTGTCAAGGTTTGACCTTCCTAAAAACAAGATTTGTATGTTGAGTTTAGCTGCAAATCAGTGAACTAAAATACAAAATCATAATCTAAAGATAAAAAATGCTGTATTTTGGAAAAGCAGGGTTACATTGAATGAGCTTAATACAAAGAATTTTATCTATCAAATATAGCGTAAAAGAAATAAAGTATACAAGAGCCACAATGTTGTTTATACTACAACTTAAATAAACTTTTCAGTTTATTATCAGAGAGTTTTCTATAAAATATAATACGAAGGCAGACATAAGGTTTTCCTCTGGTATTTTGAAGAGTTCTTCTATTTCTTTGGGCAATATAATCAGACTAGCTAACAGATTATTGTTTCTGTAAATGAATACTTCTGCACTAATTTAATTCCTATTGTAGATTTTTTCTTTCACTTGGTGAGTATTGCACACCTTAGTTATTTCATTGAACTGAGTTGAGACTTCTGCTTAAGGAGATCTCTTCACCCAATAGAAAAAATAATTTCATAAGTGTACCCTCTTTGTAAGTAACATAACAGCCTAAGATCACACTCATACTGCAATGTATTGTAAATATCTAGCTTCAAAAATGGATTTAATTTCACACTAGCCTAAAGAGTTTCCAAGCCAATGCATTTAGCATAGTAACTGTGTATCATACTTGTCTAGCATAATTTTGCATTTTAAGTTGTTCTGCTAGGATTCAGTGGGCAAACACTTTATAGTCATCAGATTTCACCTGGCAATGAATGGATACTAAAACAAATCTCTGAATGACTACTTATCAGAAGTACATAGCGCGATTTCTTACCATATAATTATAAAATCACGATTGATTTACATTAGAAAACATTCAATGATGACTTTTTTTAAAAAAATTCAATACACTGAATTTCTGCTACATTTTCATGATTTACCCTTCCTCAAAATATGAGAAACTACATAGTGGAATGAAATTCAGTTCCTTTTGAAACCAATAACCAGTTGTGACTGAGTTCAGACATGTCAGAACTTGATTTGTAGTATGAGCTGTTTTAAGTTAGCTCTTTTCCTTCTATCTTGGTGCGTTATAGTTGTAATAGAATGTAACACACCTACTGTAGCTGAAATGTTCATGTAAAATATTACATACATTTTAAAATTCCACTTTTCTGCATTACTCTGATGCTATGCAATGGTTAATTTCATGATGTCTCTGGAATTAAAAGGAGGATCATGCAATTAAAAAAAAACAAAACAAACCCAAAGTGCTTAGTTGTTTGACTTCTCTAATTCCTTAAGACTATAATTTTAAGATGAAGGTGGGAACAGGAACTTACCTACTTGGTACTTTGAGTAATAAGTTGCCATTTGTCCTCTACTGCATGATTGTCTCTTATGCCTTTTCCTTATATGTGTATCAGTGGTCTCCCATTGTGGACTTTTTCTTTTATTTATTCTGATAAGAATTTCAGAATTACCAGCAGGATTATCATCACGGTTTACACCACTAAATTTTGAGCTGTGAAACTCGTCATCCAGCCTTTCAGTCACTTTAGAAGAAACAGATCCTTTAGATGTTTCCATTTCATTTTCGTGTTTCTTTAATGCATTTTGTTTAGTAGAATGGGACCTCAAAAGAGGATGTCTTTTTTCTTCCATATAGGCCTGAGTACTTTTACTTTCAACAGCTTCAGGAGAATAAATGACATTATTTAACTTAAATGAATTGTGCTGCTCAATATTGTTGATTTTTTTCAGAAATATCCTACAATCTTTAAAGGTTTTGGCTTTCCAAGTACTTTGAAACAATTTATCTTGGCTTTGTTCTTTTCTAACATTTTGTTGGCAACAAACAGTTCCATTTGTCTCTGCATGTGACTTAAGTATATTTGCTAAACCAGGATGTGGGTTAAACTCAGAAGATCCCATCATCTGTTGAACAAATGCATCTCTGGCTTCATTTTCAGTTGGTATGAGACTACTCTGAGATTCTACCAAAGTCTGAGTGGGCTGGATTTCTACTGTACTTTTTTCCTCGAGCTTGGGCATTTCACCATTGGTTTCCTCACTTGTACTTTTAAACAACTGGCTTTGGCAAAAGAACTGCAAATTTTTCTTTTTTGATTTCCAGCCTCCAGGAGCCTGGTTATAGAGCTTTTTCATCTGTCCCCACCTATCACACCGTAGCTTCTTAAACTCATTTCTTTTTAATCTGGCTAATGTGAAATTACTTTTCCTGCTTAAGACTGGAGACCTCACCATATTATGGAGTATCTGTAATTTCCCTGCTGTTTTGGAAGGTGAGGATAGTGCAAACTTTTTAAAGTGCTTTCTGAAAGGGCAAGTATTAAGATCAGACTGTTTAGCTTCCATCTTTATCTCTCTAGTACTAACTACTTCTAAAGGATTGCGAGCATTTGCCTTTCTCACTAGAGAGAGAGACTGTGTTTCTGTAGTTTGCATAAACCAGGTGCAGAGTTCATTCATGTTACACTTTTTCTGAAAAAGCATTTTTATAGGTGATGTTTCAAGTTCTACAAGGCAGGAGTCTAAAGGGTTTGACATTTCAGTATCACAGTCTTGTTCAATGGGATCCCTTTTTTCACATGCACATTTATCAAACTCATTTCCCCCCACTCGCAACCAGGTATTAGTTATCCGCTCAAATCTATTGTTTAGTTCTTCCAACAAAGTGTCACTTGAAGTGGAAGTAGGCCACCACCTGAGAGAAGGATTAGATGAAAAAATGGGATCCGATGATACTTCATTAATGGGCCCGAACTCACCATCCTTAAGATCCATTTTTACATTTCCTGAATTTCTCAGTTCTGAGGTATCTTTGGATGCTGTGCTCTGATTTGATTGCCTATGTTTTTCTGTTCGATCTTTAGCTTTTTTCAAATGGAGTTTGTAGGATTTATGTAGTAAGGCACTTCTACATGTAAATGCACTAGAAGATGCTAATGAATGTAAAAAATGCAGCGAGGGTTTTCTGTCTCTAGCAGAATGCCTCGATGGAATTTCATGTTTTCTTGACACTGTTGTAATAGCACTGTTTGTTTCATCCTCTCTAGAATCTTTCTGCATGCTCATTACTTGACCCATGTTATTGCACAGTTGATTTTTCCTCTCCGGTGGTAAATTTTTTTCTAACACACTCTGCTGTTGCAAAGGAGGCAAACAGTTGCTAATACTCACTTTTCTTTCTTGAGGTGAAACTCTATTAACAGTCACTGATATGCCGGAGATTTTTACTTTTGCTGGCCTGCCAGGTTTACGAATGGTGGTTAGCGGTTTCTTAATGGGCCGTATAATATTGCTGCACGGATGTGGCGATGTTAGGTTACTCTTGATAGGTCTGACATAGTCATAACCAGAGACCTCGTTTTCAGTAGAAGAATTTTGTAAGGCTTTTACTATTTCCGTAAAAGCATTTCCAGTTTCCACATCGTGCGTCGCTTTGCTGTGGTCGTTAGCAAAATTAGAATCAATATGCTGTGTGGGCAGAATACTAACTACATTTAGATTACTTTCAGAAACATGTCTCTTAGTTCTTCTTGACCTTCCAAAAACAACTGTCACAGTAATGTTTTTGTTGCTGTTAACTTCTTCCATTACTCCTGCATTCAAGTTGGTACTTTTACCATCACTACTAAGTTTAGGTCTAGGTTCTGTGCTTTCAGTCATGTCTACTTTTGGTTTAGGAGGCCGTCCAATAGGTCGCTTGACCTGCTTAATAACTTGAGGACCTATTTTCTTTGGTCTACCAGGTTTTCTTTTTAAAACCAGTTCACTGCCACTGCTTGATTTCTCCACAACTTCCTCATTTTGTTTTGAGTCATTTAAGTTAGTTTGACCAATTGGACAAGAGCTTGTAACTGCTTCTGCATAAACACAACTTGACTCCTCCTTGGTCTTATTTTCACTGTAATCACAATCCTTGACACAGATTGCATGAGAAAGATCTCCTGTGACCTGTTTGTCTAACAAAGTGTTTGAGTGCCCCTGAAACAGACAAATATCTGTGCTTCCTTTCGAAGATGCAGCTGCAGATGTCAAAGTATACTTGACTCCTTCACTACTATTAACCTCTGAGACAAACATAAGCTTAATAGGACTGGAGTAGTTTAAGGGAGATGAGATCTCCCTAGCTTCAGAAGTCGTATTTAAATCCCCATTGTTGGAAGCTGAACTGGATGAATTAAAGGTCAGAGATTTCAAAAGACTGTCATTTATTTCTTGATGTATAACCATTTCTTGTTTGTTTGTTGTCACACATACCGTTTTGATTTTACTGCTGCTTGGCACATGTGAATGTGGAAGGAAGCTTTGTCCTTTGTATCTCATTTCACTCACAGTGAAAGGCAAGTCTCTTCTAGCACCTAGGTTCATAACCTGTTCATATGTATTAAGTTTTTGATTTATTCTGTAGCTATCCGAGTTGTTAGTCTTTCTGGCTAAGCTTATTGTATCTTCTAAACGCTGTACAACAACTTGCAGATTTGTGTCTCTCACAATTTTGCTTATGTCACTGTGTCTTTCAGCTTGAGCATCTTCATTTAGTTTCATTTTTTCCAAACTTTCGAAAGAATTTTTTGCATTGTATGACTTTCTAAACACAATATTGTTTGTTACATACACAGAGTACCATCCAGGAGGCACAATGTTACGTTTAGTTCTGCCCAAGATCTCATTACTCTCATCCTGTAGAGGAATTTGACCAGTCTCATTTAAGGTTGCACAATCTCCTTGCATTTTTGCAAGTTTCGCCTGTCTGGCGGCAATAGTGCTGTTTTCTGAAAGAACTAGAAATCCAGAGCTCGTGTGAAAATTAGTAAGAGGTAGTTTGAAAGACTCTGTTTGGTGTAGTGGAAAGCACCTTGGTTTGGTTTGGCAATTCATGCATGGGTTATTTTCAAGATGTTGCAAAGCCTCCTCTTCTATCACAGTAAAACTGTGTCTTTTATTTGGATATATCTTATCAATTTTTTTGGTGGATTTCTTTGCAGTTCTCTCAGAAATTGCTTTTTTTCTTACAAGGGTTTCATCAAGGCTTGCAAGCTCCCTCTTGATTTGCAAAGACTGTCGTCGAATGAATGGTGAATCAGGAGAATTATACATTGAAAATAAAGTTTCCTGACGCTTGCGAAATCTTGTTTGGATGATTTTATTTTCCATTTGTTTATCATGTTGGCGAAGTAACTCCTTAAAGCTGTAATCACTTGCCTTAGCATTATGCAAAAGAGAGGTTATGAACTCTCCTAATTTGACATCGTTTTCTGGTGCCCTGTCACTGCTAGAAAGTTTTACAAGATTTGTTGCTATATCTGTAGTGTCTATTGATTTTAGCTTTTCATTAATACGGTCTATTAAATCTTCAAAAATGGCAGAATGTTCACCTTTGTCAGCCTTCTCAGGATTTATATAATTGTTGCTTTCTTGGTCTGTTGATAGCAATGTTGTCTCTTTTCGTTTGCATGTTTGACTCTCATATTCAAATTCTCCATTGCTTCCTTCAGCTGGCAAGAGGGATGGAGGCTGGTTGATAGAGATTTCAAGCTTGTTGTTGTCTAAAGTTGGGAAATCTATAACTGATCCTTCCAACGATTCAAATTCTTTACTCTGTACAGGTGATAGTGGAGGCGGTGATGGGCTGCGAGATCTATTTGAATTTTTAATGCTGTTCAAAAGATCACAGTCCTTGGTTGAATATGTACATGCTGTTGTTTTCCCAGAATGCCGGTGGTAATTTTGCAGCTGTTCAGCACAATACTTATGAGAACTACATGCTTTGTTCACCATTGTCTTAAGACATCCAATTGCTACAGCTTGGCTTGACAAAGAATGGAAATCTTTAATACAGACAGACAGAGGTGGTAAACAAGTGTTTGGTCTTTGAGTTTGTAAACAGCAACTTTTTGTCAGCATATGTCCATTGCAATTACAAAATGAAATGTGAACATCCTCTTCAGTAAGGGAACTGGGAGTTTCAGAGTGGACCAAATGTGTTTGCTTGCAACTGCAAGCTATAGGAAAACTTTCATCTTGTATTAGGAATTTTAACATAGCCAAAGTCTGTTGCCAGTGATATGAACAAAAAGACTCCAAAACTTTGCTTAATGTTGATTTTCCTTTTTGAAAATTAGCTGTTTCCTCTGAATTTGCATCAGCTGTTGAGCTTGAACTGAAAATGAAAACAAATCAAAACAAAATATAAATTACAGTAAAACACCGTATCTAATGTTTGTTATAATGGTAACTCAAACCTAAAAACGTGAAGTTTGCAAAATAGTTCTGTTCTATTTGCACTATTATGATCTTACTTGCAAGTGTCACTAGCAACAATGTTCATCTTATC
Organism: Pezoporus wallicus; assembly: GCF_028554395.1. Taxonomy (NCBI): domain Eukaryota; kingdom Metazoa; phylum Chordata; class Aves; order Psittaciformes; family Psittacidae; genus Pezoporus; species Pezoporus wallicus. Next base: position 7,626,987 of record NW_026642052.1, read on the forward strand.
TATTGCAGTGATAGTCCTACCATAAGAAAAATCATCAGGAAAAAATTAAGGGAAAAAAATAGTTTGAAATATAGCTTCCGATATCTAAATGTAATGAGAATAAAGTTAACTTTCTGATTTTCAAACTACCTTAATCATCAATGAAGGAAAACCTTGCCAGGAACCAAGGGAGTTTAATATTACTTGCACGCCACAAAAGCGAAGCACAGAGAGGGTAAATGACTCGCCTAAGGTCCCAGCTCATGGTTGTGGCACAGGCAAGAACAGATCCCTCTCTCCCAAATCCCACCCTAAGATATTCACATAGCAAAGTTTATTAAACGCTCTTCAGGATACTCGTAAAGATCCTTTTAAAGACATCTTCTATTGATATATTTGTTTTTTCAAGAATGCTTAATGGGCTAACAGAAAATTGTAAAGAATAGCCACTTGCTACTGTTATTCTTTGCATATAAATGTTTCCCTTCGGGTTTTTAAATAAACTGCAGTGGTGCATCACAGGCTCTTCATTGCAATATACTACACACACTTGGATTCCTTCATTAAACAGAGATAATCACCAGTGGAATAATTAACTTCTGTGATAAAAGTTAATATCCTTTAAATCTCAAATACAGGGTAGGCCTATATCTAAATAAGACTTCTGAACAGTTGTTCTCAAAGGTATTAACTCAAAATAAAATCACTCATAAAACACTACCTTAACTATTTAATGAATTTCTTATAAATTAAAACTAATGTCACTACTTACCTAATAAAACATTTATATTGAAAAGCTGAAAATTTTCCATGGCAAAAATTAATACAGATATTTTTTCAATTAAATACAAAATCCTTATTGCTGAATAGCAACTATCAACAGATAGTTAACACCTAACTCAAATGTTTTAGTGAAACCAACTGCATAAGTAGAAAATATTATAAGAATTCTGTTTTAGAAAAGTATGTATTGTTTAAACATATCACCAAACTCTGAACATGACATTAACTTTTTGCCTTGCTATTATCTTGTGTAATTTTTTTTGCATTTAAGCCTGCCCTTTGGAAAAAGAATCATTTTGATTTGGTCTACAATTGTATTATCAAAGAAGAAACATTTAAAATTTCTATAAAGTTACCTATTCATTAATTTGCTCATACCCAATGTTACTGGCATCAATAATAACTTTAGCTTAAAGTTTTTTACTGGAAGTTACATACAGAAATTTGTACTTTTATTGTCTCATTGGATTTTAAAGTTTAGAGCATAAAACAAGTTAACTATGCTTAATAATTCCTCATGTTTTTTCCTTCGCCTGTAACACTTAGTATGAAATGATATATATTAGAAATTAAGCATTTAGATGATACTAACTCATAAAAGCATCAGATAATTGTGAAGGCACTAGTTGAAATTGCAATTATGTTTAAACTTAAATAATTGAAGTATTAAAAAGAAAAAACCCTCTTTACACTTTCAATCCAAAGTAAACCCAACATTATTCAAGGGCATGTCACTGTCAGGATTTAACTGGTTTGAGACACTGCTTTACTGAGAAAAGTCTGAGTGTTACTCCATCCAACCACCTCAGGAGTCATGAGGTGTTGAAATGTATTGCTACACTTGTGAAATCAAAGCTTATTCTAGTAATACAATTATGGATAAAAGCTAATTCCCCTCCCATCACTGCGACTTCAGTTAAATAATGTTTTGAAAGGCCAGACAGAGAAAAAAAACACCCAAAACAAAACCAAAAATCCCCCCAAAACATGGCACTAGAACTTCAATATTTTGTTTGTAAATCTCAGTAAATTTGTTAGGTACTAATCTGGAAAAAAGATGGCTATTGTACAGTCTTTTCAGACTCCAGGCAGATATCTCTCTAGACTCACAAGGTATGTATAACGGAGTTTCACTGGAGAGCTTTAATAGGACCTGTTTTCATAACTGCTATTTAAAGTATGCTCACTGGTGGCAGAAACTTCCAGAGCACTAAGGCTCTCTCAAAGTCAGTAACCAAAATTTCCGAAGGCCTCGGAACTGCTCTGAATTTGCTATATGGAGATCAACCAGTTGTATAAAGTAATATCCTGGTTATCACACACATACTGGACATTCTTCCAAAATGATTTCTTTTCAACTTATCATAGCCTAATGTCTATAACCTGCTTTCCCTTAATGTGTGTTAGTTTCTAAAGCTGACAGACAACTTCAGCTATTCTACTGCAACAGCACCCCACTCCACATTTCTTCCAAGTTTATGAAAACACACCAACTCCTTACTCTGTTATCATTTTGGGGAACAGCTTACTATGCAAACAAATTAAAGCAATAAAGCAACTTTTTCTTTTAAGTGTCTCTCTGTAGAGCTGTCAATATACTTAAATTTTTAGGAGCTTTTCAATAAAATTATGGAATTAGATTTCAGTTTCCTGTAATTGCTGCCTATAGTGGTTTTGATTTGTGTCATCATACAGTAATTTAGGCTATCCTTAAGATAAAAGGCTTAAACAATTCCCTAGAAGGAACAGCTATCACTTTCCCAATTGCATACTTTCTTCACAGAAGAGTCTTCTACTTTCTACAAATCACACGGGTAGGAAACTGAGGGAGTAAGAGGGTCAATATGCACTGCTCACCCCGGTGCCTTTTGTGCACAATATCTCCAAAGACAAAAGTTAAGCATGGAACGATGTTATTTCCCTGCTGGAGGACAGGGATGGTTAATACCATGGAATGGGGATTGACTGGAGTAAAGGAAGAGATGACATAAGGTTAAGTACTAGCCTTTCAGTGCACTATTTCAAGAATGTAAACATTTGCCTCCTCCACAAATCCAAAAAACTATCAGGAAAGAGATCTGTCAGAGGACTCCCAAAAGATGTCCTTCCCTATTGTTCTATCCTCTTGTCGTCTCAGCCACAGACAAGACAGATCAATCTAGAAATTTCTTTAGAGACTGGGAACAGAACATACTTCTACGTACTCATACAAACAGCACAGAACTATTATAGAACAATAAATTAGTCCTATAGAAATGCTTGGTTTTTGACTTTCCTAAGTAAATAAATCCCTCAAAAATGCTATATGTTATCTGTAATATATAATATTTTTTAAATGCAAACTAAAGAAGTAGCTGTTATGAGAAGAAAATTAGAGAACTAATTCTATGAGTAATGCATTAATTCTGAGAAATCATGTCTTTCAAGCTATTTCTGGTATATACTCATAGTAAATTAGCCATTACGTGCTTAATTTATACAGTTCTTGATCTTATGCTACTGCGAATGAACTGTGCCTCAGGAGTAAGTCAAACGAGTCAGTGTACAGGTTTTTGTTTCTTTCTTTTTTTTTTTACTGAATGAGCAAAATCAATCACACATCAGTGTTGTAAATTTATGTGCAAAAGCATTGAAGTGCTTTACTACAAATTACAACGTAGAAACACGTTAACTAAACAATTAAATTCATACAATCAGATTTAGGAATATAACAACACAAATAAAACAGAATTACAGTACATTTACAACACAAGACAAATACATGGAATTCATTAGAAAATATTGTAATAAATAATTCATGAATTATAGTGCAATTGATTTATGCATAAATATAACTAATTGCCTAAAAATCAGTTGTTAACAAAAATCAGTCAAAAAAAATCAAGGCAGCCACAGAGTTTTACTAAATTACTGCGACAATGGAAATACTGCAATTAAAAAACAAATACAAGTATTTGTACTGTAAACAACTAAAAAAATCAGTCTCACTAAAGTTAATATACAATTTAATATAAAATTGTCATTAGCTACCAGAAATGGTTTAAACAGCTTTACTGAGCAGTAGTTCTAAAAACAGAGGCACTGTTTTTTTAATATAAAATACTTGAGAAACATTCAAATAAGTAGAAAGCATGTAGGGCTTGCTTTCGCCTTCATTTAAAATTCTGTTGAAACAGGAATTTTCAGAAACTGTCAATTAATACGTAGCAACTGGTAACTGAATTTATAAAACAGTTCAAAATGTGTACTTTAAATGACATTTAATGGAATACATAGGGGTTGGGATAGGAGAATCTAAATATTTCCCTGCCTTTCCTTAGTTGTGTAGTCAAAGGTTAACCTAATAATTAGAAACAAATAATTCTGTTCCTTTAAACACTTACAGGTTGAGTATCATCTATAAACTATCAAAAAATATTTTAATATACTATTTCTGACCAAAAAATAAATACAAGTACTAAAATGTTGAAAATTAATTATAATATTACATACAAAACTACTGAGTACTGTTAAGTCAATAGTAAAATGATCCCTGATTTTATGAATCCTGTTAAGTTTTTGGTCAGGTCATCTTTTAAACGATATAAAAAGAGTACTCTAACTTGCCTTCAATATAAACTTTTGATTCAAGTTTATAACATTGTCTGAGGAGTACAAAAGATCAGTATGGTACAAATATCAGGCAAAGTGTTGAAGCCCCAAATTTTTGCAAGTACAACTGTATAAAGACAGATCTTGAAACATTTAAGGTTTTTCAACCTCATTCTTCTGTGGGGATATATTCACAAATTAATCCTTCTGGCCCTCACAAAATATGGCTTAATTCTTTTAAAATGAAAGATGACCCTGACATCTGTTGTTTCATGACCTCCTTGTTATCAGGTACAGTTCTGCTTATAAAAAGGATTCATTCTGTAATATGCAAGTAAACTTCAATCACTGAAGACAATTCAGTATAGATCTGAGAGACCAAAGAACTGAGACACTGGTGGTGCAGTTTCAATGGAGTATTTTGTTTTAAAATGGAAGTTATCACTTTTTTAGTAGTATTAATATGGGCTAGATTTTGCCATCAATATTGCAGTATGCTCTTTACTTTTTTAATGGCAAGTTTATCTATAAGTCAAATTACCTTATGTGGCCCACATGTATCTAACGTCTTATTTATATAATCAACCTATAAAAATGTGAATTAGTTGGGGGATAAAAAAATGTATGCTTGTGTACTAAACGTATAAAAGTTGGAGAAAAGTTTTTTCTATGCCAAATTATACATTAAAAAATTACATTTTGAGAGGAAAAGGGCATTGATGTTCAGTATTGAATGTAAGAAGCAAGCCCCCATTCTTCATACGTAGACATATACTTTGTGATAGTACACAAAAAAAAAGTATGATATAAAGTCCAATGTGAATACTTTGAAATTCATATAAAAACTGCAATATGAAGGTAACTGGTCTCCCTTAAATTCTATTAAAAGTTACGTAAAGTGAACTGCCTAACTTCTAACTACCAAATTTATAAAGAATTTATATTATTGAAAGTTCAAAACAGCTTCACCGCTTAATATCTGTACTTCTATCAAGACCCTGAACTGCAAATTTGGTTATTAGCAAAATGATAATGTAACTTGGTATTCATTTGAAAAACTGAAAATGTTTTGAAATGTCACAGCAGCAAATACATTACAGTTACAGTGAGGTTTTTCAAAAGGAGTGTGACACAATCCTTAATAAATTTTAAGTAGTCATAACATCAACTAACCAGCACGTTTCAACAAAAAACCCCAAACAAACCCAAACCATTCTCAAGCTCATTCTGTGCACATTATGAACATGCTCTAAGTTGCATTCCGACTTTCTTCTTAAACCTTACAAGTTACCTTATTTGTCAAACTAAAAAGGAAAATTATGTTAAAATTTAAGTTATTTTATGCTCTCAGTATTCCATCTTATTTCATATTTAATAATTCTATAACTACAGTAATTTCTCAGATTTCATAAGTGTACACTTTGTAAACACCAATTCCTTTCTAAACCAACAACAGAATTTTCTTAAACTGATAAAAAAAATGCAGTTTATGCCTGCTAAACACACATTTTTAGTAATGAAATATTTTTCTTACTCGTATTGGATATTTAAGCAACAATGAACTTTTTTTCTTTCACAGAATGTACTATATCCTACTAATATTTCACAAATCCACCTCCTTGTAAGGAACTAGCTTTTAAAAAAAATCCCTTGACTTGTATAATCTGAGTTACTTACAATTTATTGCAAGTATTCTGTGAAGTATAAAAGTCTGCTAACCCTTGGTTGTGTACTTCCATAATAAGATGGATTATTGAATGGGTAGTGGTTTTTCACCAATTAAAAATTATGCTTCACATGACAAATACTTGTTTTTCCCAAAACATCTTTATGCTATTGACTACTAAATAAAACCTGAATCTTTTCACCTATTTATACAAGGATTATATTAAATACACACTATCAGAATTAAGTGAGCAACTCTATAATTCTGTCCACAGTGAAAACCCTGAATAAAACTATTTTTCAAAAGGCATGTGTGTGGTTTTTGAACTGTATAGTTTCATGTCTTCTGTCAGAGTGAGTATATGTATTTCTCACATGGTGTGTGTATATACAGACATACATACACACACACAAAACAATTTGCTAACAATTATCCTACACAGGCTTGCTACTATTCTTGCAGCTGCCAGTCCCTGAATCTGTCATATTAAATAAGCCAGTATCTGGTAATCGGAGTTTCTTCTTCGGCGGAGTCTTCAGTGTTCCAGATCTTTCTTTTACTTTATATTCTAAAGTGCTGTGAGGTACCCCATAAATTCCTTGTGCTTTGGAAACACTCATTTTCCCGCTCATTACCATTGCAATTGCTTCTTCCATTATTTCATGATCATACTGCCGATAGCGGCCACGTTTTTTTCGTGGTTGCTTATTATCTTTACGATCCAAACTATCTTCTGTATTTTCTGAGGTTCCATCTACTGTCCCATTCTTAGCATTAAGACACAAAGGAGAGAGGTCCCCATGCAGAAAGTAGGAGTCAACACTTGAGTGAGTTACAGGTCCAGAACATTCAATTTTGTTCTGTTTGGGGAGTATATTTTTCAATTTTTGAAGAGCTGATCCTTCTAAGACTGAGGAGGTTTTAGAAACGTGGTACATAACATCCAGAAGACCAGCAGTATCAGACTGTGGTTTGGACACAGAACTTATTCTTAGCTGAGGAATTTTTAATTGTACAGTAGGACTTGAAGTTTCGTACTGTAGATTTTCACTTTTTTCTTTAAATTGAGTGACCATTCTCTGTAGAGTTAACTGGTGGAGGTAACTGGAAGCTGTTGGGAATTTTAATTCTGAGGTTTCAAGTAGACTGAGTTTACTTTTTTCTGTGCGCTCTGCTTGAGCTCTTGCCCACAAGGCTACTTTTTGTAGGACTGCACAAGTTTCTTTACTGTCTTTAAATGAATAACTATCACTGAAATCTCGAGTTTTGTTTTTAAAAGGTGCAGGCTTTCCTGCTGGTAAGGCTTCTAAGTGGAGAAGTAAAGTTTTTTGAGGTATGCCATAAAGTATGCCTGCTTTATTTATGTCCAGTGCTCCAGACTGAATGTCTTTCAAAGCTTTTGAGAGCAAACCATCTGCAAACTCAGCACTTCTTTCCACATAGTCCTCTCTGTGTCTGTGTAGTCTCCTGGATGGATGGAATGAAACGATGGTAAACTGATGTATGAGAGACTCTCACACAGCTATGGAAGGGAAGGGTCCACTCCTTTATTATACTCCTTGCTTCGGTAACATCACTGCTTCTGATACTTTAAAGCCTTTGAGATGTGGTAGTTAAATGATTATCCTAGCAAAATGTTACAGTTCTGGTAGGACAGTGCGTCAAAAATCATACCGTGGCTTCTACAGCAGCCCTTCCAAGAACTTTATATCCTAGCTCAGCATTTGATAATATTCTCATGTGCTTGCTATATCCCCTTGTTCACATGCTTGCAGAGCAACACTGTTATAATTTTAATTATACAATTAACGTTTCATTAAATACCCAAATCCTGAAGGAGTTTTTGTTAGTAGAAACGTGACGTTACCGCTAAACAAGTAATAAAAGAGTCAACCCCCTCATAGAAAATTTGCAGCAATAAGTATAACTACACACAAACATCCCAAACTTACACAAAACTAGGCTTTCTACAACCAGATAAAGTGCTGTAGCTAACAAGTCCATTTTGGCAAGATAAAACACAGTATTAAAGACTTCTAGCCACTATTTACAGCTCTCTAATTACAAAGCCATTTTTGTTTTAAAACTTCTTCATACCGACAAATTAATAAAGTGCAATTTTACACCATTCAAGAAATACTGCTACTGTAGTTCTATTTGTAGTAAGTTATTCGGTAAGACATACAGGTGACAAAAAGGGTCCTTCTATGGCTAGTGGATGGGAATATGCCAAGATTGTAACAAAATCCAACAAAACAATGCATTTCACTAGTTTTGTGGTAGCTTTCAGCAGATGCAATTTTTTTTTGCTGAATAAATTTAAACATTTGCCACCACACACCATAGTCAGAACCATGATGTAAGTATAAGTACGATGATTAAGAGCTCTCTCTCGCGTGCTTGCTTGCTCTCTCTCTTATTAAGGAATATTAGAGATAGCCATTTAACTTGTTCATGTTAGTTGAAGAATATTCTAAATCTAAATATTAACATGCTCACTTTAGGCCAAAATTGAAGTTTCCTATGAAAACTCTGAAAGAATGTATCTACATCTTCTACTAGCCTATTACTTTAAATGTGTTATGTAATAAATTTTCAGGTAATTTTTAGTAACATGAACTAAAGTTTGGTGATTGTTCTGATAACTTTTCTTTAAACAGAAAAAAAAAGGAAAAAGACACATGAAACATATGATATATACATAGACACACACTTATGAGTGACAAAATTCTTTTGAAAGCAAAATAGGAACCACGTGTGTGTCAGTATATACAAATATGTTATGAACACAAAACCTGACTTCAGGAGAGAAACCTGGATTGTCTTTAATATAAGCTGAAAAGATTCCTAAGGATTGCTTACCCAGACACTGAGTTTTCAGAACACAACAGGTCGTATTTTGGTTCTTCCAACCTTGCGCTTTTCTTTGTAGAGAGATCTAGCACTCCATCCCCTGCAAAGAATGAGCAGTGGTGATAGCAGTTGTTTAATGGTGATCTCGGAAATTTTTTTAGCAAATGTTTAGACCTATGGCCCGTTTTTTAAGCAGTTACTTCATCTTGTGAAATTACTGACATCCTTTTAACAATGTCAGCTGTCAGCAAATGGTTTTAGATGCAATTTGTAACAAAACTTTTTAAAATTAAGAAAGAAGTACAAACATCCTATTCAGAAAGGATAAAATTTAAAAGAAGACTCTATCTGAAACAGGAACACATAACGTTTGCCTAAAAATCACACGTGTGTATATACTGCATTGTTTACTTTCAAGGCAAACAAAGCAACGCACTTATTCATATTTATATACTGTAAACAACCAAACAGGATGCTGAAGTTAAAACTGAAATAACTAAATTATAGGCTTACAGGATAATTCAGCCATACAGGGATCTCGGGAGGTCTCTAGACCAACCTCCTGATCAGAGCAGGGTCAGCTGTGAGACCCCACCAGGTTACTGGATGAGACAGCAGTACCCCAGTAACTGGGAAGAAAGCTTCAGCCCAATACAGAGTTTTGGGCACAAGGCCTATGTCATTAAATATTCTAACAGTTTGTTTATACATATTCTCCCTGCCACCCCCACATATATGTAATAATGAAACTAGAGAAATGGTAAGACCTAAACTGGGGTGGGAGTCCACTCTGCTAAGTCACTGGCAAATGTTGAATTCAAGATTTATAGTTGACTGTTGAAGTCTATGAAGTACTGAAATAGAAAACCATTTTTTTAAATCAATACTCAAGAACACTGAAACATAAAGCAGCTAATTAGCACATGTATTATTCCTAGTTTGTTTTTGTCTTAAAGAAAAAAAGCACATTTAAATTATAGACAAATCCCCTAAATATATTTAATTTTATACCTTTCTTCCTTGGTTTTCTGTTTCAAACTTGGGTTGTTTTGTACGCCTGACTTCTGCAAATCTGATTTTGTTTCAACATGTACCTCAACATTCAGCTCTACAAGAAACCTTATGCTACCCATTTTTTACATTAGTGTCATTTTCATGTTACTGCATATTATTTCTAAAACATTATCAACTGTATCTATTTTCCCACAGCCTCAGATCCAGACATGAAGCACTGGCTGAACAGTCCAAATACCAACACTCAAAGAAGTCAGAAAAACTGTTAGGATAACTCTCTTTTGTACCAACGCTGCACAGAAATAGTTTTGTGTAGTAATCAAATCCATCTATTTAATTTTGACTGGTTTTCCTCATTTTTGACTGTCTTCTCCCAACTATTTTGTATTATTTGAAAGGTAACAGGAGAAAAAGTAGCATTACTCAGCCTGAGTAAAAAAATACTTATAAATATGCCACTTGTCAAAGATGCTCCTTTACTCCTGAACACATTCCTTTCAAAGTCTTCCTTAACCCTAAGAAAGCTAAAGGAAGGACTAGTTAATCACCCTTTCTGATATTCCAGAAGGAAAAGCCAATATAAAAGCACTACAGAAATATTTTTCAAGGACTACCTAGCATACCCAGCTGGAAAGTATCACAAATACCTAAGCTCACAATATCCTCAAGTCTGCGTAACAGACAGATTTAATCTGCTGTGTTGTGTCAGTCACACAAAGTACATCTCCCTTTCTTAAGTGCCTGTGTGTGCTCCCTTTCACAACAGTTTCTCCATCTTCAGTTGATATTCATAGGCACTATGATAAAATAAGTTTAAAAGAGATCACTAGAGAAAAAGTGACTTTAAAGTTCACAACTCATCAAGAGCTAATACTCTCCGCATTCAAACTTAAAAAAGTTAAAATGAAGCCAACTAGATTTCTACAGAAAAAGAAAAGCCCAAACCCAGAAAACCAAACACCACCCAACAAAGAAAACCCAAAGACTCTTGCAAGACTCCATAACAAAATCCAATGAAAACCATTTTAATTTCCAATGTTTCAGAACTGACTTTGCCAAGATACAGCCACCAATAAGCTGAAAAATTATTAAAAAGAAGACAGTACTGAAAATACAGACCCCTAAAATAAAATTTAGATACATTTTGTGCCCCTAAAGGGTAAGCAGAACTGAAGAGTCATTTCAGGTTCAAGACAGTTTGTTCCTCCAACACAGCATATGTAAGCATTAAGAATATGACACCTCCCTAAAGACAATGCTTTATGGGAAGCTGGTCCTCAGAAGGAGTGAAAGGGAACCATGCAAGAAACTTGATATACATACAAAGTACCAGATAAAGTCACCACACACCAGGATTCTATTCAGTGATTTAATTCAAATTACACCCCCCCTCTCAAAATTACAAGAAACCCAAATCATGCCCTTCTCCCACACCTCCCAAACAAGCAACATAAACCCCCCCCCCCAACTGACGCAGAAAGGGATGATAAGAAAGATTCAATAAAAATACACAGTAGTTCTTGGGTTGGTACATCTTCTTGGTTTTTAGTAGTATCAATTGTTTTATCATGTAACAAAGGAGCACCTAAAACTGGTAGGAAAGGGACAGCATTTGTTATAAATCTTTAAGACATAATGAAATGCTACCTAATGAAGCAAATTGTGTGTTATATATATGTATACACACACACACACACACAACAGTAAAGATGTTCACTTTTCATTAGGTACAAGACTAAAAGGTTTGCAAAAAGGTATCCTACAGGTTGACAATGAGCCTTGAAAACTTGTTAGTTTGCAAGGTGGGAATAAGTTGGTTTTTCTTAACCAAGCCAAGATTTTCTATTTCTAATCACTCAAAATGGGCATTTAGGCAAGAATTCTAGCAGGAACTGAGTTACAACAGGGAAAAAAAAACAAAAGAAAACAAAACAGCCAAACCACTCTAAGGCAATTTTAATAAAAGACATGGAATTACATCTACTCTTTAGCTGAAGCCATGACTACCAAGACAACAGTCTTCATAAACAGTACTACATAACTCTGGATAATATAGAAAAGATATTAATTTTTCATGTCTGCTGCTCATGATCTTCTAGTAAAGTTATTTCTATGCAAATTAAATGATTCTGATCTTCAAAGAAATGGCTCAACCTCTAGTCTTTGCTTCTTAGCACCACATCATCAGGTCCAGCAATACCAAAAAATAACTAAGTGTGATTAAAGATAATCTTCAAAATAACTGTGAGGCGGAAGAATAACTAACAGAAACTGTATGGGTCACTCTTGAATTCCTACATTTGGTGTTTCTAACAAAATTCTTTCTCCTGCTTTTCAGGAAACCTCTCACTAGCTATTATGAACCTCCTTCCTAGGTCAGACAACCTTCTCTATCCAGTCTTCATTCTCTAGGCATGGGAAAACACCACTCCTAGTGTGGGAGAGCACATCAGCCTGGCCACCACCTTCAGCTCATTCCTCTTCTGCTCTCCCAGTAGCTCTCCAGTAATCACTGAATTAAGGATCTGAGAGATACATCCCTGTCTACTCCAGCTTTAGTTTCTGGCCTTAGTTCAGTTAGCTGGGAAGTTGTCCAAGGTCTTTTTTGAACACAGTGACAGTGTCCATCTCCACAACCTCCTGTCACAGCAGTTTCTGATATTCTGAAATTGCTGTGCAAAAGCTGCTCCTTATATGCTTTTCCCTTCCAAGAAGTTTCAGAAAGCCCTGTCCAGTTCTAATATTGTGCAGTTCAGTAAGTAACTCTCCCTTTACCTTATCCATCACACTGTGGTAAACCTCAATCAGGTTTTTCATAGCAAGAAAATTACATTGCCTTGTCTCCCTTTCCTGGTAATGCCTTGCCTTCTGCTGTTTGTTTTCTGTGCTGCATATGGAGACAATGTTTTCAGAGAACTGTCAGTAAGACTGCTCTGACTAGCCCCTTTTTGCTGACCTGACATGCTATTTTGTAAAATGGAAAACTGCTAGATGAAAAGTACATGGCTATGCACTGGGTGCCCATGGCAGAGTCTTGTTAGTGACTGCAAAGAGATGCCAGAGGCTGCCCTGTGCTGGGCATAGACAGTTCTAGCTGATTCCAACAGACCCGCTGCTGGACACACCTGAACTCGGCAGCCATTTGGGCAGAATCTCTGGAAAATCATATTTAAGAAAGGGTAAAAAGTGCTGGGTGGAGACAGAAAAAAGGACCAAAAAGAATGAGAAAACAGGGGAGGGAAGCCCAGTGGCAGACGAAAATGGCAGAGAAGAAACCGTTTGGTACAGACTGTAGACACCCACACCCATTCATTCCCCTGCACCACAGGGGTTGTGGTGGTCACAAGGGTGTCTGGAGTGAAGCTGAGGCTGGGAAAGGGGGAGGAAAGATGGTGTTGTAATGTGTCTGTTTCCACTACCTGAAATAATTATTTTAATAGACAATAATTTAAGTTAATTTTCCCAAAGCAGAGTTGGTTTTGCCCATGATGGCAAGCAGTAAGCAATGACAATATCCTTAACTCGTGAGCTCTCCTCCCTGTTCTTCCCATTTTCTCCCCTTTGTGCCATTGAGAGAGGAGCAAACAAGACAGTGTCAGACATGAGTGTGGCTGTTAGCCACCAAGGCAGCCAAGGAATAAATAAACACCTACTGCCCTCCAAAACCATACATTTTTAGGGTTATCTTGTCATGCAGGAGCATTAAACAAACCACTTCTTGAATATATTTACAGCTCATACAATTTGTCTTTGGAAACATTGTATATGTACCTTAAAAAGCACAGTGTTTTCCCTAATACAGATGGTAAGAACAATATACGAAGAAAATAAAAGGTTATTTTTAGTAATGTTTGGGATTCTTTCAATAGCCCTGAACACAGCAAAGAAGAGGCCATACATGCTGTGAGCCCAGCTGCCATACTAACTTCAACATGGACTTTCACAATATGAAACTACTTTTCAAAAAATTAAGAACTGTTTCCAAATTCTGGTCCATTACTCAGAAATCATTATTTTGCTGCAAATTTTGGTGAAATCAAACGAACATTGTTAAACTGGATAATAAAATGCTATTTTAAATCATTTAAACAGGATTTTTGCTTGGATTATCCTTATTTTTCCTACTTCTTCAGTAATAGCCAACAATGACAAAGCTACAGCCTGGCTGTAAAAAGTTCAGTGTGAAGTGTCACACATTGCCGGCTACATTCTGATGTCTTCCAATCTATGATGGATTAATTAAACATGGAAATCTATGCAAATTCTCTTCATTTTTCTGCTTTGCTTACAAACTATCATTGTTCCTAGAAGATACAGCAACAAGAATAAGATAAACTATCAGATAACTTGTTTGTACCTCTTTATATTTCTGCCTCTTGTAAGTCACTTTGCTTAGAAGCCTGAGAGTGATCAACTCTCCCGTGTCTATCAAGGGAAAGCGAACTCTGCACCAAAGTGAACTGCTCCTGGAACACTCCCCAAAGAGGTCAGCATCATTACTGCACAAGAAAATAATAAGCTACTGCAAGATATTCCAACACTGTTCTTCACTCAATATTTATTCTACAAGGATGCTGCCTTTTCATTGTCTTAGTTTTGAGGACAAATAATATTGCAAAAACACACAATACCACTCTATTTTTGCTAGTTGCAGTGTATGCAAAACACTTTTTCACTATAAAGAGCATTCTTTTCAAAGCCTGGACAGTCTTGAGAATTACATGGACTAGGAAAAAAAACCAAGATATAGATATCTGAGACAGTTGATCCTAATTGACTGACGATGAAGAAATTTCCTAATTACTTAGCAGCAAGGTGCACAGGAATCAAAGTACCCTGCTAAGTTACTACACTTCCACGTGTACAAGAAAGCAGAACATAATCTGTGACTCTGCCATCAGTCAGGCATCAGCCAGACATACTTGGATGCCAGTGCTTAAATACACAGTACTGAATGATTCGGTACCAGTGGTGCAATAGGTTGACCCTGGCCAGCAGCCAGACCCCCATGCAGTCCCTCTCTCACTCCCTCTCCTCAACACTAGGCAGAAAGAAATAAGATGCAAAATGTCATCAAGATAAACACAGGGAGATCACTTACCAATTACCATCACAGGCAAAACAGAGTTGGGGAAAACTGATTTACTGCAAATTCAAACAGATTTGGATAATGAGAAAGACAAAAGTCAAAGCACCTCTCCACCTTTTCCCAGGCTCAACTGCACTCCCACTCCCTTTACCATTCTCCCCCATCTCCAGGCAGCACAGGCAGGATTGCAAATGGGGGGTTAGTACAATCTACAGGTCCTTCCTCCTCATGCTTTTCCCCCACTCCATTGTGAGTTCTCCAGAGACTGCAGTTCCTTCAGGAAATATCCAGCTGCTCAAATGTGAGGTCTTCCACCATCTGCAGTGTGAATACCTGCTCCAGAGTGATGTCTTCCATGAGCTGCAGCAGAAGACCTGCTCCATCATGGTCCTCTCTATATGCTGCAGGGAAATACCTGCTCTGGTGCCTGGAGCACCTTCTTCCCCTCCTTCTCGGACCTTGTTTCTCCTGCTGTTTCTCACTCCTCCGCCTTCTGGCATTTTTGTTCTTTCTTGAGTAAGTTCTCAGAGGCACCAGAAACCTCTTGCATGTGGCTCCACTTTGGCCTGCTGCACATCTTGCAGAGCTGACTTCTTCCATAGATGCAATCCCTGCAGCCTTCCCCAGCTACTAAAACCTGGCCACATAAACCCAATACAGAGGGATATTATGTCTTGAAGTGTCAGACCTGAATATTCTGGGAGATGACCAATAGGTACTGGAGGAAAGCAAGAAGGTTTCTTAAATGAAGATAAGATCATCCAGACATCTTCACTCAAAGAATCTTTTTTCAGTATTGAGCTAGCATTTAGCTTGGATCTACTCAGTGCAAAAAACAACCCCGAAAATGCTTCTAGTGATCTGGAAAATAAAACTAACTCCTTCCTCTCAACTGAAGTCCAAGAATCATTGCCACAGTAAAGAAACAAGAGTGCTTTATTATTTAGATAATTAATCTTAAAGATGACTACTATAAATACAAAGCATTTGCTTAAACAGAAAATGAATTTAAGTCATTATCTGCTTCACAAGACTTGAATTGAGACAGACTTCACCTTTGATGATCCATCAGAGAAATGTATAAATTTGAACCTCCTTTGTTAATGCCACTTCATTTGGAAATTGTAACAGGAATTACAAATAACAAGTAATAACAAGAGTTGCATGACAACTGAAAGACACTACTGAGAAGAGAACCATGGTATAATTTACGAGTCTCCAAACTGAAGAATACTATGTTAGGCAAAGAATAATGTACTTTTAAAATGATCCAATTGAAAAATGTCATGGTTCCCTACCATAAGCATGTAATGTGTCAATATATCCAAGTTTTCTTCAGGAAAAGGACAGAGGTGAAGAGTAGGTAAAATAACAATACACAGTCCCTGACAATAGCCAATTGAAAAAACTCTTTCTGAATCATTACACCTAGAACACTACGCAAATAAAAAGAGCAGATTGACTTTTTCCATCTTGATCTTATTTGCTTGTATTGCTACCACTACAGTGGAAACCTAAGATAGCTCAAAACTGCTATGTTATGTTGATGGGAAATGCTAAGTGCACTACAACTTTGCTGGTAGAGAAGATGGCTTAAAGCCTTTCTCCAGCTGCAGCTTTGTTTCAATACTTCCCATTACAGTAGCTCCAAACTACAGAGGAAGACTAGCACCTTTAACATCTGCAAAGCATTCCAGCAAATATGGCAATGTAAGTTCTGAGAATCTACATTATCTTACATAGCTTATGAGTCTCGCATAGTAAACTATGTATGCTGAGCAAATATTTTAGCCTCAGATCTTTTGCTGAAGATGCAGAATTCTAAACTTGTTGGTTAGCCTTGTCATAAGAAAAATGCAAATCGTATGAAAAAAGATTTAAATGCCTCAATCTCTCTATACTTTAAGTTATTCTTGAACAGATTAATAGATTTTCAAACAGCTGAGGGTGGCAGCAGAGCTCTCTTCCCGTTCCTGCCCTCTTCACCATCTGCCTTCCCCTTCATTCCTCAAAGATTTGTTTGGGCTCAGCAAGGACCAGAACCTTTCTCTGGGAACTCTGCTCCATCATGGACACTTTAAACTAGTTATTCTTTATAAGCAGCTGTTGAAGTAAGCAACAGGCTACAGTGTTGATACTAGGGAAGTACTTTCTATTGCCCTTGCAAAAGAAACATGCTTCAACCCAGCAAACTATAAATCTCTAAAATCCGTTAATTCATCCATAGCAGAGGTATGTCAAAGCACTGCAGGTATTTTCTCAGGATTTAATCTGTACAAGGTATTTACTAAACAGAGGCATGAACTGGCTTCTGCTAACCACGCAGTACAAAAGCAGGAATTCCACATTTTCTCAATGACTTAATGTCAAAGAGAAAGGATGCTTAAACTTTAATCTACACTAGGTATGTTTAGCAAGGTAAATCCATGTCAGACTACTGCCCCCCAAGCACGTGACACCTTACTGAAGACTGCATCACTGAGTACACACATATGAAATCTGCTTTCATCCTGACAAACGTATGTTTTTCTCAGAAACTAAGAACTGCAGTTCTACCTTCTTTTAATTTCTTAAGTATGGTACATGACCTAGGTATACTTTTTCCTTTGGTCTGCAGTATTATGGATTAACATGGACTCCTGTATCTGCAAAAGACAAAAGCTGCTTTTGCCACTGCTTTCAGGTGCACATGAAGTCATAACCCTTCCTGAAAATGGCTGCTAATCCAAATCAAGTCCAAAACTAACAATATTCAGATAAAATATCGTTATCAGTTTTGGACAGCAATACTCCTTGAGGCAAAGAAATTATTTCCTTTTTGTAAAGAACAGCAAGACAAACTTTACTTTTCTTGTAGCTTTACTCTGAATTAAGAAAGTTGCACTGATCTGTGACTAAAGAATGAAGTATAGAAATTTCTTCCTAAACAAATCTCCTGCTTGCATCATTCTAACCATTATGTATTTAAAGAATCCATGTGTCCAAGGGCTGACACAGACACAGTGACCTTCGTTCTCTGAAATTCCAGTATCCTGGAATTTGTCGGAGCAATCCCAGGCACAGCTACAGGGTGGGCAGAGAAGAGATTCAGAGCAGCCCTGCAGAGAAGGACTTGGGGGTGCTGCTCGATGAGAAAAATGAACATGAGCCAGCTTCAGTGTGCGCTCGCAGCCCAGAAAGCCAACTGTATCCTGGGCTGCATCAAAAGGAGCGTGACCAGCAGGTCGAAGGAGGTGATCCTGCCCCTCTACTCTGCTCTTGTGAGACCTCACCTGGAGTATTGTGTCCAGTTCTGGTGTCCTCAACATAAAAAGGACATGAAACTGTTGGAACAAGTCCAGAGGAGGGCCACAAGGATGATCAGGGGACTGGAGCACCTCCTGTATGAAGACAGGCTGAGAAAGTTGGGGCTGTTCAGCCTGGAGAAGAGAAGGTTGCGTGGAGACCTCATAGCAGCCTTCCAGTATCTGAAGGGGGGTGCTGGGGATGGACTCTTCATTAGGGACTGTAGTAATAGGACAGAGTGATGGGTTAAAACTTAAACAGGGAAAGTTTAGATTGGATATAAGGAAGAAGTTCTTTACTGTTAGGATGGTGAGGCACTGGAATAGGTTGCCCAGGGAGGCTGTGAATGCTCCATCCCTGGCGGTGTTCAAGGCCAGGTTGGACAGAGCCTTGGGTGAGATGGTTTAGGGTGAGGTGTCTCTGCCCAATGCAGGGTGGTTGGAACTAGATGATCTTAAGGTCCTTTCCAACCCTAACTATTCTATGATTCTATTCTATGAGTCTACACTCCTCTCTTTTCTCAGGAAGCTTCTTAAGTACCATTTACTTCTTCAACAAATTCTGAACTGCTGTTACCTGTGACAGTCACAGGTAAGCTGACTTAGATTCAGTATGCGAAAGAAATTCCAATACCACTTATTTAATGCAGGTACTCAGAAATGAGGATATTTTTCTGCTCACACACATTATGAAAAATGTTTCTTGAAAGAACATGAGGTTTTGGCTGGTGGTTTTTTTTGGGGGGTTTCCCTCTGGCCATTTCTCTTACAATATTTTTTCATGGTGCTTAAAGGAAAATATATTCGTTTCTTTTAAGTGTTAAGTTGATGCAATGCCAATTTTCTTTCAACCTTATTTTAATCACATAGGATAATTCTTTTTCCTATATAGTGATTACTACTTTAGAAAAATGAAATAAAGATATCTGACACAGGCATTGTTTTTAAATGAATAAGACTTAAAAAGGCAATAATTGACAGCAAAACACAAATAAGCAGATATAGACGTTTACCTTGCTGAGTATTCTGTTCTTGAGTTCGATTCACAGTGAGGTCTAGAGGGCTATCCTGTTCTTCCTGAAGGGAGTTTTCCGTTTGGTTCATTTGGATACTTTTACATATCAGACTTGGTTCAAACGATGAACCATTTCTGTTCTCTTGAATTTTGCTACTTTTTGAAATGTACTCAATCGCAAACTGACGGATCATTTTTTTCATTAATTCCTGAGCAACTAGGGGAATGTTAGGATCACAGTTCTGAGGAAGATCTAGGAATAAAAAACAACAACAACACAGGCAACAGATGCATTAAAAACAAATTTCATTACTTTTCTTTAAATAAAGACCTCCCATAAGCCAAATAAATGTGTATAATAAGTACATGTATAACAAACATTAATTCAGATGTATACAAGTTTTTCTTATGAGCATTTCTAACTTGAGGTCACTTTGAAGAACATGTTTAGCACACATCAGTAACCTCATTCCTCTGTCATAGCATGCAAGTAAAACTATGTGGGTAGATCTACAACGCAAATATGGGAGTCGGTACTTATTGCTGGCAAGCAAGTTGAATTTTCACTTGCAGACTGCACATGTTCACTTTTGAAAATAGTTCTGAATACAAACAGTAGAAGTTAAATAAATCTATGAATTAATACATAATTAAATCACTTTCAAAGAACAACTATAACAAAAATAATTCAATTGCAGTACTATTTATTAGTCCCTTTCTTAACAGAACAGTTGCACTTTTGAGGAGCTGATCTTAAAGAGACAAAATTTGTTTTACCTATGTACTAGATTACAATCCCCATTGTAGAATCAGGATAGCAATGTCAAAACTGATACAATGCTACTTGAAATGTCCCATACAAACTGCAGCAATACAAGCAATTGAATTTTTACAATAAAGTTGTATATTTTTATTGTAAAATCTCACAGGATTTTCAGGTCATTTTCAAAGTTCTACCAATAAAAACATCTGGCAGAAAAGCTTTATTTCCTATTCTAAACTGCAGGTACCTTATTTTTCATTTGTGTGTCTAAGAGTCCCATGGAGAGAAGTGTTTCAAAAAAAGCCAAAAAGGATCAAACATACGATACCTATGAATTTATTTTAATGTTATCTGTCAGCTAGAAGAAAGTTAAACATCTTATTAAGCATAGCTGAAACCAAATTTGTTAATCACTGAAAAGGATCTGAACACAAATATAAGTGCCAGAAAGATCAACAAAATAAGGCATAAGTAACTATGTATAAATAACAATACTTAGCATAAATAACAATGTAATTAAGAAACTCACTTAAAGCAAGCTGTGTTATTCATCAGTGTAAAACTGCATTGATGACTGCAATATTTTATTTCACAAAACAAGCATAATTGTCTATACTCAAAAGATCTATGTTATTCTTTAAAGTGGTAGTAGTAGTACTCGTTTCACTACCCCACTGTTCCTTCTCTTTCAACTCTACACAAACACAAACCAAAAATATCTTTTTTGATGTTTTAACCACTGCCCATCCTTGAGTTCACAGGTAATGAATGAAACAGATTTCACCAAGAAGAGACAGGGATTTAAAGATTTAAGGTAAGTATGAATATGATAAAGATAATCAGCTTTTAGGTCAGCCTGGATTGCCTTAAAGAAACACCAAAGGCTATGGTGGCAGTTACTGGGATACTTAACATACTCTGAAACAGGTAAGACAGGAGACAAACTGAGTTTTGTTTTCAGGGAAGTGGAGAAACCAAAATGACTGGATAAGGTAGATGTTTGCATGCAAAGTGTAAATTTCCCAATAGGTAGTTTGGAGTATCACCCAGCATATTTGCTCAAGCATTTTATGCCAATACATCTACTAGCAAGAATGACCACTGAAACAGATCAAAGAATGTTGCTCCGGGTTTTATCTAGTTCAGTCCTGAATACTTCCATTGATAGAGACTGCACAACCTTGCCAGGTAGCCTGTTCCACTTTCTTACCTACCCTCACTTTTCCTTACACAAAAAGGAGCCTCTTGTTTCAATTTCTTATCTTTCACTGTCCCTTTGTGCACCATTGTAAAGACTTTGACCCTGTCTTCTCAGTAACCTCCTCAGGGGTACTGGAAAGCTGATCTTGATTTATTCCTATTAATGATGCTTTGCTTCCTAATAGAGGATGAAGCTGGGGATACATAATTTTTATTATGAGGAAGAAGTAATTTAAAGTATTTTGAAGTTGGAAATAATTTCTCACAGCTCTCCAAATGATATAACCAGAAATAAGATGTTAGATACTCAAAGAAGAAAAAGTTACATGGTTTCATAAGCCATTTTCTTTTTACACACTGTACATTTTTGAAAGAAAATAAACTTTTTAAGGGTAAATGCAACTTTTACATAATGTCTTATCAATATAAACCTCCTGAATGACCAGACTAGGGTACACGTACTACAAACATAATACTTCAAATGTATTATATAAAGTCTAATTACTTACATTCAAAGGCTGTAAGTACATATTATTATACAAGTATACAATGAAAGCATGTAGAGACCTGTGATTTTAAATTCATGGTAGGAAAGTTTCACTACACGTGGAAAATTCGTAATTAGTCACCTAAAATTTTTAAACACAACTTACTGTATTCTGGGGTAAGTATTAGGTCTCTGAGCTTAGTATCACTAGCAAATAATTATTATCAGCAGATGGCACCAGATATATTTTGAATGACCCAGAAAGTTTTTCTGCTAGGATGCCTTATTAGAAGTCATGAATATAGCAACTTACAAAACTTTAAATCTACATGCCTACATCTAAGTTTCTTTTTTTTCACATAGTTTTAAAACATGAGATTTAAAACATAGATTTAAAACATGAGGCATATGCATTTACTTCATGGATTATGTATGTACATACATACAACCTCAAACCCAGCAGAACAGTCAGGAATCAGGAATAAAAAGTAGCTCTGATGTTCCACTAGTTTCTCTCACATCACTGTAGATCTCCTGATATTATTAGGATAAAAGAAGGCTAAGTAACACATTTCTATGCTATAATCTGATACATTCTGTTTGTGATTGTCCAATTACAGACAGAATGCAAGAGAAGGCAGTAATAAAGACAATGTGTATGACTAACTGCAATGATTTATTTTAATTCAAAGCTCACATTTAGGATTGAAACTTCCTCAGTTTATGTAGTTTTAATATTAAAATCCATATTCTTAACTACTCTCTACATTAATGCAATGCGTGATCATTAGACTGCAACGCACAATGTAGCGACCAATTTAAGTGATAGTTCAGACCTACACATGTATTTGGTAAGACAATGGGCAAGGAATTAAATGCTCCCAAAACAGTGCTCCACAATAGTACTCTATTTCTTGAAAATCAGTATTTGTTTTTTTTCATTAGAAAATCAAAATAGTGACTTAATTTCTCTTCTGATACTACACCAAAAACCACTGGAAATCAACAGTGAATTGCCCTCCTAGCTTAAAATCATGCTGTGAGAGTAGCAGAACTAAAAACACCTGGTTACTCATCAGCATGTTTCCTATATTCACTCCAGCTTCTCACAAAAAGGCCACATTTTCCAGAACAACCCTGCCTCAACAGACACCAACGGAGCTGTCCCAGCAATATTCTTAGCTCTACTTGTAAACTTGTCCCATTCACTGCCAGATCACCAGCAAGTTAAAAACAGAATAAAGCAATTTATTCTAAGCCATGTATCATAATTAATTTAGTTAACTTGACTGGTCAACAACAGAAGGAATAAGGGCCAAGTTCACTCTAGTCTTCTGCTCAACATTCAAAATTTTTCCGTTCTCTTCTCAGATAGTCATGTTCATTACTCTACATACATGCATATCTCTAAGGTTTTTCTTAAACCCAGTGGAAGATGACCAAGAAATTCAGAAGTCAGTGAAGACAGCAACACTGGCAGGCAGGCAGTCAACACAAAAGTAGTATGTTTTACTTCCTTAAGAAAGCAGCTGAAATCCTGCTAAACATTCTTTCCTGATTAACTTGATGAAAAGGGACAGCAGTGTCATACAAACTGACTGCACGACTTCCTACAGAAAATCTTTCAGATTTTGACAGGACTTCTTAAAATTAACTAAAAAAGAACTGCAGTTATTGGATTAAGTAGTAAATACATCTCAAAACTACACCTCAGAAAGAAACACTTTTTTGTAGTTTGAGATTGTGTGCAAGATTACATTTTCATAGGCTTGCCAAATTAGACATATACTGTCCAAGAAGCATGATCAGCAAGTGATATCTTTGTGTATCTGAGCTATAACTTAGCAATGAACAGGAGGACTCGGAGTCAAATGCAGGTATGCGCTATGGTGTAAGAAAGCCCTAGTTATGAATGGAAATATTTTAGGAAACAGATACCTAGAAACAAACTTCAAAAAGCTTGGAGGGAAATTATTTTGGTATGGAAATATGGCACTGAACATACTCAGAGTTGCCCAGAGAATCTGGAAAGATTTAAGTCATCCTGACCATCTTCTCCCTCCAGTTTTGTGCCTCAATTCCTTAATTTCTGCAAAAGCTTTTCAGGTTTCCATCTTCTCCTGGTAGGTCATGTCCTGAAGACAAAACCTGATTCACCATCAGTGTATTTAAATGACCTTTTCTTTTTTTTCCCCTCTTCTCCCTTAATTTTTGTTTTAAAAGGTCACATTAATATTGCATGGAAAAAAGCTTTGAAGAACATACAGTGTGAATACATACAGAACCAGGAAAATTAGTTATCCATGATCAAAATGTCTGATCTAGCTCTTACAGCTTCAGTTCTGCCATGTAATGATGATCACATATGCAACACTAATAGTCACAGGGGAGAAAAAAAAAACAAGACTAATAAGTATTTTTTAAAGCACATAATGTTTTTTCCTTGTAATTGTTTCTTTGACAAAGAAAAATGGGTGGAATTTAATGTTATTTAAGTGGAAAAGTATCACAGTCTACTCTGCTTTCAACACTGAATGGGTAAAGAGAAATATCGTGCTTAGCAAGAAAGTATCTGAGTTTCAGATATATTGTTTAATGGAAACAATCAAAGTTTAATAAAAAAAATTAATTTGGCTTTAACTGAGGTGCCTGCTGAGGGCAGGAGTTTCCTACAGACCCCTATCTACAAAACTAGTCTTTTATACATAGGTAAGACAGGTTTCTAAGAGAAAGACTGTTACTTAGTTTACCATCTTGGCAGTAATTCTATCATCCTCTTAAGAGGAAAGAGGAATAATCTTTGTCTAAGAGTCTACAGACAATTGCTCATCTTATAAATGCCTGAAGATTGCACACTGTGGACAATGATATAACTTGGCTGCAAGTTTTGAGATCTTTTGGAATAATTTCCTCATGACAAAAAGCCCCACAACCCTCACCTAAAAGGAAGCCTGAAAATTACAAACCCCAGCCCCACACTAACTTGTTCTAAAATAAAAGAATAGTGAGACCAATAAAAGCAACTCTCAGATTTGCTCACTAGTCTTAGAAGTTGTTCACAGGGGGCCCAAATGAAATCTATGCTATTTACAATAGTAAGAAACAGTATATGATTTTAAGGAGTTAGCAATCTAAACACAGAAACAAGTGTTACTTCTATTTTAAACACAGCCAGACAAGGATTCTACTTTCTCTAGGGGCAGAGGAGGAATGGGGGGCATGTGTGTGTATGTGTATCTGGTTTAGTACCAGTTATAAAAACTGTTCCTTATCTAAACAATTACTTAAAATTTTTTGACAGTTTTTCCCCAAGTTGATCTAAAAAAGCTTACAAAAACTCAGAAAGCAGACTTGGCAAAACTCTTCATCTTCCTCCTATAAAGCCAAGACAATTACTTAAATACCTCATAAATTGGTTTCACATGCCCTTGTAGATATAGGGGTTTTCTTCCTTTTCAGTTCCAATCATTTGAACAACTTAAGAGACTGGAATCTGAACTGAATATTTTTAGAAAACTGTGCAGAAAGTACCTTTTACATAAGGACACACAAGTCCTTCAGAGAATCACAAAAACAATCGGAAAAGACTTTGGTTTTGTTATTCAGTAGACAAAACCTTTTTAACTTAGCATTACTGATCTGGCAGATAAAAAAACCTAAGGGAGATGCTAAAAGCCAAATGCTCTTTGTGAAAAACTTCACAGAAGTCACTCACTCCAGTAAGGTCATGCAAAGTTTCACTTCTCCCATGATAAAAGTTCCTCTCAAGGAGTATCTCCAGCAGAAGCACAAAGCCGGAAAATGTTGAAGAACACTGTACATCAAGCCCAAGAACAGATATGAGAAAGTAGAAATTTGAAGGAATTAAAACATTTGCCTAGGGATATGCCATGAAACTGAGTCTGTGATGAATATACAAGAATTTCAGAAATAATGAGGTGGCAACTTCACTGGATATTTCAAATGGAAAAAGTTTTAAAGAAATCCAAGGAACAAAGACAGGCTCAAAATGCTGTTGCACTCCATTTAAAGCCCAAAGCAAAATGCAGGCTGAACACACAGATGCCCTGTACAGAAAAATATTTGGCACCCCCCAGGTTTAAGGGCACAGTAATCTCTTCCTGCTACAGCAAGGTAAAAGAGAAAATTAGCTTTGGGTTGCTCTCCCACCTACATGAAGGAAGAGAACATGGCTCACACTCTAATTCTTTGCTGGAGCAAGGAAAAGGCCGTCACCCTATTCATACTCAGCTATTTTGACATCCAAGTACATCTACTAAACCTAAGAAAAACCTGTGGAAGTTGTAGTTACCGAGTAGATCTGCTTTCACAGAAATTTAAGGAAGAAAATGAGTTATTTCTGCTTCTGGTGACAGTGACTAGTTAACTTATATGAGCCAAGCTGACTTGTCAGTCATTCATGTACTGCTATAACATGCAGAGTGCCAAAGAACAAGATCTACTAAATTAGCTCTTTAATTCTTTGACTATATATTTTGACAAGAAGTTTTAACCTCTGACTTGGATATATCTGAAGTATTAGGTTTTGTGTGAGAAGATCTCAAATACCATTTTCTAATCTGTAATACACATTCTCTCACCTAAAAACAGTCTTCCTGCTGAAAACTAGAAGTCAAAGTTTAGGAACAGGAAATGTTTACATGTTTAAAATTCCAGAGATTGGCACCTGAACTTGGCACAAAAATAAAGTAGCAGGTCATGGTAAAAAAAAAAAAACAAAACACAACCCAAAACCCAAACCAAACAATAAAATAACAGGGATTCAGGAATATAACACACAATGTGACAGTACTAACAGAAACACTAAATAGGAAGAGCAGTGCCTCCCTTGGTGACTCAAGTAAGCAGAGAAAAAGATTAAGGAAAACAAAGAATAAAGAGAAATGACATTCAGTAGATAAATGAAAACTACTTAAAGTAAACCCTGAATAATTTGATTCTTCTAGATTTGTGTCATTTCTCTTAATATAAAAGACATGCTTATTACCTTTCTTTCGAAAGAGTGCATTTAGATAGTTTTCTGCTTGGCATTCAATTTTATCAGTGTTGGACTGGCCCTGAGATGACAGTTCCTCTGTAGGTGTTGACTGTGAAGAACCGATAACTGATGCGCGATCCTAGAAGACATACAAAGATTATAACATCTTTCAGAAGTTTGTCTACTGGTAGTATGATATACAATTACATTATTGAGCTAAAATTGAGTAAAAGAATCACTAAAAATATATTTACAATAGAACCAAACCATCTCACTCCCTCTCATAGCCAAATATATCTTGAGTCAAAATGCAGTATTAACTTATTTGCAAAATTCAATTCTCCGATTCCTACTTTCATACAAAAACTTGGGTGTTGGGGAGTCATGCTTGATATCATGTTCATACTTACACTGACTGCTTCTTTGTGTAAATTACAAAAGGAACATTTCTCATCCATAGACCAGTCAGTTAGCTCTTCTGGCTCACAGTCTTAAAAGAAGAAAAAAAAGCTAGATGTTTTAAACAAGCAAAAATGGATTTTGAGAACAAAATACACAGCCTCCAAATCTCTTAAATAAATTCCATCATAATCTAATATACATTTATTGCTACAATATAGTCAGTATTCAATTCTTTCTTGTCTAGCTCACATAGCTTAACTTTCAAATAAAGGGCACCTTTTTAGGAGGAAAGGTAAACTCAGACATTTCAATTAATTACCTATCACAGTTACTTAAGGCATCTGAATACTGTAAATAAATCTCTGAATTCCAGTCAACATTCATTTTAACACCGTGCAAAGTGTTAAACAAGTGTATAAACTTGTAAACTAAGCTAGAATTAAGACTCCTCCTCATTTCCTACATGTGTTGTACTTAAAATATTTTAACTGACTTGATATCATCACTGTAGGTAAAACAAACCCTTATACTCACTTGTAGCACTTGATTTATTTAGAAAACTTTCAAGTAACTTTGTATGTTTTATCAGAAGGTGTACTTTAATCTTGAGGGAATGTAGAACTTAAGCAGAATGCATATATCAAGTCCAGTCTTCTCCTATTGAATGCTTCCTTAAGCAAGTTAAGCCCCACTTCAAAAGTTAAGTTTTCCACCTCATACACTGTTTTCTTCCCAAGCCACCAATTGCCTTAAAGCTTGTCCCAGATCAACTGTGCTAATAATCAAAATTAACCTTCTAATTTCTTGTTTAAATTTATTCATGGCAAGTTATTCCAGTTTATAAGAACAATGTCACAAAAGCAAACAATAACTGTTTACGTATTTAGCACCTTGATGTATTTGTAGAGAGTATCATTACATGCCATTTACACTTCATTTTGCTAGGCTAATGTAGTGCACCCAGTTTTCTCTCATGAGATTCAACCCTCTGCACTCCATCTGCAACCACCTTTTCTGCACCATTCTCACTTGAACACCCACTTCCTGAACACAGGTGACCAAGACGTCAAGATGATGCCTTTCTTTTACCAGACTTCCTTAAACTGCAGGCAATACTCTTCCTACAGTATCCTAAGTTGTGCATGAGTCTCCCACAGATGCAGCATTTTGGCAAGTGAATGACCCTGATTAACTACAACACCAAGGCCCTGTCCATCCCATCCATTTCCAGCTCATACACTTACAACTTAACACCTCCCCGACCTTAATTACCAGATATGTTTCTTACTTTTGTCTGTACCAGTAAATTACAATGACAGTTCTACCAGGGAGGTTCTTGGGATTACCTACTTCCAGTAACACACTGTGATAGGTTGACCCTGGCTGGCTACCAACCCCCACGCAGCCTCTCTCTGAACAGGGCAGAGGGAGAAAATAAGGTTGAAAAACATGTGGATCCAGATAAAGACAGGGAGACCACTTACCAGTTACTGCCACAGGCAAGCCAAACTCAATTTGGGGAAAATTAATTGCATTTATTGTCAATAAAAATAGATTTGCATGATAAGAAAGGCCAAAACTAAAATGATCTTACCACTCTTTCTTCCCAGGCTTCAATTTCACTGCTTCATTCCTTACTCTTCTACCTTCTTCCCCATCCCAACCAGTGCAAGGAGGATAAGAAACAGAAGCTGTCCTCAGTTAATAACAGTTCCTGTCTGCCTCTCCTCCTCACATTTTTACCCTGTACTGGCGTGGGGTCCTTCCCACCAGCCTTCATGACCTGCACCAGTGTGGGTCTTTCCCACAGCTACAGCTCCTCATGAACTGCTCTAGTGTGTGTCTTTTCCACAGGGCACAAGTCCTTCAGGAAGGGATTACTCCAAAGGCCCACAGTTCCTGCCAGAAAATGGGCTCCTTCACGGTCTTCTCTCTACAGGCTGCAATTCCTGACAGTAGCATGCTTCAGCATGGGCTCTCTATGGGCTGTAGCATGTCCACCTGCTTCAGTGTGGAGTCTTCCACGAGCTGCAGTGTGGCTATCTGTTCTGATATGGTCCTCCTCAATCTGCAGGTTCTACCTGGTCTCTCCACGGGCTGTAGGGGACTCTCTGCTTTGATGCCCGCAGCACCTCCCTACCCTCTTCTCTGACCTCACTGTCTGCTGAGTTGTTTCCCCCACCCCAACAACTGATGAGCCTTTACTCTCTCTTAAATGCATTATCATAGAGGGACCATCAGAAATAAAATGAATCTGCAAAAACGAGCTTCATGAGTGTGAACATAACCCAAATAACTGTATTATTATTTAAATCTAGTTTACTCAGCTCTAAAATACTAATTGAGAATAGAATTCTGTATTAACAATATATTATATGCTTCCAGGGATGCAAAACAGCAATTTGACAGGTTGGACAGCTGATGGTAAGAAACAGACATGAGATTTTTCTTGACTGGGCAGTAACAAAACGAGTTATTGCTGCTGAATTAATCTAGCTGTCTCAGCCTATTACATTTATTCCTTTAAGATGTCCACAGATGAAAATAACCCACACTATTTCTTTCATAAATAAATTCGTGTTTTTGCAGCTTCACTTGCAACCTCAGTAAGTCTGCTTATGGATGCTGGGATCCTGTGCGTAACTCCAAAACATAATTTATATTTTAAGAGAAATTCTTCTGCCATGGAATCCTGAATTTCCACTGCTAAAAGTCTAACTAGAGAGCAATCCTTGTATATTGCCAAAAAAGCAAACCTTGAGAAACATTAGCCCTAAGTAATACTAAATTTATTTAAAGAAGTATAAACTATGTACAGCATTCCACATTTAAGTACGACAGTCAGCTAAGCAAAACTGCCATTAGACAGCAGATATATACCAGATACATCAAATCCCTGACATCCAACAATGTCATGTCACCACTGCAGAAAACATACTGAGACCAGTGTTAGTTTTTAACTTCAGAGACAACCATGATCCCACAAAGAATAAAAAGGTGAGCTCTGACAAAAACTACTACTTTTTTTTAATTTCTTAAGCCATTCAAATCTTTATTTCCCCAAACCATTTTTTGTTCCTCAAGGAGTCATGCTGAATTAAACACATTAATACAGATATCAGTATTGAACAGACTCCATTTACCTCTTAAAATGTGAAATAATTGCCTAGTAAATATAAATGAGATGGCTTAAAAAATTTAACCCTTACTTTTCATCATCTTCTGCATCATTATAATAATGTCCCAATAAATTTTCCAGCTATTTGTCACAATTCTGACCAAACACTCCCCTTTCTTTTTATATGGCAGTACTGTTTTCTGATAGGTATATAAGAATATCTGAGATGTTTATCATGTTTCTTAACATTCTTAATTTAATGAAAACTTGAATATCATAGATTCATGTTTCTAATATAATTTTTCATTCCATTATGTCATATATAGATATTCCAGAACAACTTAATGAAAAAACAAAACACACCCTCAAATAAACCTTTTGTTGTGTATAAAGAGGGTTTTTTTCTCTGGCAGAAAAAGAATGAGAGCTGCCTTTCTTTCACAAGACCCTTTTTCCTCTGTCCATACGAGGATATCCCACAAAAGAAAACACACAGAAACCAGATGATCAGAGGAAAAGCTTTCTAACAGTTAAGCTAAGTATCTGTAAGTAAAATGTCAAGAATAACAATTTACATGTGAATCTACTTAGCTGAAAATGGGCATAAGCAAAGGATTAGAAAGCCTTAAGGACTCAATGACACAAGAAGCCTCAAGCCTGTTCAGGAGATGATCAAGGTCAGATGCCAAGACATAGAACTTTACACCATTGCAACCAAGAGCTGCAGTACCAAAGCAGTCAGGGAAAAAAGAAATAAGGTGCTGAGTAACAGAGGTGACAAGAACCATTTAGGCAAGACCAAGGTAAGTCCTAGGTACACGTGTAAGAACTTCAGTGTAACAAAAGAGAAACTTTGTAACCTTCAGGTAACTATCCGTCTATGGTGGCTATTTCAGTCTGGCTTCTAAGCAAGATTGTATCTGATGTTTACAAGGTATTTTCTTTGGAAAATAAAAAACATAGAAAACTGAACAAAAGTCCATGGGTCCTGGTGAAATCCATCCGCGGGTCCTGAAGGAGCTGGCAAATGAAGTTGCTAAGCCACTGGCCACCATATTTGAAAAACCATGGCAGTCAGGTGAAGTTCCTGATGACTGGAAAAAGGGAAATATAACCCCCATTTTCAAGAAGGGGAAAATGGATGACCCAGGCAACTACAGAGCAGTCAGTCTCACCTCTGTGCCTGACAAAATCTTGGAGCAGATTCTCCTGGAAGGCATGCTAAGGCACATGAAAAACAACAAGGTGCTTGGTGACAGCCAGCATGGCTTCACTAAGGGGAAATCCTGCCTGACCAGTTTGGTGGCCTTCTATAATTGGGCTACAGAACTGATGGACAGGGGTAGAGCAGTTGATGTCATCTACTTGGACTTGTGTAAAGCATTCGACACTGTCCCACACAACATCCTTGTCTCTAAATTGGACAGATATCAATTTGATAGGTGGACCACTCGGTGCATAAAGAACTGGCTGGATGGCCGCACACAAAGAGTTATGGTCCATGGCTCAATGTCCAGCTGGAGACCAGCAGCGAGTTTGGAACTAGTTGGTCTTAAGGTCCTTTCCAACCCTAACTATTCTATGATTCTATGAAGTGCAATTTTTACCATTTAAATTTGCCATTACAATTAATTATTATCTCAAGCAACTTCAAGAGAATACAATAATCTAGAGATCAAATACTATTACAGGAAAGAAATGAGGAGGACATAGATCAGTTAACACAGTCACGTAACATTTTATGCACATTATTTTTTTTCTATGCTACAAATAATATGTAAAACCAACAACGTAAGTGAAAAAATGCTGTTGTAGCTAAGCAGCACATATTTCAGCTGTTTCTCACACATTTCTGGATAAGTAACCCATATAATTTCTTGAGATTTTTTCGAGGAAACATACTCCTGCTAATAGAGCATAACGCTGCATGTTGCCAGCACTGGTTCAGTGTTTATGATGAGAAGAATGGACACCTTAAAAGATGCAATGATTTAGATACTGCCAAGAGTCTAAAAACTTGGGTTCTGATTCTGCCAACTGTTTATTTTGTTATGAAAGGCAATTTTTTAATTTGTATCATAGACTGAATAACTGGAAAGTGAAAAGTGGCACTTAAATTACAACTGTGCAAAATCTGTAACAAATTTTACTCAAGAGTTCTGTATACATCTATATAAATCAATTCAGACCTCAAATCAGAAATAGCCTTGCATCTTATACTGTGAGTTCTACCTCTACTGGGCTTCTACAAAACATAGCAATTTCAAATGGTATTATTGAAGTTACAGACTGTATCTATAAAAAAGAAGCAAAAATAGTAAGGTAACCTGGGCATCCCAACCTAGCAGTCCTCCATCTCTTCTGCAGTTACTCCAGCAGTAAAATCAGTTTTACAGATGTGTCAAACATGGAAACAGGATTTAAATGTTGAAATATTCCTGATGCACATTCATGAAAATTGGAAAAAAAAAAATTTAAATTTTCCATAAACATTAATTTAATTTACAGGACAAACTGATTGTGGCATCAAATACAAAAAGTCGTCTGCAAGCAATGTAAATAGCACATCTTTTATAGAATCATAGAATAGTTAGGGTTGGAAAGGCCCTTAAGATCATCTAGTTCCAACCATCCTGCCATGGGGAGGGATACCTCACACTAAACCATAGCACCCAAGGCTCTGTCCAATCTGGCCTTGAACACCGCCAGGGATGGAACATTCACAACCTCCCTGGGCAACCTATTCCAGTGCCTCACCACCCTTACAGTAAAGAGCTGCTTCCTTATATCCAATCTAAACTTCCCCAACCCATTACCCCTTGTCCTGTCAGTACAGTCCCTGATGAAGAGCCCATCCCCAGCATCCTTATAGGCCCCCCTTCAGATACTGAAAGGCTGCTATGAGGTCTCCATGCAGCCTTCTCCAGACTGAACAGCCCCAACTTTCTCAGCCTGTCTTCAGACAGGAGGTGCTCCAGTCCCCTGATCATCCTTGTGGCCCTCCTCTGGACTTGTTCCAACAGTTCCATGTCCTTTTTATGTTGAGGACACCAGAACTGTACACAATACTCAGGTGAGGCTGCATGAGAGCAGAGTAGAGGGGCAGGATCACCTCCTTCAACCTGCTGGTCACACTCCTTTTGATGCAGCCCAGGATACGGTTGGCTTTCTGGGCTGCGAGTGCACACAGCCAGCTCATGTTCATTTTCTCATCAACCAACACCCCCAAGTCCTTCTCTGCAGGGCTGCTCTGAATCTCTTCTCTGCCCAGCCTGTAGCTGTGCCTGAGATTGCCCTGACCTAGGTGTAGGACCTTGCACTTGGCGTGGTTAAACTTCATGAGGTTGGCATCAGCCCACCTCACAAGCATGTCAAGCTCCCTCTGGATGGCATTCCTTCCCTCCAGCGTATCAACCAAACCACACAGCTTGGTGTCATCGGCAAACTTGCTGAGGGCGCACTCAATCCCACTGTCCGTGTCACCAACAAAGATGTTAAACAAGACCGGTCCCAACACCGATCCCTGAGGGACACCACTCACCACTGGTGTCCAGCCAGACACTGAGCCATTGACCACAACCCTTTGTGTGCGTCCATCCATCCAGTTCTTTATCCACTGAGTGGTCCATCCATCAAATTGATGTCGCTCCAATTTAGAGACAAGGATGTTGTGTGGGACAGTGTCAAACGCTTTGCACAAGTCCAGGTAGATGACATCAACTGCTCTACCCCTGTCCATCAGTTCTGTAGCCCCATCATAGAAGGCCACCAAATTGGTCAGGCAGGATTTCCCCTTAGTGAAGCCATGCTGGCTGTCCCCAAGCACCTTGTTGATTTTCATGTGCCTTAGCATGCCTTCCAGGAGAATCTGCTCCAAGATGTTGCCAGGCACAGAAGCGAGACTGACTGCTCTGTAATTCCCTGGGTCATCCATTTTCCCCTTCCCTTCTTATTGTCGGGAACTTCACCTGACTGCCATGATTTTTCAAATATGATGGACAGTGGCTTAGCGACTTCATTCCCCAGCTCCTTCAGGACCCGTGGATGGATTTCATCAGGTCTCATGCATTTGTGTATGCTCAGGTTCTTAAGATGGTCTCAAATCAGATCCTATTCTACAGTGGGTGCAAGGTCTTCCTTCTCACAGTCCCCGTGTCTGCCTTCCAAGACTCAGGTGGTGTGGTCAGAGCCTTTGCCAGTGAAGACTGAGGCAAAGAAGCCATTAAGTACCTCAGCCTTCTCCAAATCCAGGGTAGCCAGTTCTCCCCATAGCTATTGGAGAAGGCCCACATTGTTGCTAGTCTGTCTTTTATTTGCAATGTACCTATAGAATCCCTTCCTGTTATGTTTCACATCCCTTGCTAGATTTAATATTAACTGGGCCTTAGCTTTCCTAACCTGGTCCCTAGCTTCCCAAACAACATCCCTGTATTCTTCTCAGGCCACATGTCCTTGCTTACACCTTTTATAAGCCATTTTTTTCCCCTCTAAGTTTCCTCAGCAGCTGCTTATCCATCCAAGGAGGTCTCCCAGCCCTCCTGCTGCACTTCCTGGACACAACACTCCTGAGCTTGTAAGCAGTAGCATATAATTTACAAGAAATTTTTAACAGCATTAGTTAAAACTTTTCCCGTAAGACAGCTCAAATATATGCATACAGGAACTCTAGAGGAGCAACGTACACCTAATCGCGTGCTGTCAGGCTCCGCCAGCTATAACACTCGCAATATGTCTATTAGCTCAGTACTTTCTGATTCCTCACAGAAAAGGAAAAAAAGTGTCCTGAGTTTTCTTTCAAAAATGTAAATCCTTTGATGCAGAAGGAATACTAAAGCTTTAGTCATTAATCAGCCCAGTACATAGCAACCCACTGGAATTACAAGCAGAAAGAAAAAGATACTGTATACTGTTATAGCAATGCCCTGTTTCCTTTTCAAAGCAGTAACATGCTTGTTTATCACAGCAGATGGAAATAAGCTTTAACCCAAATTTACACATTTCTTAAATATTTTTAAGTCTGACTAGTGACATGCTTATAAACCTAAGTGGCAAAAAATATTCTTAAAACATCAGTAAACTAGTATTCCATGCTCTCCCCCTTTTCCTTTAAAATATTGTATTATTTGTATGATGCAGGCCAAAGAACTTGCACAATATGAAGAGGACAAAACCACAACCAAGTTAAAGCAGTCATTCCAAACCTATTGTAAGCAAACAAACAGAATATGCCCACTCTGCCTCATGTACTAGCAGTATTCTATGATTCTATATAGGTTATATGCTTTACAAATTACACTATCAGATAATAAAGTCTAAAGAAATTAAATGGAACATTTTGAAGGCTCGATAACAAAACACTATTTAAAGTCACAAAAGTGAACTCGACAGAACACTTCAAAGAAATTTTGTGCTGGATTTTCCTCCTTTGCTTTTGTTAAAGATGGATAAATCATTTTATATTTAACTAAGGGATCAGGTGTTACTGACAGCTATTCCAGCAAAACCAGGCTAGGTCTTATAAGGATAATGGAAAAATATCTACACTTTTACATATATATATATATATATACACACACACACACACACACACTTAAATATAGGTATACTAAAAGAAAAAGCTTATTTTTTATATAAAGATATTAAAAATATACCTATAAAAAGCTTACACTTTCTTGACCAAGAAACCCAAGCTAGCATTCACTACCTTCCATTTCCCAATTAATGTCAATAGGCAGCTGAGCAGCTTGCCTTCCCTTTCTAAAAGCTGTCCAAAGAAACAAAGTAGGAGCTGCAAAAAGTAGGAAGTAGATCTTTCCCATAAGAGCTTCTCAGGAAAGCTTAGCTAATCCAAAATTTCCCTGTACAGGAACAAAACCCAGGTACCATTTTACCTAGTGCTTTGCCTATGCTCAGCATTAACAAGAACATGATGAAATAAACATTAGAAAGAAAAACGATTGATGATTTTCTTCTTAGAATACATACATTAAAGTACCTTTAACTAAAAGAAAACATAAATAAAGGCCATTGCACTAGAGCTGACTCATTTACCTTCAAATAAACTGAGGTCTCTTCGTAGCCTTGGTCCATAAAGCCCTTCTAAAATACTTTCAAAACCTGAAAACAAAAGAAACATTTAAAACCATAAATCAAAAGTTTCTTAAAGAAAGCAAATCCAAGAACACTGGCAGCATGTATCCCAAATTCTGAGAGCAATTCCAAAAATCATTACATTTATCACACAAATATTTACTCCTTCCACTATAGTACTATTCAACAGAATTAGAAGATAAAAATAAGACAGGCAAT
Organism: Pezoporus wallicus; assembly: GCF_028554395.1. Classification (NCBI taxonomy): domain Eukaryota; kingdom Metazoa; phylum Chordata; class Aves; order Psittaciformes; family Psittacidae; genus Pezoporus; species Pezoporus wallicus. The sequence continues at coordinate 7,663,539 of NW_026642052.1, forward strand.
TGCCATCTGCACACAATCAGCCTATTAAGCCATGCCCCAACAACCTCCTTATAGACTTAAAATAACTACCACAGAATCTTAAAGACGGGAGGATTAGCCTCATAGCTCTACAGAAGTGAAGTAGTCTCTCTCTGGCACTGAGAATTAGAATCATGGGGGAGGGGAAGGAGGAAGAAACCTTAAAAAATAAGAAACTTCTCATTCACGATCACTCAAAATTACCTAATCTGAGAGCGCTAGTATTTCTACAAATGTAAAAAAAACGCTTATTTTGCTTCAGCTACCATAACAGTTTACTCTAGTCTTCCATATCTGTACAAAAACCTTTTAAAATTGAGGCTTAAATAAATCCAATTATTTTTCAGATTTACCAGCTATCTGTTTTGGTATTTGGTAAAATCACATACTGTAACTAGAGAGACAGAGCAAAGCAAATGATCTAAAAAAAAAAAAAAAAAAGCCAACAAATACCCTGAAGATGAATGACGACTGATACATGAAATATGATGAGAATTTACATCATCGTCATCAAAAGAAGTTTTGCTCGATATATGAACAGTTTCCAAGTGTCCACTCTTTTCTCCTTCCAAATAATAAGCTTATTTTCAACTAAGAGGATAAATCAAAGCAGCATTCGAAGGTTCTCATTCTTCATTCTCAAGACCTATTTACATTAAAGATGCAAATATAAAATAGTCTTAGAAAGTACTGTAAATTAGCTACATCACATAAAAGATATTAATATGTTCAGGAAACAACTACTATCAACAAAGAACATTTAGAATCATAAAATCTGCTCATTAGCTATAAAGCCCTCTAAGGCAACATGACATACAGCTCTCATGAAAAACGATATTTACTTTTTGGTTTAGATTGCTTGTACACTAGTTTAAGGAAGGAAGAATAAATACATACCACATCTTAAGCAGCACATTAAATAATATATTAAAATCCTAGTGGAGACAAGAGAAGCTACCTTAACACATAGGTGCTGTTGAGCTTGACGGGTCACATTTGGTTGAAATTTACCTTTCAGTTTTGTATTATTTTGTCATTTTAATGCTCTAAAGGTTATTTATTTCTATTTTAATTTTCCTGTTCTCTTTGTAATATAGTCCTATGTGAGATCACAAGCTGACAAAATCAAGCCTCACAAATGTATATATACATACACTTTTTAAACACAGCCTACAAAAAGCAAAATTCCAAGGCCCAAGGATACACTAAAAATTACCTTAAAGCATTATCCACTGACTCTTAGATTCAGAGTAATATAAATTCATATCTATTAGCATTGCACAAATTCCAAGTTCTTTTGGATTCAAAGGGTTATGGTAAAAAATAAACAACAACCAAGAGAGATGAAGAAGTAAAGATGAAGAAGTCTCAGGTTAAGACAGCAATTCCCCAAACACAACAGTCTGGAAACAGAAAACACGCTATGTGTATTATAATGATCATTAATGTCATAAACTGCAAGCCACTTTAGCTCAGCAGCTAACTAATACTTAGGTTCTTGCAAGTTACCGTCACTGGGTAAAGACATGAATGAGTGAAGTATCTCTTGGAGACAGTTGTACGTATTCCAAAAGAACAAACACTAACTCCCATTTCTTACTAGCTTTTAAATCAAACAGGAAGCTTGTTTACCACTCCAGTCAGCAACCAAAACCTCCCTGTTTTTTAGACACCTACCTTTTCTCCTGCCCCGAGTGTGGTGGGTGTCACTTGTTTCTGCCTTTACTTTTGTACTTAAACATATCTGCTTGTCCTACTGCCTGCTCCTGCCTACGCAAAAACATGAGCACAGAAAAACTAGTTCTATGAAACACAGGCTTGCTAAGGAATAATGCAATTTCCAAACAGGCTTCCATACAGCTTGTATTAGGGACAGCAATTAAAACCCACAGTGTACTTTTTCCTGAGCAAAGGACACACCGCCCCACATGTCTGCTAGTTCACCAAACTTAGTTCCACCCCACCAATCCAAGGTGATGCCTCTTTTACAAGTCCTCACAGAACTTTGCCGTAGAGCCATAATTTTAACATACCTGATGTGATAATTTTTTCCCTCAGGTTTGGATATTAGATACTTTCTTTTAAAACAGTTTACTTATATAGCCTAACAACAGAGATCATATTTTTCCAGCACTTATTCTAAAATTTTCCCAGAAAAGATGTGTACTACTTCCACTTTGTGCAGTTTTCTACAAAGTTGTTGTTCTGCTTTTCAGCAGCATTGATACAATTTTGATTTAGCCTAAAAATGAAGATAGTTTCTAGTACAGCTACAGATGAACATGCAGTAGGATGGTTTCATAAAATATAACCACCTAAACACAGGCATTTCAATAAACCTCTGTTTTACATCATGAGACAGTATGCAAAAGCAAATGGTAGTAGTAGTTCTGGAACTCTTCAGAACCTGAAAAGCCTACAGATACTGGTCAGAAATATGTTTTGCTTATATCTCTTGTGATTAAATAAATATTCTGCTTTCATTTTACACAATTTTTTTGTTTCTTTTTGTGGCCAATTGAGCACTTGATTTCAAACTACCTTTCAAAACTACTGTTGAGCCCTGACACATATAGCCCCAAACTGAAAAGAAACACCATTGGCTCTATTAACTTGTAATACCTCAATATATCAAACTCCCTTTACCTCTAATAAATTTCTTCTGTTACTTGCCTTACTTCTTGTAAGATCAGCTTTCTTCATTACACAAAACCCTTAGGTTACACTAACAATCTTCATATGCAGAAATTTATGATACGGCTCTTAACCCAATCAGAAGTTTATACAGTTTGCTTTCTCGAACAGTGTCATGAACAGCTCTCTCCCCTACATTAACTATCCCCATGCTCCACAACCACCCTTCACCAAACCTACTGCTTTCCTCACTCAGGGATAGGATGAGGACTCCCAGGACCAGGAAGGCTGGGAGTTGTGACTTACAACCACAGGAAGGGAGCTCTCTCTTTTTGGTAGCTATTTAGGTGCTGAAGAGGCAAGCGGCACAGGAAAGAGTTCTATCAGGTTTGGCATCTAAGCCTGATCACGGCCAATGTCACTAAAACGAAGTGATAAGTGATGGCAATTGTAGACCCCCGGGGGGTGAAGACTTCTGCTCAGCAACTGGGCTGTCCTTAAAGCTCTGCTGCTTGCCCATAGTCCAAATCTGGAATGTTACAGAGAAACTCTTATGGTTCATTTAGCCATTGCAATTTGTCCATCTCACTGCCACCTCATATGATACTGCCAAAGAAGATCTGCAGCAGATCAAAGCTAACTACAGGAGTCCAGGGACAATAGTGAATGACACCAGAACCACGTGCTGATGCAGGGGAAAGGCTTTGACAGGAGCAAACACTTTCCACGGATCAACATCTGACCACATGGCTGCAGGCAGGACCTCAGCTCTTACAACATCAACATCACAGTGCTTGAGAGAGACAGGATCCATTTGATGATGCAAGTGTCATTGCCAACAGGCTTGCCTCTTAAGAAGGGCTTCAAACTATGTTTGCTAGAGAAGTGGAGGCCGACACCTAGAAAGTAGAATGGCAAAGAGGGTAAATGCACATGACTACACAGCAGCAAAGATCTTACAGTTCCACTGAAAAGGTGGCATAAACAGGAACACATCTTAAGCAGCTGTACATGAATACATTCAGCACAGGAAGCAAGCACAAGGGATTATAAACCAGAGTGCGCAACAATCTTACTGGGAGTATGTGGTATGGTGAGACAGTTCAGACAACTGGAGAACTACAGTGAATGGATACTTGTAAGAAAAGTGAGAAAGTCAAGGACAGTGCTTATATTTTGCAAAGAGTTTGAACTGGAGCTTTAGTGTGGAACACACCACATGACAATTAAAAATCCATGGGTCAGGATTCAACCAGGGAACATCATGGTGAACATCTGTTACAGACTGGCCAATCAACAGATGAAGCCTTCAAAAAACAAAAAAAAATAACACACAGTCAAGGCGTTGGCTCACGTGAAAAATATCAGTCCCCCGACATCTGTTGGAAATACAATATGGCAGCACAGAAACAACCCTAGAAATTTTGACGGTGAATGGAGGACAAACTTGATCAAGGCAGACAAGCTCAATAGTGAAGGCACTCTGCTAGACCTGCTACTCATGATTAAGGGAGAGCGGATCAATGACGCAACCAGTTAACAGTGGCCTTGGCCACAGCAGCCACGGGATGGAATGGGATGGAATTTAAGATCCCAAGGGAAGTGGATAGCTGAATAATGGCCCTGGTCTTAGAAGCCACTGATTTACACTCCTCCAACAGGAGGCAGAAAGTGGAATGGAGCTAGTAGTGCTGCTGCACTGTCTTAAGATAGTCTTAAGAGAAGTCATAAATGGGCCAAAGGCCTAAGGCAAGTGTTTTAGTGAGGTACCCTACTAACTCTTTATAAAGTCAAAGAAATTGGAAAAGGTAATTACTATTTGGCAATTCAGAAACCATTACTTCGTGAGTTATTTCCAGTATGTTGTTTAAGTGTCTCTACAGGTTTAGTCAGATTTAAAAGACTATTAAACCAGGATTATTAAATCCAAAATAAGTCTTTAGAGTACCTTCATAACTTTTAAATAGTCTTCTTCAAGCACTCACAGAACTTTATGATTTAAGTTTTACATAACTATTTTATCAGTGTAAACTACTCAGTGTCTGCCACATTTTCAAAGCCTATCTACATTAGAAAGTGTACCTCACCACATATGAACAGTAGACGCTATGAAGTTCTTTGTTATGAATGAAACAGAATAGTGATTAAATGGACATGTTCAACGGAAGCTCCCCAGATTATGCACCTTATACAGACTTCCAGAGCTATTTAAGGAACACACAAGGACTCTTTCTCACTGCATGACCAAACCCAGACATTTTTCTTCTACTCTTTAGCAGTAGTGTGGCTATGCATTACAAAGGCCTCTCCCACCCACAAACTGGTCAACAGCTAGGCTGCACTTCTTACTATGGAAGCTGTCTATATTCTAGCCTGGAGGAAATCACAAGGTGCAGACTTAGAATTGTTTATGCAGGTTGGCCTAGGTTAACTTTGGACATAGTAATTGAACAATTTTACATACAAATTGACATCAAACAGTTTTAGTTATACACTGGCCATTGTTCTTCCAAAAGCTATATTTCCATAATGTTTCTAAGAGGGAAAAGTTATTTTAGCCTCACAGTTGATCCCAGTTCTTAAATCGCTCCTTCCCTCTCTACATCCTCTAGGTGATCACAACTGGGACTGCAAGTACATTTTCAAGAAATCTGTTTGAATAACCCAGACTGTGTGTTAGAAGAAGAGCCAAGAAAAAATAAATGTCATGTAATAGATGGAAGCTGACATCTGAGTACTGAAGATAGAAGCAGTTACTATACAGTTATGAAAGAAAACAGTAGTATATGTGCAGGTTATATTTAAAAGATTTTTATAGGTTTGGTACTTTCTACATAATACAAATTTTTTTATTCTCCTAGTCTTATTTATGGCCTATTAGCTTCAGTATTTGTATTGTCTTTTCCATAGAAAGCTTGTTTCACAAAAGCAGATATATTTCCATTTACCTTTACCTCTTTGTTCCTTTTTCTTTGCTCTTTTACTCAGTGCTAGAACAGTAATACTAAATCTCAAGGAGAGGCCTCAGAAGACTTAGGCAAACTAGAATAATTACAACTGATGCAGAGCCATATTGAGATACTTGCTTAGTCACTTGTAACAGGATAACTGGGAACCCATGTAACCAGCTACCACGTTGCAGCCACCAAGTTTAAAAAAATAAATAAATAAAATGGTGATGGTGACCTTATAAAAACCCTTACAATTCAAACTGTCTTCACACTAATGACCTCACAGTAAGACACCTAGAAAAACCCTTTACTTACACTTGCAGTCACTTCCCCTGACCTGCTGCAGCTTTTTCCAGTTTAGGAAAGTATGAGCAGATGAACTGATAAAAAGCTTTCAGTGAAAATATTTCCAAATTAATTTTTTGTTTGATATTATTCCAAGCCATAGAGACTGGTTTATTCATATCGCTGTATGCCTACCAGAAATGGTGCATAATTGTTTCTTACATAGATAGGCAAAACTCACATGGAAGAGAGAGATGCTTTACAATACTGTCCATCTGATTCAAATTTACTGCTCTGTTTTTCATCTTAATGCTGGAAGATTACCCATTAGAACAGATCACACTGGTTTATGGTAAGGAATTTGGAAAATACTCTGTGCATGCAAATCAAGTTCTGCTTTTTCTCTTCTTCTTCAGCATATCCTCAGTTAAGCATAGGGTAAGAGTCTGTTGCACACTGCTTTGAAGGATGGGGTATATGTGCATATTTTTACTACAATGAAATAAGACTTCCAGCTTAAAGCACTACAGCCTCTGGAGGTATTGCAGGAAAAAAAGATGTGAGTTTTACAGACCCTCAAGATCCCCGTTAACCCACCTAACAAAGTTAGCAGAATCAGGTTGGATCTTCACAACTTCTGTGCACCTAAAAAATTAGCTACACGGGAACTTATATCACCCCACATGTTGTGGTTTACTATACCAAGAACCATGTCTGAATTATGGTAGCTCAAGTTGTTTTACTGAAGTCCAAAACACTTGTTATTTAACTTCTAAGGAAAAATCGGCATCCTCCCCACAACCCCCTCAATTTGAGAAAAATGTACTGTTAAGTAACATGCATGGAAGGTTCATGCCTCCTCCTTGTTTTTTGAGTTTATTCAATATTCTGAGCAGAGTAAATGGAATGAAAAGTTAAAGTAGAAAAAAAAAAAATTGCTCATTCTAAGCAGTGTGGAATTTAGCCCATTAATGCTGCTTTTCAAATCAGAACTAACGTGAAAATAGGTTGAGAATTGTTGATTTCAGTTCTTAGAGGACTGTAAAGTTGAGCAAAAGGTCTTTAAAATGTAATTAGGAAAATCCAAAGAATAGGATTATATTTAATAAGATTGGGCACAGTATCACCAGACACAGCATTAAAATGAAGCTTCCTTCTTTTATTTTTGGTGTTCTGTAATAGAGGTTAGTGTTCCTTTGACCACAGGAACACCGTTATCTAATTTTCATATAAATTCTGTTCCCATTCTGAAGTTAAACGACCCATATATTGAGATGGTATTTCTTAATCTATGAGGACTATTACATAAATTGTATGAGTCTAAGAAACTAAAAATCACACTGGAAAAAAATTATGGACCAGTAACGACCAAAAGACAGATCCTGCACACACCAGTTTATTACCATAACCGATAGGCTAATAGCCTCCTTTGCCCCATACCCTTTCATTTAAGTAGCAGTAACTTCATGGCAAGGTACAACCCACAAACGCACATTTCTGAGCTAAAACTCACTGACATTACACGAGAAATGAAAATTTCCCTTCATATGTGAAAATAAACAAGCAGTGAAAACCATTAAGCTTGGTTCTCCCACACAACATCAATGACATAAAAGATTTTTTTCCCCTCCCCTTGGCATTTTGTCTGCTTTCACTCAACTAAAGAGTGATCCTTTCTGAAAACTACATGTAAATCAAGCAAGTATTATATATAAATGACAAACTTCAGTTCTACTTTCCCCATTTTATACAGTTGCATGACTGCATTATTCAGTTTGGCTCAGTACAGGAGTATATCTGAAGGAAATTTTGCGGTTAGCATTACTAAGCTACCTTGGATTTAAACTATTATACCACAGACAGAAATCGGCTTCATTAGTGTTGTCAAACATTAGAACCGCTTTTTTTTTGTTGTTTGTTTAAACAAATAAGCCAGGCAGACAGAGTACCAAGTCTTTCAGTTTCTCTGAAAAAATAACTTGTGGTTCTCTTCAAGCTCTCTCAACTGTGCTTCACTGTTTACTTGAAAGTAATACAGGTGCAAGAGCAGTATTTTGTTCTGGGTTACTTAAAAAGGCAAAGAAGTCATTCACCTTTCTTACAAGTTATCCCTTTCATAATTGCATCAGACACCCCTTGCATAACAGAAACAAACAAAATAATATATCTTTATTCAATTACTATCTTTTTCCTGTTTGCAATGAGGTTACAGAACATCTAGTCAGTAAAACTCATTAGTTAATAAAATGCGGGCCAGATTCTCACTTAAAACCAACCCATTTTTCTTGCAGAAAAATTCTTGAGACATGATTTAGGACAAATGTTACATAGGTCTGGCATAGCGAGGGAGCTTGTCTAGCTTGAATCCACTTCATGCTTATAACACACACATACATAAAAATGTATTTTTTTTAATAGGAAGTTCTAAACATTTACCTTCATACACTCATTTTCTTTACCATATTGATTCAGAATCCTGAGCAAACAGGAGCCAACATACCAGAGATTCCAATGTGAAAGGGAGGAAATCCTTTATTTAGACTCCAATACAAATTCTGAACCATAGCTAAAATGATACTTGTCTTCCTCTGCAAATCTTAACTTCAGGAATTAATGCAGTTGAGGACACTGCTGCTGCCACAGAGAAAAGACAGGGTGACCAAAAACCAAAATGAGACTACAGAACAGCTTCCCTTCTAAGTGGCTGCTTTTCATTTAGGGTAAAAATCCTTTCAACTCTCTATGCTGTGCTTTCTTAAGGGGATGTAGACAGTGATGAAATACTGTTTCCAAAAAGAATATATACATCAAAAGAACTGGCTATAACATAAAGCAGTTACAAGCATCAACCAGAATACAAGAGGGAGTAACATTCCAGCACTAGGAAGGCCAACACTGGCCATATCTCTGAGGAAAAACAAAAAGAGGAAACCTCTTGCCTCCCCCCTAATTGTTCAACTATTTTAAAGAAATGGTGGCAGCCGACAGAGAAAAAATATTAAAAGACTGAGGTTAGCAGCAACACTGGTGTTTGGGTCCATTTTTCAGGTACTTATATATCACATCAAGAAAAATAAGGTTCCACAGAAAAGAAGTTTGGAGCTTGGAGATGCTTCCAGGCCAGTAAGAACATGCCCTTGCAAACCTGTAAATAGGAAAGGCCGCATGACAGCTTTTACTGTAGCTTCCAGAGGCTGCCAAAATTAAAGTTAGATTTAATTTCTGATACAGTAGCAAGATATTGAGATTTGTGTGTTATTTATAATTTAAAAGGCATAAGGAAAACACTTCAGAAGTGACTGCACTGCTCTGTGGATAAGGGGACATAAAATTGCTTCTAAGTGACAGCTACTAGAACTTAATTTCTGTTCTCTTTAAAAATTCTTCTTTCTTTGAACAGTGATGTAATCCCAGCTGTCACTCACAGGTATTTAGATATGGAATTGGTGTGAATATCAGTGTTCTTCACTGAAAATTATCCTACTGCCTTTCTTTTCCCTAGACACTACATCAAAGTTATCTAGATGGCAACAATTACTCAGAACAGTACTGGAGATAATTTGGACCAGTTTAGACTTTGTATCCTTACAGAACAAAATCCAGAGGGAATAGGCAACTGTAAAAGAAGATAACATCTAGCTTGGAAAAATGCTTGTGACTTCCTCATTGGTACCAATTTAACCATTTTACAACATGAGAAGAATAAAACATAGAAACAACTATCACTTTCAGAAGATCACGTGCCTGAAGCAGGTTCTTGTTTCTTAACCACATTTTAAGGTACACAAGTAGTCTGAAAAGTCTACCTATTTTATCTAAAACATTAAGGACTGCCAGACAAAAGCTTCTTTTCTACATGAAGGCCTAGTCAGATGTTCACTAAATCACCATGGAAAAGTGAAGTTCACAGTGAATCTGTGACAATTAATAGGTCACAACACTGTTTTACAATTACACAGTATCACACATCTAACCAGCCTCTCAAGAAAGTCTAGAAGTCAACTAATGAATAAATAGGTCTGGCACACTTCCTGGATTATCAGAATCAGAGAACATGAAACTTTTTGCTAAAAAGGAGAGCCAGTTGAAAGCCGTTAGAAAAAAAAATACACTTATTCAAAAAATACAAGTTCATTGAGCCAAAAAAGTATTTAATTCAAAACATTCCTAGCCTGATGGACTTTTGAAAAACTGAAGCTTAGGATACCATACTACACCATGGGTCTAGTGCAAGCTAATGGAATTGTGAGCCTTCAAGGGCATTCCATGAAACTGATGCCCGACAATATGTTTAAGGTGAATTTCCTAAAAGATTCAAGAGTTTCATGAGACTTTTCAGGAGGCTTCTTTTTAATTGTCATTTCTGCATCAAACCACCAGTCTATTCCCCACAAACTGCAGACTGTTTTGAAATGAACAAGAGAAGTCATTCTCGTCTCCCAGTAAATCCAACTTCTCATATTCAGAATCTATTTGTTGGTCTCTATTATTAAAAAAACAAAACCAACATTTGAATTTGACTGAAATCCTGCAATTACTCTGCACCAACACAGTGGTTCCCTGAAATCTATTGAGACATCTGCTGAAGCTACAGCACGAAAGGCATCTTGTATCTAGATGCCAAATTATAACACAGTAAGTGAACTATCAAGTCTGTAAATCTCAGTTCTGCATTCTTCAAAGTATGTATTTCCAAACATGTTAACACAAATGCTGAAAGCAGTTTATTAAAATACATTTTTAATAATCCCAGCCATACCACAACTTTACCAAGAAATTAGTGCAACGTTCCTTTAAACTAGTAGCTAAAGTAAGTTTGCTATAAGCTTACTTTCTTTGGTGCATTTTATAATACCTATGCCATGTATTTTCACCTCTAACTTACAGTTTATTTTTATGAGTAACTTTAATAAATAAACCCCCCCCCCCCCCAAGAAAACACAACAAAACCAGCCAGCCATTATTTTTGTATCCTGCCAAAATTTGGCTTGGGAAATCAGACAAAACTTAGAGCTGGCAACATTTCAATTAGGTCAACAAGAATTGGACACTCTTATCCATGTAAAAACTTCACTTGAAATTAAAAAAAGTTAACCAAGCTTCCTTTCTCCAAGAGGATTTTCTGGAATCCAAGGTTAAAACTGCAAGTGCCTCAGATACTCCGGTTAGATTGGAAGAACTCTAAATTCAGCTAAACCATGATTCAAATGAGTTCTTAAACACAGAATCATAGAATGGTTTGGGCTGGAAGGGACCTTAAGATCATCTAGTTCCAACCCCCCCTGTGATGGGCATGCTCAGTTCATAAAAGGTGACATTGTTCAAAAGCAGGTATCCTATCTCAACGTACATGTCAGGGATAGCCAACCTGTAACCTACATCTTCTCAGCATGCTTGTGTTGTGCTTGCATGGTGTACCAAAAAAATACACACAAGTTCGATTTAACGTTTGATTAAGTGGGCTGAATTCTTTTCTTTCCCACTGGAGATTAAAAAGCAGAAATACAGAAATGGAGACTTTAAATACAGATTTTAGCTTCACATTAGATACTCTTATAGGATAAAAGACGTCAGATATAAGAGAACAGAAAAATGTCAATTTATTGGTTTTGCGTTTAGCATTTGACACAATTCAAAGCTTAAGCAGCTGTGTTTGGGTGGCATTTTTAAAATCAATTACACACATCTGCACAACTTCTGATAAACTTCCTCCTGATCATTAAAAGGCAGAAGACAAAGCATGAAACTGTAAGATTCAAAGTGTGGGACTCAGAATCTCATCTGCTGTGGAACAGAACCCATATGATACTCAAATGAAACCATACACCAGCTCTGAGAATTTACTGGGCAATAATCAATTTTGTAACAATTCCATAATTAATTTCTGATTACATTCTCTAAAATTCACATTACTAACAACTGTCCAACCTGACCTGGGGAACAGCGGGTGGAACACCACAAAGGAAAACCAGATATGTTTTTCAAGTGCCTAGTGGCAAGATTCCAAATAGTTTAAATCATGTAGAGAACAGACAAGAGGTCTTACACAAGGCGGATGCACTTAAATAGTAGGCTATCCTGTCTTAGAAACACTCTGTTCCTTCTGTATTCCAGCACTGGCTCCTCTTTAGCAGAAGATTATTTCCAGACAGACATTCATTGTTAGTTCTAAATTTGTTAAGTCTGCTTTAAAAATAATGAGAAGATATACCACTTCGTTTATGCTGTGCAAAAAATGAATAAACTTATGTCCCTACTTTGCTCCTTAAAACAAACAAAAACTCATCACAAGTTCTGTATTAAGTTTAAGCAGCTAAAAACAAACAAAAAAGGGCATTTGAATCAGAAACTTTAAGCAAAACAGCTCCTAATTGTTCTTTTCCCTCCTCCCCTTTCAGAAGGGCCACGAATTTAAAATGAATAGAAATCTGTACCAGATTTCACTATTCCATTCACAATTTAGTGAGTTTCTTTGACCCAAGACAGCCATATCCTATTGCTCCCCCACAGAAGACTCAAAGCAAGGCAAAACAGGAAACTTTAGTACTTTGAGTTATTTGTAAGTAGGGTACTTTTCCCTACTGAATGAAACAATTAAGAAAGACAAGAGCAACCACTTAGGGAAGCCAACTGCCAACTGAACAGCAAGGTCAAGAATACAGAAATAGGATTTCCTAAAAGAAAGGTGTGATTACAGTCTGCATTTCCAGCAAGAGGGAAACTCCTGCAGGAATCAGATAAATCTCTGTTCCAGATTTCTGGAAAACTTCACATGAAGTTACTTATCTGCTATCCAGCTTCTTAATCAGTCTCATAGGTCAAGGTCACTCATATCCCACACAAAGAGCGAAACAGCCTTTATTACTAACCTGCAAAGTTGAGAATGAAGGAGGAGAAAATGCCAGAGCACAACCAATGCAAAATGCACAACTGACAAAGCTGTCAAGTATCCAATTGGTAACTGTTCTGCATGCCACATAATCAGGTCAGCTGGTTGTTAAAGGGCAGGTGGAGAAGCACCACGCAGAACATAGAACAGTTAACAGCTCTTAAAATACATCAATCACTACCAAGTGGCTACTCTTGCAGACAACTGCAGACAAGGCAGCTATGGCTATTCTGAGTTTTCGATGCTTTTGTGTTGTGATCATTCTGAGTTTTGAATGAGGCAACCAGATGACCAGAAGCTGTGCAACCCGTCGTTCCTACCTAGGAAATTAATAAGGCCTCGAGAAAACGAGCACTCACTTTACTGCCTTTAAGATGCTCTGTTAATATCAGTTTCCTCAAATTTATTTGATTCCTCAGAAGAGAGATTCTGAAAAGATGCCAAGATCTCCTCAGGCAATGGCAGTGACAGAAATTACTTCAAGTCATACCAAGTACGAGCCCTCAAAATGTTACATGTGACAACCTGAAGTAAAGGCTTCAGCATAAGCCAGAAAAAACACTTCATGGACCATTGTACAACTATTCTTTAAAGTCACCATTGAAACAGTCATGTTTTGTCAAGACCACCTAGCTTTAAGAAAACACCTACACAGAGCATTTCTTATTAAAACCCATTTCCTCTGGGCAGAACACATTTGTTCAGCAGTCAGTAGACTTAGGCAAGGGTGCAGACAGGAAATAAAACTACTTTCCAATATATCCTAGCCAGTCAGGTGGCCTTCCTGAAGGAACTCTCTCCAAGGACTAGCATTTGGTATTCCAACACAGAAGGCCAGTATCAAGGAGGCAAGGAGAGTTGTTGCTGTTCAAAAGCAGCAAGGGATTAAAATGAAATACAGTAAGGTACCTTAGGAAAAAGGGAAAGGCTAAAATCCAAGCAACACTTCACATTTCTCAGCTACACATTAGACCACTGAGAGTATGTGATGACATGGACAAGGAGTGCATGCTTTTGGACACTGGTACAGCAGACTTACCAACTGCCTAAGGCATATACATCAGTTAAAGGTTAGTACGGATGCATGAACTGGCATCTTGAAACAAAACTTTGTCAAGTCTGAGTGGAATTTGCACAATGCAAGTGTAACAGGCAAGGAACTGACGAAAAAAGGAGGAAGACAACAAGCAATGCTGAATGAGATGTTCCAGCCTGGAGAATCTTAGAAACAACTAGGCTGGAAAAGACCTTTATGATTATCAAGCCCAACCATCACCCCAGGACTTTCAAGTCCACCACCACACCATGTCATTAAGGGCCTCATCTACACAGGTTCTGAACACTTTCAGGGATGGCTACTCCACCACTTCCCTGGGCAGCCTGTTCAATGCCTGATCACCCTCTCAGTGAAGAAATTTTTCCTAATAGCCAATCTAAACCTCCCCTGGCACAGCTTGAGGCTGTTACCTCTTGTCCTATTGCTTGTTACTTAGGAGAAGAGACTGACTCCTTTCAGGTAATTTTAGAGAATGAGAGGTAGTTGTGAACAAGGGTTATTAGACCATTTCCTCAGGAGTCTTACCTGGATTTTTCCTGATTTTACCAACAATCAAAAGAAGCATACAAGTATATCTGAAGTTCTGACTACATCAACACATAATGATGTAGGCTTCAAACATAAACACATAACATTTCATTTCACATCCGATTATATGACACATAGGAATGTACACACAGCAAGAAGTAAAGAACCCACTATGTGCTGCACAGTCGAAATTACTTTGACCAAAGGATCTCAATTCCTGATGGAAAACAATTCCTCAGATTTAGGCATCAACAGAAAAACGTGCGTCTCCCCAGTCAGGAGATCTTTAACACAAAACCTGCCGAAGCTTTTGGCAAGACTCTCTAAACATGACCAGATCTCTGACCTCAAAAGCCAGACACCACAACAAAGTGGAACACACAACAGGTGGCAGAATTCCAAAGTAAATAGTTAAGATGGTAAAAGTGAGTTTATAAACCAATATTTCCCCAACAGCCATTGTCTAGTATCACTTACAAGGTTTGTTTTAGTCAGCTAAATACTATCTGTGAGTTCTGTACAGCTTGATCTATACAAGTCTTACTGTCAACTCCTCAGGCTGAGCAGCTAACCCTTCTTTCCCTCATTCCCTTTTCTCCCCTCTCCCCATTTAACTCAATTCCAGCTTAACCTGCAAGCTGCCAGCCCGTTGCCAGGATAGCCCGCTACATATACAAAGGTCTCTGGGACCATTCCTCTGCCAAGGTAGTTCAGCTGATGCCAGGGAAGGAGTGACCTCTCCTGCTCTTCAGAGAAGCTAACTGACTCAGTCATACTATGATCAGTTTGTCTAAAGAGTAAATAAAACATGCTTCTTGTAATAACAGCCTCTTGTTGACAGGAACAAAAAAGAAAGTAACAGCAACAAGAAAAACTGAACTGATCTTAAAGGTGATACACCTGAACAAGTATTTATAATGAAGAAATCAGCAAATGATTACCTCAACACTAGAGGAAAGGAAAGGGGCAAAACTTAACATCAATCAACAAAAAACTATCAGCAACTGTGCATGCCTTTTCCCAGCCTGTGTACCCCTACCAGACAGACACCTGCTTAGAATATATACCAAAGGCATCCATAGAGTCATAGTATCTTTTAGGCTGGAAAAGAACTTCACAGATCAAGTCCAACTGTAATTCTAACACTGTGAAGTCCACCACTAACCCATGTCCTTAAGCACCATGTCTATACTCTTATGTACCTCCAAGGATGGTTACTCGACCACTTCACTGAGCAGCCTGGTCCAACACTTGATAACCCTTTCAGTGAAAAATGTTATCTAAGTCTCCCCTAGAGCAACTTGAGGCCATTTCATAAAACAGCAAGTCAAATGTTCATAAATGGGCAAATAAAATCCAAGGAACAGGATTACCAAATGCATAAAGAATTACAATGTATTACTGAAGACCCAATACAACTTCTGTGAAGTCATACTTCAAACATAATTGAGCTATCTGAAGATGTCAGCAGACAGGTAGACATGGGACGCTAAGATTAAATCAAGATTTCTGAAAGACATCTATTGACATCCATGCCCAAAAGCTTTAAAAACTTCCCAAGCCACAGAGGTAAATTCTGTGCACAGATAAGTAACTGGTTGAAAGACAGAAGTAAATGGTTAATTTTCACAGCAGAACACCACAAATGAGTGTTACTCTTCCACCCAAAACAGGTGATCTGAAAAAGTGACAATGCACTGCCTAGTAAAGTCTAGTATTAGCAGCAAAGAAAAGCAAGAGAACACCAAGGAAACTTCAAAATACTGAGGTACTGAGGTGGTATATTTAAAGACAATTACCAAAAGCAAGTACATATTAGGCTAAATAGTGGAGAAAGTAAAATGTCATATTATGCACACAGTAATAGGCTCCAGACTGATTTATCACTTTAGTTTTATCTGGGGTTCAAATATACAGTACTTGAAATATCAGTTCCATAAAGAGCATGTCAAATGATTTGACTTCTTAAAGGAAGAGCTTCTGCATTGCTTCCTAGTTTGTCACCACATAAATTCACACTGATGTTATCCTGAATACACATAACTCTAGTTTCCCCATCTCCAGAAGAGAGAACTAAGAAAACACAAGAAAGGAGGGGAAAATGATCAGGTTTAATGAACAGCTTTTCTGCAAGGAACAGCTAAGAACTCTTCAGTTTGAGGGATGGAGGAGATGGCCAAGGAAAGATAGGTCTTTTCAACACCTTGGCTTTTTAAAGTAATTGTTTCATACAGTGTTTCTACTTCTTGTTTTAGAACAAACGGAAGAATCACGTAACAATATAACCAGGGACAGCAGTTACCTACTGAAGTTTCATGTGGCTTTGAAAGCACATACCCATACAAAATTAACAATAACTTATGCCAGAATAATCTAGTATATCACTTATAAAACCCAAAATACCTGTTTTTTCTCCCAAGGATCAAGACAAGTGTCATGGAAGGCTGAAAGATATTTCAGAAATATTATTAGGTATTAATATTTTTTTCCCTAGCAATCCACAAGTGGCTGCAGACAATAGATCTTAGGCTACACAGACTTGCTCTGATCTAGTAGAGCTGTTTTATCTGACAATGCAGAGACAGATTATTATGATACTCATTCAACATGGTCCAGACTATACCTCATTTGAACTACTGTTTAGCATGACTCTGTAGAACCCATTCAAATGGTATGGGGGGAAATGAAAATACTCAAACAGATGAAAGGAACAGAGAGCTTATTATAGCCTCTCACTGCAACTGGGATTGTACCACAGTGCAGCAGTAAATTTTGGACAATATCCACTATTAGCAGTTTGCACTAGCTGGTACATTTGTAGCTACATTTTTGACACTTGTCTGGAAATTACTTGCTTAAAATTCAAATCCACTACCATGACTTTTGATTCATAAGTGCTCATTATCTGCTCAGTTTTTACTATGATACTTGAATAGGAAGAAATACAGAAGGGAAAAAATACAAAGGAAAAACTTAAGGAAAACCACTGAGTAACAGCACTGACACAATGTATAAAAACTGGGGATAAATTGAGGCTAGAAGTGTCCTAATTTCTAGTGAGAATGACTTCAAGATCAATTAAAAAAAAAATAAAAAAAACACCCCCCCAAAACAATCAAGTCCTTTCAAACAACTACTGCTTAGTATGTGAAAGTATGATAGCAAGGTAGTAGTCTTCTTGCCTTAATTGACAAAGACTGACATTTCCTAAATGAGGTGGTAGGAAGAAGCATATACCCCCTTTCCTCAAGCACCATGACATGGGATATCTGGCAGCAGTATATAAAGAAACAAACAGATGGGATTAGACACATGGAGGAAGAAATTGCCTAGTCTCCCAAACCAAAACATGAAAAGTGTAATTTGCCTTGGTAAGCATGCTGCTGGTGTGATGCAAGTCACCTGAAGAAACTCCATACACATGTCAAGACATATACGAAAATCGAAAGCTGAGATAAAACAATTTGTGGAGACACAAAGTCGTTAAAATGGTTTTAATGTCACTAGCAGTACATAAAAGGAAAGGTTTGGAAGCAAAGACAAATGAGTGGTTTTAAGAAGTCAAAGACAGAAAATGACCGATTATGAAAGCTGAAGGATGAAGAGATAGGGTGGTCCAGGAAAAACAAGAAAATTGAAGGAGCTTGAACCAGGTAAGTCCAGAGTCATTGCATTATTCAGCTGGTAGCACAACAAACTTTTGAGACAGAGTTTGGCATGCTTAGCACTAAAGCCATTGCACAGGGCAGTCTAAGGCAGTAGTGGATCCTAAGAAGATCCTTTTTTTTCTTCCCCTTCATCAGATGGCTAACACCAGAATGACCTACATCTGTACAAGTCACAAAGCATGTGCCATTTGATAATCCTCCCCCATATTTACATTAGGAGGCTTAATACCTACACTTAGGTAAAGTCAGAGCTTCACATTTAACTGGGGCTTGCAGTGGCACACTCTCTGTTCTGAGCCAAACAGACAGCTGCAATCACAAGCTGGAGTCCTTTAAAGCAGTCTTCTATAATCTACATCATATGCAACAGCAATATTAGTTCACTGTCAAAAGGTGTCAAGCAGTTTTGCACCACTAGTATTTAACCTGGCATTACAAAAAAAAACACTTTAGTGCTTTTAGGATGAAAAGAACTTTTTTAAATATGATGCACAAAGGTTTTTGACAGTAGCTGTAAAAGCAACAGCATATTCAACCCTAGCTTAATTACACTGCCCTCTGACCTATTAGTGGCTCAGCAGACTAGAAATGCACTAAAGCTAGTTTATAAAGCAGTGGAATTCTGACTGTGAGAACTACTATTCATCTGTAAGTTTTTTAACTAGCCTTTAATTAAGATGATTTGAAGAATGATAGGAATGAAGGATGATAATTATTTATAAAGTGAAAATTAAGCATTTTTAAAAGCAGCAGTACCATTTTAGAATAAAACGTATTGCGAAATGACAAATTTTTCCACAACAGCTCTTTAAACAAGAGTAATCAATCCCCAGGTGCCACAAAAGCTAGGATGTCTCATAACTGGAAAGCAGGATCCTACAAAGTTATACAGAAACTGAAAGCTGAGGAACATAAAGAGGTCAGAAATTCAGTGACTTAGGAAAAAAAAAAATCATCTCTAGTGACATTTACTCAACTCTCACTGCTATAATACAACACATGCTGATATGGAGATGCAAGCCCAGAGGGATGTTGAGAAGCAAACACCATTAGAAGCAGCAGCTGAGAGTCCAGAAAAATTTTGTCAATGATAAGATGTTAATCTAGAAAGCGGTTAATCCAGCTTTCAAGATACTACACAGGAACTCTGTGCCAGAAGTGGAAACAAAAAGAAAGATGAAAATCTTATATAGGAGTCTTCTGTATGCAGGGTCACATGCTGCTCACCACACCCCATAAAAGGGAATTCAACCTCATTGCTGCAGATTCAGTCCCCTAACTGACTGAATAATACCTTTGTAATACCCCTGCTACCCCCTCCGTACAGGCTTAAATAAATGAGCTGCTACCATCCACCTTCCCTTCCCTACTCTTTCACTGCTTCTTCCTGGCTTCTCTTTGCCTTTGGATGGAGGGATAAAGCACTAGACTGGGCAGAAGGGAGAAATACATATAATAGAATAACTTCACACCCTCAAATAAGGTTTATTTTTTTTATGTATGGTAAATAAATTTATAATGCCATCCTGTTTTTAGCAAGTTCAATACTAGACACACGAATCACACAAATTCAGTTTTATTCCAATCTCTGTCAGTGTTCCAACCTATCTTATCAAAGTACCCTCCAAGCACATGGAACAGAGCGAGGTTCAAGAATACCATAAAAGACAGTAGTCCTAACTGGAATGAAGAATTTTAAGTTAGTGAAGTATAAAGCTCTGGCTGACGTCTACACTTTACATAAATACAGAGCTCTAATGGTTAGAATAACAACCTTGTTTGAAACACTGATAACTCTAGTCATATTCAAGAAGAAGGGATCCATTGTAACTACCTATTTAAAGCATACATATAATACAGCTGAAAACAAAAAAAGGTGAGGGTGGATAAGGGGAAGAGGTACTGTTTTATCCCCCACTTTAGCTACAGGCAGTACAAGCCTTGGCTACTTGCCAGCAGCCAGAATACAGCTCTTGAACAGCATACACTGTTCTGATAAATTGATCAGTATGACACATTCCTGTTATTTTCCTTACACAACTACCAGTACTTATTACCATAGCACGACAGTTCAGGAGACTCAACAGAAAACTAACCCAGAGAATAACAGAAGGGCAGTTCACTGTCACATCAGAGGTTTCCCTACAAAGGGAGAACAAGTAGAAGGACATTATTGTTAGTGGTACTGTCTTCTTGCTCTTGTCACCAATTTTGTTGATTAGGATGTTGTTCAGCTAATTTAGTTTCGAGTTCACTTCAAACTCTCAAACACTGTTGCCAAAATAGGCAGTTACTAAAAATCAGAAATTGTTTTCTCCAGTATAGCTACTTATAGTTGACTAGGGAGAAAAAAAGCAGGTATGTAGTAAACCTGATTAGGAAACTGATCCAAGTTCAACTAGATCTGACCTTTTCTTTCTTATTCTTCCTCCTGCCACGTTTCCCCTGCCATTTTCTAGGTTAGTGTAAAGCTAGATTAGTTTTACAGCCTAGCTCGCTGAATTGTTTAATAAATGAATGCTCGTAGCAGTTGACATAAATCATGTAGGTACAGTGAGTCCAAAAAGAAAAATAAAATTGTGTAATGCATCAACAAAAAGAAAACCCTGAAAGTTACCAACTTCAAACATTAGTACACAGTTACTGAATGGCAATTCAAAGGAAGAACAGAGACTGAGCTGCCGTGACAGTATCTGTACTCTGGGGTTTTGGCTTACACAAGTTCCAGTTTAGGAAACTCTTAGAGCCTGCAATGTAGAAAGATTATCAGAGTTTGAATTTCTCAGCTCACTATCAGCTACATAAAAAGTAAACAGCTACCATATAAGAACATACAATAAGAAAGTTCAAGCTATGCCTAAAAACATTGACAAAGATTACAGTAGTTCCTGGAACACTTAAAAATTGACCTGCTTCCACATACCAGTATCTACACATAAGGAGCACCAAAAACAAAATCACAGGTTTTAATCAACACTACTGAAGATATGTATATCTACTTGCATGACCTGAATCACATTTCTGAGTGGAAAGAATTCAAACAAAGCATTGCTTGCATCCTGCACAGTCCCTGGATTAGTTTTTGTGTACCAGGCAGTTTTGTCTTCAAAAACTGTGCTCCATACAACCTCACAATTGCAGGTTCACAAGAGATAAGTGAACTGGTACTGCATCTACCACTAGATATGTGGAACTTTCTCCCTCTGCCTTTTAAATTAAGCCTCTGGTGTTTTTACTCTAACTCTTTTTGTACTGTTTTCACAAATTAGAATTTCAGAGTCAAATGTAAGATACCCCTTTAAAAACACATAATGACAGCAGTAGGCAATTATTTGTTTCTGAGAGAAAAGCTGATGAGTTGAAATGGATTGTTAAGAGGACACAGAAAAGCTGATTTAACACTACGTATTTGAAACAAAGATAGTCCAAGACAAGCAAAACAAACCCCATGTGTTTTCTCTTATTTCAATCTAAAGAGTTAACACGATACCTACAACTGCAGCAACTTCCAATGACACACTGACCATTTTTCCTCTTCTGTTAACCTGCTCAGTTCAGGGGAAATGGGGATGGTACATTTAGGGCTGTGCTCCACTCCTGGCATTGACAGTGACACAGGCAGCTAAACCAATCCAATGGCTTCCTTCTGCTACTATCCATCCTACTTCGGTCACACAGTCCCACCCCATCCTTGTGCTAGCACCAGCAGCCATCAGGTTTGGGGTTTGTTTTTTTGTTTTTGTTTTTGTTAAGTTCCTAACTCCTCTCAACAGAGTTGCCCAGCTAGAGAGTTACAGCAGATCAGACAGGGGTCCAAGCAGTGCTGATGCAAGCATGTGAGCAGCAGAAGCACAGAGTCAGGGCTGTGATTTTTCCATTCTGGTAATAGTTCTGTGAGACTTGAACATACAAAATGGCACTCCAGTGTATTCTTAGATTGTGGTTTCATAATAAGTGTTCAGCACTAATGCTGACTTGCAAACCTGCTTCTGTAGTACTAGTTTGAGCTATCCCCTTACATGATGCCATCTTTCCCCATTGCATCAAAACTGCCTGTGAACCTGTGCTGTGATTCTGACCTAGATTTAATTCATGTTCTTCTCCAACCATTACAGGAGGACTGAGATTAGTTCCTCAATCTGTTTTACACTGGAATCAGGCTGTGAGCTGCCCATCACAGCTCAAAGGATGACAGATCCATAAAAACACCTTATACCAGTATTACTGGCTATCATATTGGATGATGGAAACTTGTCTGCTGTTTAAAAGAAGCTAGAGTGCCAAGAAAGCCAAAGGGGTAAAAGCGGGTATCATTTTGAAATCATTCTTGTATACAAGCTGTTGGTGGCTTGACAGGTAATAGAGCATTAAGCCACTAAAACAATCACTAACAGATAGAAAAAAACATTATAGATATTATATAGTAAAGTAACTAGTTCTGTCACTATTATTGTGGCAGCTATGGAGAATCACCTACAGCTGCAACAGTATTACAAAAAAGTGGCACTAACCTGAGGCAAAGTACTTAACAGCCACAGTGAAAGTGAGACCACTTCTGTGTATTGTGGGCATAAAGATACAAAGTACTTGATGCAAGAGTGTTGCAAGTGTGGGGATAATACCAAATGCAGCAGGTACAAATCTTTCATTTGAAGGAGGAATTCCTCCCCCTGAAAAGTGCGCTTGAGAAGCAGCCTGTTCAAAAACAGTAAGCTGGAGCAGAAGTTCAAATAGTTTAAAAAAATAACTGAAAGTCTACATCCATCAAAACAGAATTAGATGCACCAGCGTATTGTAGTTCAGAGGCAAAAAAGTCTGAAAAATTATAAGCGGAGTAAAGGAGTACTGTATGCTAGATTTCACAAGCATATAAAAATGGATTTTCACTTCAATCAAGTTTCATTTTTCATAAGAAAGCAATACCAAGGCTATTTCCCTTCAAATGTGTGTCCTTGAGCTGCAGGAGAGGAAGAATAAAACTTCTACCCTTCCCCTCCCCTCAGACATATATATAATCTTCTTTTAAAGTAGCCATGATAATATTCTAAACTTTCATTTTCACAATGCAAGATTATTCAGATGCTTTTATATTCTCACAATACAATGCAAGACCCTAGCAAGATTTCAACATCCATGACTGGAGTTACCTGGTAATTCCCATTAAAAAGCCTCAAGTTACTGATTCAAACTTTAGACATAGGATACTGTGACAAGGAAGTACAAAGCACCACCTCAGCGTTTTCTTGCACCCCAGCAATTACTAGGTCCCTCCTCTCTGCCTATTCAATAAAGTTATTGGGACTCAATGTACTTGCCAAGATGCAATCTGTAAAGTTCAAATGAAATCAGTCAGTGGGATCAATGACTGGTTGGAAAAACTGCATAAATCCTGTTTCTTAATGCTGACCACGGTACGAAGCTAGACTTTTATAGTTCCATACTACCAAAGCCTCTCGACTCAATTCACATTACAAAGTTTTAATCAAAGAGCATCAAAAAACAATTTTAACCATTCTGATATTTACCTATATAAAATCCCTTGCAATTTAAACCAACATGGAACTCAGTTGCTGGCTAATTTAGGTACTTCAACTCTGAACTTTGTCACTTCTCCAGAAACACAGAACTTAGAATTAGGATATATTTTTTTTTTGTTATATAACAAAGACTGTACCTAGGACAAAACATACCAGTGAGCACTGCTATAAACAATATTTGTTATCACATATTGTGTATGATTTAAGCACATCAACAGAATCAAGATCTTCAGGCACCTGCCAAGATCATCTCATTCTGAACCCTGATCAAGTCATGCAAGAGTTAGGTACATGCATAAGCACAAGTCTAGGAATCTTAGGAGCATTAGTGCTTAACACAACCACACAAAGACTACCACCTGATCAGCCATTTTGTACTGAACACCTACTTAGAATTTCAGTGAATATAGTCAATTAATTTACAATGTGAAGTCTTTTGTACCTTCAAGTATGTCTAGATACCAAATAAAATAATTCTCAGTAATGTCAATGAAATCGCTATTTTTCTTCTCTAACTCTTTAAAGGCACAAACATTTTGGCCCGAGACTTTAAATTATATTCCACAGGTCACAAATTAAAATAATAGGCTGGCAAAACCCAAGCTTTTGATTCTGAAGCCCATGTAAATACCTAAGTCTGTAACTGGGTTCTGACAAAGAATTCGGCAATGAAGCCCTTCAAGCAGAGGTCCCTAACCATCAGTGACCCCCAGCAATCGGTACACTGCAGGCAACTGAGCATTATTTCTGTTTCACTGTTGTGGATATGAGCAATCCCCTAAAATCACCATGTTGGAAGTAGTATCTCTGACTTGGTTTACTGCTTCTACAAAGTAAGTGAATGAGGAATCCTGTACAGGTAAAGGATTTTAAAGTGCTCAAGTGATTATACTACAGAAAGGCAAATATCAAACTTAGTATCAATGAATGATACAAGACATCAAAGTAATGTTCATCCAAAAGGTTTAGCAGAAACAGTATGACATGTTCAACAAGTCTGTACTTTCCTGCTTTGCTTTCTGAGCACAGTGTTTGACAAATGATAGTACACAGAACTGCATTAACTGCCAATTTATTTTTTTTTTTAATTAAATAAAACCTCTAAGGGTAGAATCAAAGTTTTCTGTTGGTGGTGGTGTTTCACTTGGTCGAGGATTGACAATAAGCTAGCTCAAGAACTGGGGGGCTACTACTTTACCACATCATCTTCCTCACTTTGCTACAAATGTATGATTCTTGAGAGGGGTGGAAAAAGATAAAGTTATGACAGATCCATCCTATTCACCGCTTCTCCCTCCACCATGTTGCCATTTCAGTCATCAACCTAACAACTTTTCAGACCTTCCAGTTAATACTAACTTTGTTACTCTTCAAATCCTTAGGAATACTTTGCTTAGTGAGAACAATGAACCATTTCTACTTTGGAAGTTAATTTGAGATAATGTAGGAAGTTATATTACAGAAGCCAATGCTATAGAATTTCAAAGCAGTAAAGAAAAAAACCCTCAGTCCAAACCTGTTAAGTGTACTCTACCTCCATTATCCTGACTACTCACTTTCTTGCCACTTTATTTACATTTTCTCTCAGATAAGGGCTGCTCAACAGGCATGCCAAGTTAACAGTTCTTAACAGATATCTCTTGACTAACTATTAAACCATAACCAAGGTCCTTCCTCCTGAGCACTTGCTAATCATTTCAGGGCTCCTTTCTATTAACTGAGTTTTGCATTTTGAGCATACAAAAGAATCATATTCTACACAGCTTTTATTAAGAGGAGGAGAAAACTGAGTCTGAAGCAATACCACAGTGACATCAGTGTAAAAAGTAAGTAATTATGTTATGGTTTTACACTTTGCAACTCTAAGCGAAAGAGCAATCAAAAAACAACTTTGAAGAAGTTCCCAAAACACAACAGACCTGCCCAGCAGAGGATCCAGCCTGTGGTGACAGTTTGTCTTATGGAGCTTTCATTACACTTCACAGTCCCTGTCAGCGCTGGTTGTGCTGTACAGCTGTGTTCCCCAAACACATATGGCAACACACTATTACCACCTGAAAGTCCCTTCAGTCATCAATTGATAAACAGACTTCCAGGATTTTAGCTTAAAATTAAAACTGAACCACCATTAGCACCTGGTGTTTCACAGGTAACCAGAGGAACAGCCACTTAAATATTGAGATACCCCTTCATCAGATTTAAATTTACCACATCATCTATGCCGATAAACTAGCTCTCCCTACATATTCTAACTAAACTACTTTCTTTCCACAAGAAGCATTATATAATGTATTAGGCAACAGAAGTACAGGAACACTGCTTTCCTAAGCAATATAATTTGAAGGCTTAAAAGGGCAGTGCAAACATACACAGGTATCATAAGACATACACAGGTGTGGTAACAGGTGCTTAAAAGTGTTACTGGGACAACACAGCAAGGACGAAAACCATGCGTGCATGATAATAGATAAAACACAAAAGGCTAATCGCCTTCAATTGTAAGTGTGCCTACTTGTTAGACGTTCAGTTCTTTCCCTGCTCTCGCCTCAAGCACACGCAGAAACACTGGAATGAGTTGCTGCGTACTCTCCCGGTTACATCTAGACGCATTTCTTCCGCTCGGAGTGGCTGAGCACCGACACTCGCACGCTACTTGAAAACCAGGGATCAGTTTGATCCACGTCCCCAGGAAGGGCAGCGTGTGTTGGAACCACACAGACAAGAGACTCCTGGCGTAGACGCGCCCTGATCCCCCCCCAACACACAGAAACCACCGCCCGGAGCCCGGCACCCCCCGCCCGCAGGCGGCACTGCCGCGGCGGCACGCGCTCCGGGAGCCGTTATCCCCGGCCGGGGCGGCCGCCAGGGCCCGCGCTCCCCTGGCCCCGCCCCGTCACGTGACGCCGGGGGGACCTCGCGGCACGAGAGCCACCGGGGCAGCCCCGGGGGCGGGGGGGAGCGCGAGGGGAGAACGGCCGTCGCCATGACAACTTCCAGGGGGAGGGAAAACTTCAAATCCCAACCGTCAGTGCAGGAGCGGCTCCCTCTTAAAGGCGCACACACATACACATATACACACACACACGGGCGGGCTCCCCCCCTCCGCCCCCCAGGCACTGGTGGTGGAGAAGAGGGGGGCAGCCACCGGCACTCACCGCGCGAACGACGGGAAGCAGAGACAAAAGGACCCGAACCGAGAAAGGGTCTCGGTCGGCGGCGAAGGGAGGGACTGAGCGTCCCCAGCCGAAGGCGTAACAACCCACCTCAGCTGCCTGGAGGCGGCTTAGGATCATCGCTCTCCCCACAGACCCCCTCTCCGCTTCCACCCTCCGAGAAAGCCTCGGGAGCCGCTCATCCGTCTCTGCTTTCCCCCCCCGCCTACCCGGGAGACCTGGGCACCAAGCGCCTCGCCCGCTTCCCCCTTTCCCCACCTGAGCCCCCGTTCCCTGCCGCCCCGCTCCCCTCAAGGATCTCGCTATCCCTTCCTCTCAGTCCCCTCACGGCGGCCGTGGTACCCCGCCGTTCCCCCCGTCTCTTACCCACACAGTGCATGAGCCGGTGCCGCCAGGAGTCGAGTTCTCGGCGGACTCCCCTGCGCTCCGCCGTGCAGCGGGGACTCCGGCACTGGGAGGCGGCGGCCATTCTGTCTGTTCCCTTTTCCATCTGCCTCTGACCTCACGCCCGCTCATTTACATACGAGCGCGCGCTCCCCCGGCTCCTCTCCCTCCCCCCCCCCCCCCCCACTACCCCCCTTGCCTCGTCGGGCGCGTGCCCGCGTCCCCCCTCCTCTCCTCTCCACACCCCCCTCAACCCGCTCAGCATCCGGGGCGGGCAGCGCGCGCCGCCTGGCGGGGTGATTGACACGCGTCGCCGATCCCCGAGGAGCGCCCGCCCCGCTTCCCCCACGGCAGCAGCCTTCCCTCAGGCAGCGGGACGGGTCGGTGCACGGGCCGAAACCGGGTACCCCCCTCACCCCTTTTCCCATCGTTTCCCGGCCTACAACTCCCGCGGGGCAGCGCGGCCCCCGCGCCAGCCCAGGCAGGGCCGGCTGCAGCGGTGCACGCCGGGAGGTGTAGTGCGAGGGCGGGGGAACGGCACCCACCGCCAACGCTCCTCCAACGGCTCCGCGCTGCCCGAGCCCCCACACGGCAGCGCGGCCTCAGAGCTGCCTCCACGCTTCGGCTGGAGGCAGCTCTGAGCTAAGAAGGACTCTAACAGCGGCGCAGGTCTCGCCTCATTGCATGGTGTGCGGTGGGGCTGCCTGAGAGGGGCTCCCTCATGGCCCCCCGCGGTCTCCTCCACCTCCCTGCCTGCACCTGCCCCCGGGCCGCTGCCCGCCACAGTACCGTTCATCGTCCCTGCGCCACCGCCGGCACGGACGCGGCTGGCTCCGGAGGGAAGGCGCGGTGCTGTGCGTTCCTAACTAACTCACCAAATTCAACCTGTACTGAGATTTTCAAAGTTCTCTCAGCTACTGCTCAGCCCATCAGGCTGTTTGTAACGGCTTTGCCCTCAGCGTGCTTTCGATGTAGAACTGGGCAGGGCGGCGAGCTAGGGACCGGCATCACACAAAACACAGGGTTATCCCCCTCATTTAGTATGGGAACTACTATTAGTTATTACTATTTAGCAAGTCAGTTTAGTTCAGTTTCTGGGAGCACGCCTGAGAAAGCTCACTCTCAACCTAGGGATGCCTTGAGAACGGAAGCCAGATTAAAGATAACTGCAAGAAAGTTAACACACAGACGTCAGGGTGGATTACTCGGAGCATTTGACAACCGCCTGGACTGTCGGTTTGGCTGCTCTTCGCGCAGTCACCCTCACACTGTACCTCCAAACTCCGGCACAAGACGGACATCCCCCAGAACCAGTCTGATGTGACAAGTGCTATCCGCGCCTTGCAAGAGAGCAATTAGCAGTCTTGAATTCCCCAGACCGAAAAATCATGATCTTGCCGTTTTCTCAGATCCTGGTGCGTCTTTGAGTGCCTCCTCCTCTCCCCTGCTCCCCTTCTCACAACGGTCTTTGTATGCAGCGTTACTTCAGCAAGAAATGGCATTTTCTGTGCCTATTTGCAGGTTGTGATAGAAAACAGCATTTTAAAAAGCCATAGAAAAGAAAAGACACCCTTGATTTTCCCCTCCCTCCCCCATAAGGATTGAAGGAGCAATGCTGGAAAGAATCATGTCACCTCTATCTGCACAGTCTTTTTTTCTTGTGCTAGAGGACGAGCAGTTAAAAACAGCAATACTGCATCAAAGCTGCAGAGGGGCTTCAACTTTGAACAAAGAACGGAAATCAGTTCCCCACTCATTCATCCCTCTACTCAACCGTGTAGACTGTCGGTGCAACCAGAGGCAGGGCTATTTGGAAGGGAGCCCTTAACGCCTTTCAGTGGAACGTTTCAGGAGCGTGGCAAGACTGGAGTGCAGGTGAAAGGCAGCCTAACGCTTCCTCTAGCTTTTTAGCATGGCAGCCAGCAGTAAATAGCAAGCAGCAGCTGCATCCTCCATCACCTCAGATCTGTTACAAGTGCCTTGCCTCTTATTTACACTGGACTCCCAAACAGCCACAAAAATCATCAGCCTTGCCTCGGAAAAGTAACAAAAAACAAGGCGACTCTGGGAAGGCACTGTCAAAACCCATGCAAACTAAAAAGTAACCTTATTTGAGTAGAAGGCAATTTCAAAGCGATAAAATCCTCCAGTTTTGGGCTTTTGTTTGTTGTTGCTTTTCCTCCCCCTCCCCCGATGGACTTAAAACCAACAATAACTACAAAATCCACCCTGTGTTTGCTTCTCCTGCAAACATTTCATGGTGGAACCATGATCTAATAGATGTTCTTTTTTGCATGTGAAGGACATATTCAAGGACTCCTTGTAGAGCACATCGCTGTAAGTTCTGCATCCACTGGAATGAGCAAAACTTTGATAACAAATGACAGGTCACATCTTTTTTGGCAAAGAAATTTCATAAAAATAAACTTTGTCGCTTCTATAAGGCAGCTAATTGAGCTTAATGAATTCAACACACAGGAATTTTAAACACTATTCATTTAATTGAATCCCTGAGGTTATCTGACATGAATCAGTTTTGTAGGGACACAAATGACCTGCATCTGAAGAGTTTTATTTCAAGACGTCTAGTATTATTAAATAAAGAGAAGAAACTGCACTCCCTCCACATTTGGTTAATTTAACGTACTTTTTGTTGTACTTTCAAGGTTCCTCCTGTTTGACAGAATTCTCCGTGCATGAAAGAAAAATGTAATAAAACTGGCTGACAAAGTTCAGGGAGCCGGAGGAGGAAAGGGGAAAGAAAGAAGGAATTTCAAACTGAATTTTTTTAGTTGTTTAGATTTTCAACTCCTAGGCCTTCTTAAAAGGCTGCCTAGACATCAGATATGATGTGGAAAAGAGGTTTTTGAACCACTCCCTCCATTTGAGATGTTTTATTCTCCCTAACTTAAAACTGAACCAGGTAACCAAGGATCCTGCTTCATCAAGCCACCAGAGGTGTTATCTTTACATTAGCTGTACTATTTTTTCTTCTCTATGAAAATGACTGTTCAGCCAAGAGGTCACTTCTTACGTTTGTACTTGATTTTATAGAAGCAATTCCACTTTTCCAAACAAATGTTGGATCAAAACTCCAAAGCAAGCCAATTGAGGGCAGAAGCTGGAGCAGTGAAGGATAATTTTGATTCAGTTAATTTTAGCTGCCTATCCTGGCCAATTTTTAAGGGATCAGAGAGTCACATAGAAATGGCTGTGGAGGCAAAGCCGAACACAATTTTGTTTGAAGATACAGGAATTAATACTGCTGTTCTTTCTCTGTGTTTTGCCTCATATTAATTTGGGGGTAAAAAGAAACTAAAATAGTCATAGATGCTTACAGTTTGATAGCACAAAAAAAAAACCATAAAATCTGACATTCTGAATTAATTTTCTTGAACACACATTGGGGAGGTTTAACTATCCTATTGAAACATTGCAAAATTGTTCATCACCAAACCCTCTTTATAATTAATCCCCAAAGGTGAAATTTGCTCCTGTACAGACAGCTTTGCATGGCTCTTTGTCACGTAAGTACTGCTTTGCAGAAACTGGGGGTGAGGATAAAGAGTAATTAAAACAGTTTAACTTGAACAGTCAAATCCCTGTAGTAAGCTGTTTGCAGATGCTGTCTTTGAGTGAACACTTCCTGAAGTGTTGAGCTCCCTCTCTCATATGAATGCAATTTGTAAACCTGGAAATTGTCAGTGTCTTGGTAAAACAGAA
Organism: Pezoporus wallicus; assembly: GCF_028554395.1. NCBI lineage: Eukaryota > Metazoa > Chordata > Aves > Psittaciformes > Psittacidae > Pezoporus > Pezoporus wallicus. Next base: position 7,694,386 of record NW_026642052.1, read on the forward strand.
AGAGTTAACTGATGAATTATATGATAGCTTTATGAATGAATATTCCAGGGAACCATTCATACTTACAAGATGTACCACAGCTGAAAATAGAAGGTAAAATCAAATGACACTAGAGGAGGTTTCACCATAAACAGTATCATGATCATTTAGATACAGTATCTAGTCAAACTTAATAAGGGCTTAATAATCAGTATGAATATTCGATTGCCAATACATGACTACTTAAACCTATTTGCAATATCAATTTCCTAACAATTTAGTGCATTATAAAGAATTCAGAGATACTAATAAAATATAACACTTTCTTTTGTAGTGTCAGATGTAGGAAAAATATCATCTTAAGTGATCCATTATATAGGCCATTTTTCCTTTTTCTTTTTTTTTAATTATCATTTTTATCTCACTGATCATTGAGGACTTAATCTTAAAAAATGTCAGGGGACTTAGCAAAGAGCTTCCATAGCAGCAGCTTTGAGGAGCAAACCCTCAGTTCTGTTCAGCAATCTGCATATGCTTTTATTCATGCTTTGAAGGCAGAATCCCTGTGGTCACTCCTAAAGGCACATTCATACAAAGTATGTAGGTTGGTCTAGAGGTGCCTGCACAAAGCAGAGGTGAGATTCAGGAGCCGGAAAAGTACACCTATTCAAAAGCAATAGGATTTTTCAGGTGCAATCTCATCCTGAGATTCAGGCTGTGATTAGTGTATGGCCAGCACAGATACTAGTTTTGTGAGACTCTGGGAAGATGCAAAAAAAGCTCCATCTCATCAGCTAGAATACTATGAATTTCAGAGATTTAAACTGATATACTGTACTTAAAAATTGCTGTGGCTGAGTAGGTTGACAACCTCTAAACAAGGTAAGCACAGACAGCAAGGGAACGGTAATTATTTTTCACTGCAGCCAGGTCTGAAGCATTACTGCTCCACCTACTACTTCACCTACTGCCAGCCAATACTTCTACTAGTCCAAGGTTGATATACAGCCTATTCTTCTTCTGCGGAGGAGGAAGGTAACCTCCAGCAGAAGCAGCTGGATCAGCAGCTGTAGAGTAGTATGACAAGAATGCTGTGAAAGAGGGAACATCCTACTGTCTACCACTTCCCTGCCTATGGTGGCAAGCAGCACCACCCAGGTGAAAAGATTATGCCTAATCTAACAGTTTAGACTTTGATTTTCCATAATAACCTCAATCAGCGTGAAGTTACACAAAGATATCCTTAAAATCCAGAATTATTTCTTTAAAAAAAGCTAAATTCCTTCACAGTTGGCTGCTGACATCTGGGTTAGGGGCCCTGTGAACCTTGAAGCTTATGGCCAAAACATTCACTTGCATCATCATCAGTTCTAGCAGGGAAAATGAAAGCTCAAATTCGAACAAGAACACCTGGAAAAGTTTCCATTTAACAAACAAGTGAATTATCTAACAGGGCAGAAAAGTCAGGCAACTTCAGATCTACTCATTGGCTTTTGAATCACCAGGAAGATGCGATATTTGCAAGCATTCCATGCTCCTGGGACTTTAGACCTCTTATCTCCCTGTGCTCCTGTAAAATTCAGAATAGCTTAGAAATGGAGATGTGTGGAGAAGCTATAATTTAATACCAAATATCTTACAGATGAAGAAAGAAATGGCACATATGAAATCTCAGGATATAATATTTGGTGTTCAGTGACAGTGTATTTCAGCAATATATAAAGAGTACTGCTGTCTCCTAATTACAGGATCTACTTTTGTGAATCTCAACAACATTAGCCCATATCACCACCTTCAACATGTATGCACAATTGAATCTATGCACAGGTTAATAGAAAGCTAGCTAAGCTGTACAATAACCTTTTTTTAGACAAAACCTGCTCCTTATTCTCTAGAGAAGTTATTATTTCCTATAGAAAAGTACCAGGAAATTCATTAAGTGAAAATTTCTTCAGGTAGAAAGGCAACGCTAAGGCAATCAAGTCAGCACTATATTTTTGCCCTGCTATTGACCTAATTCAAAGTACATGGAACATAATTATTGCAGGAAGATGACAATTTTTCACAAACATCTTTATTCCTTGTATAGGAAGGGAAAAGATGGGAGAGTGCTTCTTATGTTCTAGTGCTCTTAAAGCTGTGAGGATGTAAATAGGCAAAACAAAGTTTTCATCTGAGCGGATGTTTTCTTATCAGACCATCTAATTTAGCAAAAACCAGCCAAGCTTTCAAGAACACTGTATTCTTCATGTCCTGTCTACTTAAATCAGCTAGTATAGTTAAATAGACATGTCACTTCCATGTATCAAACTGGACTTGTTTATAGCAAGCAAGCATTATAGTAAAACTCTACAGTAAATGTTTATGAAATAGATGCATTCAGTTTTACATGGATAACTATAACATGAATAGAGCTCTCGGTTTATAACACTTTAGAATACACAGTGAATTTTTTTCACAGGTTATTTTCAGATCTTTGTTTATCACTACTTCAGAGGCTGAGGTTCTGGTGATACTGAGGCCAAAGGTCCATGGTCTCATCCCACACATGTTCTGTTATGCACAAAAGCACACATTTTTGAAGTCTGCATTACATTTAGACAAGCCTCTAGAGCTAGAAAAAATAATAATCACCACATGACTTCTACAGTGAGCTGAGTACATTTGATCGGAGTGAAATCCAAAATGTTACTTTACAGAATCACTCTTCAAAGCAGAGCTACATTCCAGTGGACAGTAAGGTAGAATAAAATAGGGCTCTAAACAATACAGGCTTGTAAGGAGAAATCAAATTCTAATATGCAAAGTATATGAAAGGCTCTGTAGTATAAAAATCCAGTTAGAATACTTTGCAACTTGAAATACAGTAATTTTTGTTAGGTACTAGCTAAAAATATTTTTTAGTCTTTGTGTTTTGATGAGGATGATATGTCCTATGTTTCAGTACTAGCCTGGCAGAAAAAGGTGTGCAAGTGAAAGGAGCCAGCTTGAAATGCCAAAAAATAACAAATTAGTCTTCTATAGATTAGACTGCTGTTTTAACATGTCATTATTTGACTATTAAAATTAAATTTAGAGACAAGGTAAAAACCAATATATACTCCTAAGTGATGTCTCCATAGCACTATCAATCAAATATGGCTGTTTTTTCCTTCACACAGCTGAGTAATGTCACTCACTCTCTCTAAAGTTTCCCAAGTGGCCAAGTAATTTAAGTATGCCATCACCAGAGCAACTCTGCAGCTGAAAATATACTGCTATTAAACCCAGAGAGAATAGATCACTAATTGCAGCTTAATATTAGAGATAGACATGAAACACTGAGCCAGCCATCAGATCATGTGCTGGTAATCCAAACTTACACTATTATTGAAAAGACAAAGAATTGTTTACTGTCTTCATGAATGACTTTTACAATTATGCTAGCTAAGAACTCACTAAAGCTGCATTATACAACGGCTACTGGTTCTGCTGCAGACCGCAGATTAATTATTGTTTAAACTAAGGAGGAAGTTTTTCCCCCCAAACCTACCCTTCCCTGGGTGGAAGGTCACACTGGGTAAGTTTCCCTGTATGCCACTGGTGTCAACAAAGCATGTGACAAGATATAGCACACGTGGAGCATTAGAGGATGTGGTTCTTTTCTGCTAGAAGGATTACAGTCTAAATAGAACAACACCCAGCTCACAAGTTGGCTGCTTTAAAAAAAGCCATTGCTCCAGAAGCAGAGTGTAGGTCCCTAGTATCTCCCCAGGACTGGGTGAGTGTGTTTGATTCTGGGTGGAGAAAGGTGTATCCCTGTAACAGGCTTTGAGTTTTTTGTTTTTACTGCAGAAATTCATGTTTCATAGTCCTTTGTACATCTTCCAGCTGTGGTTTCCAGCATAATCTGCAATTTTATAACCAACCTAACCAGCATCCACCATGGGAGATGGTAGGAGACGAGACTGAATAGCTCATTGGTCACTTGGGTAAAGCAGTTTATTTCCTGTAACTTCACTTACAGAGTTACTACCTCTTGTTTTTTGACTTAGAACAACTATTTTTATTACATCTATAAGCTTCATTTTATCAATTTTATGTATAGCCTTTCTTTCAGCTGATTTGTCAGTAGTTCAGGTTATGCTGTCTTCTGAATCTCCCATTCAACTCCCTTCTCCTTCCTTTCCTACCAATACCATTTCTTCCATTTTCAAGCTAAACATCCTGAATTAAAAAAAAAACACAAAACAAAACAACTTCAAAAAACAGTAGAAGAAGAAAGGGGGAGCTTTGTGGATGAAATTCATCCCCTTTTGCAAAATAAACAGTAACATCATTTCTCAGACCCAAAATAATTTGCAAGTAATTTCATTATAGTTATTCTTGAAATGCAGCTATTTCTCAAGCAAGATCAGTGCTGGGGGTTTAGTTTGCTATAGCCTTATACTGCTTTGCATAACTGCTTTCTTCAAATGTTTGGGCTTTTGTATGTTGGTTCTTGATAGGTATCATGTGGTTTCAATCAATCTCTGTAGTGCTGAAAAAGGACCAAAGATAACATTTTTATTTTACAAAAGCAGTTAATTCAATGTAGCCAAGATATTTTCTTATTGTCCCTTTTTTCATCCTTTGATTTTAAAATCAAACACATTGAATATTTTTCCGCCATGTTATTTCTCATGTAGCTTTTTAAAAACTTTATCTGATTATTTTCTTACATTGCCTGACCATTTTCACATGAATTTTTAAAGACTATTTTTGTATTAAGTGAATTCAAATTAACAGAACCATTATAGATTCACATCAAGTATCCCTTTTTGGGACTACATGAAGTGATCCCCTCAGCTAATATAAAAATGAAGTCACAGTAGGCTGAATATGACAGCCTGAACAGCTCCTCATTGAATTCCTGCTGGGAAAAGCAGCCAGCAGAGTAGATCTATTGCTGATCATCATAAGAAAAAGCATAATATTGTTGTTGTCCTTTCCCATAATTTTATCATCCCTGGAAAGGTCTTTTTCATTCCAAATATTAATGGGTTCAGTGGCAAACAGAATTAATCTTTTCCTTCTCTTTCTTAAGGAATTCTACTTCCTCTAAAACCCAAAACATTTGTTTCTTCCCTTTCCTCCTTTTGCTCATAAATATAAGTGTTCTAATATCTACTGTTTGCCTTGAAGGATATTTTCACAGCTAGTTATCTGTATTTCCTGGCAGTACCTCCCCACAGTGCAGAGCAATATGGATAAGAAACTGTTGTGGATCTAAAAGTGCTATAAGCAGTTCAGAGCAAAGTTTGACCCCAGTGATGCAGATACATTCCTTCTCCATGCAGTCTCTCTAGTGTACTACTTTCCATTGTGCAGTTTTTCTTGCCTTTCTGCTTATGGTTGACTTAAAGTATGTTTTCAACCTTTTCTGCACTATTATGTATACAATTTCTTCCAAAGGGAAGCCAAAAAGTCTTCACTGATTCTACAGTCTTGGGCTTAAAGAAATAACAGAATTTGTAATGCAAGTGTGAGATGTGACAATGCTTTGTTCCTTAATGTAGGGGCTCTATCTTAACTTATTAAAAATAATCATAGGCTTGAGTGCTACACAAATATTGTTACAAGCCAAGACTCTACCACCGCTTCCCCAGATTCAGTTAAGTTTCATACCAAGTACTTTAGGTACCCTTGTAATAAACCTTCCACATTTAGATCATTTCTCATATTCTCAGGCTTTTAGGCGTTCGCACAACCAGCTTTTTCCAACATTTATCAGCCAGGTGTTGCTGCCATGAAATAGATTCCAGTGTCATTCAACTAGTCATTCACACCAGAGAGTCAAAGGAGGTGCTAGGAATGTCTTAAACCAGCAGCAGCGGTTGCTGATCATTAAAGTCAGTTCTAATCTTTTATTATTATATCTACAGGACTGTGAAACAGGAAAAGATTTAGCTACAAGCTCATTGTAGAAAGCACATAAGCTTTTAAAATCCAATGCAGTTTTGATCTGTTTATAAATTTTATTTTGAAGATAGCTTTTTCAAATCTGAAGACTGGAGACAGCATCCCTAGAGATTTGCTAAAAGAGGTCATACACTTCCACTGATAATTCAGCTATTTCAAACTAGAATTCTTTAGAACTCAAACGATTACTCAGGTCTTGATGATTTATTTTCAGTGTTTATTTTAGCAACTTGTTCCATAGTTCTTGCATAGCCACTTTGATTTTAGACAAGCCCTCTGCCAAGTTCCCTCCTCCAAGAAATAAAGGGTTTGGCATAAGGATCTCCCTAGCTTCTCCCACCTCCAACACTGATGCAAAGAACTCATTAAGTTCCTCAGCAGTGGCCTTTTCCCCTGTGAACGCTCCTTTTATACGTGGAATGCTACTTCTAAAATAAATCTTAGCTCCATTTCCACATTGACCTTGTACAACTGTTTTGCATGATTATTGGCAACAGATTATTTGAAAGAACATCTTTTCACTGCTAGGATCAAGACTTCTTATCAGTGGAAAATATTGTATTTCAAAACATCTTGCATTTCCTTTGTAGAAAAGGAAAGGATAGGAAGAGCATATGAGCTGGAATATAAATAGTCTCAGTGACAGAATTTTCACTGTGGTGTCAGGGGTATTAGGACTTCTAGTTGCAGTGCTTTTCTGTTTGGTGTAGCCTTACTAGGTGTGGCCTGCAAAACAGGAGCTTGTTCTGCTGCTGAGAAATTCCTGTGTAGGTCTGTATAGAACCGTAGGTTGCTAGAGAAGAGCTTGTGCATATGTGAAAAGTGATCTCCCCAAAACTACTACCTCCTAAGCTAAAAGAGAACTTGGCCTGTCATGTGGAAACCAGTCAAAGCCCACACAACTTGCTATGATGCACAAGTATCTTTATGTGTTATGTGCTTCATAAGCATACTAATTTACCATCACAAAATTCTTCCTGCCCAGTATCTAGTGCTTATCAGATTTCCCTTACCATGACTATCATGTTTTCATCTTGGTTATCACCATTCTCCCCACAAAGAGTCCCTGGCTAGATATGTCAGAGCTTTCACAAGGTTTGCACACTCCAGCACTGGAAAAGTCATTCAGGTAGTAACTAAAACTCCTCTCCCCTTATTTTTATACATGGGCAATCTGTTAAGTTTAAGGGAAGCTGATAAAAAGCTGTTATCCCCCAAATTTTGAGTGAATTCTGTGCCCAGTGAGGGGAAAACAGTGACAAGTTTCCTATCTCTGTGCAATTACAAAACAATTCTCAAATTTAACCAATCATGCCAATCTTGCTGTTTCCTGTCTCTGCAGAGCTAAAACCAGTCTCAGCATTCTGTTTTTCCTGTGACATGCACACTCCTGTTATTCTCAGCTGCTCAAAGAATTTGGTTAAAACAGCCATACTTTTTCCTGTTAAAGATACCTAACAGCACTGTGCTTAATGTTTAAACAGCTCCATGTGTACCCAATTATGAAAGCAATTAATTTAGTCAAAGACTAGATTAACTGCCATCTGTGGCCTGATTGTTTGTTAAATTTGAGTACTTCTGATCAAAATTGTCGTAAACAAAGTCTTATATAGCATGTGACAAATCAGCATTGCTGAAGGACATCTTGATATGAAGAGAGTTCAGCATTAAATATTATTATATCACTTCTATTACCAGTTTCTACAGCATATATTAACTGTGACGCATTTTACCTGTTTCACAAAAGTGAAACCCTGGAGTTTGCTAATAAAGTAATGCTGTTGTTAGTGGTGTAACACATGATATAAGAACCACGTCTGGGGCAAGATTATAAACATATATACAGTGGAGGAACAAAAAGCTGAGGGGAAGGTACAAAACAAAACCATGCTGGAGAAACAAATGAAGCAGAAGGTTGAACTAAGATCAGCCCTTGTGATAGGACCCTATGGATGTACAGCTAGTCACCAAATAGACAATGTGACTATATAGCTAATTCATAAAAAGTGGACTGTATGTAAAAAGAGAGAGCATGTGAGCCAGCAAACAAGCAAGCCTTGCCCTAAGCCCTTGGTGGTGTAATAGCTATCAGGCTCTTCTCTGTACTCAGAGGTGCCTATTGTAACTTCCTAGCAAGAAGAATAACATGTCTCCCATGATCTGGGTGTACATCATAGACTTATTTCAGAAAGAAAACATGGTCAAATGGCAGAGTGACTCCTTCCTCTCTGATCCCTATGTCCCAGCCTTTGTTAAAAGTGCATGAAACACCATTTCAAGAACATCACCATTCTCAGGCCAAAACCACTCAATAACCATGATCAACATTTGTGAGATCTTTTGGAGATTCCTCAAAATTGTACTTTTTAAAGAAGTAAGCAATGACAACTTTCTTTTAAGAAATACGCTTCATCATGAAATATACTAATTTATATTTTGGAATCATGTTTATTAAGTCAATGAAAGGATCTATTTAAAAATATAAACTTAAATGACACGTGATTTTAGACATGGGAAAAAGGTCACCTTTTTGGTCATCTGGAAAGACACTTCCTCTTAGTTACAAAGATATTCATGAAAGCAATAACATGCCTTGTACCAAAGAAATGCATTTAAAACAAGTCTTCCAGAGTCAATATGCTTCCTTAAAATCCCAATTCACAACATTAAAACCAACCAATCAAAACAAACACTAAATGTGAAGAAAAAGCTCAACTCCATCCAGAATCTGAATGACCTGCAGCAGATTTTTCTCACTCAGAAGCAAAGCCATACACACACACATAAATCAGTAGCAATCCCTTGTCATATAAGCAAAGCTCTGCATGAAAATGAAAATCAGAAGAAAGGAGTATTAAAACATGTTAAACGTTTCTCCCTCATTCACATTGCTTCTTATAAATACGACAAGATTAAAGAGACAAGTGAGTATTATCTTACCAATTCAGCAGAAGTATGTAAAATAAGAATCATTATGACAAGTTCTTTTCTATTGCATATTACGAAAAAAACAATTTGCTTCTTGATATGAAGTGACCGACAAGAGTAGCTAGAGGTTGTAAGGAAATCCTCTTTGTACAAACTGTACAAACCTCCAAACTGCAGTTTCCCGAGGTTTCATTTTAGTGAGCTTTCATTTCATTTTGATATTGTTTGCTTGAAAGATGATAACTTAGAAATCAACTTTCCTCAAAATATTAAGTGATCTGGTAGTCATCTTGCTTCTCTGCCTGAGAAGGATCCTGAAGTTTGTAGAGAAGTTGCTTGAGGGTCTGCTAACTTCTAGCATAACCAGTCTTCCTACCTCCAGCATGTACTGTCAGCTCTGTGAGCAGTGTCAGCAGATCTTTTTTTAAAAACAAAACAAAACAGCCAAAACCAAAAATCCCACCAGAATAAAAAGATTTTAACGTTCACCTTCAAAAGAATCTGAGGAAAGAAAAAATATTCAAATACCCAGTATAAGCACTGAATAATGCAAAACACAAGCTAATCACTCCCCAGATGACAGCCATAAATCAACATCTCTTCTTTTTCTCTTCTAGAGGAGATGCACTTCAGATTGGAAAACAGGACACAAAGGTTATTTTTATCTAACCTGGTCACCCAAGCTTAAAGTTTTAACCAATCCTATTACGATAGTCAATTGGAGTTTTTGCACACACATGTTATGTTTTATTACAAAATCTGTGACTGAGCACAGAGAGAACTACCTACCTGTACTGCTCCGGCTCTTGCACTCTATTCAGGTGAAGTCCATGGGGGAGAGAGAAGTAGTTCCTCTGGGAGCAGTTAACCTTGTTCACCTGGAGAAGGTTTAGGTGTGAAAGAATAGGATTAACACAGTAAGTGATTTATTTTCTACATGATGAGGTGTCGTGGTTTAAACCCAGTCAGGTAACTTGTTCACTCACTCCCAGTGAGTGGTGCTGAGCTGACAACAATCGAGGTCCGTGTCGTCCCCCCTTCCCCCCCCCACCGGGGCTCTCCCCTTCCCCGCTCCCGGAGGAACGGGGAGGAGGATCGAAAGAGTGCAACTCCTACGGGTTGAGACAAGAACAGTCCAGCAACCAATGTACAACACAAATCACCACCGCTACTACCAACTACAACAATGATAAGGGAAAATAACAAGGGAAGAGAATATGATACCACCGGCCAAGAAAACGAGTTCCACCCGGAAGCCCTTGTCCTTCCGGGTAACTCCCAGTTACCCCCCACCCCGGCCATGATGTGCTGTGGTATGGAATACCTCCCTGGCTAGCCCGGGTCAGGCGCCCCATCTCTGCTTCCTCACAGCTTCCCCTCCTCCCTGGCAGAGCATGAGCCTCACAAAGTCCTTGGTCAGGGTAAACATCACGTAGCAACAACCGAAAACATCGGCTTCACCAACACTGTTCCCAGGCTGGAAGTCAAAACACAGCACTGCACCAGCTAACACAAAGGAAAAAACATGACTGCTACTACTGAACCCAGGACATTATCCACCCCTTATTCCATACCATTCATGTCGTGCTCAGATCCCACATTTTCAATACACCATCGCTCTCCCACATATATACATCCATATACATACAGACCAAGAGGAAAAGATCATTTTCTTAGTGCATGGACCAATCCCTATAATGCTGCCGAGTCCATTCAGTCCATGATGTTCAAAGTTCATTCTCTGTTGGGATGATGGCTGGAGGGAAGTCAGGGCCGGTCGCTGGTGACCTGGAGACATCTAGTTGATGGGCTATAAAAGTATTACACAGCAGGCAACAGCATACAATTGAGTTCACTGGCTGTTTTCCCCTGAAATCAAATCCCCTTGAGGTATACATCGGACTTCCCCATCTTCCCGCATTACCCACCAAGTATAACCAGGTTCCTGAACAAAAGCAATCCCACGAGTGGGTTTGCCTTTACCTGAAGCAGGAATAACCCAGACTGTCTTCCCCAGCAAATTCTTCATATGCACCACGGGAACTTTGTCCCCCTCTACAATATGTAAAAGTTCTGACTGGGCTGGGCCAGCCCTGTTGGCAGATACTCTGGTGTTGACCAACCAGGTGGCCATTGGTAAGTGTGTATCCCAATGCTTGAAAGTTCCCCCACCCGTTGCTTTCAGTGTAGTTTTTAACAGCCCATGGTACCGTTCGATTTTCCCAGAGGCTGGTGCATGATAGGGGATGTGATATACCCACTCAACGTCATGCTCTTTGGCCCAAATATCTATAAGATTATTCCGAAAATGAGTCCCATTGTCTGACTCAATTCTCTCTGGGGTGCCGTGTCACCACAAAATCTGTTTCTCAAGGCCCAGGATAGTGTTCCGGGCAGTGGCATGGGGCACAGCGTATGTTTCCAGCCACCCGGTGGTTGCTTCCACCATGGTAAGCACATGGCGCTTGCCTTGGCGGGTTGGTGGCAGTGTGATATAGTCAATCTGCCAGGCCTCCCCATATTTATACTTCAGCCATCGTCCTCCATACCAAAGAGGCTTTAACCGCTTGGCTTGTTTAATTGCAGCACATGTTTCACACTCATGAGTAACCTGGGCAATAGTGTCCATTGTTAAGTCCACCCCTCGGGCACGGGCCCATCTATATGTTGCATCTCTGCCCTGATGGCCTGAAGTGTCATGGGCCCACCGGGCCAAAAATAATTCACCTTTATGTTGCCAATCTAAGTCCATCTGAGCCACTTCAATCTTAGCCGCTTTATCCACTTGTTGGTTGTTCTGGTGTTCCTCAGTGGCCCGACTCTTGGGTACATGGGCATCTACATGACGTACCTTCACCACCAGGCTCTGCACCCTGGCAGCAATATCTTTCCACAGTGCAGCAGCCCAGATGGGTTTACCTCTGCGTTGCCAGTTGCTCTGCTTCCATTGCTTCAACCACCCCCACAGGGCATTTGCCACCATCCATGAGTCAGTATAGAGGTAAAGTACTGGCCACTTTTCTCGTTCAGCAATGTCCAGGGCCAGCTGGATGGCTTTCACCTCGGCAAACTGACTCGATTCACCCTGTCCGTCAGCAGTTTCTGCAACTTGTCGTCCAGGACTCCATACAGCTGCCTTCCATCTCTGATGCTTTCCCACAATAAGGCAAGACCCATCAGTAAACAAGGCATACTGCTTTTCACTTTCTGACAGTTTATTATATGGTGGGGCCTCTTCAGCGCGCATCACCTCCTCCTTTGGTGACATTCCGAAATCTTTGCCCTCTGGCCAGTCCATGATGACTTCTAGAATGCCTGGACGACTGGGATTTCCTATTCGAGTTCATTGTGTAATTAGTGCAGCCCATTTACTCCATGTAGCATCAGTTGCATGATGTGTAGAGGAGACCCTGCCTTTGAACATCCAGCCCAGCACGGGCAACCGGGGTGCCAGGAGGAGCTGTGCTTCAGTGCCAATCACTTCTGAAGCAGCTCGAACCCCTTCATAGGCTGCCAGTATCTCCTTCTCAGTTGGGGTATAGCTGGCCTCAGATCCTTTATATCCCCGACTCCAAAAGCCGAGGGGTCGACCTCGAGTCTCCCCTGGAGCTTTCTGCCAGAGGCTCCAGGTAGGACCGTTCTCCCCAGCTGCAGTGTACAGTACATTTTTTACATCTGGTCCGGTCCGGACCGGTCCAAGGGCTACTGCATGAACTATCTCGTGTTTAATTTGTTCAAAGGCTTGTTGTTGCTCAGGGCCCCTTTTAAAATCATTCTTCTTCCGGGTCACATGATAGAGAGGGCTTACAATCGAACTGTAATTTGGGATGTGCATTCTCCAGAACCCCACTGCACCCAAGAAAGCTTGCGTTTCTTTCTTATTAGTTGGTGGAGACATTGCTGTTATCTTGTTGATCACATCTGTGGGGATCTGTCTACGTCCATCTTGCCATTTTATTCCCAAAAATTGAATCTCCTGTGCAGGTCCCTTGACCTTACTCCGTTTTATGGCAAAACCGGCTTTCAGCAGGATTTGGATTATTTTCCTCCCTTTCTCAAAGACTTCTTCCACTGTATCGCTGTGTCTATTTGGGTGAGTGAGGAAGAGAACATAGTGAACTGGAAACAAAATTATAAAAGAGTAAGGGTTAAGTTAAAGGAGTGTGAACACTCAAAGAGTTAAATCTTAGGAGGAATAGAAGGAACTCAGTTTTCTTAAAGAGATTATGCAGAATATATTCAGTTTGGGAAACCTGAATAAGAAAAATGTACTTTGAGGAAGGTCATAGCCTTTAGGGGCTCAGCAGGTAGGGGACAGGTTTGTTCTCAAACCATTTCTTAAACGTATGCCTCAGTATTTCTGAATTTGCTCTAGTTATAGCAGTGTGTTCTACTTCATTATTATTTGTCTAATGGACCTCTTTTTAGGGTTTATAACTCTATATCACCTTTGGGTGGCTTTATATTTTAAAAAAGACAAAACTGAGCTGATGTTAAGCTTGTGGCTGAATTTAGGTTCTTTTTAAAATAAGTTTAGGCTTTGATTATGCAAGACAATTTATGTGGACAAGTGTTTGCTCATGTAGCAGTCTTCCAAAAATTGCATCCGAGTTTACCTGCAAATAAATGAATATATATATATATATATCACTAAAAATAAAGGTATTTGTGTTCTTGTTTCATTACTCAGATCTGTATCTGCAAAATAATCTTCCATTATCCTGTAGCCACTTGTTACTTTTCAGAGGTGAATTTTTAGTAAAGCTTGGTTTAAAATATGCAAGACTGAGGGTATATATAATATCTTTTTGCTCTGGAGAAAAGAGTAACACCAAATCTGAAATATAATCTCCATAAGGATGATTTTCCTATCTCTGAAATTGAGTATTTAACAACGTGAACCATACTTTCAGAGGGTGAAGATCAAACTTTGGACTAACAAGTGGCCTTCCTGATTTTGTAAGTGTCTGGCTTGATTCTGGTATGACCAGAATAAACTGCATTTACTGAAACCTGGGAGTTTTTCAGACTAGCTAATAATACTGTTTCTACTTGTAATGAATCATGTTGAAGAATGCTTAGTAAACACAAAGGTGTGGAAGGGTTTTGGTATGAATTCAGTGAACACAAATATTCTGTGCTGAATGATCATTTTCAAGAATAAATGTTCCGTTGTTTACAGTGATCAATAGGATTATACTGACTGTAGCTCATGGTTTGTTATTTGTTTGGATTTTTAAATTTGATTTAATCATATCAACTTTATGTAGCTCTCATTCTTTAAAAATTAACATTTTAATTAAACTGTTCTGAATTTCTTTCTTTGTAAATATTTACTCAGAAAGCTGCTTCACCAGTGTGGGAGACAGGAAACAGCTGTCTGCCATATCCACTGAACAGTTATGGATAGAATTACTGCAAACCTAACAACCGTATCTACTTAGCAATAGAAATAAGAAATGGTACAAATTGTTACAATATGAGGAAAAACAAAAAAGCAAAGGGGAAAGGAAGAAATGTTTTTATTTAAATAGTCTATTGCTTAGAAACATAGCAAACTCAATGACAAAAATTAGACTTCTAAATAAAGGTCAAACTGGTATATCAGCATTAAGAAAGCCAACAAAACTAGCATGAATAGAATTTACTGGGCTTCATTCCCCTTCCTTTAATCCGAATACTTTCCTTCTCAGCTTCTGTATAGAATTATAAAATGGAGTCTATATAAAGATACACTTATCAGTTATACCAGTGTATGGCTGTAATTCAGGAAAGCACTTAAGTAGGTGATTAACTTCAAGCATCCACTTACCCACTTTCCTAATTATGAACTTAAGTGCATACCAAAAGTTCTTTCCTGGATTGGTTTTATGCTATGCCTGTTGACTGCAACAGAGCTATATGAGCTAGTTTGAAAGCAGCTTGCTCAGGGGCTGAGAACAGCCTATAACCACAGACTGCCTGGCACTTGGGGCAATTTTACTGACTTGCTTCCATTGCTCAAGCTGCCTTGGTAAAGCCTGCTAAGTTATGCAGATTGCAGTATACACTTCCTTCTGTTAGTATGCTCTAGTTTCTGCAGAGCAGTTGCTTCTCTTGATTTTCCCAAGATTCTGCTATTTCTTTTGTAGGGGAATTGCTAATAGACCTCAAAATCAGAGGAACTGGATAGTAGCTCAAGTAAAGGGTTTATGATCATGAAGACTAAAGTATGATCCAAAAAGACCTTGCTCCAGTAGCCATTTCGTTCTAGATGCACTTGACTTTCTTACTTTCTTTGACTTTAAAGGTCTAAATGTGTCTACATTTTTGGGTTTGTGCATGTTCAAGGAGCTTGCTGTGCTCTGCCTCAGTCTGGCAGAGATCTGGGAACTGTTTCTCTACAAAATCCTCTAAGCAGCTTGATGTGGGAGGCATTCTCAGAGCATACCTGATACTACAGGATTAGGCCCCATACAAAATGCAGTCATAATGTCTTTTCCAAACCAGTGCTAGGCATCACTTTCTGTAATGGCAGCTATAACTACCTGCAGATTGTCACTGAGCATTCCCATCTTTAACAGAAACATCTTAATAAGCTGGGGTTATTAAACAACAAAACACTCATAAAACTCTTGGAAGTCTTTCTAAAGGCTTGCTTCTGGCACTTAAGGGTTCTTTGCTTTATTGTTTGGCTTTCAGTATTACACTACAATGTAGTACAGTGTTGGCTGATTACATTTCAAATTAAAAAACTCTGTCCACATAGATTTTGTTCCTGAAAATGATCAATTGAATAAGATGTTCTGGGTAATCTTTTCCCAATTCCATTTGTCTTTCACCATCTTCATGCTTTGTCAATATTTACAAGTAGAAGGGAAAGCAAATTTAGGGCAGTGTATTACCATACTCATTATAAGTGGGTGCTTAAGTCTACACTGTGTTTAGCTGCATGAAGCATGTACTTAAATACTCTGTTGAATGGGGATGCATTTAGCACAGGTAGTTTAGATGCCTGGCTAAACACCAGCTAAAGTAAAATAGTAGGACTTTAGAGTTCAACAGCCAGTAGGCCTGAGGACACTTGCACTGATCTTACTTAAAGAATTGATTCAGAACTGGAGTAAAATAACAGCAGTGCTGATCTCCTCCTGGCTGTAAATGGAGGCAGAGTTTATGTGAGCTTAATTTTAACCACGTTATTTGTAGTCTCTTATTTCTTGATTCCATATTTTTGCTGCTCTGCAAGAGTTTCACTGAAGTTAACAGGATATTTGCTCAGATATCCTGTTAGTGGAAACTATGGCTGTTAAAACCCACATCTGCTGTTTGGAATTGTAATGAACTCATTTAAAGTGTTTTAAAGACATATAAAAAGTGGAGACAAGATTCCAACAAAAAAGGCTCTCAGCTCTGCATAGAAGTTCGACATGAGCATGGAGTGTCGGCATTAAATATCATCTGGGTTATTGAAGATTTTGATATTTTAATTGGGATTGTTTCAGTGCATTTTATTGTAGTAAATATGCTAGGGCATGCTCATGTAAATATGAATCATCAGTGTAGTATCAGAAATATATAAAGTAAATAAGTAGTCATATAAGTAAAGCTATAACTCATAAAAGAGACATAAAAGTAACATCCCTGCTGCAAATTTGTCCCCTAGTCATAACTCCATTATCTCTCTCTCCAGGTTCTCACTAGAATTATGATGGACATTAATTTTGCAAACACTGTGCTCAGTAATACTGTCATCTTCTTCACTTGTATCAGATAATTGTTTTGATTTAGATTTTTGCTGTGTTGTGCCTAAGAAGTAGAATTAAATTCCCTTTTTATATTCTCCCTATCAAACTAATGCCAACATAGTACAGGTCTGTTTACTGTTGCTTCCTCGTTTCTAGTTTCAGTTCTGGTAGCTAGCAACTACTGTCTTTCCACACAAGGTATACAGTCTTATCACTCACCTTGCATGGACCGTGTCTTGGTCACTCAATAGCTGAATATATTTTTTGTTTAAATGTCCACAGTTATGTTTAAAATTGTTCAATATTACTTTATTGTTACAGGCTTGCATTTATTTCTAAATTTTATTACAGGAAAATTCAGGCAATCTTTTGAAATTGAACTGATTAATGTTACAGACTAGCTAAATTTGCAGTTAAGATTAAAAAGATCATTATTATGCCTTAAATGTGAGACTATGAATTAAGGATTCTGATTAAGTTTTGGGGGTATCAGTGCTAGGTATAAATTAAATATTAAATATATATTAAAACATTCTCTCAATCTTTAAAAGTATATTTAATAAACAGGCACAATTCTTATCTCAGACTGTTACTCTTACATGGTGAAGTGACAGGTTATCTCTGTCTGGTGTTTTAGTTTGACCATGGTGCAATTTAATATAGTGCTGTGCACAAGCCAGCATATGAGTCTTTAGGGACCAGGTATTAACTGGAGATTGCCAGTGTGCAATATCATCCTCCATTGCTCTCCTGAATTTTCTCTATCCCTGACAAGACTACATGTTTCTGTAGTGGTTGTGATGAAAGTAGCTGGACTGGAAGACTGAATGGAGCTGACCTTAATGACTCTGTGGTTCCCCAAACCTCTTAGATGCTCTCCTAGCACATATTAGCAAACTTCTGACCCATTTACAAAACAGGGCTGAAAAGACCAAGACTGGGAAATGGCTGTCTATTGTGTAAATTTATCTTATTCTTAGGTATTTTTTGTACCTTGTTAGGAGCTAATTCACGAAATTTTATTTGACACGTGTCATTCTCATTGTTTAATCCATTAAACATTTAATGTTTGCAGAAAGGAAGTCTAACCTGGAAAACAAAGTGATTTTAAAAGATGCGCAGTATTTCACAACCATTGTGAAAGAAGAGTAAGAATAATTTATTTATTTAAAATATGTATAGCATTTTTTACTGTGAGGATTCACTAAAAATTAAACATTGTGGATAGGATTTCATGGGTAGCATTCTTTGCTAGCTATTAAAAAAAATACAAATTACTACAATATTTTTAACTCCATAGTCATTATATTCTAATGACATTTCACGATTTTAAAGATTAAACTGGACCTAGGATATAAATTGTTAAATACTTTAATTTTATCTGGATTTTTGGTGTCAAAAATAATTTTAATACTAAAGGACAACTGTAGACTCCTAATGACTTGAATACAGTTTGACTGTTTTCATGAAGTGCTCTGTGGGATGTCAGAATATTTAATTCAGGATGTTAAAAACATCCCAAAATGTCACAATAATTATATCACAGCAGGCAATTAAAACACTGGAAAATGCCAACTGACTAAGTGTGTTCTCTGTTATTTAGGAAACTAATGAGTGAGTGACACATAAAGCAGAAAATACAAATTATAACCACAGAATCCAATATACATTATAAATGCTTTTAATGTAAAATATGTATTAAAATAAAGCAACCTGTCTTAACAAAAGCAAAGAAATACTTATTTAAAGCTGCAATTTGAGCCTCAGGCTCTATAATTTCCCACACTTGAGAAACTGTTTTTATGTTTCCCCTTCATTATTTAGTTAATTAGTTATATATTTGTATTACAACACTGTAATATGGGCTTGTTCATGAAACCCTTACAAAGTAGAGAGGTTCCATTCACTGCACTGTAATAGTCTCTGCCAAATTCTCCATGTGTCCTTAAATTAGTCTAAGGGCAGCTAGGGAAGATCTGTGTGCTTGCAGGGTGGAAAATACAACTCCCTTCACAGCAGGGCAGAGGCACTGTAAAATCTGTATTGACTCAGGGAAGTTACAGTGCAAGTAAGGATGCTGAATCCGACACAGAAAACAACACAGGCTTGGAGGAGTTCTTGCAGAATTTGTGCATTTGAATGGCAATGGGTTAATCAAAGTGGCAATGCGATAAGAGAAAGAGGGTTTCGATTTAATTTATGTAGGGATTTAATCCATAATTATTAAACTGATATCCTACTCTAGTAGACACTATGAAAATCAAATTGTCCAACTTAGGGGGAAGAAGTATTCTAAGAAGCATAACTGTTGAAAAAGGAGGGGCTTAATAAAGATAACAGTAGGCAATTATTCTCATTAGATAATGAGGTAGGAGTAAGTATTACTACTGCAATTAAACAGTTTAAATAACAAAAATGTATGAAGTGCCAGGCAGAGAAAGAAACTGTGAGATGTAGCTGAGGAATCACTGTTGCTGATCCCATGCAAAGCTACAGTTGGCAACAGTCTGTTTGCTCCATTGTAAGGTTTTCTGCGGCAATCATTACCTGGACAACCAACAGCAGTTTAACTGTCATGAATCATCAATGCTACTGAAGGGCACAGCCTTAGTTGTTTATTATTGCCCTGTCCCTTTAGCAGACATGAACATTCATGGAGCTGCAAGGTGGACTGGATCTGGCATTAATCTGGTTAGAAACAGCCCCCCCCCCCCCCCCCCTTCCCGCCACTTATCTGGTTAGAAATTAAATCCTCAAATGTAATTTTCATGGATATGAGCTTTCTGACAAGTGCATCACATGTCTTCCTGAGTGCTAGTGCTAGCACAAGAGAGGGGACAGGAATTGGGAAGGGGAAAAAGAGACAAGCTCAACCCCTTCAGTAGTAGTGCAGATCTATACTGAATTAAACTAATTGGGGAATTGTGACATAAAATGTCATGTTGCATACCTGATTGCAACAGTTCAGACACAATGAATTATCACTGCATTGACCTGACCAATGGAAATGTCTGTACGTAGCACTCTTTTAAATTGCTACCCTTTTACAGTTCCTTGACATGAAATAATCCTCAGATTTCTGTAACAGAGCTGCATGCACTGAATGCCTCATAACTGTCTCAGGAAAAAGAGTAATGGTTAATCTGTTTTTATGTAGCCCCTGTTGCTTGTGCTTAAAAACTTAAGCTTGGCTGCTTTTTACATGTCCGGATGATCCATTTGTAGCTGAGTTTCCTTTTTGCATCTGGCATCATATGGTGGTCAGTCATCACTGACTCTCTACAACGCTTGAATTGTGTGTTGTTTTAAGGTGTGCTATTTTGCTTCTGGCTCTATATTCACGTCATTCCTTGGGCAAGTTGTTGCCAGCTGATATCTGTCTCATTATATAGCCTTCAAATACCACTTGCTGCTGGTAGACCTTCAAAAGCAAGATTTTTGGGCCAACTGGTTACATGTCCTACTGCTGCCAAAAACACAAACCCTACTCTTCTATCTAGTTTTGGGGCAGAGGAGATCAAAATCTTGTCTTTCCTCATTTAGTTGCTGTTAGATAAGCTTACATGTCACACCTGCCTGGGGGTTGATTCCTATTCTCATTGAAGTCTGAACCAGTGCCCTGAAAGAGACCCCAGTACTCTAGGGGTCTAAAGGTTAAGTATTTGAGGCATAAAAAATCATGTTTTTCCTTGTCTTCACATACAGACTAAATGAACTGTTTTCAGTGTGTCAGCTCAAATAAAACTGAGGATCCTAATTCTGTCACGTTTATATGTACAGGTCCTTTTTTTAAAAATTATAAACACCTTCAGGAGTGTTTGTTTTGAGTCACTGAAATGGTCTAGCAGTAGTTTGGCTTCTGGTGATAGATATCTTAAAGTAAGGATGTGGGATATGTTTATTTGAGATACATAGAAAATGCTTAGCAATACTTATATATATATCAAAGAATTTTAACTTAGCAGTCAAGCTAAGCTAGGGTGAGATAGCTGGTAAGACTACTGGCTAATTCCATCCCTGTAAACCCTTTTGTTCCATAAAGGTCAATATATTTCTCTCTCCACTAGTTGGCATGAAATAGAAAACATTTTTATGCTACGTATTAAGAAAGGGTGGATAATTAATAAAACCCAAACATCTCCAAACCCTAGTTGTTAGGAATTCTTGTAGTTAGCATGGACCTTACTTAGCTCTGTATTCCAGTCTCGTTTGGTTTATTGCATTAAGGAGAGCACTAAAACAGAGAGAGACATACTCCATGGGATATCTTAAAACAGCAGACAAGAGGCACTTGCACAAGCAATGTCTTCAACTTCACTACCTGTTCATATTATTATAGATTTAATGTAAAAAACACTGAAGACTGTAATTCTGAAAGGTGCATCAGTAGCTTCTTTTGTCCTTCAGGACTTAGTTATGTCTACGCTGGTGTTAGGAGTGATGATGGGTGAAAGTTATCTAAGGAAACAATGAAAGGAGAAATCCTACTTGTTAATCTGGTTTTCCTGTGTTTCCCTATATTAATCCAGAAACATTTCACTTTGGTTCACACACTGAAGCAGAACCGGTTATTTTAACCCTGACATCTGTCTTTCTGAAGTCTTCCGCTTGCCCTTCCCCCTAAAACAGGTTTTCAGTCTACTTTGCAATGATGCCAGCTATTCCTTTTAAACAGGTTTGTTTTTTTTTTTTTTTCTCCTTTACTGTGAAAGAATTAATCTTGCAGAACACGTGCAAAGAGGGTTAAAGAAACCAATTTAACAAGTAGAAATTACTGAATTGTGATTTCCTTGAAAAAGAAAATCTGGACTGACAAAGATTATATTCATTATTATGAGGCTCTTTCCAGTACCAGAGGCATTAGAAAAAGTATTTATAGCTGACCTTTGAAGAATCATAATTTCTTTCAGTAGAGAACCACAGAATTTTGTAGTAAATGTTTTATTACATTCTTTCAGTTAAAAATGACACATTTCTTGTAAAAGATGTTCTAAACCAATTTTTAGAAGACCAGTGAAGCAATATGATATTATGTGAACGATTTCTGTTGCTTAAAAAGGTGAAGGAACTCTGAGGATATTTTTAGTCCATATAAGGTAGAAGATTAAATATTATAAATAAACTTTCTAGCATGCACTTCTGAGCTTGAACTTTGTACTTTTGCAACACACCAGGAATTTCTTCCTGTTGTCCTGAGGGAAGATTTTTTTTTTCTTTTTTTTACAAAAGTGTGGCTTTAAAGGTTGAAAAAAAAGTATGGAACCAGAAAACTAGAAAATAATTACTGTTTCTGAATGGCAAGAAAAAAAATTATAGCCTTTTTGCTTCAAGA
Organism: Pezoporus wallicus; assembly: GCF_028554395.1. NCBI lineage: Eukaryota > Metazoa > Chordata > Aves > Psittaciformes > Psittacidae > Pezoporus > Pezoporus wallicus. The sequence goes on from NW_026642052.1 coordinate 7,716,292, forward strand.
AGCATTATAAGACTTTGTTTTTTTCAAAGGTGAGCTTTCTTTCCTTTATATTTGTTCAGATTTTTCCCTAGTTAAACCTGCTTTTCTAAACCTACATTTGAGTACAGCACCATGCTGCAAGCTGCTCTTCTGCAAATGTGTATTACTGTACTCACAGTGACAAGAGGCCTTTTAGCATCAGCATGGCTACTCAATATAGCTAAATTTTAGCCATTAGGCTATAATAAAATATGTTATCAATATCCCAGATACTTTTGCCTCTCAGGTAGCTATATAGTTCAGGTAAGTATATAAAGCAAAAACCAACCAACCAAAACCCAAACAAAACCAAAACTCCCCACATATTAAATTATACTTACTAGATGCCTTAGGAAGTTTCACTGCTTAAATGACTTGTACTTCATTACTTTTTTTGGTGTATTAATCTCATATGGTATAAGGAAATAATTTTAAGATCAAATTTAAGACATTTCTAAAAGATTTTATAATAAAATGCTCACTTTCTGTTAATTATTTTTAATATAAGTTCCCCAAATTATTTCCAGCTAGATTTACTTTATTTTCTGGAAAAAAAAATAATCTATTACAAAGAAAATCTATGGCAGCATTATATGATACAATTGCTCCAGCTTCTGAATTGAAAGAAATACCTTTTATTAGCAATCTTGAAACTGAAAGTCACAGTGAAATTAACACCCCCCTTTTCCTGTTCTCTGTGTGGCCAGAACATTGCAGAACAAAACATCTACATTTCAAAATTATAGATTAAAAATTGTACATCAAGTTTTGGCATCTTCTGAAGATTTTTTCTTCCAAATTTGTGATTATTAAATTATGATACCTAGTGTGTTTAATCTATGTGAAGGTCTTGCAGTCCATACAGTCTTAACCATGGAGCTGAACAACCTCTGTATTTCTGCTTTCTCTTTTGTCACCTGGCGTTTGCTGCAAATTCATTATCATAGTATCTTCCAATTAAAACAGTCTTTCATTGAATCAGTCATTTTTGTTCTACAGCATTATTGAAAAATAAGAACTTAGTAGGTTTGGGGGGTGATTTGTTTGTTTGTTTCTTTGTTTTGCTTAGGGATTGTAAAAGGAATACAGCAAATGAGAGACCAGCATTTTGGGAATATTTGTCATTTCCAATATTGACAGCTTTCGGAAAGGGAAATTGGCTGGCAGGAACAAACAAAAATTAATTTCTGCTGAACTATAACGAACAGTACAGGTGCTGTTGTTTCATTGTAGCGGGGAGCACACAGCTCCACTAGAAATCTCAGCATAAGAGGGTAGATTTTCGGACAGCTGTTTGAAACATGTTCTGTAAGTTTCTATGATCATAGCTGCAACACACAAAATCCAGTTAGCTCTTTTAAGGCTGAAAAAATCAACTCATTCCTTAAAGAAGGATTGCAGAGGTGTACACACTATGTGGAACTGGGAAGATATCTGTACATTCTTTGTCAGAGACTTGACACTCATACAAGTTTTACATCTTTACTAAGACATTAGTCCCAGTATAATTTTCAATGAGCAATAAACTGTTAATCTCAAAAAAGCAGTTAAACCCTACTAGCAATATGGCTTGTGTTTATTAGAAGCAAATATGGAAATACATGATAGTTGCCTTTAGGAAACATAGACATGGATCACTGCAGTGCAGTCAGTGGCTTGTTTTACCCTTGGGCCAAGGTCAGAGGAGGCAGATCCTCAGAGACAGTGTAGTTAGATGTCACATAGAACCCTCCTAATCATCTGAAGTTAAGCTTCTGGGTCTCTTTCATGAAGCTTGTACCTGAGAGTTTATTAATATTTAATTAGGAGTTTGCAAATAATGACTACTTCATTTTGGGGGCTACCCTGAAAACTTTACATGGGAAAAAGAAAAAGGCATCTGAACAGTGAAACTAGTGGAGGTGCCTTCAATTGGTCAATGCTGTAAATCTCTTTTCCTCATCTCACAGAACATCCTGATATACTAAAGCTCCTGTCCTCTGCCACTCAACTTTTTTTCCAGCTCCTCAATCGCTTCCATGTTTGGGTGGGCATGCAGCACCTCATGCAGACTGGCTTAGTCTATGTATATACTGTCTGGGTTACAGGAAACTGCTGGAGTTATGCTGCCTTGTTTTAAATAGGGATATGAATTTTGGTCTATCTTCTCCAAACAGCTGTCAATTATCAGACACATTTGTAGAAATTTGTATTTTCATGTAATCGATTTTAAAGTGGTCAATGGGGTGAAAAGCTATTTGAAGATGTGGAGTACAGATGCCAATTGACTGTGCTGTTATATAAATACATTAATTAGGAAATCAGAATAAAATTAATTTGGGAGGGCTCAGGATAGAAACTGGGACATACGGAAAGTTTCTTAAGGGGGAAAATAGCAAAATCATCTTAGCTTGAAAAGCATTCTTTTATGTTGTTCAGGTCAGGTAAAATAGCTGAACTGAAATAAAATGTATGATTTCTGGGTTATTTCACATCTTATAAATTGCTTCTCTTTTAAAACAAATACATAGTTCTGAAAAAAAAAACCAAAAGAGTAATTCTTGTAGAAAATGTCTGGTGTAATCAATTTCCCCCTATTTCTGATGTTTCACTTTTCGACAGATCTACTTATTCAATTGCCTTGATTAACTTTTTTTGTAGAACTTAGATTTGGTACTCTAAGTGGTATAATTATTGTTTCAGACACTACTTTATCCATGCATAGATCATTTACTTGGACAATTTTGGTGATTTATGAGACATGCTATATTTGTGACAGTAATGTCCTTTGACTTCATCCTAATAAGAATAATTGTCTGCTTATTTAGGGAGTGGGTGTCTGAAATCTTCCAGCCTCTTGTTTGCTATGATTTGCTGTGATCTGGCCTCTTAACCCAGCCTGCCTCTTCTGTTCTTCCACTGCTCATCTGTCTGTTGGCAGAGACAGAGAGATATGAAAGGCAAGAAGATCAAATTATCCATGACCATGGAAAGTAGGTCAGAAAGCAGTGATAGATTTCTAGTGCTTTTCAGTCTGAAAGCTATTCAGCTGAAAAATCTGTATGTAGTAGGTTTTGGGCTAATTAATATTTTAATAAAAAATCAAGCCCCTAATTTAATTACAGATTCTTTCACATTTTAACTCTCATTCATTTCCTAAAAAATCATCACTGCAGTTGTACATAAACATATGTACAGGAGAAATACATATAGCTGTGATTTCCCCTCCTGTGCACTGATGACGTTATTCCCGGGAGACTTGTAAATTCATTACCTGTTAAACCAAATCCCTTTCTGTCTTTTCCCTTTAAGTGATTTTAAATCTTGAAAAGTCCTAATCTCTCTGTCCATGAAATCCGGTTGCAACTGGTGATGATACAAATTTGAAAAACACTCTTTTAATGTTGAAAGGTGACGATATTAGTCTAGCCTTGAGAGGCTTCAAGAACTCTTTTCTTCCTTAATGTCTTCTTGTGAACTGAAAGACTTTAGCCAGTTTTGGTAGCCCTGTTCTTATGCGTGATCTTTCAGGAGTGAATTAGCAGGGTTCCTTAGGAAAACAGCACAAATAAATAACTCTCACAGTTGGAAAATCAATAGCATACAGTGAACAATCATTTAAAAAAAAAGAAATCTAGTGTCAAGTTAACTGAAAAAAGCAAAGACAGTTTAATCCATAACTTCTGTTTATTTAAAAGGAATATCAGTGTCCCAGACTTTCCAGGAAATCTTCTTAGAACCGAGTATCCAAAGCATTAATTAAGCACTGAAATAAATTCCATGATTGTCAGTGCTGGAAGAACTAGCTCTGATTTTCTGTGCTGAACACCCACTTCAGGCTTGATTTGTTTTCCGCTGTCACAAACGATATTTCCTTGGCACTGCAAACTGTAAACCTGGTAAATTGCTGCCATTAAGTGATTGTGCTCTCTGTGTGACTGAGGCAGCCAGTGTCTAACCTGCTCCAGTCCTGTGCCCCATCCCAGCTCTGTGTGACACGTATCATGTCAGGCTCGGTGGTGGGAGTGTTGTCTGCTAGAATTTGGAGAAAAAACATCACTTGCTACACTCAGGGTAAATAAACAATCACTGATCTGCCCTGGTTCAAAGGGAGAATGCACACAAGGCAATTTTTGTCTCTTTCAAGCAGCCTTTTGAGACAGTGAACGCTCCTGAGATACTTAAAAATGACAGATCAGCAAAAAAATGGAATGGCTCCTGGGTTGTTCCTGGCAGGTTTGTGCTCCATTCCCGAGCCTGTGTCCTCGTTACCCAGGGAACAAGGCACAAGACATCTCTGCTGGGAACTCACTCAGGCTGTCGGGTTGTTAGCACAATTGAGGGTGGTGTCCTTAGTAGGGACTGAAAAGTCCCTTAATGTATTTATTTATTTTTAATCTATAAAGAGATTAAAAGTACATCTGTGTTTACATAGTTTATGGTTAAAGAGTACATTTTGGAGTGCAATTAGATAAGACTGGAGGCAGGATGGATGTAGTTTAGGTTGGGTCAATCACTGAGAGTGCTCACAAGCACACTGAAGCTTTTGTGACTTCTGCGAAAAATATTTAAATGCTATGTCGAGAATGCAAGTAGCAATGAAGGAGTAACTGCAGTCTCGTGTTGTTGTGGTATATATAGAAAAATTCCTTTACTTTAGCAAACTTATAGGAAGATTTGAGAACAAACAATACTGAATTTATGTGGTAGCGAGGGTTTTGTTGGGGAGGCTCTGAGAGGCTGAGTGCCCTTTGCTTGTGGCACTTGCTCTGGTGCCATTATTAATATTTACAGAAGGCGGCACCTACAACTTTTAGACTTTATAGGAGGCAAAGTCTTTGTCTCAAATTTATGAGCCACCTCAGAGGAATTCACCAGTGCATAATCTAATAGTATAAGTAAGAAATACGGTTTAACCATTTTTCTAGCTTTGTTAACTTGTTCAAGTAGCACTTTTGTCTTTTCAGGCTGTGAAGATATCGTGCTTTATCAATATAATGAACAACAGAATACGTATACTAGAATTGACACAGTGGATCAGACCAATAGCCAGACTTTTCCAATAGCCAGGAGTATAGATCGAAGAAGGCAGTACCAAAAACTCCAATAAGCAGCTACAGTAAAAGATTTCCCATACATTAAATGCCAGACTAAATTCTAATGCACAGTGCTTGGTTGAAACCATGTTTAAGTTTAAGTTTTTTACTAGGTCTTTCAGTTAAAAGTTTTATTTTTAAGTAATATATATTAGAAACTCTACTCCCAAATATCTAATCCTTTCTTGGACCTGCTATTTAATAAGCTCCACAGAAATGTCTGAATTTATTCTGTCAGTTTTGTTTCCGTCGTTGTGCTGATCAAGAAACCCCTTTTTATTTGTGACATTTATTTCCTCATGGGAGGTGGGGGGGAAGCACTCAGCCTATAAATCAGAAATGCTCTGTGAAAAAGAGAAACCATGATTCATTATTTCAGAGAAAGACACATTATGTGACAGCTAGAAATCCTTTTACCTGCTCTGACCCAAGAAATCCCTAGTAAAATCTGTAGTACAGTTTGGCTGTTTATGTTCTGCCTTGCTAGATTATCCTGTGCTCTCTGCTGAGAAATGCAAAACTTCAAAATGGATTAAAAAGATTACCTCTAAAAATGCATGTTTTGCTTATATGACTGATGACTCTAACTAGGAGGTTTGTTGCAAATGCTTTCAAAGTTTCGGGAGAGACTGGAGTCCCAGTGGCCCAATGCAATAATCTGCAAGTTTCCAGTTATGCTCCTTTACAGGACAATATGCTCAGAACAGTATGACCTAGCAGTGTGTATTTCCAGACCTGACCTAAAATACTTTAAAATCTTTTTTTCTGACTCCTAATGAAGGGATAGGATAAGAAGGAATTTACGTATATTTACTATATATACATGGTATTTAAATGAAACTGTTGAAAGCCTCACACAGATACAGAATAGTGAATAAACTAGGGGAATGACAAATGGGCTTAAACACTGAAAATTAATAAAATATGTTTTTCCAAATATAGCATAAAAACTTGTGTGTGTGTGGATGGGAGAGGGTGGGGAAGGAGAGAAATAAATGTTTTATTGGCATTTCTAAGAATGAGTTGTGTAACTTCTTTGTAAGGAACATACTTTTCTCAGAATCATGGCTATAAAACTTTTTATCATTATGTGTCCTCTACCTATTTGATGGTCTTTTCATGTCACTATCTTTAATTGCATAAAATAGAAAAAGGCGAATGCAAAATAGGGTGATGTAACTGTTCCACAAGTTACACAATTGAGTAGTTGCACACTAGTTACACAAACTCTGGATTAACAGTCTTATATAATTCATTGCTGGAGCCTGACTGGACTTTCAAGAAAAGTCAATCTCAAATTACAGCAATTTGTAGCAGAGCAACTAACAACTTGTCAGCTTAGTTGAAGAGCTAAGAAAACTCAAACGAACTTTGGCTGGTACTTACTATTCAAAGGAATCTGAAAGGACAATTAATTCCCAACATGTCTTGTTGTACAGGAGCTGGTCTTCAGAAAGTGAATTTGGGGCTTCCTGAAAATCAAAAGCACTTGATATATTCCAAGTTGGGCACCTGAAGATAAAGTGCACTCAACAAGCTTTTGAGCTTGACACTGTTATTTTTGTTCTGAGGTTGGTCTCAGTTTTCTAATCTTTTTGCATTTCTCCTGTTTGCTCTGCCCATTGCCTTTTAGACAGGACAAAAAAAGTTGTGGGTTCCACATTGTGTCATGGCTGCTGTTTTCCAACAGTGAATTCCAAATAGCTGAAGAAAATGAATATTCAGGTTCTTGAAATATCAAGCAACATTTTGACTTTGAATTGATGTATTTTTCAGGTATTGCTTGTCAAGTTTATAGACGATATAGGTTAAAAACTACCAGATGGCCATACTGGTTTTCCAAGTCCTCTTCCCTGCTCTGAACATGTTTTTGGAGAAAACCCTGTACTCCAGAAGGATGTGAGGACACTTTAAAATAAGCATGAAAAATATATAAAGTATGTAAGTATATAAAAGCTTTTCTGGTTCAGGGTGTACAGAGATAATTCTCCAAGAGGTGATCAAGTATTAAAGGTGTTGTAAAAAGTTACTAGAGACAACGGGAGGCCAAAATATGAAGTACTTATTATGGGATGTACTAGTGACAACTTTTATTCAACCCTTTTTTTCTATGAACAAAAAGCCAGCCAGGCTTTTCCACCTGGGATAAACTTTCCAGGAAGAACTAATGTTGAGGAAGGTCTGAGAGGTGGTGCAGGCTAGATCTGAAAAGATGTGATTGTGCAGCATCTGGATGAGGTGAGAACTTCAGTGAAAATGCTTCACCTGGGAAATAGCTGAGCTGATTCAGGATGACTATAAGTGATCCAGATGATTGAACTAGGGATTCAACCCTTTCATGAGTTTGTAACATGGGCGAAGGGTATGATGAAAGGGCTTGTTCTTTTCCTGCAAGGAGCAGTGAAGTGAGATTAGGTGAGCTTAAATGTTGTGTTAGTTGCTGGGGTTTGGCATATTTACTTCTTTGAAAATGCTGTCTTCTGTTGTTGCCATTCTGTGGGACTCATTGTAGACTTGTGCTTCTGAACTTATTACAGTAAATTCAGTTTCCAGTTTTGCTGGAAAAAGGTACAGCTTTATGTGCAGGGTGGTGTTTGCTTATGGACTTTGTGCCTGACCTAAAGGAGCTCGCATGTACAAGAAAGTATGAACAAGAATCTTGTCCCAAATGCTGGGAGAAAGACTTCCCTTAACCTGTTTCCAGAACACCTTACTTTGCTTGTGGAAGTGTTTAATAACAAGGCTATAATTTTAGTTCTATGTTGAGAAGATGTAATCTGTAAGGATTGAATATGTGGAGGCTATGAGTTTAAGCAATGGCTTATGTTTTTTCATAATGTGCTGATTAACATGAACTAACATTTTCTGTGAGTAGTAGCTGTACCTTATTCTTCTCAAGAACCTTTCACAGGTGTGCAGGATGAATACATCACATAAAATTTAGATAAGTGCCATCTGATGCCTGAATATACCTCAAGTAACTACAAGTAGAAATAAAGCATCTACATAAGGCAGTAAACCACTTTTGAACATAAAAATGAATGCCCTTAGCAGCTGGAATTTGCATAGAACCTTTTAAATCGAAAATCACTTTTGCTGCGCTTAGAAACTGGCAACATATGGTGGCAGAGCACAGAATCAGGCTATATTTAGTCTTGTTTGACAGGTGTAAAAACAAATGTTTAGATGAAAGAGGATGGGTTTTTGATGATACCATATCCTGAAATGAGTATTTTTCCAGAAGTGAAATGCTTGCAGATTTGCCTTTTGGCTAGTGAATATTTTTCTTCCTTAGAAGCAGAGAAATTCTGTGGTGATACAGAGCTCAGTTTTTGCTTACAGAGCTTAACTATGCTTTTATTAAAGGTAGTTTGAAGCTACCAAAAGCATTGCCGAAAGAATTAGATGGCACAAATAATGGAAGAAAGCAACTTGAAAAATTGTAACTTTTTAAAAAAATATGTGGTAGCACAGCTTAAATGTATAATTCTGTCGGTAAGTGCTGTGGAAAATCCATCACACAAAAAAGAAGGAGTAGGCATGGAATCATTTCAGTACTTTCTTTACTTGGGGCAAAAACCTTCCTTATAGCAGACTTGAGTGGAGTGTGCTGGCCCCTCCTGGATGTGAACTCAGTGGGTTTAGTCAGTATGCAGCTCCTTGTTTTAGTGCTGGATCAAGGCACTATTGAGAATTCAGACTGCAGTTTTATCTAGTAAGGGAGATGAAAAGACATTCAGTGTATGACATTGGCAGGAAGGTAGGCAGTTCCAAGCACTCTATAGCTGCAGGTAAGTGGTCCACAATCCGGTTTCTAAATTCACAAGGTGCACCCAAGTCATGTATTCAAGAATGTGGTTGTAACTATTGAAGCCTGAAATCATTATTTCTATTACATGAAATCTGCAAGTCTCATTTCATGGCATCAGTTTGAGAACTAAGGCCTTAAAATCCCTTTTGCACTGAAAGTTTGTGACTTGAGGCAAAGTGGCTGCAAAGTTGTCAGCAATCAAGCTCCTGTGCAAGCAGTGTACGCTATTTCCACTACATATTTGTATTCTAGCAGTGGGGTGCAGTCATGAATGTGGTGGTTTTTTTTTGTGATATTTTCAGGTAGTCTTGGATAGGGCTCTTCAACTGAATGGGAAAGCTCAGATGTTCTGAAAAGTAGTATCTCTTAATTTCTGTGGGAAGTAGTAGCAATTTTCTTTTTGCAGGTTTGGGCACTATATTGTGAAAACTAAAACCCAAACCCATGCAATATAGTACATTAAGATGTTATTAAGATGTAAGAAATCCCTTGTGTTTGGTAATGGGTGGAAAAGAGGGTCTGAATATGTCCATAGCTGTTTACCCTGACCTGCCAGGTGCTACAGGGCTCATGGGCTCTTTCAGAAGCTGCTACTTACTCACTGCCTCAGGGTCCACCTGAAATCCCAGCTCCTACAGGGACAGCGACCGCAAAGACTAACTGAAATGGCTCCAAACCAACCTGGTTCACCTTTTGGGTTTCTTTATCAAGGTTGCCCGGAAATTGAAAAGCATTGAGTGCTTTAGTGCTTAATTGTCACCAGCACCATAGCATCAGTTGTCCAGCAACTTGACTCACAATTCTCCTTCAGGGACGTCTATCAATTCCTTAGGCAAAATCCTAGAGGTTATAATTTTTATCATCTGCCTTTTTAATTGGTTAATTAATTTATTAATATGCAAAACATGTACATAAAAACTAGTCATTAGTAGCACCACATGTTCAGTACAAGCTATATATATTTGAAAGCTATTTCTGGTGTTTTCAAGACTGCATGTCTATCTCCACACAGTACCACAAGGAGACACGTTCTTCAATGGACTATGGGCATCTTTCCTGCCAGTCTCTACTTCAGATGCACAGCTATGATAAGTAAAGGTTGCATTTTTCCTGTTTTCATATCCTTGTGTTAATAACCTTTGCCCAGTTTCATGTGAGTGTTCATCTAGTCAATGGGGATTTTTTGCACTTGGGATGTACACTAGCTGAGATAGGGACCTGTTGTTACGTATGCATACAGCGCTTTGCACAGTTCTCAATCTGGAGCCACCAGAGCTCTAGTCCTGAAGTGTTTCAAAGCATCTGAATCTGGCAGCAGAATTTAACACTTCCAGTTTGTATACAGTTGGCATTATCAATCTGTTTCAGTGTATGCCCAAGTGCTGTTTTTGAGATCTGTAATAATCAACAAATTTCAATCATTACTGGGCTGATACTATAGCATTTAATTTCAAAATAGCAGCATGAGCTCACAATTTAAACAGGAATCACTTAGAAATAAGAATGCTGTTTCTGATTCCTTTTCTAGAATATGCCCATGTATTGTGATTTGCATTAAAAATAATACCTGTTAAAGTAATGTATTCACTGTGTGCAATTAAAAGTTTAGAGTGACATAATGTCACCAGAAATAAACAATAAAAAATAATAAAAAGTGGAGTTTTGCACAAAAAAGGGCTAAGTCCTGCTACAAAGGACCTCATTGTTGTGAATTGGGTATTTCTCTATTTGCACATTACAGTGAAAATCAGGGTCCTAATGGTAACTGATTATTATTGTATGTACTATAATTAAATTATAGTCAGCTTCCATTTTCTATTTGTCTCTCACTGCACATGGGAATGGAGTTGTATTTAATAATTCAATTTTTGCAAAATGCATGCCCTGATCCCTTTTCCCCCCCCACCTTATTACAAAAAGAGCTCAGGTCATAAAAATGATCTGTAGTTAAAAAAATAAAAAAAGGCAGAGTGACAAAAAGTCAAAGATGAGTCACATGAATGAATAAGGCTGGCTATAATAAGATATCGGGAATTAGAGTTATTTATGACATACGAATGGCAGGAAAAAGGAGAGGAAAACAGATCAAACACCATAGCAGTGAATTATAGCATTTAATGATTACTGTCATCGTTTAAGCCCAGCCAGCAATCCAGAAACCACGCAGCCATTCCCTCATTCCCCCTCCCTTCCTCAACCAGCTCCTGGAGGAATGGGGAGGAGAATCAAAAGAATGTAACTCCCATGAGTTGAGATAAGAACAGTCCAGTAACTAAGGTATAACACAAATCACTACTGCTACCACCAATAAGAATAATAATAATGATAAGGGAAATAACAAGGGAAGAGAATACAACCGCTCACCACCCCCCGACCAGTACGCAGCCCGACCAGAGCAGGGATCTAGCCCTTCTGGGTAACTGCCCCCAGTTTACATAGTGGGCATGACGTGCTGTGGTATGGAATACCTCTTTGGTAAGTTTGGGTCAGGTGTCCTGTCTGCTTCCTCCCGCCTTCCCCTCCTCCCTGGCAGAGCATGAGACTCAGAAAGTTCTTGGTCAGAGTAAACATTACTGAGAAACAATGAAAAACATGGGTGTTATCAGCACTGTTCCCAGGCTGAAAGTCAAACCCACAGCACTGTACCAGCTACTAAGAAGGAGAAAAATGACTGCTACTGGTGTACCCAGGACAATTACTAAAGCATCTTAAAACTTGATGGTATTTAGGATATTGGAATGAACTCTGCAGTGGCCCCCAAAAAACAATGTTTTTAAGGAAAGATACCTTAACTGGTCCAACCACAGTATGAGGAAGAGGGGATAGCGTTCAGGTACATATGTTTACTTTCCACACAGACTTTCAAAACCATCCTGTGTTTTGAAGTGTTATTTCCTAAATCAGTTGAATTGTTTCCAGCAGTTTGTAAGCATATTCCAGGAAAAAAATGATCTGCCTCGTTGAAGGACTATGTATTTGTCAGAAAACCAAGTGCTACTACTAACTTCTAATGTCCAATTGGATTGCATTTGGATCATCTTGTATCACAAGAATATAAACAAAAATTGCACAACTATTCAGGAGTATTTCATTGTTACTTCCAAAGGTACAACAAGATGCTTTGGTTACCAAGAGTCTTGCATGATATATTGCTGTGTTTAGTCAAATACTGAATCAAACGCTGTACTGGGTTTACTTGGTGAGGCCCTGGCAGCAGGGGATGGAGGCGGGACAGCCTCAGTGCGAGCAGCTGGGGCTGCCCCACGGTGGACACAGCCGGTTCCAACTGGCTCCAGCCGACTCACCACAGGGCGCTGGGCAGGCTGAGGGTGCAGGAGGCTGAGGAATAACTGCAAACACAGCCTGGAGAGTGAGGAGGGGCAGAGCTGCTGCAGGTGTTGAAACAGGTGTTTCCCTGCAGCCCGTGGCGGACCCCATGCCAGAGTTGGTGAATATTCCCTGGTGGAGCTGTGGCCTCTAGAAAGCCCATGCTGGAGCAGGGCAAAAGTGTGAGGAAGAATGAGTGGCAGAGAGGAACTGTTACAGACTGAGCATAGCCCCCATTCCCCTCCCCACCCTACACTGCTCGGGGGGGGGGGAAGGTAAGAGGAGGTGGGAGTGAAGTCAGGCCTGTGAAGAGGGAGGGGAAGGTGGTGTGTTCATTTTTGTCTTTGTTTCTTACTACCCAAAGCTATTGTAATTGGTACTAAATGAAACTGATTTTTCCCAAGTCAAGCCTCTTTTGCTCATGATGATAACTGGTAAGCAATCTCCCTGTTTTTATTTCAGCCCATGAGTATTTATGTATTATTTTCTGCCTGTGTCCTATTGGAGAGGGAATGACATAGTGGCTGGGTGGGAGTTTGGTCCTTGGCCAAGGATAACCCACTACAAACACAATAATTTTCCTTAAGACAAGTGCACTGTAGTTCAATTTTCCATAAACCAGAGTGCAAATGTACATATTATTCCTCATTTTCTGTATTTTTGTATTTTTGCCTTTATTAAGAGAAAGCCATCATAAAGTACTCTGTTACTGTATTTTGTTTTCATTCTATAGTGGATGCTCAGAAAGAGCTAAGCAAACATGCTTTCATATTCAAGTGATTCAGTTCTTGAAAGGGTTTTCATCCTAGTCCTATTTTTCTTATTTGCTACACTGCAGAGTTCAATTTCTGTGTGTAAACAGGTTATTTCGTCTACTTTTCTAATCTATCATTTTATTAATATTGTTATTTAAAGACTCAAACTGGGAACAAAAGAAAAGGGGGAGGGGGGGAGGGGAGAGGCAAAAACATGTCCTGAGCATAGCAAACACCTGCAAGAGGCCACAGCTAATTCCTGAGGAGCATTTAGCCATTAGCAACTGCTCTCTGTACACCCTTACAGTCATTTGAAGAAGATACCTTTCTTGCTTCTTAATTGCTGAAAGCTCTTTAAAAGGGTTTCGCTTTCCACCTTTTTCATTATTCTAACCACCGCTAAATGTGATTACTTAAAATAAATACATGGCTCCTCAGCAACACTTGTGAGTAGGAGCATAGCCTGATCTGCTGCCCTGTGAAGGCAGTCCCCTTTGCCTCCAGCAGTGTGTAGAGGCACATTGTGCCTCGCTCCCTAAAGCCCTGCTTGGCCGCTTTCCCAGATCGCCCTCCATTCAGATCTGAGTTCTGAATGGTTTTCAATTAATGTAACAAGGCTAATTAACTGTATAAGAGTAGGGATTTTCTTAGTGTTACTGGCAATGTGTCTATTCAGTGGTACCTTGGAAATTCAGTGCTTCTTATTCCAAAAGAAAAGTACAC